>NC_139224.1:49093428-49735928 GCF_055691185.1 Crinia signifera
TTTATTCCTTAGAATACCTTTCCTGTCAAATACCTCTATAATTTTTTTACTACCATATATATACCTTATGGGATAACATATCTGAACACAAATTTCTCAAAACATTTCTTTGCTGTAAAGGATGCTGTACATGGGACAGCTGGGATGTTCCTTCTAATCAAGATAACATATCAGATACCATTTAAATATAATGACAATTTTAAATGCATGTAAATTCCCCAAAAAAAATAATTTTAACCTTAGGAATGGACCAGTGGTAGGAGAAATGTTTGATGGTTCTATAGGAATAATTTTCCTGAGTTCATTCTTCTGCAGATGCGTTTGGGCCTCTGCATAAGATGAAATCAACATACATGCCCTCTCTCTCCTTACATGGGTCATCCCATGGGCAGCTTCCGCATATGCCAGGAGGAGGGGTTTGGGGAGCTACTGATCTGCCCCCACCATCTTTACATAGGCCATTAGCTTTTTGACTGCATCCATTCATCATCCATTGGCACATTCCTTTTAAATACACAACTCTTGATGTTTTATGAGATTCTGCTGGTCAATTTGTAAAAACATTAAATTGTATAGTGGTGTGATTCACAACAGTGGCCATCTTTATTTTTGTTACCAAGTGCAACAAGATCACTTTATAACATGTGAGCTTGACACTTAACAACTACTGCCTTTGCAGGGAGTTGCACAGCCTCAATGAGCTCCTTTACTTGCTGTGATATTAGCGTATTATATCATAGCAAATTCACGATGGAAAATGAGGATCTCTAAATCCAATACTACCGCATATCCCGTATATGGCCATCCTTAGTCTCCTTGTTGGTGACAACTACAATCTTTGTAGATGGTAGTGGCGTGTCAGAGATATCAGGTCTAATTGGAGAAATTTTGCTTTAAATATTCCTCACAATCATGTTCTAAATCCTGCCTCTCATCCATCCTCTGGGACTCCCGGGTCCCACCAGGTAGCAGAGTAGCAGGATTTAGCGTACCACACCTGACAATAGTCAGGTCATGTGGCGCTGGGAGAAAAGTTCCCAACGAGAGAACCATGCACTGGAAATGTGTCTTGTCCGTGAAGAATTCAGTAGGAAAGCAAACGCATGAGGAACACATAATGTCAGTGGGTGTTGTAGTACAATGTCCTCTACTTTCTGCACTAAGGCCGCGGCAGCCGCCACAGCTCTTAAGCATGTCGGTAATGCAGCTGCCACTTGGTCAAGTGCGCAGCTGTAATACCCAATCGGTCTATGTGAATCCCCATGTATATGTGTTCAAACTCCCAAGGCCTCTGCTTGTTGTTCATTACAGTAAAGACAGGTATATGATAAATCTGATATATCCAGTGCTGTGGCTTCTGTCAGTGCGTGTATCAGAGCCTCAAATGAACAATGATGTCAGTATATTGTACTTTGTCAGCTCTGTGTCAATTAGATTTAGTAGTAGTAATAGAAAAGGTGTCAGTAAAAGAATTCTGTAAAGAATTTAAACACATCATTAGATCATAAACATATTGAATCAGCATTGTGGTAGCAATCATGCAACTCATTATGGGACATAGTGGGGCTGTCCATAAAACTTTGGCTTAATTGAGTCCACGTATATTGGACTGTGCTGTAAATAAATGTAGTAAGTACTGACTATCTGCTATTTGATAGTAAAAGATATGCAGATCATAAACCAATGATTAGATGACTGTAATACTTCCATAAATGTAAAGTGAATTGATTTACACTAAAAAAAAATAATAAGAATAATCACATTGGGTAGATAACCTGCAATAACAGAGTGTTGCAAATACTATGGGTATTAAATAGTATGCGTTGTTGTAAAATCTGGAAAAAAAACTATTTCTTGTGGTCCATAGATGTTTAGAAACTTGTGACATGATTAGTAATGAAAAACTCATCAAAATACTAATTGCTTAATGCCCTATGAGCATCACTCATATCCTCTAACCCCGTGAGGGTCCTCATATCGGTTAGTGCCTTCTGACAGCAGTGTCTCATGGATTCCTGTTAATAATACACAATTTCTTCCAAACCACTCTGAGAAAAAAATAATCATTAAATCATTACAAATATTTGAGAGAATATCATGATTAGTTGTGCAGCAAATGCGATTTACTAGTAGCAGAACCCAGTAGTGCTGCACCTAATTGTGACCTCCATTCCTTATTTGTGCGCTCATATGCATGACCAATGAATCTAGTAAAGTGGCAACATGCAATCAGATAAATCAGTAAGCATAAAAATGCAACTCAATATGCATCTTATAATAATCACTATAAAATCTGCATTTTTCAATAAGAGCTTTGATAAGGATTCTGCAGCATTACCTGCAGACTCAATATTTTTTCTAAATAATTTCTAGTGGCTCAGTAATAATAATAATATTAATAATAATAATAATAATATTTTTTTTTTTTAACACTTGCTTTTTCTGTGCAAAATGAAATGCATCAATTTATAAATTAATCTTTTCTCTGGAATGGTCACACCTCTATTAGCTGGTATTTAATTTAAATAAAACAAGCAAAAGCAATAGCATTATTAAGCTCAGACATCATATTAGCATTTGTCATTTGGGAAAAAAAATGGCAGTTTTTAAACAGATGTTGACAAAACAACATTATCACATGAGGGAAGCAGAGGGGAGGGGGCTGGAGGTCATCCTTGGGTATGGCTGATCACTGTCCCATACAGAACATTGCAATAACTTTAATCTATTCATTGTGATTTTTCAAAAGGGTAAACAATATCTTCAATTCTAAAATCTTTCATGTCCTTGTTATGGAAAACAGTTCTGTGACACTCCTTGGATATTTCACATTATTTAGGAATAAAACTTTACTCTCTTATCAATCTCATTAACCATTTCCTGCCTTTAATCTCCTACAGAGTTATTTCTGATGTTACTCTCACCTCATCACTGAAAAAAAACTTATTCCCTTCTGCTTTTTCAAAAATAAACAAAAAATTTCAAAATTATTCTTTTTTCCCCATTTTTTTCTTTTTCTCCCTAAGGCTCTAAAAGACATATCACCTCTCCTCACTTCTCACTGAACAGAATTAACCCCTCAGTGGGACAGTACAATCTTTCCAAACATATGTGGGTTAGTGGGATATACTATCTCAATTCTTGAAGCTTTCACCACCTGTCACCAGACCATTGCGCGTTCACTCTCATCAAATAATCATTACCTCACAGGTGCATCATCATCACCAATTCCAACTAACTATGACCAGCATAGTATTTTCTGTACCTTCTCACTTGCTCACACTAGTCACATACTCAGAACTTTCTGTGATCCCATACAAATGCTTAAAAAGGTGTTACCTCTTTCAAAGACAAAAATGTAAATAAAATAAATGAAAAATGTCCCCAAAAAACCTAACCTAGCGTTATGTGTCGCCCAATGTTATCACACCTACGCTGCGTTATGTGTCGCCCAATGTTATCACACCTACGCTTTCCACGCTGCGTTATGTGTCACCCAATGTTATCACACCTACGCTTCCACGTGTCCCACCCCCACCCTGTCTTCTTTTATTATGTTTCCCCATATATTCTACCTTGTACGTAGGTGGCAGATACCCCCTGTGAATCGCGCTACTGGTCAGCACTCTTCACAGGAAAAAATCAACTCATCAAATCAGAAATAAATTATATGCAATATGTCATTCTTTGTTACCATATCTGCACATTGTCTAAGTGATCATTACACAATTAGATCACTATCTCCCCTGGTTATCTAGCTAACTGTGGCCACAGTATTAACCCCTTAAGATACTCTATCAATTTAGTACCCTCCCCCTTTCCAAACAAACAAAATTAAATTAACACAAATCAAAAACAAGACAAAAATTGGCTTAAAGAAAACCCCACAGCCTTGAGTCAGTTATCACTGATTACCTTCCATTCATAAGAATAAAAATAAACCCAGGATTTATCTGCGCATTACTCAAGGTATATCTGATTCAATATATGTATCCAGATCAAACAAATAAGCAATAGAAATTGCCAACAGAAAACATGGTCTAATATATCAATATGAACCTTTAAGAATAGATGTTATATTGGACTTATATCTCATCGATATATATCACTTTTCTTATCCAAAATGTATTACTCATTAAATGAAAAAAAAACATTGAATTCACATGATCATTTCCTGTTTCTTCACCTAACATGGACAACTCCTTATCTCGCATTACATCAACTGAATCCATCACTTTAGAGTTTCCAACTCACAGCTGCTTTGTTTAATAAACCAAAAAAATTAAATCAAAAACCCATAGCAGAAAAACATCAGTCCTACATTACGTACTTCATCTCCACAAGACAAGAGAAAAAACTTTACAATGAGATAAACTCGATCTTACTTTCTTTGTTATAAACAATATTCCAATTAACTTTATTTATTCTGGTGGTAAAAATGAACTGTTACTTGGCTTACAATATTAGCGTCTAGTCCTTTAAACTCTGTATTTTAACTGACCTCTGTCTATGGATACAAAGAAACTATCTCAAATTGTTATTGTAATCCGACTGCTTGCTAGCTCTAACAATGCAACGTATACTTAATTATTTATTAACATTTTCTTATATAAACCATATACAGTAGAAAATCTGAGGGTTTCCAAACAATACAGATTATGGATAAATCATGCATTCCATTTCTTCCACATGTTGCTGGCCAGACAACCAGAAAGAAATGCAAATACACAAGCTCCTATCTCTAATCACCAAATTATAAGCACGGGAAAACCTACAACAAATATATGCAACTTCTTTAAAATTTATAGATTGGACAAACAAAGAACTCTAATTATCAAAACAACCGCTACAGATTAGTTACTTCAGCAATATCCTCAGCAGACAATATATACCAAACAATCCAACCGCGGTCAAAAAAATAAAAACAAACAAAAAAAATACTGTCATTTAAAGAATATTTTTTTTTTAAAAAGTAGAAAATTTATTGCCAGCATAACCTTTATACCAATATGCTTGCTATAGTCTGCATGCTTTGCAAATAAACTAAAGAAATACTCTTCCTGACCCAAGCAATGTTGTTTACAACTTCTTGCCAAGTTTCTCGCTGCTCTCCTTATCTATTCTCTGACACAGAGAAGAAATGGGCGATGCGGGGGGGTTTAGCAAGCTGACAGTCTGCAAAATGCAGCGTTGTCTTTCCATGCCTTAAATTACGATCTATTGGTTTTATAATTAAAGATCGAAGTTGTTTCAAGTGATATTGGATTAGCACACTTTAACAGATGTTGAGAAAGATAAGGGTAACCAACTTAATAAATGCACCGACTTTACAATTTTTTCTACACATTTTTTTTTTTTAAATAGCTAATTTTTTTTTCCTTTCAAACTTTGATTTTCTCAACTGATAAAATGTGAAAACCAACATCATTGAATCTCGCTGGGGCCTCCAACTGATAAACCAGATATTTATCTGATAAGATTAGATATGATTGATAACCCAAACCAAATTTATTTACTTTATTACCTTTAAATATAACGGCAACGCTGAAATGATTGCACACCCACACAACCTTATTATAAAATGTATGGCAATGCTTTACTTAAAGAATAGCTTCATTACAGGTATTTGTAAATGCAGACTAACACAAGAAACATAAAATTGATTAGCTAATACTTAAACAGTAATTCTAAACCAAATCAAAATGGACACCTTTCAAGGACAGTGATCAGCCATGATTAAACCTCCTTCATAATTACCTCCAGCCCCCCTGTGCTTGCTGGTTCTTCCTCAACTGCCTTCCTCCTCCCTCTAGAACTCTGATATTTAAACCTTTATAACATTAATTAATTAATTACTCATAAGCATTGAGTCTTATTGGAAAGCTCTGCTTTCAATCATGATGTCAAAATTAACCCAACACCCAACTTCAGTGGCCTTGTGGGTCTACGCATGTGTGGCCTTGTTCCAATCTTATTCAGTTTGTGGAGACTAGATTCCTGTCCTTGCTACATTATACTGTCAACATCACATTCTTAAGCTTCTAAAACCAAAAACAATATTCTATAAGAAATCACTTTTACAGCTCTGTTCTGAATGATCAGCCATTTTAATAATATTATTATGCAAGTCATGCCTAACAAAATGGCTGCTGCTTCTAACATACAGTATTATAACTGTTTAGCGCAAAGGGAAGGCCTCATACGCAGTGAATAGTACAGTGTGCAACAAGCTAAAGTCATCTGCAGCAATAATAGCGGCAGTCAGGAAAACAGAATATAATAAAAGCATAGATTTATTGATTAGTTGATTTTCTGTATTATCATCCACAAGGGGCTTCGTTGCCCTCGCCCTGCTGTCTGAGTCCCGGCAGTCGGGATAATGTCTGGGATGGAGTGTCCTTACATGGAACAAAGGGTTCATATGGGGCGGTGAGTCAGTCAGCTCCTTTCACCATCTTCCTGGTCTCCGGAACGATATTACTGCCGCTGTTTGTGTCATCAGTGCATCAGGCAGTACATTACTATTAAAGTGCTAGACATTGTCTTATACTCTGGTGCTGTGACCTATACTCTGGGCCAATCTACTGCATGACTGATACTGCAGCCATGGCTCTTTCTCAACTCCTTGAATTTATTCAAGCCTCCACCCAGAGGATCCTCCATAACCTTGAAGGATTACAGGTAGTAAAATCCTCCCTTTCCTCTGCCTCAGATGAAGGTGCCGACGGGACTAAAGGTGCCACGTCTATCTGCTATAATTCTGCAAATTCTATACACCCTGTGGTCGTGCAGACGACAACACCCTCTGCTCTCTACAATGCTGTGAATGGGGAAGGCAGTACTCCTGTATTCCATACAAGCTCTGCAGCTTTTTATAAGGGAACACTTTTTCCACACCATTAAGCCATCCGACGATCGCAATGGGATTAATATATCCCTGTGTAATAACCCTACAATTGATGCTGAGCCTGTACACGATGGGAACCGACTTGCGTCCAAGACTGAATCCAGTCTACTGCCGTACTGTCACTCCACATTTAAATGCTGTGGACCATCCGCACTGCTTCAAGTGATGCTACCCTGATCTCTGCAGAATACACTGAAACCTCTGATATATTCGTATTCTGGATGCTTTGATGCATATTCTGGACTGAGGCTTCCTTCTATCCCAGGTCGTATTTTATTTATGCTTTGGGTTGTTGATACTTTAATGCCAATGTAGTTTCTTGATATTTACTTCTGATTCGGTATGTCACTATTCTTTCTACAATATTATGGGATGAGTGACTTTGTACAGTAAACTATGATACGTCCGTACCATATGCACTCCTGTTCTACTACACTAGATATTTACCCGAATGGCACCTTCAGGTATTTCTGATATATCAAATGCAGCAAGTGCTCTCTATATTCTGCAATTAATATATGCTGATTTATCATCATTTTTGTCTTTTCTTGTTTTTACGATGTACTTTGCCACCCAATTACTGTATACCATATGTATACTGAAGTGTCTGCCTGTTCGGTTAGCGGGTTCCTTTTCTCATGTAAAAATCAATAAAAAATTACTGAATAAAAAAAAAAACCAATTGCTCGGTTGCCTTAATGCTGAGAGCCATTCATTTTATATACTTTTAAGAAAAATAACTTGACGCGCAGTAATGTCACCAAATATTTATTTAGTTTAGAGTTTCTCACTTTTTTTTAGCAAATTCATTTTAATACATATAAAAACTAGGCAAATTGTAAAAAAGATTGTTGGGAATATTTGTGGCCTCTTACATTGAGTTGTCCCTGGTTTTCTATTTATTTTTGTCCTCACAATTGTCTACGTGTTTTTGCTTGTCTAGATTCCCGTGGTGATGCCAGTACCTTTGGTGTAGAGATTTTGCAATCGCCGCATGAAGATTTGAATCAAAAAGTGAGTAGTGACTGTATTCATGCGCTATCGAGACCTGAGGCTTAGGATTACTAACTTTAGCTGATGCTGCTCCAAGCACTGCCTCCTTCATCAGTGTGAACGGGAAGCTCTGTATCCCAAGATTGAAAAATGCTCAATCCCGGGACCCAGAGATTGGGCTCCCTTATACGCCGGCCCTGTCTCCATCCCAGCAGCCGCAAATACAAGAAAGTTTCCACTGACTTTTATTTGCAATGGCAAGAGAAATCATTTGATAGTGCTGCGGACACATATTGGGGGGGGGGGTGCTCTGACGGGCGGCGTCTCTGGTGCTCGGTAAACTGCGATCACCCCCTGTACACACACACACACTCTCTCTCTCTAGTTTAGCACTTACAATAATAGTGCTGAAATGTTGACCACATGGGTCTGCTTTAAATTGTCTTTATTGATTTTGGAATACTGCTGCTGTTCCTTGTTTGATCTATCTATTATATAGACTAGCACAGAAGATAGATATTGTGGTGCCGGATGACTGGCGAAGGTTGGGATCCCGACGGTCAGTATACCGATGTCGAAATCACGACTGCCCGAAAGTCAGGATCCCAAACAACAGGGGCTATTCTCCCTCACGGGATCCACATAGAAGCAGAATAGAACCTGTGGCGAGCCACCAAGCCCACAAGGGGCTTTTTTGCGCTCACCCCTCTGTCAGAGTACCATTTTAATGGACCAGGTATATGTTGATTCCCCTTAGTCTCAACCACCTGCTTCTGTCCTCCCATCTCTGGAAACCCACTTTTGAAAATCCTGCGTTTGCCCCTGCGGTTCCTGCAACCAGCATTTACGTGTTTTGCAAAGCTGTGAATTTTGAAGCTTTGCGTGTCAACCTGAATGAGGGCTGCACGTTTTTTTTATTTCCACCATGTACTTGAAGGAAACTTTTGTGATGGACCAGAAAAATCACAGCCGCTGTGTAGTTATTTATTCATTTGTTCTTATCCACCTTGTTATGAATTAACAAGTGTTAAGGCTCCATACACTAGAGTGATTTCTCTGAGCCGTGATAGCTGCAGGTTTCTGTCCTAATTCCTGGTTCTCCTAACCTGTGGAAACTCTGTCCGGTTACTTCATTAAACTGTATCGATAGTCTATCCAGAGTAATTTACCTTTCGCCTGGTCCTCAGTCCATCATATCTGAGTCTGAATCCATGTCCACCTCATTGCTGCTACCTTCTGTTTTCTCCCAGTGTCTCCCAATACTTCACCAATATCTTCACATTTCCCCTCTGCACGCCTGTCCTGCATCCCACCAACTGCCTGTTATGCTAACTTGCAGAACATTTATAACCGAGAGCTGGGATGGGTGTTTACATACATGTAAGCTGCATGATACTTGTGGACAAGTTGACTTTTGGTGGATCGCACTGATTGAAAAAGAAGCAACTATGTGATGCAGTGGAGTCCAAGACTTATGGCCCATACACACTGGGCGACTTTGAGCTGAAAGCCGCTCAAAACAGCCTGTTTGAGCGGCTTTCAGCTCAAAGCCGCCCAGTGTGTATGCCCCAGTGCTGCTGCGCGCTCCCGCAACATCGCCGGGAAAGCCGCTCATCTGCTGGTAATACCAGAAGATGAGCAGCTTTGAGGACGGCTTTGCATAGCTATGCAAAGCCGTCCTCCCCCCTCCATCGGTGCCGGGCAGGGGGAAAGCTGCTCAGTGTGTATGCACTGAGCGGCTTTCCCCGTAGAGATGATTGTCATCATCGCTGTCCATACACGCTGGGCATAGTCGCCCAGTGTGTTTGGACCTTTACAACGCACTGAATTTCTTGCATTAAAATAACAATACCTCAGTTAGATCACTAGGTGGTGGTATTTCAACATAGTTTGTTAGGAAATAGTTTCTATGTGTTCTAGACAAATGCTGTTTAAAGTGAACTAATTGTATCCAATTGGTCTTTATTATATGCTGCATTTTGTTTTTGTTTTTTATTTCCTTTATAAAATCCGCTTCTGAAAAACGATACTGACCGTTTGTGCAAACTTCAGAGCTCATTTCATGTCAAATTAAACAGCCAACACTGTGTGTGTTTTCTTGCCTGTATACATCCATCATTCTCTCTGTTCTCTCTTGAAGGCCTGACCAAATACGTTTGGCTATGTGAGAGGCTTTAATACCTCTTTTTTACTCTTACAACTGCAGCTGAAGGCATTACATGATGAAGTGCTGGTCAAGAATGGTGAAATTAAAGTATTGCGGGATGCCCTGCACCAGACAGAGTCCAACCTGGAGCAGCAAAAGATTGCCCATGTATTGCTGGAAAAAGAAAAGGCTAAGAAACAGTGTGAGAAAGAGAAAGAACTATTGAAAAAGGTATATTTAAAAACATTCTGTGTATGTTAATAAACATGGCAACATGAGATAGGAATGAAATGTGCTTAAGTCAGTGGTTCCCAAACTGTGTGCCGTGGCTCCCTGGGGTGCCTCGGGACACAAGCAGGGGTGCCGCGGCTTGGTGGTCTAGGACCAACTCAAATTATTAATGGTTAATTATTTATGAGCAAAACCAGTGCTGGTGGCTGCCAATCATAGAATGTGTACAAACAGAAGCAAATACTGCCCTTTACCACATAACTGCCACTAAGAATCGCATATAAACCCAATCTAATAATTTTTTTGGGACCTAGGGGTGCCGTGAAAAAAATTCTGATTCTTTAGGGTGCCTTGAATCAAAAAAGATTGGGAACCCCTGGCTTAAGTAATAGATATGCCACAGTTCTAAATCACAGAGGTATGTAACAACTCGAGGAGGTAAACCGCATGTACAAAAAATATAATAAAATGAAGAGCAGCGATATGAAAGGGGAACGCTATAAGTTACTGTACATGCTCATTGCTAGGAACTTCATGCTCGGTTCTAGGAGCTTCATGCTCGTTGCCAAGGGGGGCTAAAGTTGCTCGTTGCCAAGGGGGACTAAAATTGCTCGTTGCCAAGGGGGACTAAAATTGTGTGCCAAGGGGGCGCTAGCAGGGAGTGATAGTGCAGAGCAGGGACAGAGAGTGGGAGGGAGTAGTGTGGAGCACGTTTCTCTCCCCCCCCCCCCCCCCCCCTGTCAGGGGAAGTGTGCGGTCGGCACCCCCGCCCGCTCCCGGCTCCCCGCTGTACCTGGGTGGGAGACATGCACTCACTGCTATTTAAAATTCACATCTCCCGCTGGACCGCGCTAGCCAATAGGCGCTCGCGGTCCAGCAGCCACCAGTTGATTGGCTGCTGGACTGCAAGCGTCTATTGGCTAGCGGTCCAGCGGGAGACGTACAGTAGCAGGGAGCTAGCGGGGGAGATGGCGCGGCAGAGAGAAAGTGCAGGGGAGCTGGCGGTGCCAACACAGCTCCGGCGCCATGATAGCTTCCGAAGCTGGTGCTCCACCGGCACCACCCTCGCTACGCCTCTGGTGATACGCTACTAAAGCGTGTATTTTAAAATAGAGGCGATGCTATCTAGTGCAAAAAGTACGGGCTACATATACTTTTTGTACTTTGTGGGAGCGCACATCACAGGACAAGGCCAAAAAAACTAGAGATGAGCGGGTTCAGATCCTAGAGATCCGAACCCCCACAAACTTACCTGATCCGAGGACGGATCTGAGGAGTTCGACAGTTCCCGCCATATTTCCGAGTCCAAATCGAGGCTAAAACGTCATCATCCCGTGTCGGATTCTCATGAGACCTGGGGATATATAGTTCCCGGCGGTCGGCGCCATTTTCAAACAGGCTGGTGATTTCAGACAGCACGGATGTGTCCGTGCTGTCTGCTGAGGGGGAAACCTGCTGGGGGGGGGGGGGGGGGCGGAGGATTAATGCATAGAGGGGGGGGGGCTGCTAGTGCTACAGAGGGGGCTGCATTATTTTTAAAAAAAATTAAAAGTAAAAAAAAAATTTTTTTCAATTACTGCTGCCGGTGCCCGCATGTGTGCTGCATCAGTCCAGGGGTGCCCACATGTATACTGTATCCATCCAGGGGTGCCCACATGTGTGTTGTATTTGTCCAGGGGTGCCCACATTTGTGCTGTATCAGTCCAGGGGTGCCCGCATGTGTACTGTATCCATCCAGGTGTGCCCACATGTGTGTTGTATTTGTCCAGGGGTGCCCACATGTGTGCTGTATCAATCCACGGGTGCCCGCATGTGTACTGTATCAGTCCCGGGGTGCCCGCATGTTTGCCGTATAATTCTATGGGTGCCCCCAGGTGTCCCGTATCAGTCCAGGGGTGCCTGCATGTGTGCCATATAATTCCATGGGTGCTCCCATGTGTCCTGTATCAGTCCTGGGGTGCCCGCATGTGTGCCGTATAATTCCAGGGGTGCCCCCATGTGTCCCGTATCAGACCAGGGGAGCTGCCCTTTTTTTAAATGAAAATAAAAATAAGGTGTTTTTTTTGTTTTTTGTTTTTTTTTTTTTACTGCAGGGGCTGTTAAATGTGCTGTAGTCCAGGGGTGAGCCAAGAGTGCTGTATAATTCATGGGGTGTTGCTAAGTCTGCTGTATAATTCCGTGCCTGACGCCATGTGTGCCGTATCAGTCCGGGGGTGCTGCCTTCTGTACCGTATAATTCCATGTGTGCTGTATCAGGTCAGGGATGCCCACATGTGTGACGCATTATTCCTGGGGTGAGCCAAGTGTGTCATATAATTCATGGGTTGCTGCAAAGTCTGCTGTATAATTCATGGGGTGCTGCTAAGTGTGCTGTCACAGTCCTGGGGTGATGCTAAGTGTGCAGTATCAGTCCAAGGGTGAGCCATGTGTGCTGTATAATTTATGGGGTGCTGCTAAGTCTGCTGTATCAATCCAGGAGTGCTGCCATTTTTTTATTAAAAGAATAACTCTTTTTACTGCAGGAGTGTCACTATGGGCCTTATTTTGGTTCATTCTTTCTGACAAAATCCTTCTTAGATGGGCAAAACCATGTGCACTGCAGGTGGGGCAGATGTAACATGTGCAGAGAGAATTAAATTTGGGTGGGGTTTTACTTCAAAGTGAGATCTATATTGCAGTGTAAAAATAAAGCAGTCAGTATTTTCCCTGCACAGAAACAAAATTACTCACCCAAATCTAATTCTCTCTGCACATGTTACATCTGCCCCCCCTGCAGTGCACATGGTTTTGTCCATCTAAGAAGAATTTTGTCAGAAAGAATGAACCAAAATAAGGCCCTATGTGTGCCGTATAATTCCATGTGTGCTGTGTCAGTCCAGGGGTTCCACCATCTGTGCTGTATAATACCATGTGTGCTGTCATGTGTGCTGTGTCAGTCCAGGGGTTTCGAAAATTGGCCGGTGCACATCCCTAAAAAACCACTGTATATGGGCACCTTCACAGTCCAGATTTTAAGGATATCCAGGCTTAAATTCAATAGACTGATGTAATTAAGTAACCTGTGCTCTCACATGGACATCCTTAAACCCTGGACAGTAATTGCAGAATTTGGGAAATTCGGCCTACACTGTTTTTCTAAGGATCACGTGGTGTTAATTCCAAGATGTATCGCAAGACCTGTGACACTGACCCACAATATCATGTAATATTCTGGAGCTCTATAAATCATGATAAAATGATTGTTACCCTGCAGCAGCTAATGTAAGCCCACATTTATACACATGTAAAACAATATTAATCCTATGTAAAATAATGACTTGGAGACATATTGGTGATGACAAGGGTCAGGTTTACTAATTAATAGCTGAAGTTTACCAGAGTTTAAAAGTTCAAATTATTAAATTATCAATGAGTTGGATTTAATTAACAACACTTTAAAAATAATTAGCAGCTTAGCAGCTCTTCCAACACACCCACGAGGTGGCTGCTCAATGTCGTTTTTTTTTTTTTGGGGTGTCGCCAGTAGCCCTAATCCCCAGCTTGCTCACGTCAATTCCCTCCAGTTTCAAAACAGGAAATTTAAGTAAAATAGAAAAAAACACTGTAAACATGTAACAACAATTGTTGGAACTGGAGGGATCAGTGACAAGTCTTTTAACTTGAAAAAAAACACTGTAAAAGTGTAAAAACTTTTGAACTTTAAAACAGGAACTCACCGCTTTAGACCATGATCTTATGTTTGGTTGTTCTGCTTTGCTGGGGAGCCATCAGTAAAGGTGGGAGAAATGAGACGGGTTCAAGAGTCTCACGCGGCACAGAGGGCAGATGTTGTTGACCTGCAGCCATTCTGTCAGACAGGGAACATGGAAGGTGTGGTGACAGTATGATACAGCCATTTCTGTACCTACCTCAATGTCAGAGATACAGATGGAGCAGTACTCTGGTTCCTCTCCGTCTGCAATGGTGCGCCTGCTGTAGGTTGGGAGATGGGACAGGACAAGCCGCATGATGCTGTCCAGCAGGAGGTGTTCTACTCTCTCTGCAACTGCCTGATGGTCTCTTCCTCTTCGTCCAGACCTTCCTCTTCCCGATGATGGTCCTGATCTTCTTGCTGACCGACTCCCACGGGATGGTCTGCGGCGTCCTGACCTCAGCCATGTCCCTCTGATGTTCGGGCTGGGTCCATCTAAAACGATATTTCATATATTGTAGATATAACAAATAGCCATATGTGACATGTAAAGATCAGATATTGCTGGTGTACAATAAGACTTCCAGCAGTAACATGATTTATATATTATATTACTATACAACTGAAAAACAGAGCTGTAACAGTATGAGTGTATGGATGCAGGCCCCAATGATTAGCGGTTCCTGATCTGTAACAGACAGCATGGGAGGTGCCAGCCAGTAACACAGGGACACTGGCCAGACACCACTGCTATAATCCCTCCCACTACAAAGGCCAACTGCTACAGAAGAGACATTGGTCTAAAATTTAATTTACTGAACAAACATTTTACTGACCTTCATTTCCAATCAGCTGGGACAACTCTCGTCGGCTCATTGTAGCCGGAGGCAGAAGGTGATCAAATAAAAAAACAAAAAAAAGGGGGAGAAAAGAGAAAGAAAAAGCACAGATGTAATTGTGCGCTGAGCTCCACTCACTGATAACTCACTCAGAGAATCACTGTCAGAAAGTAACCGCCTGTAAATGATCTCACCTGAGAGGCCTTTTCTCCTGCGTCCACATCAGCTGCTGTCCAGGAAATGCCAGTGATATTGCTGTGCACTGAGGATTGCAATGTGGCATGCGGGCGGCAGTTGGTGATGGTCATGCGGCACATCACATCTACAGTATACCCCACATTATTCTCTTCTCACTTATATTCCCACTTATGGGAAACCCGTGGGAAATTACCAAAAACAGGGTCTGTATAAAATGTACCAAGACCATTCTATTGAGTATGAGTTGAATAATTTTTACAAATTGAGAGGTCTTAAGGCCCCTTTACTGTAAAACGATTTTGGCCGATTTGGGCCAATTTTGATGTTTTGTGCCGATTATATCGCCTGAAAAGTGCATCATCGTTTGTGTTTTTGATCCTATCCGATGTGCGGCCTCGTGAGAGTCGAATGGGAGCCTCTAGGTCAGTGGTCTCCAACCTTTTTTGGGTCGGGAGCTACTCGCGACAAAATAAACCGCCCGAAGAGCTACTAAAGTAAAAAATGTTAAAAAATCTGCATAATATAAAAAAAACCACACTGCAATGCCCCAGACATAATATGGCACACACTGCAATGTCCAATATGTCACAAACATACCTCCCAACACTGGAGGCAGAGCCTTCGGCACGCGTAGAAAATTAGAGGGTTCAGCTACTACCGTGGAACTCCTGCGAGGCTACATCCCCCATTTTTTCCGCTATGGGGGCATGGTCAGCTCTCTAAGAGCTGTAGCCACATGGGGTGCAGCCAAGGAAAATGGGGGTGTGATACACATATGCCCTCAATAGTGCAGTGCCAGATACACATGACCCCAATAGTGCAGTCCGTGATACCCATTATAAATATGCCCGCACCGTGATGCTCCATTATACAAATGCCCCACACCGTGATGCACCATTATACATATGCCACACACCCTGATGCCCATTATACATATGCCACACACCGTGATGCTCATTATACATATGCCACACACCGTGATGCTCATTATACATATGTCACACACCGTGATGCTCCATTATGCATATGCCACAATGTGAAGCTCCATTATACAAATGCTACACACACAATGCCCATTATACATATGCCCAACAACGTGATACTCCGTTATACAAATGCCCCACACCGTGATGCTCCATTATACATATGCCACACACCGTGATGCTCCATTATACATATGCCACAATGTGATTCTCCATTATGCATATGCCACAATGTGAAGCTCCATTATACAAATGCCCCACAGTGTGATGCACCATTATACATATGCCACACACACAATGCCCATTATACATATGCCCAACAACGTGATACTCCGTTATACAAATGCCCCACACCGTGATGCTCCATTATACATATGCCACACCGTGATGCTCCATTATGCATATGCCACAATGTGAAGCTCCATTATACAAATGCCCCACAGTGTGATGCTCCATTATACCTATGCCACACACACAATGCCCATTATACATATGCCCAACAACGTGATACTCCGTTATACAAATGCCCCACACCGTGATGCTCCATTATACATATGCCACACACCGTGATGCTCCTTTATACATAGTCCACACACCGTGATGCTCCATTATACATATGCCACACCGTGATGCTCCATTAATCATATGCCACACCGTGATGCTCCATTATACATATGCCACACCGTGATGCTCCATTATACATATGCCACACACAGTGATGCTCCATTATACATATGCCACACCGTGATGCTCCATTATACATATGCCACACCGTGATGCTCCATTAATCATATGCCACACACTGTGATGCTCATTAAACATATGCCACACAAATGATGCCCATTACACATATGCCCCACACCTTGATGCTCATTAATTAATAATCATCAAGGTATCTGGGGCATATGCCACACACATGATGCCCATTATACAAATGCCCCACAGCGTGAAGCTCATTATTAATGGGCATCAAGTGTGTGGCATCGTGTGTGGCATATGCCCCACACACCTTGATGATTATTAATTAATGAGTATCAAGGTGTGGGGCATATGTTTAATGGGCATTATTTGTGTGGCATATGTTTAATGACTCATTAAACATATGCCATACACATGATGCCCATTATACCTCAAGCAGTAAACAGTTGCGCACACACAGTTTAAAAAAAAAAAAATTACCTAACCGAGTTAAGCAGAGGCTGTGGCGTCGATAAGTGCGGCAACCCGTGGACAAACAGTGCGCGGTGACGGGCGGGAACTCACACTCAGGTCCGTGTGCTGCTGGGGAAACCTCTCCCTTCGCTCCCGTTCACGGGCTGTCAGTCAGTCCAGGGTCCCTCTCTGTAGTCTGTCGCCGGTACGCCGCCGTGTTACCGCATACACACCAACACGGCCAATGCGTGGCAGGAGGACTCCGCCCACGCGTGCTCCTGCTGTGCTAGATGCCGCGAGGCGCATGCTGCTGCTGCGCCCGTGCCGCTTGATGGCGCTTAGAGGCGGTCGCGCTCACCCTGCCCAGTCGCCGCCATTACACGAGCGGCAGCGGGGACTGGAGTCCCCGAGCTACTCTAAAACACCCGGCGAGCTACCCGTCGCTCGCGAGCGACGGGTTGGCGAACGCTGCTCTAGGTTGGTCGGACCGCACCTACAATTTGTCGTAATCGGATGGAAAAAGGAGTGCTTTTGGCGCATGCGATATATCATATGCGATATATTGTAGAAAGTATAGTACACATGCAATTTGGGCAGATAATTCGGTACGTGTGTAGTTTCACGGCGCCCAATATATCGGATGCACTATCGGCCGATATATCGGATGTGGTATCAGCCGATATATCGATGCGATCCAAATCGATTTTTTTTTTTACCTGTTCATAACCCCACTATCCACTACGCATGGAGTTGATTTTATATAGTGTGGCGAGCGCAGTAATCCGCATCCGCTTGCCACACTTCGGGCTCGCTACGCTCGCCACACTATATATAATCAACTCCATGCGTAGTGGATAGTGGGGTTATGAACAGGTAAAAAATCTTTTCGAGTCCAAATCGAGGCTAAAACCTCATCATCCCTCGTCGGATTCTCGTGAGACCTGGGGATATATAGTTCCCATCGGCCTGCGCCAATTTCAAACAGGCAGGTGATTTCAGACAGCACGGATGCCTCATGGCACAATATGGTCACACAGATTGCATAGACTTTTCCAGCATGAGCAACTGATGGGAACCTTAACAAAATGAAAATAAGAAAATAGAAATGGGTGTATCCTGCATGCCAACCTGTGCCCCTAGCATTTGTGACACCCGTTGGATTTCTCCTGTTGGCGGAAAGAAGTCACAGAAATCTGCATGACAACTATTTTGCTGTGTTCTTCCTGCAATTGCTGTGAATGAAAAATCAAAAGTATGACAAATACAGATCCCCAGAGCGTGTTCACAGGCTGCTCTGTACCTGAGGTGCAGCTGTGTGGGTGACTGCATGGGTTCTGCCTGGAAGACACAGCTTACCATAGGCAAAAATAATTCCCATCATACGGATTTGGGCCGGTATTTATTCTGGGATTCCGACTGTCAGAACGTGCCAACAGTCGGAATCCCAAACCATTTTTTGCCCAGCTCGACAGTTTCTCAACAAGCAGTATTCAGTGTTCCCCCTGTCGAGTGTCAAAAAGGGGGCGTGTCAGCGGCTGTGGATTGTTGAGAAACGGCCATGAATTTGTCAATCCATGGCCGGTTCTGACATAACAGATCACACTTGTCAGATATGTTTTCCCGAAGACCGCCTGGACTGCTACAAGTGTTCAACTAGAACTGGAGAAAGGGGCGCAAATTCATCCCTGTTGTCCACAGACAAATTTGCTCCAGCCCAAAAAACAAACAAACAATTGTTAGCAACTGATATTGGATTCATCGCCCTGAGATGCTGTTATATCTGTCCCGAAAAAGGTCTGATAAGGACCAAAATGCTGGCACGCGCTGTATATGTGAGCATTACAATGACCCTCTAATTTTTTTCAAGTGCTATGGTGGAACTCATTTTCCCATATACCCTATACCAGGCATGTCCAAACTATGACCCTTCAGCTGTTGTGAAACTACACCAGCCACGCCCTCTGATGAAGTTGTCTGAAATGCTTTAGGGCAGGGCTGGGCAACACCGGCCCTCCAGATGTTAATGAACTACACATCCCAGGATGCTTTGCATTAGTTTTGCTATGTGGCCATGCTGAAACTGATGCAAGGCGTGCTGGGATGTGTAGTTCATCAACATCTGGAGGGCTGGTGTTGCCCAGCCCTGCTTTAGGGCGTAGAAACGAGCAGTTCCGACTTAAGACAGAAGCAGTGACCAATCACATTAATCTTAACCCCTTCACGACATTTGACGTATATATACGTCATGGTCGGGAAGTACTTCCCGACCGTTGACGTATATATACGTCATGACTTCTAACTGTCACTGCGTCTAGAGACGCAGTGACAGTTAGGTGATGTCTGCTGTCCCTGACAGCAGACATCCCCCCTCGTCGCCCAGGGGGGGCAGGGGTGCCCCCCCCGGTCGGCGATCGCTGTGATTGGCTGTTCAAATCTGAACAGTCAATCACAGCGTTTCCTGTGTTACCGGCGGCTAAGCCGCTCGGTAACACAGAAAACGGTGGTGATCGGTGCAGCACCGATCACCACCGATGTGCAGCCTCCCACCCGCCGGGCACTCACCCGGCAGCAGCAGCAGCAGCTCCCCCGGCTCCCCCGGTGCGCACGCAGCGCTGCCCTCCTCCCCCCTCCCTCCCGCAGCAGCAGCATCATGCTGCTAGAAAAGTTAAAATAAAATAAAAAATAAGTATTGCAAATGTATATGTGTGTATGTATATATATATATATATATATATATATATATATATATATATATATATATATATATATATATATATATATATATATATATATATATATATATATATATATATATATATATACAGTCGGGCAAAAAAGTATTTAGTCAGCCACCAATTGTGCAAGTTCTCCCACTTAAAAAGATGAGAGAGGCCTGTAATTTTCATCATAGGTATACCTCAACTATGAGAGACAAAATGAGGAAAAAAAATCCAGAAAATGACATTGTCTGATTTTTAAAGAATTTATTTGCAAATTATGGTGGAAAATAAGTATTTGGTCAATAACAAAAGTTCATCTCAGTACTTTGTTATATACCCTTTGTTGGCAATGACAGAGGTCAAACGTTTTCTGTAAGTCTTCACAAGGTTTTCACAAACTGTTGCTGGTATTTTGGCCCATTCCTCCATGCAGATCTCCTCTAGAGCAGTGATGTTTTGGGGCTGTCGCTGGGCAACACGGACTTTCAACTCCCTCCAAAGATTTTCTATGGGGTTGAGATCTGGAGACTGGCTCGGCCACTCCAGGACCTTGAAATGCTTCTTACGAAGCCACTCCTTTGTTACCCGGGCAGTGTGTTTGGGATCGTTGTCATGCTGAAAGACCCAGCCACGTTTCATCTTCAATGCCCTTGCTGATGGAAGGAGGTTTTCACTCAAAATCTGACGATACATGGCCCCATTCATTCTTTCCTTTACACGGAGCAGTCGTCCTGTTCCCTTTGCAGAAAAACAGCCCCAAAGCATGATGTTTCCACCCCCATGCTTTACAGTAGGTATGGTGTTCTTTGGATGCAACTCAGCATTCTTTCTCCTCCAAACACGACGAGTAGAGTTGTTACCAAAAAGTTCTATTTTGGTTTCATCTGACCATATGACATTCTCCCAATCCTCTTCTGGATCATCCAAATGCTCTCTAGCAAACTTCAGACGGGCCTGCACATGTACTGCCTTTAGCAGGGGGACACGTCTGGCACTGCAGGATTTGAGTCCCTGGCGGCGTAGTGTGTTACTGATGGTAGCCTTTGTTACTTTGGTCCCAGCTCTCAGCAGGTCATTCACTAGGTCCCCCCGTGTGGTTCTGGGATTTTTGATCACCGTTCTTGTGATCATTTTGACCCCACGGGGTGAGATCTTGCGGGGAGCCCCAGATCGAGGGAGACTATCAGTGGTCTTGTATGCCTTCCATTTCCTAATAATTGCTCCCACAGTTGATTTCTTCACACCAAGCTGCTTACCTATTGCAGATTCAGTCTTCCCAGCCTGGTGCAGGTCTACAATTTTGTTTCTGGTGTCCTTTGACAGCTCTTTGCTCTTGGCCATAGTGGAGTTTGGAGTGTGACTGTTTGAAGTGTTGGACAGGTGTCTTTTATATAGATAAAGAGTTCAAACAGGTGTCATTAATACAGGTAACGAGTGGAGGACAGAGGAGCCTCTTACAGAAGAAGTTACAGGTCTGTGAGAGCAAGAAATCTTGCTTGTTTGTTTTTGACCAAATACTTATTTTCCACCATAATTTGCAAATAAATTCTTTAAAAATCAGACAATGTCATTTTCTGGATTTTTTTTCCTCATTTTGTCTCTCATAGTTGAGGTATACCTATGATGAAAATTACAGGCCTCTCTCATCTTTTTAAGTGGGAGAACTTGCACAATTGGTGGCTGACTAAATACTTTTTTGCCCGACTGTATATATATACACATATATATATATATATACACATATATATATATATATATATATATATATATGTATATATACAGATGGGGCCGGGCTCATCTTTGCAGGGGATGGCGATGGCGTCGCCATCGCCATTCCCTGCTCCCGCGCCATCTGTGTGTCGGAAGGGGACGCGCGCGCACGAGGTGCGCGCGCGTCCCCTTCCGACGGTGCTGCCCTCGGTCGCCCGGTGCCCACACCGGGCGCCCGCACCCCCCCACAGCCTCCTCGGGTCCCCCCAGCCCCCCTCGAGCGGGAGGCGGACAGTATTGTGTCCGCCCGGCCGCCCGGATACTGAGACGCGCGTGCGTGGGGGACGCACGCGCGTCTCAGTCAGATGGCGCGCCGTGTTGCTGGCGGATCGCCAGCAGCATGCTGCTGGCGATTCGCCAGCAAGCATAAGGCCTGCGCTATCTGTATATATATATATATATATATATATATATATACACACACATATATATATATATATATAGCGTGGGGAATAAGCGGCACTCAGAGGCTGTGCAAACGGTGAAACCAAGTGGAATATTTATTCCATGTGCAGAGACCACTGGTCTCTGCACATGGAATAAATATTCCACTTGGTTTCACCGTTTGCACAGCCTCTGAGTGCCGCTTATTCCCCACGCTATATTCCCTGAGGATTCACACCCTCTTGCTAAGAGGGCACCTGAGCAAGTCATCTGGGCTCCACCTGCAGACCTGAGTGCCGGTCTCCCTGCTCTGTATATATATATATATATATATATATATGTGTGTGTGTATACCGCACCGATCACCAACGATCGCCAGCCCCCCCCCCCTCCCACCCGGCAGCCCCCCTCCCTCCCACCCACCCGGCTGCCGCAGCGCCAGCACCCCTCCCACCCCCCCGCCAGCCGCAGCGCCAGCCCCCCTCCCAAAGCTGGTGACCAAAATGGGGTCACTTGTGGGGGGGTTCCACTGTATTGGTGCTTCGGGGGTCTTGCTAATGCGACATAGCACCCACCATTCATTCCACCACCAAAAATCACTCCTTCCCTTCTGAGTCCTGCCATGCACCCAACTGGTAATTTTTGGTCACATGTGAGGCATTGCCGTACTCGGGAGAAATTGGGGCACAGATTTTGGGGTGCTTTGTCTCCTTCATTCCTTGTGAAAATTAAAAATTTTGAGCCAGAACTGCATTTTTGTGTAAAAAATTAAATTTTTTTACACAAAAATGCAGATCTGGCTCAAAATTTTTCATTTTCACAAGGAATGAAGGAGACAAAGCACCCCAAAATCTGTGCCCCAATTTCTCCCGGGTACGGCAATGCCTCACATGTGACCAAAAAATACCAGTTGGGTGCATGGCAGGACTCAGAAAGGAAGGAGTGATTTTTGGATTTTGCAGCACAGATTCTGGTTGAATGACCCCCGAAACACCCATACAGTGGAACCCCCCCACAAGTGACCCCATTTTGCAAACTACACCCCTCAGGGAATTCATCTAGGGGTATAGAGTACATTTCAAACCCCCCGAGGTTTCACCAATTTTGATACAACTGAGCTGTGAAAATGAAAAATTAATTTTTTTCATTTTCACTGCCCAGTTGTACCACAATTGGTGAAACCCCTGGGGGTTTGAAATGTACTCTATACCCCTAGATGAATTCCCTGAGGGGTGTAGTTTGCAAAATGGGGTCACTTGTGGGGGGTTCCTAACTTTTAGCATCTTATGGTGCCTAGAAACCTACATGGTGCCTAAAAAATAATCTCATAAAAAGGAGGCTCCAAAATCAAGTAGGTGCTCCTTCTATTATGAAGCCTGTGGTTTGGTCACCGTGCACACTAGGGCCACATATAGGATATTTATGAAAACCAAAGAATTGGGGGAATCAATTTTTAGTCACATTTCTCTAGTAAAATGTACTGTGTTCCTTAGAAAAATGTATTAAAATTGCAAATCTGCAAAAAAAAAGAAATTTTGAAATTTCACCTACACTTTGTTTTAATTCCTGTGAAACACCTAAAGGGTTAACAAACTTCCAAAATGCTGTTTTGAATACTGTGAGGGGTGCAGTTTTTGAAATGGCATCATTTATGGGGGTGTCTCACATACAAGTCCCTCAAAGTCACATCAAAACTGACCTGGTCCCTAAAAAAATCAGAGTTTGAAATTTTCTTGAAAATTTGAGAATTTGCTATTCATATTTTAAGCCTCCTAGTGTCCAAAAAAATGAAAAGGAGGTTGAAATAATGATGGCAACATAAAGTATACATATGGTCTATGTTAGTTATTAACTATTTTGAGTGGTAAGATTATTTGTCTCACAAGCAGAAAATTTAACATTTTGAAAATTGCTAAATTTTCCATTTTTTTACGATATTTTGGTATTTTTAAAAAAAAACACAGACTGTATCGACCAAAATTTACCACTAACTTGAAGTACAATGTGTCACGAGAAAACAATCTCAAAATCACTGGGATAAGTAAAAGCAAAAAAAAGTTATCCCCACTTAAGTGAGACATGTCAGATTTGAAAAAAAGGGCTCTGTCATGAAGGCACAAACTGGCTCTGTCATGAAGGGGTTAAAGCATATGTAACTACACTATACTAAAGTAGGTACTCTTTACCTAGCACGGCGCCCATCGCGGGCATCGCGGCCATTGCATGCACTAAAAAACGGGTGCGACGCGATGGCCGCGATTTCCAATAGGGAACAATGTTAAAAGTGTCAATGGACGCGATTTTAGTGTTCAATGCCCGCGATTTTTCCATAGGAAACAATGTTAAATGGGCCACAGAGCCCTAATAGTCCCCCTGAAGTCTGAAATGGCCCCCACAATTGTTAATGCCACCCCACGATCAACGTGAACCCGAAGCGTGGCGAGCGCAGCGGTACGCGTCCTCCGACCTTTTCATACCCCTACTATCCACGTCGGCGTGGAGTTGAGAATAGAATAGTGTGGCGAGCGCAGCGAGCCACCGAGCCCGAAGCGTGGCGAGCGCACGCGGATACCTTCACAGGTAAACGCGTCCCTTCGCGGGCTTCAGGGGTGTCCGCGTCCCCTCGCGGGGCTCGCTGCGCTCGCCACGCTTCGGGCTCGGTGGCTCGCTGCACTCGCCACACTATTCTATTCTCAACTCCACACCGACGTGGATAGTGGGGGTATGAAAAGGTCGGAGGACGCGTACCGCCATGCTTCGGGTTCACGTTGATCGTGGGGTGGCGTTAACAATTGTGGGGGCCATTTCAGACTTCAGGGGGACTATTAGGGCTCTGTGGCCCATTTAACATTGTTTCCTATGGACAAATCGCGGGCATTGAGGCATTAAACACAAAAATCGCGTCCATTGACACTTTTAACATTGATCCCTATGGGAAATCGCGGGCATCGCGTCGCACCCGTTTTTTTAGTGCATGCGATGCCCGCGATTTTTTACCCCCGATGACCGCGATGCCAATCGCGGGCGCCGTGCTAGGTAAAGAGTACCCTAAAGTACACTATAATGTGTGTGTGTGTGTGTATGTATATATATATATATATATATATATATATATGTGTATGTAGAATGTATATATAAACCATACCCTAATATAAAAGAAGAAAATTTTAAAGGAAACCGTAAAATTCAGATAAAGCAATACAAAATATAAATATTGTATATATAATATACATAATGATATCTCCGTTACTTAAAAAAACCTTTTTACGGATCTTTGCTTTAAAATATCACTAATTAGGCGCCCCTAAATTGTGTATATACAAGAGCCAAGACAATCAGCTCATGGGTCTCAAAAAGCTAATTAGAACCTGTTGGTCAAAATGAACCAACAATCTCCTCATCTTTCCTTAACTTGAAGGGTTGCTTTCCTTGGGGCAGGTGTAAAAATATGTCCGTTCATTCAAAAAGGTCCTTCTTTTGACGGACCTGATGGTATTTCTTTTAAAATTGGACAATGTGTTAATTGTAATTCTGCCTTTGTTGTTTATTTGTTAATTTGTCCCTGCGGCTTTAAATATGTAGGAAAAACGAAGCGCTGTCTTAAAACCTGCATATTGGAACATGTTAGACATATAAAACATGGTATCACTAACCATAGTGTGCCTAGGCACTTTAAGAACATACATAACTGTAATCCTGCAGAGGAATAGAAGTGGTGCCTGCAAATAAAAGGGGTGGTGATCGGGATCGCGCTGTGTTAAGACGCGAAACCTACTGGATTCTGACCCTCAACACTTTGTCACCCGTAGGGTTAAACGAAGGTTATGAGATCACACCTTTCATTAATAGATAATGCCATAAGAATTCCTTTTCAGGGAGCTTCTATCTTCCTTTTCTCCTCCCTTCGTTTTATGTCTAGTATACAGTATATAATTTTGTCTAAACAATTGTTGTTGGTTTTGTATAAATAATCCCGCTGATACTGAATTAATGTTCATGGTATAGGCTATTTATACTTTTCTATATTTATTGTTTGCCTATATTTATTTCATCCACCCTATAAATAATTATTAGTGATATTTTAAAGCAAAGATCCGTAAAAAAAATTTTTTATGTAACGGAGATATCATTATGTATATTAACTGCTTCATTGGTTATTAATTATATATACAATCTTTTTATTTTGTATTGCTTTATCTGAATTTTACCGTTTCCTTTGAAATGTTCTTTTTATATTAGGGTATGGTTTATCTATACATTCTACAGGGTTGGGATCATTTGGTCTACAGCATGATGGTCGACAGTCATTAGGTCGACACCATTAGGTCAGCATGGGGAAATGGTTGACATTGGTCTAGGTCGACATGGGAAAGGGTCGACATGGTTGTAGGTTGAAAGGTCATTACTTCGACAGGTCGTTGGTTCGACAGGTCATTAGTTCGACAATATCTAGGTCGACAGTGAAAAGGTCGACATGGGGTTTTTCACTGTTTTTTTTACTTTAAACAGGCAGGCCATTCATTGGAATCTCTTAACCCCTTCACGACATTTGACGTATATATACGTCATGGCCGGGAAGTACTTCCCGACACATGACGTATATATACGTCATGACTTTAAACTGTCACTGCGTCTCGAGACGCAGTGACAGAGGGACGATGTCTGCTGTCCCTGACAGCAGACATGTCCCTGCATGCCCAGGGGGGGCTGCGATGCCGCCCCCCCGTCGGCGATCGCTGTGATTGGCTGTTCAGTGTGAACAGCCATTCACAGCGTTTTCCTGTGTTACCAGCGAATCAGACGCTTGGTAACACAGGTGTCAATCACCGCCGGGCGTCAGGGGGCATGAGGGGGTCATCGGTGACGATGACACCTCACCCCACCCTCACCCCACCTGCCCCCAAGGCTGTGATTGGTCCGTGGGACCCACGGACCAATCACAGCCAAGGCGCGACATTTAAACTAACGGTGACTGCGCTGCAGACGCCATTCCGGTCTGGAGTAGCGTGCAGAGCGGTCACCGTGCCTATCTGCCGTGATACTGACCTGATCCTTGCTAATACTTACCTGATCCTTGCAAATACCTTACCTGATCACTTGATCACTGCTTGTAGCGTGCTGGACGCTTCCTGGATCTGACTTCCTGAGACTTCCTGCTGCTGCTGCAGTGTGATAGAGAGATAGAGAGAGAGAGATAGAGAGATAGTGACAGAGAGAGCTATATTTTGTGTCTGCTACCCCCCCTTTTTGGGGGTGCAGGGGTTTTTTATATATAAATAACTGTCACTGCTGCTGCTGCAGTGTCATAGTGATAGATAGTGAGAGATAGTTATAGATAGTGATAGATAGTGAGAGATAGAGAGATTTGTGTCTGCTACCCCCCCTTTTTGGGGGTGCAGGTTTTTTTTTATATATATAACTGTCAGTGCTGCTGCTGCAGTGTCATAGTGATAGATAGTGAGAGATAGAGAGATAGAGAGAGATAGTGACAGAGAGTGATAGAGAGTGTATATTTTGTGTCTGCTACCCCCCCTTTTTGGGGGTGCAGGTTTTTTTTTATACATATAACTGTCAGTGCTGCTGCTGCTGCTGCAGTGTGATAGATAGTGATAGATAGTGATAGATAGTGATAGATAGTGATAGATAGTGATAGATAGTGAGAGATAGAGAGAGATAGTGACAGAGAGTGATAGAGAGTGTATATTTTGTGTCTGCTACCCCCGCCTTTTGTGCTGATCACTATATCTGAGGTGATCAGCAACTTTTTGGGGGCGCAGAGGTTTTTTTTTTTTATATATACCTGTCAGTTGCTGCCAGTTGCACCAAAGGTTGTGCACCTGCTGCCCCTCACTGGTAATCAGTGTCGCATCACTGATCACCTTTTTTTTTTTTTTTTGTGGGTGCTGTGTGGTCTTTTTTTAATTTTTTTTTTACACACATTGTGATTTTGTGGGTGTCCTGTGGCCACTGTGCGCTGATCAGTGACGTACATCACTGATCAGCTTTTTCGGCACAGGGTTGATCTATTTTTTTTTTTTTTTTTTGATCAAATTCCTGTTGCCTTTGAGCGCTGTTCAGTGACGGACGTTACTGACCGACATCTGTGCTCAATTTTTGGCGCAGGACCTTTTTTTTTGTTTTTTTAACCCCTTCAATTTTTTATTTTTTTTAACCCCTACACTACATACACACTACACACTACATACCCCCCGGGTTGAAATAAAGTTTGTACCCCCCCCCTACACTATACACGTGTTGAAACATTTCACTACCAGTAACACAAAAATAAAAATGTCATCCCAAATGTCATCCTAAATGTCATCCCAGTCATCCAGAAGAATGTATTCAGTGGAGGAGGCATATGCCATGCTTGCTTCTGATTCTGACACAGCCAGTGAGGCAAGCGGGGAATTTGAAGGATTCGTCTTAAGCTCCTCTTCCTCCTCTGGTGATGAGGGACCCCCTCAAAGACGCCCCCGTAGAGCAGCTGAGACCCCCCCCCCCAATAATTGATCTCGTATGGACCCCACCACCAGACAATTTTGAGCCCCAGGTTCCTGAGTTTTTGGCCATGCCAGGAATCCAATTTGATTCCACAGGTCTCAGAGAAATTGACTTTTTCAAATTATTTTTCTCTGATGATTTTATAAATTTAATGGTGGACCAAACTAATTTATATGCCCAGCAGTTTATTGCTCAAAACCCCACGTCATCATTTGCTAGGTGGACCCCTGTAGATGCAGTAGAGATGATGACGTTTTGGGGTCTGGTGTTTCATATGGGCATAGTAAAAAAGCCACAAATTAGGCAATATTGGAGTACAGATGTTCTGTACAGCACCCCATTTTACCGTATGGCCATGACTCGGACTCGTTTTGAGGCAATCCATAAATTTATACATTACACCGATAATGCACAGTGCCCACCCAGAGATGATCCCACCTTTGACAGGCTATTCAAAGTCAGGCCGGTCATTGATCATTTCAGTGCCAAATTTGCAGAGCTATACATCCCTGATAAATGTATTAGCATCGACGAGTTCCTTATACATTTTAAAGGAAGGGTTAAATTCCGCCAGTACCTTCCCAGTAAGAGGGCAAGGTATGGCATAAAAATGTATAAGCTGTGTGAAAGCACCACAGGGTACACCCACAAGTTTAGGGTATATGAAGGGAAGGATTCAAGAATTGAACCGCCAGAATGCCCCCCCCTCCCTCGTAGGTGTTAGTGGAAAAATTGTCTGGGATTTAATGCACCCCTTCCTGGATAAGGGTTATCACCTCTATGTGGATAACTTTTACACCAGCATCCCCCTGTTTAAGGCCCTTGGTTCAAGAGGTACAGCAGCTTGCGGTACTGTGCGTAAGAACCAAAGAGGCCTCCCAAAAACGCACATTGCCCAAGTAATGAGAAGGGGTGAAAGCAGGGGAATATGCACCGAAAATATGTTGTTGGTCAAATATAAGGACAAGAGGGATGTCCTTATACTGACAACAATTCATGGAGACAGTACCACCTCCATCCCTGTACGAGGTACCAGTACCCACACCTCAAAACCAAATTGTATCCTAGATTACAATAAGTACATGGGCGGAGTGGATCTTTCAGATCAGGTACTGAAGCCGTACAGTGCCCTGCGGAAAACAAATATCTGGTACAAGAAGCTGGCCGTGTATATCATCCAGATGGCACTGTATAACGCTTACGTGCTATTCCGTTCTACCGGCCAGAGGGGGACATTTATGCACTTTCAAGAGGAAGTCATAAAGGGCCTAATATTTGGGAACCAGCAGGCAGAGGGCCCCAGTACTTCTAGTACTGGCCCCCGTATTGTACCAGGGCAGCATTTTCCCAACGAAATCCCCTCCACTGCAAGAAAGGGCAGGACACAAAAAAGGTGCAAAGTTTGCTATAAAAAGGGAATAAGAAAGGAAACTATTTTCCACTGTGAAACTTGCCCCGACAAACCCGGCCTATGTATAAAGGAGTGTTTCAAAATATACCACACATCTATGGATTATTAGGTTCATCATTTCACCGTGCTTCGGGGGTCTTGCTAATGCCACATAGCACCCACCATTCATTCCACCAGACTCTGTGCTCCAAAATCCAAAAATCACTCCTTCCCTTCTGAGTCCTGCCATGCACCCAACTGGTATTTTTTGGTCACATGTGAGGCATTGCCGTACTCTGAAGAAATGGGGGCACAGATTTTGGGGTGCTTTGTCTCCTTCATTCCTTGTGAAAATGAAAAATTTTGAGCCAGAACTGCATTTTTGTGTAAAAAAATGTAATTTTTCATTTTCACAGCCCAGTTGTACCAAAATTGGTGAAACCCCTGGGGGTTTGAAATGTACACTATACCCCTAGATGAATTCCCTGAGGAGTGTAGTTTGCAAAATGGGGTCACTTGTGGGGGGGTTCCACTGTATTGGTAATGCAACATAGCACCCACCATTCATTCCACCAAAATCTGTGCTCCAAAATCCAAAAATCACTCCTTCCCTTCTGAGTCCTGCCATGCACCCAACTGGTATTTTTTGGTCACATGTGAGGCATTGCCGTACTCTGGAGAAATGGGGGCACAGATTTTGGGGTGCTTTGTCTCCTTCATTCCTTGTGAAAATGAAAAATTTTGAGCCAGAAGTACATTTTTGTGTAAAAAAATGTAATTTTTCATTTTCACAGCCCAGTTGTACCAAAATTGGTGAAACCCCTGGGGGTTTGAAATGTACACTATACCCCTAGATGAATTCCCTGAGGAGTGTAGTTTGCAAAATGGGGTCACTTGTGGGGGGGTTCCACTGTATTGGTGCTTTGGGAGTCTTGCTAATGCAACATGGCACCCACCATTCATTCCACCAAAATCTGTGCTGCCAAATCCAAAAATCACTCCTTCCCTTCTGAGTCCTGCCATGCGCCCAACTGGTATTTTTTGGTCACATGTGAGGCATTGCCGTACTCGGGAGAAATTGGGGCACAGATTTTGGGGTGCTTTGTCTCCTTCATTCCTTGTGAAAATGAAAAATTTTGAGCCAGAACTGCATTTTTGTGTAAAAAAATGTAATTTTTCATTTTCACTGCCCAGTTGTATCAAAATTGGTGAAACCCCTGGGGGTTTGAAATGTACACTATACCCCTAGATGAATTCCCTGAGGGGTGTACTTTGCAAAATGGGGTGACTTGTGGGGGGGTTCCACTGTATTGGTGCTTTGGGAGTCTTGCTAATGCAACATGGCACCCACCATTCATTCCACCAAAATCTGTGCTGCCAAATACAAAAATCACTCCTTCCCTTCTGAGTCCTGCCATGCGCCCAACTGGTATTTTTTGGTCACATGTGAGGCATTGCCGTACTCGGGAGAAATTGGGGCACAGATTTTGGGGTGCTTTGTCTCCTTCATTCCTTGTGAAAATGAAAAATTTTGAGCCAGAACTGCATTTTTGTGTAAAAAAATGTAATTTTTCATTTTCACTGCCCAGTTGTATCAAAATTGGTGAAACCCCTGGGGGTTTGAAATGTACACTATACCCCTAGATGAATTCCCTGAGGGGTGTACTTTGCAAAATGGGGTGACTTGTGGGGGGGTTCCACTGTATTGGTGCTTTGGGAGTCTTGCTAATGCAACATGGCACCCACTATTCATTCCACCAAAATCTGTGCTGCCAAATCCAAAAATCACTCCTTCCCTTCTGAGTCCTGCCATGCGCCCAACTGGTATTTTTTGGTCACATGTGAGGCATTGCCGTACTCGGGAGAAATTGGGGCACAGATTTTGGGGTGCTTTGTCTCCTTCATTCCTTGTGAAAATGAAAAATTTTGAGCCAGAACTGCATTTTTGTGTAAAAAAATGTAATTTTTCATTTTCACTGCCCAGTTGTATCAAAATTGGTGAAACCCCTGGGGGTTTGAAATGTACACTATACCCCTAGATGAATTCCCTGAGGGGTGTACTTTGCAAAATGGGGTGACTTGTGGGGGGGTTCCACTGTATTGGTGCTTTGGGAGTCTTGCTAATGCAACATGGCACCCACCATTCATTCCACCAAAATCTGTGCTGCCAAATCCAAAAATCACTCCTTCCCTTCTGAGTCCTGCCATGCGCCCAACTGGTATTTTTTGGTCACATGTGAGGCATTGCCGTACTCGGGAGAAATTGGGGCACAGATTTTGGGGTGCTTTGTCTCCTTCATTCCTTGTGAAAATGAAAAATTTTGAGCCAGAACTGCATTTTTGTGTAAAAAAATGTAATTTTTCATTTTCACTGCCCAGTTGTATCAAAATTGGTGAAACCCCTGGGGGTTTGAAATGTACACTATACCCCTAGATGAATTCCCTGAGGGGTGTACTTTGCAAAATGGGGTGACTTGTGGGGGGGTTCCACTGTATTGGTGCAACATAGCACCCACCATTTATTCCGCCAAAATCTGTGCTGCAAAATCCAAAAATCACTCCTTCCCTTCTGAGTCCTGCCATGCGCCCAACTGGTATTTTTTGGTCACATGTGAGGCATTGCCGTACTCGGGAGAAATTAGGGCACAGATTTTGGGGTGCTTTGTCTCCTTCATTCCTTGTGAAAATGAAAAATTTTGAGCCAGAACTGCATGTTTGTGTAAAAAAATGTAATTTTCCATTTTCACATCCCAGTTGTACCAAAATTGGTGAAACCCCTGGGGGTTTGAAATGTACACTATACCCCTAGATGAATTCCCTGAGGGGTGTAGATTGCAAAATGGGGTGACTTGTGGGGGAGGTTCCTAACTTTTAGCACTTATGGTGCCTAGAAACCTACATGGTGCCTAAAAAAAAATCTCATAAAAAGGAGGCTCCAAAATCAAGTAGGTGCTCCTTCTATTATGAAGCCTGTGGTTTGGTCAACGTGCACACTAGGGCCACATATACTGTAGGATATTTTTGAAAACAAAAGAATTGGGGGAATCAATTTTTAGTCACATTTCTCTAGTAAAATCTACTGTATTCGTTAGAAAAATGTATTAAAATTGAAACTCTGCAAAAAAAAAGAAATTTTGAAATTTCACCTACACTTTGTTTTAATTCCTGTGAAACACCTAAAGGGTTAACAAACTTCCAAAATGCTGTTTTGAATACTGTGAGGGGTGCAGTTTTTGAAATGGCATCATTTATGGGGGTGTCTCACATACAAGTCCCTCAAAGTCACATCAGAACTGAACTGGTCCCTAAAAAAATCAGTGTTTGAAATTTTCTTGAAAATTTGAGAATTTGCTAGTCATATCTGAAGCCTCCTAGTGTCCAAAAAAATGAAAAGGAGGTTGAAATAATGATTGCAACATAAAGTAGACATATGGTCTTTGTTAGTTATTAACTATTTTGAGTGGTATGATTATTTGTCTCACAAGCAGAAAATGTGACATTTTGCATATTGCTAAATTTTCCATTTTTTCACGATATTTTGGTATTTTTCACAAAAAAACACAGACTGTATCGACCAAAATTTACCACTAACTTGAAGTACAATGTGTCACGAGAAAACAATCTCAAAATCACTGGGATAAGTAAAAGCAAAAAAAAGTTATCCCCACTTAAGTGAGACATGTCAGATTTGAAAAAAAGGGCTCTGTCATGAAGGCACAAACTGGCTCTGTCATGAAGGGGTTAAATATGTCATTATAGAGAAGCTCTACAAAGAAAGGCAGTCATTCTAACTGACTCGGGCCCTGGCATAGTCTCTTGGGTGACCGATGTTTTCTTACTGCGCGTGTGCATTTGCAGAGCTGCTGTGCGGGCACCTTCAGCGACTTGCATAGTTGTCATGGTGCTCACACAGAGAGGGGTGGTATGGAGACAGACAGGGGTGTTCGCAGGCGATCGCCCTGCATTTCCTGGGCATACGCACGACAATGCTGGGTGCACCCAGGAAAACACTGGTTGTCCCCATGCGAATGCAGGCGGGCAACTGCCTGCCGGGGGGTGAGCGGCTGATGTTACAGTATGTCAGCTACCCGGACAGTTCTTGGACTGGACGCATACCTCCCAACATACCCTCTCCAGGAGGGATGGAATGCTCTTTTCCTGGACTTCCCTGGTAAGGTATGATTGCCCTCACCTAGGGGCAATTGATAAGAAAGGTGTCACCACAGGTGATCGCAATCATACATTACCAGGGAAGTCCAGGTACAGAGCATTCCATCCGTCCTTTAGAGGGTCATGTTGGGAGGTATATGGGCGCCGCAAGTCTAAGTCAGCCCAGACTGACTTACAGTAGATTTGTGAGCAGGGTAGAAATTATTCAATAGTCCTCAACAATCAAATGATTCCAGCCCCGCACACGCTACCCTGTGAATGGATGTTTACGTAAAACACGGCAGTGGTGGGGAAGACACATAGTGGTCGTCAGTCTATCTTATTGGTTTACTTGTGACCTTGTTTCCATAACCATACCTTAGCCCAGATCTTCCCAAAATATACCTTAAGGTGCCCACTGGCGGGGCATGATTCTGGTTCACTTGCAAAAGCAAATTCTTTCTCTAATGGAAAAAAACACATGTGCACTGCAGGGGGGGGGGGGGGGGCAGATGTAACATGTGCAGAGAGAGTTAGATTTGGGTGGGGTTTGTACTTCAAACTGATATCTATATTGCAGTGTAAAAATACAGCAGTCAGTATTTACCCTGCACAGAAACAAAATAACACCCAAATCTAACTTTCTGCACATGTTACATCTGCCCCACCTGCAGTGCATATGGTTTTGTCAATTAAAGGAAGAATTTGCTTTTGCAAGTGAATCAGGCCATTGATGCAATATGCTCTGTGCCTTTTGTACCAGATTGCATCGAATACAGTTCAAAACGCATGTGATACGCAGCTGTGTAGCTAGGTGCCACGGTGCCCGGAGCAAGGGAATGCTTCGTGGGCCCCCCCCCCAATTTGTAGTAGGCGGGGCTCTTGCGTGGCGAAAAGGGCCTAACATTATACCACACACAGTAATGTCCATTGCACATAAAGCCACATGCTGTAATTCCAGTGACGCATAAGGTCACACATGATACCCATTACATACTATATATCAATCCGTAATGCCTATTACACATCTGACACATAAGTGCCACTTACCTAGGTCTGACCTGTAGGTGTCTGACCCAGATAGCTGCTGAGGAAAGTGGAACGTTATAAGTTAGGTGTCAGACCTAGATAGCTGCTGAGGAAAGATGAGGCAAAGGTTTAGTAGAATTCTAGCAAGTGTGCTCTAATGCTCATAGTGTCACATTTATAACTGTTGCCACAGAAAAGTACGCTCAGCCTTATTTATTATGCTCCAAAATTAGTAGCCATCTTTTCGTAATCTGACAAGGCAAGAATTAATTGTATTGTGCTGATCAATACAAATGTTTCCCATGGACCTAATACTGTAGAACTCTTTTTACTGACAGTTGACAGTCTTTTCTAACTACTTTCCAGGACCTATTCCTTTTCCTGAACAAGCTGATGAGGTTTTTTTAGAAGCTGACATAACTGTCTTCCTAAATCATGACTGAACCATACTTTTCAGTGTACACATCCCTTGATTACTCTAGCCTAGCAGCCAGTATTACAGTATTACAAATGCAGCAGGTGCCACATGTTATTGAGGGGAAGATTTATTAAGCTTGGAGAAGAGATAAACTGGAGATAAAGCGGAGAAAAGGTAAATGGAGCCAATCAGCTGTGTTTGAAAAAGACAGTTGGGAGATGATTGGCTGTGCTTTATCTCCTTTTACCTTTTCTCTGCTTTATCTCCAGTTTATCTCTTCTCCAGGCTTAATAAATCTGCCCCTTAGTCCCTTAAGAAAATTCCCAAGACCAAAGGCCAAGGGAAAATAACAGGCGCTTAACTAGAGGTGCTTTTCAGGGTGTAAGCTGCTGCTCAAGGGGGGATAGTCAGTCCCCACCACCAGAAAACACAAGAGCAAATCACGCCAAGGCGTGTGAGCAGCGCTAAATAAGATGACACACACCAAGTTACAAATGTAATAATATTTTACTTAATAATATTAAAATTAAAAAAAAAAACGTATATTGGGGTACAATACAACAATACAAAATTACACAGTAAAAACAATATAGGTACAATAGAAAACAGTTCCTCACATCACAAGCTGGGATAAATATGACTGTGATGAGTCCAGTTGGACGGGGGAAATGTATCACGTGATAATACGGAAGTGGGGAAGAAAAAAGGAAAAAAATATTTTAGGATTACAGGTAAGTGCACGTTACCATTTGGTGGATGATCTGTGTAGTAACCACGGGTGGTAGTTGGAATCCTCACCCGGGTGGATGATGATTGGTGGAGAGTGCTGTCGATTGGCTTCCGCTAATGATGTAACCCCCTGTAGATTAATTGATCTTCTTATTCGGGGGGGGGGGGGGGGTGGATTACCCCAACAATTTCCCAATAAGCGGTGTCCGCCAAAGGGTCGACAGGAATAACTCGGAGAGATGGTGGAGCAATGTCCTCCTGTTGGAGATGGCAAGCTGGAATTATGCCGCTGGATGTCTTCCAGGAGAGACTGTAGCCACCAAACACAATTGAGGGACTGCGGTGATAAGCAGGGTTTTTCAAATGGATAAATCCGTGGATCAACGTGTACCAGTGGAGGGGTCAATCAAAGTACAGTATCCCACACTTGGAGTGAAGAACTGGGGGTCTGCCTGACGCGTTTCACTGCCAACTGCAGCTTTATCAAAGGTATCTGGCAGTGACTGGGGTATGGGTATAAATACCCCTTTGATGAGCCCATAGATTACAGGTGTGTGCATCAGACATAAGAACAATCACATAAGGTAAACATAATATTCACTAAAACAAGTACTTGTTTTAGTGAATATTATGTTTACCTTATGTGATTGTTCTTATGTCTGATGCACACACCTGTAATCTATGGGCTCATCAAAGGGGTATTTATACCCATACCCCAGTCACTGCCAGATATCTTTGATAAAGCTGCAGTTGGCAGTGAAACGCGTCAGGCAGACCCCCAGTTCTTCACTCCAAGTGTGGGATACTGTACTTTGATTGACCCCTCCACTGGTACACGTTGATCCACGGATTTATCCATTTGAAAAACCCTGCTTATCACCGCAGTCCCTCAATTGTGTTTGGTGGCTACAGTCTCTCCTGGAAGACATCCAGCGGCATAATTCCAGCTTGCCATCTCCAACAGGAGGACATTGCTCCACCATCTCTCCGAGTTATTCCTGTCGACCCTTTGGCGGACACCGCTTATTGGGAAATTGTTGGGGTAATCCACCCCCCCCCCCCCCCCGAATAAGAAGATCAATTAATCTACAGGGGGTTACATCATTAGCGGAAGCCAATCGACAGCACTCTCCACCAATCATCATCCACCCGGGTGAGGATTCCAACTACCACCCGTGGTTACTACACAGATCATCCACCAAATGGTAACGTGCACTTACCTGTAATCCTAAAATATTTTTTTCCTTTTTTCTTCCCCACTTCCGTATTATCACGTGATACATTTCCCCCGTCCAACTGGACTCATCACAGTCATATTTATCCCAGCTTGTGATGTGAGGAACTGTTTTCTATGGTACCTATATTGTTTTTACTGTGTAATTTTGTATTGTTGTATTGTACCCCAATATACGTTGTTTTTTTTTTATTTTAATATTATTAAGTAAAATATTATTACATTTGTAACTTGGTGTGTGTCATCTTATTTAGCGCTGCTCACACGCCTTGGCGTGATTTGCCCTTAGTCCCTTAAGCCTAATGATTATCATCCTGGAGCTTGTGGAACAGTCCTCTCCATGTACTATTTTGGGATGTTGATTTGTTTGTTTGTTTTACACTATTAGCATAGAGGCCATTCTGTGATTTCTTGACAGATCACCAATAAGCTGGCAGCCCAGTGGTTGTACCTGTTGTGTCTACTTGTGTCAGTTTCTGTAGAATGGTTGGAGCTATCTTCCATTCTTGACTGGCCTCAGAGGTCTTGGTAACCTAGCTGCTTTGGGTACGAAATCCCTGCAGTCGGGATCAAAACAGTCACAAGTCCAACAGTGGATTGCCAATGGAGACTGGTAAGTATTTTAACACTAACCCAGCCTAACCCGGACCGTTCCCTCCCACAGCCTAACTTTCCCCTAAGTGGCTTACCCACTAACTGGCGGGAACATTAAAGGACTCTAAAGTGTATGGGCTCTAAAGGTGCCCATACACTGCCTGCGATGTCTCGCAGCAGTGTACGGACACCCGACGGAGTGCGAGCCGCAGGGACCTTCCCGGCGGCAGGGACACATGCGCATGCGTCCCTGCTTCCCGCCCGCCCCAGAACGGGTGGTCGGACGGCCTGCCGGTCCGACCACCTAGTCGGGTCCGATGCGCACGGGACCGCGCATCGAACCAGACTGCATGTCAGGGAGAGGCGATTTGGTCCGATTTAATGGGCCGATTGGTCGCAATAGGCCGAAATCGGACCAAATCGCCTCGATGTATGGGGGCCTTTAGGTGCAAGGATTTTGACCACTTCTACATAGTCTGGGTGACTGGTGTCTGGTACTCGTAGTTCCCTTTTCGTAAAGTACCGATGGCTGACTTTACTAAAAGTAATGGAGCAAAGTAATTCTATCAGGACTGATAGTCTAATTTGCATGGGGTTTCATGGATATTCTGCAGAGCCAGCTGTACATTTTACAAGGTGGCCCTACCCAGTGGCTGGATTTACCAGTAATTACATATGAAATGTATTTTATTTTCAAACAATACATCTTCTCATTTCAGATTCAGTCCTTGCAGTCAGAACTGCAGTTTAAAGACGCAGAGATGAATGAATTGAAGTCAAAACTGCAGAGCTGTGAACGAAGAACTGTGGCGCCACAAGTTAGGTACTGTATGCTATTACTTCTGCACTTTTATTAAGCAGCACATCAAAGTATTCTCTCTCAGCCTGATATTCATTGGAATTAGCCATTCTTACTTTTATGTCCGGTCACCCGGGTTCCCATGGAAAAACCTATAATATAGGGCAGCTATATTTCAAAGAATTTGAGTGCGTGAGATTCCACATCCAAGGTGTACTCCACCCAGTCCATGTGGAACATATATTTCAATCTGGGGGTCATATGTGTGAGTAAGATCCATCTAGAGCAGTAGTTCTCAGCCTCGGTCCTCAGGACCCCCCAACAGTGCACGTTTTCCAGGTCACCCGCAGGTGCACTTATTATTCACTGGCACATTTTAAAAGATCCACAGCTGGAGCTAATTATTTCACCTGTGATTCTGTGAGGAGACCTGGAAAACGTGCACTGTGTGGGGTCCTGAGGACCGAGGTTGAGAACCACTGATCTAGTATGGTTTTCTTTGCTGCTGCAGCAATTCTTGCTAAGAGAAGGCGAGTACCAACAGGGGGTTTGGGTGTGGGGGAAGTAGGAGAGTGATTCCAAAGTGCACACAATACCGAAATTGGGAAGGAGATATTTAGTGTGTTAGCAATATAATCTTAGGCCAGGGCTGGGCAATTGCGGCCCTCCAGATGTTGAGGAACTACACATCCCAGCATGCCTTGCATCAGTTTCAGCATGGCCACATAGCAAAACTAATGCAAAGCATCCTGGGATGTGTAGTTCCTCAACATCTGGAGGGCCGCAATTGCCCAGCCAAGCTATGTTACGTCAGCATAAAAATTGGAATTTGTGGAGATTCCTGTTACTACACCCCTAATCTGAGATTTGTATGCTCTATGTAGAATTTTGTATTGCATTTCTGCAAAGGAGGTAGATATTAAGTGTTTGTTGCGTTTGACTGACAGACTAATTACATTTTGAGTAGTTATGCCCTGAGAAGAATCCTGCTATTTCAATAGTCCTGCCGAGCCAACAGTGAGGTCTTGTTTTCTTCTCACACAATCCTAAAGAAGTGATGTAGAAAATGGTCTGTCTTTTCTAAGAATGATCTGGGCATTAAGTGTATTACATATAAAACTTTGCATTTAAAAATATGCAGACAGAGGGATGGGTTTGCCATGAAATAGGTTTTGCAGCCTAGAGTGAGTGAGTACTGAGTTAAGTTCATCGTCTAGAAACTGCTGTACCAGGCAAAGACCACGGAGGTGCCAAATGCGAAATATCCCATCAGCATTGCCGCCCTGAAAATCATTATTGTGAAGTAGAGGGGAGAATATCAAGCGTGTGTGTAGTAGACCAGATTTTTTTATGTGTGCCATGCCATGTAGGGTGTCAATAGCAGGGGGTAAGCCCTAATCTCCTGTAATATTGAAGACTGAGGCGAGTGTAAATACGCGACTAATAAAATATCGGGAAGAAAAACTTGATCATATGTTTGAATGACAAAATTATCAACTCCACCTATCCAGGCCAGCACGTATCTTAAATTAGAGGCCATGGCATATTCCTGTAGTTAAGCAGGTTAGTGCCTCGTAACGGTAGAGGTTGTTGTAACTTTAATTAGGAAATACAGGGGCCTTTTCCATTCCATCTAAATTTTGTGAGCACTCTTATTATTTGTCAGGATATCTTAGTCAGACAGTAAATAGGGCAACATCTGGACCAGGTAGAGGAGCTGGGGGAAGGAAACCATTCTAAATGACATCTACTCAAGCATGATAGAGGTGAGTGCTTCCCCCTGTTGAAATCAGATTTCATTTGAGTGATAAAGTGGGTAAAAATAGATTGCATTAGATCAGTGCAGTGATAAAAACATACTTGCTGTATCTAAAACAAATGGCTGAGAAGCACTTTTGTGTATGCTGTGCTTTCCCATACTATATGGGTCATGCTAGCTCTGTTCTTTAATGCCCCTTTCACACTTGCAAAAATATCCCAGGTTTTTGTACAAGAACGCGCATCAACCCGGGATTTAGCTCAGTGTGAAAGGGTCTTGAAAGAATATCCCAGGATGAACATCCCAGGATTTCTACCCAGGTCCTGACCTGGGTAAATTCCAGAATCGACCCAGGATGCGGTCAGTGTGAATGATCCCGTACCCGGTATTGGGTATACGGGACTTTAAAAAAAAAAAAAAGCTGCTGATTGGAGCTTTCTTGGGCTCCCAAATGCTGATGTCATCATTCAGAGTCCTGGAGTCCATTTCTAATGACATGCATATGTATTTGCAGGGATTTCCCGGGACCAGTGTGAATGGGGCTGTCCCGGGTCGATCCCAGGTCTGAGTGCAGTGTGAAAGGGTTCATTCCCGGGTAGAGTCCTGGGAAGCATCCGGGAACACATTCCCAGGTATGACCCGGCTCTGCGAGTGTGAAAGGGGTATAATTAACAATCTCCAAGTTAAAATGACTTCTCTGTGGCAAATTGGATTTTTTTTTTGTTTCGTGTTAGGCCAGAGTCTGCAAACATACCTTTTAAAAAAGTACAAGTTTTGGTGTAAATAAAAAAAAAAAAATTTTCATGGTATTAATGCAAGTTATTTAATTATGTAGCACAAAAGTAAAGTGGGACCAGAACCTAGTTAGTGAATCAGGTAGATGTTCGTGTTTGTGTTTCTCATTCTAGCTTTTTGTGAACTGTCTTTTATTTTTTTTACAATCCAGCCCCAAGAAAAGCCCATCTGGGGCAGTAAAGCTTGATTTGTGTTCTTCACCACAACCCGGGAAATTCTGCTTTCCCACAAAGGAGTCTTTTAGAGCAAATACTGGTCTCAAACCACATGTACCTGTGTCTCAACAGCCCACACATCTTCCAGTTATTAAATCAGGTAAGATGCATCATTTCACAGTACCATCACCTTTTACAGCACAGCACTGTAAGATCACATGTTGCCATGGGTTAACTGGTTGGAAACATAAATATGTATAACAACAAATTATTTAGTTGTTTAGATTCCAAGGCCACCCAGCATCCCTAGTCCCTCCTGGCAATGCGATTGCAATGAAATTGTGTCTTACGGCCTAGGGGATAGAATGTTTATAGAATGTCTATGGTAGGGGATTTTTAAGGCAAAGACAATCCATGATCTCTGTAAATTTTGGAGAGGAGAATAGAGCATCAGGTCCTTGTATACAGATGGGTCACGGTCCATCTTTGCTGGGGATGGCGCTGGCGTCGCCAGCCGCCATCCCCCGCCAGCGCCATGGCGATCGTGAGAAGGGGGCGCGCGCGCGCCCCCTTCCGACGGCGCTTCCAAACGTTTCCCCGGGTCCCCGCCGGCTTGCCGGCGGTAACCCGGGGTCCCCGCCGCCTGCCCGCATCCCCCCTAACCCCCCCCTAACCCCGTCCGTCTCCCTGAGGCGGAGACGGACAGGGTTTCCGCCACGCTAGCGACGGAGACTGAGACGCGCGTGCGCGTGAGACGCACGCGCGTCTCAGTCTCCTCGCTGGCGAGGCTGCTGGCGGGTCGCCAGCGCGTACGTTCTGGCGACCCGCCAGCAAGGATGTACAATGACCCATCTGTATGTTGGATCAAACTTGGCACATTATGGCTGTTTGAGTGTCAATTTATTTCCTCTTCCTTTTAATGTTGATGTGTGATTGTTCTCTTTGTAGTCCTGTTTGATGTGCTTCTGTTGATTGGTGGAGGGAATTGTTTACAGATTACTGTAGGATTACTTTTTTTTTTTTTTCTTTCTTTTTTTTTTATAGATGTGTAATAGGCCCTTAGAAGGGGGAGGTTAGGTTTATTTGGCAGGAATAGGGTTATACACTAGCGGGGAGGTTAGGGTCAGGTGCGCAGGAGGGAAGGTTAGGCTGCTAGAAGCGAGGGTTAGGACTGGTGGGGGTGGTAAGTATACATGCCTGACACCAGTCGAGATTCCCTCCATCATTATGCCAATATTGGTATACTGACTGCTGGTCATCCGTATGTTTCCCATGTAAGGTGGTATTTCATTCCTAAATATAAATGTGCTGGCATCCATGGTAGTATAGAGCTGTTCCTCAGAGACTTAAGGGCCCCATACATCAGCAATTAATTGTGACAATTTTCAGATATGGAGATGATTGCCACAATTAATTTTAGATGTGTGGGCTCCCCCTTTTGGCAATCCCAATCACAATCGCCAATCGATTGCTTAATCAGGTTTTTAAACATGTTTAATAATCTGGTATTATCTGCAGATCTTTTTTAGATGTGTGGGCATTCCCAATTCGTCTTCTTCATCTATTTACATTATGAACAGCTGAAATGACAATCGATTGGGGCAATTTCCAGATATGAAGATGCAATATTTAGATGGAAAAATCTGCCGATCACTGAAAAAATCTGTAATGTGTGGGCAAAGTCGGATAGATCTGAAAATCCATTTATCTGGCCAAAATATCCCTATATCTGAAAATCCATAAATTGTGATTGCTGATGTATGGGGCCCATTAAGGGCCCCATACATCAGCAATTAATTGTGACAATTTTCAGATATGGAGATGATTGCCACAATTAATTTTAGATGTGTGGGCTCCCCCTTTTGGCAATCCCAATCAAAATCGCCAATCGATTGCTTAATCAGGTTTTTAAACATGCTTAATAATCTGGTATTATCTGCGGATCTTTTTTATATGTGTGGGCATTCCCAATTCGTTGTCTTCATGTATTTACATTAAGAACAGCTGAAATGACAATCGATTGGGGCAATTTCCAGATATGAAGATGCAATTTCCAGATATGAAGATGCAATAAATCTGCCGATCACTGAAATAAATCTGTAATGTGTGGGCAAAGTCGGATAGATCTGAAAATCCATTTATCTGGCCAAAATATCCCAATATCTGAAAATCCATAAATTGTGATTGCTGATGTATGGGGCCCATTAGATATTGTCCCAAGTGGCATGATTTGTATTGTGGACAGTAATGGGCCCCATACATCAGCAATCACAATTTATGGATTTTCAGATATTGGGATATTTTGGCCAGATAAATGGATTTTCAGATCTATCCGACTTTGCCCACACATTACAGATTTATTTCAGTGATCGGCAGATTTATTGCATCTTCATATCTGGAAATTGCATCTTCATATCTGGAAATTGCCCCAATCGATTGTCATTTCAGCTGTTCTTAATGTAAATACATGAAGACAACGAATTGGGAATGCCCACACATATAAAAAAGATCCGCAGATAATACCAGATTATTAAGCATGTTTAAAAACCTGATTAAGCAATCGATTGGCGATTTTGATTGGGATTGCCAAAAGGGGGAGCCCACACATCTAAAATTAATTGTGGCAATCATCTCCATATCTGAAAATTGTCACAATTAATTGCTGATGTATGGGGCCCTTTAAAGCTAGTTATATGGATGTCAGATCAATCAGTCTAATAAAATGTTGCTATTCACAGTTTCTATATACAGTTGTGCTCATAAGTTTACATACCCTAGCAGAATTTGTGATTTTCTGACCATTTGTCAGAGAATATGAATGATAACTCACAAACTTTCTTTCACTCATGTTTAGTGGTTGGGTGAAGCCATTTATTGTCAAAAAACTGTCTTTTTAAATCATAATTAGAACCAAAACTACCCAAATGACCCTGATCAAAAGGTTACATACCCTGTCGATTTCGGCCTGATAACATGCACACAAGTTGACACAAACAGATTTGAATGGCTACTAATGGCAACCATTCTCACCTGTGATCTGTTTGCTTGTAATCAGTGTGTGTCTATAAAAGGTCAATGAGTTTTTGGACTCCTGAAAGACCCATGCATCTTTCATTCAGTGCTGCACTGACATGTCTGGATTCGGAGTCATAGGGAAAGCAAAAAAATTGTCAAAGGATCTGCGGGAAAAGGTAATTGAACTGTATAAACCAGGAAAGGGATATAAAAAGATATCCAAGCAATTTGACAATGCCAATCAGCAGTGTTTAAACTCTAATTAAGAAAAGGGAAATGAAGGATTCTGTGGAAATCAAATCCCGGTCAGGTTGTCCAACAAATAATTCAGCGACAACTACCAGGAAAATTGTTGGGGATGCAAAGAGAAATAACTTCAGCTGAAATACAGGACTCTCTGAAAAAAAAGTGGTGTGGTTGTTTCAAGATGCACAATAAGGAGGCATTTGAAGAAAATGGCTGTATGGTCAAGTCCCCAGAAGAAAGCCATTACTACACAAATGCCACAAAGCATCCTGCTTACAATACTCCAACCAGCACAGAGACAAACCTCAAAACTTCTGCAACAAAGTCATTTGGAGTGTTGAGACCAAATTTTAACTTTTTTGGCCACAACCATAAACTACATTTGGAGAGGAGTCAACCATCCCTACTGTGAAACACGGAGGTGGATTACTGATGTTTTGGGGATGTGTGAGCTACAAAGGCACTGGAAAGTGGAAACTTGTTCAAAATTGATAACAAGATGAATGCAGCATGTTACCAGAAAATACTGAAGGAAAATTTGCACTCATCAGCCCGGAAGCTGTGCATGGGACGTACTTGGACGTTCCAACATGACAATGATCCAAAACTCAAGGCCAAGTCGACCTGTCATTGGCTACAGCAGAAGAAAGTGAAGGTTCTGGAGTGACCATCTCAGTTTCCTGACCTCAATATCATTGAGCCACTCTGGGGAGATCTAAAACGTGCAGTTCATGCAAGACAGCCCGAGAATTTACAGGAACTGGAGGCTTTTTGCCAAGAAGAATGGGCAGCTTTACCGAGAAAATAAAGAGCCTCATCCACAACTACCACAAAAGACTTCCAGCTGTCATTGATGTTAAAGGGGGCAATACACTGTATTAAGAACTGGGGTATGTAAACTTTTGATCAGGGTAATTTGGATAGTTTTTGTTGTCATTATGATTTAAAAAGAGTAAACACAGTTGTTTGACAATAAATGGCTTCAGCCAACCACTAACCATGAGTGAAAGAAAAGCTTGTGAGTTATCATTCATATTCTCTGACAAATGGGCAGAAAATCACAAATTCTGCTAGGGTATGTAAACTTATGAGCACAACTGTATGTTCCTGTTGTTGTTAATGGAAACAAATAATAATTGCACTCATGATACACATTCATGTATTGCATTTTAATTTTACCTAAATATTTAGCAGAACATGAAGAAGCAGATACCACTTCTAAGCCGGCAAAGATCTTTTCCAGTTCGTGGTATAAGCAAAGGTTGAACAGTCACGGTACGTAATGGACATCACAGCAAAGGACATAAAAAGGAATATTTGTGTATAATAATGGATGATTGAGCTCTGCTACCAAAAACTGTTTCTGTACTCTTAAAGCCTGCAGTCTGTACGGCTACTTGGGTGTTGTGTATCTTCTGTAATCTATTTAGGTCTGTAAATGCCCCCACTGCGAATTGGTCCGATTTGACCAGATTCCGACTGATCGGGCCGATAAATGAGACCAAATCGTATCTGTTTGACATCCCATCCGACCCAATGCACATAGGCTCGGACCCAACTGATTGAACATAGGATTTATCGGATCGGACTCATCACTGGCACCCGTGATGTATTGGGTCCGATTCCTCTGGTTTGTGCCAGCGGTGCAGCACCGCTGGCACACACCTCTCTGCAGGTCCAGTTGGCAGGGTGGGTGGCAGGTGCTGAGGTCCAAGTGGCAGCTAGTGAGCGATGGGGCTGCTTTTCGGCTGAGAGAGAAATCGGCAGCCGTCCAGTCTTTTGACAGGATTTCTTTTTTTTAAATTCTCATGCCCCCCGCCACAGCTGCAACTCGCTGGGATTCTTTACATGCGATAAATCGCATGCAAAAATGGCACATCAATGCCAAATCTGTGCTGGTCTTATTCTTCTATTTGTTTAAATTTACCTAGATTCAGTACTTGTATTTATCTGCATTATGCACCTATAAATTGGGAACAAAATTCTAAAAAGAAATTGGATAAAGTATTATTTAAAAAAAAAAAAAATTTGTTCCAGAACTGCTCGATCTGTACTAAAGTAATCTGCCAGAAGGGAATGTGCTGGTGTATGGATTGGTCACTTTCACTTTTATTCTCTTTTCCATTACCTCTTCCAGGTTCGGTTCTATTAAATACTTTGATGCAGCAGTCGGACCCGCTAGGTCTCCCCGGCCTGTGCCACCTTCTCAGCTGCAACTTGGATGTTCTCCCAGGGTCACCTGTACACAGAGCCCACTCAAGCAAGTGAGCAGATTTCATTGTTAACCATCAATTGTGGGAAATATAAACCTAAAAACATAGAATTTGACTGCAGAAAAGAACCATGTGGTCCATTCAGTCTGCCCTAAACACATGTATACACACATGCACACTAGGCTTAGTAACCTACCAGTGTATTTTTGGTTGGAAACAGGAGCACACAAAGGAAATCCTCACAAGCATGGGGAGACCATACAAACTCCACACAGTTGGGATCTGGTGGGAATCAAACCCATGGCATCAGTGCTGTGAGTCAGTAATGCTAGTCATTTCACCCCGATACTGCCCTACATACAGTATGTTAACCCTGTATATTCTAAAAACAGAGTAGACCTTTAAAACTTTTGTGAGGAAATAATCCAGAAAAACTCTCTGCTGTGGTAGAAACCCCACAGCAGACAGACACCCCAGGCAGGGGGCAGGAACTGCATGGGTTTTCAAAGATGGCAGGTGCTAAAATGAACGCTACTAAAATATGGCATTTTCATTCCAGTAGCATATAGCCATATGACCTTGGTAATCCTCGTATGCCGCATGTTTGCTTTTATAAGATTTAATGATAGGATTATAATGTTTTGTTTTTTAAATCCGCAAGTATCTACTTCTGTGATTGTGTATTGGAACATGGACTGTTGGAGACAACCTGTCCCCATGATGCACAATTGGGATTTATATAAATTAGTAATGTTAAGGTTTCTTCACAGTTGTTCACCCAGTAACAGGTCCAACATTGTAGGTCAATCTGTATACGTCACAGTATACTTTGTTTCAGCAAAGAGAAGGCTATTCAAAAAGCTACCCATTTTCAACTACTTGTCGTGTACTCCTGGATGCCACAAAAATATACCACACAATCTGCCCTTCTGCTCCATGGGAGGTTTCTGTTCTCCCTGGGCTTACCTTAGGACACCTGTGTTACAGTTTGACAGATGTACTGGTCAAGCTGCAGTAATCGACTTATAACCAGGTGAAGTGAAGACGAAAGACTCCACTTATGGCCAAATTCTCAAAAAAGCCATATCGAAAATGAAGTATGAGTCCATAAAATATAAATTACTGCAAGTTTCTGGGCAAGACCATATTGAATCTATATTAAAATACTTGTTACAGTAGAAATGGTTTCCCGCTCCTTATTAGGAAATCACTTTATTTCCACAATAGATTCCAATAACAAACATGGAAGCTTACTATCACAATAGCTTTTTATACAGGCTTTTGGACTCTAATATTAGCTTTTTATTTCATGGTTTTATATGAAGGGAATACATTACTCCTCGTTCGACACAAACTTCAGTTGTAAACAGATCAAGTTTTCTCTATGAAGTGATCTGTAATATCGAGGCATGAATTCCATGACAATAATACGTTCTACCAGGGAGCAGTTTAAAGATGATTAGTGTGATGTCCCTAATCTCCAAACAGAAGTGTATATTATTGTATTGTGATATTTCATTATTTTATCTTCTCAATCTAATGTTTTTGTGTTTTTTATTTTTTCTAAGCACCTCGGGTTCATCCACTACCTTGTCTCCCAGTCGCTGCTTTGCCCTGAGAGATTCTCAGAAATTGGCCATCACTGGACTGAATTCACTTGCATTGGGGGAAGAGATCATACTGAAGAAAGAATCACAAAGCCAAAGCGTATACCTTCATCTCAACAAAATGTCTCGCCTTGCAGGAGCGGTTCTTATACTTCCTCTAGTGGAGTGTCATATTGCTGCCTATTGCCAGTCCCTTCAGTCTCTGGAGAAATCAGGCGTGACTCTTTCTGATAAGTCTATTTCTTCCTCCTCCACTGACAGGAGTTTGAGCTCTAGTATTGAGGATACAGTCTCAAGTCTTGCAGAACCTGCTCTGGCATCACTTAGAATCCTTTATCACCTCGTGTTTTACAGTCTAGACGTTGTAGAGACCTTGCTGAAGAATACCTCTGGGGGAGGGATCCCGTTGCCTCTCATTCCAGAGGCTGAGCAAGGGTCTAGTACGATAAAACATGGAGAGGCGGACAATGATGAACAAAACTTGCATCCTTTATTGCAAAAAATAATTTTGCTCCTGTCTTCTACTGTTGTGACTTACAAGAGGGATATTGTCCGAGAGCACGTCCTCCAAGTACTGGTGAAATTGGCAGAAAATTCTCCTAATGAACTATTGTGCAGGTAACTTTATTTTTTCCTCTGGTGTGGGTGAGCAAATGTTCTGAGTTCTTAGAACTCACCATTGCAAAGGATGCGTCTACTATTCATGGGTCTCCCATCAAATGCTGAAGGCAAAGGGATCGTTATTCACAAGAGCCGTCCCGGGTGAACGCAATGTATAGGAGTGGGGGACATGACATGCTTTTTTTAATGTATTTCTTTTTTTTTTTTTTTTTTACACTTTATTGCTGTCTGTGTGCAGAACACAGAGTGGATGCAGATGGAGGAAGGTAGCAGTGAATGGGAACAGATACCAAGTGCTATTAACCCTTCAGTGGTAATCCCGAGAATTTTCTGGGCTATGCTTCAGTGCCTAGACTGGCAAGCCTGGAAAATTCTCTGGATTGCCACGGTTTATCGCTTCCTCCTCACTCTGCCCCCTGATGCCGGCTACTGACACGCCGGGGGCAGAGGCGTGTTGCCGGGAGCAGGGCTTGACATATTGCTCAGCTGCGCTGCCCGGCCCCAGGAGACAGCGTGGTGTTTTTTTTTAGGGAGTGCTCCCCCTAAAAACTCGCCCAGTGGGGAGCGCTCCCTAAAATAAAAACCACCACTGAAGATTTTTAAGAGATTTTGAGCGGATATGGTGAATTGGGAGAATGGGGCATATGCTGCACTTAATACTAGTTACCTGGGAGGATAACTTTTTGAATGGATTACCAGCGTACTTAAAGTGTGCTAGGGACAGCCCGCTGATTAACGTTTGGCGCGACTGTCCCCTTCAATCCCCAAGCTGCTTCGCCAGCCCAGGGCTAGCAGCGGTCTATTCCCACTGCACGGACAATGCTAGCCCTGCTGCTGGCTCTGAGCTGTGCATGATATTTCACGATAATGATAATAGAGAGACCTTGCGCATGCACAGACAGGCGGCCGGGGAGAGGTTTAAAAAAAAATTGTGCAGCACTGACGGGGGCACCGTCAGTTGTTCCTTTGTACGGCGCTGCGAAACACTTGTGGCGCCTTATAAATAAAATTATAATAATAATAATAACCTCTTTCCTTATCAGCTGCAGGGGGGATAATACATTAGGGGGAAAAGGGTGCCCACTTCTCCATGAGAAGCGGGACCCGATGCTTACAAAATGTTAAATGGATTTTAATGGGTGTGGTACAGGGGTCCGACAGTCATTAGCCCGACGACTGGCCGGACCCAGACAGCATGGTGAGCGCAACTAAGCCCCATGCGGGCTCGCTGCGGGCACGGTGGCTCGGCACTATACTTCAAGGGGTCTGACTGCTAACATGGGATTCACACCACACTTACATTATTGGCACAGTAACAGATCCCTCACCCATCTCGAAGAGGCAGTGTGCGGTTTGGACAGCTGGATCATCTCAGGGAGGATAGGTGGAGCAAGATCTTTTTTATTTTTCAGTATTGTGTGTACACTGAATATAATTTACGATGCATGGTCCTGCGCATCGTTAACAACACTTCCCCTGGTCTGCTGAACATACATGTTAAGATTGGCCATATAGCGTATGACCCGCATGTTCAGTGGGTCCCAGTGACGCCACTGAATATGGCTTTCTAGATTTAGTTTCAATGCGTACACTCCATATTGTTTGACTAGTGGCATCGTCGACATAGTTAATATATACATACACAGTGCCCCTAGCAGTCTAGTATGTATGGGGCTTTAGGCCCTTATTCTAGTTCACTCGCAAAGGCAAATTCCTTCTCAGATGGACAAAACCATGTGCACTGCAGTTGGGGCAGATGTAACTTGTGCAGAGAGAGTTAGATTTGGGTGAGTTTCTGTGCAGGGAAAATATATTCAATATCATAATTGGCCGTAATGGTTAACCTTTTTGTCGCCAATTTTATGGAAAAACGGTACCTATGTTAAGCCCGATTATATCCACTAATGGCAAAGATGAAAATGCACTCATGCAGTGTTAAGGCCCCCATACACTATGCAATTTGGCCCCGATTTCACCCGATTCTGGAGGATTGGGCAGAGAAATCGGGTGAAATTGGCCAAATTGCGTAGGGTATGACATCTGATCTGATCCGATGCGCGGTCCCGTGCCCTAGTGTATGGGGGCCTAGTCGCCCTAGTGTATGGGGGCCTTTAGTCAGGCAGTGTTAGTTTATGATCCACAGACACATGATTTGTGAAAGCAGTGCAGTTTTTGTTGATGCAGAGGTTAATGGGGTTATTAGTTCCAACAGTAAAGGGTTAACACAAGGCAGTTCTTTTTATGTCTGGCCAGACATTAATTGTTTGATACCTGAAGTATTGACACGTAGTGTGTGGCACTCGTCTCCCAGCTGCTGGTGCTGAATCACCTGGATCCTGCAGCTTTGTCCGGAGCTTGGAGGGTGTATATCGTGTCCCCTTCAGGCTCTGCTGGCACATGTTGTGCTATCCGAAAGGTAGGAAGATTCGGTACTCTTTACCTAGCACGGCGGCCATCGCGGGCATTGAATGCACTAAAAAATCGGGTGCGACGCGACCGACGCGATGCCCGCGATTTCCCATAGGGAACAATGTTAAATTTCTCAATTGACCCGATTTTTCTGTTCAATGCCTCAATTGACCCGATTTTTCCATAGGAAACAATGTTAAATGGCCCACAGAGGCCAAATAGGCACCCTAAAGTGTGAAATGGCCCCCAAAATTGTTAACGCCACCCCACGATCAACGTCAACCCGAAGCGTGGCGAGCCCGCGAGGGGCGGCGGTACGCGTCCTACGACCTTTTCATACCCCCACTATCCACGTCGGCGTGGAGTTGAGAATAGAATAGTGTGGCGAGCGCAGCGAGCCACCGAGCCCGAAGCGTGGCGAGGGGACGCGGATACCTGTGAAGCCCGCGAAGGGACGCGTTTACCTGTGAAGGTATCCACGTCCCCTCGCGGGGCTCGCTGCGCTCGCCACGCTTCGGGCTTGGTGGCTCGCTGCGCTCGCCACACTATTCTATTCTCAACTCCACGCCAACGTGGATAGTGGGGGTATGAAAAGGTCGTAGGACGCGTACCGTCGCCCCTCGCGGGCTCGCTGCGCTTGCCACGCTTCGGGTTGACGTTGATCGTGGGGTGGCGTTAACAATTGTGGGGGCCATTTCACACTTCAGGGTGGCTATTTGGCCTCTGTGGACCATTTAACATTGTTTCCTATGGAAAAATCGGGTCAATTGAGGCATTGAACAGTAAATTCGGGTCAATTGAGAAATTTAACATTGATCCCTATGGGAAATCGCGGGCATCGCGTCGGTCGCGTCACACCCGATTTTTAGTGCATTCAATGGCCGCGATGCCCGCGATTTTTTTACCTGCGATGCCCACGATCAAAATCGTGGGCGCCGTGCTAGGTAAAGAGTACCGAATATTCTGATATTTCAATGTACTGAGGCATTTCCCCGCCTGCTATGCGCTGTCAGCGGCTTCCTCAAAGAAATCAGAAATTAAATTTTATTGTGTAAACATCATCTTGACCTCTGCGCAGTTTTGAACTGTATTGTCTTTTTTGTGTTTCCCTACAAGGAGCCTGAGCAACTCCTACAAAACAGCAGCAGGTGGTCATATGACTTTTTATTAAATTTTGGGTGAAATATTGGTTGATTAATTTTATCTGATATAGAGCGCTAGACTTTTTGCTTGGTTTTATTATAGAATGAGCCATTTGCACCCTGTTCAAATATTGCATATCAAATTAATACAGTCGACTTGAGTGAATTCATCCCATCCGGTTTGCATAATTTGTGTGACTTTATTATTCTATATATTTATAGCGCAACAAGGTGCAGAGTACATAAATAAGGAAAACTGTGATTTTCAGTTCAAGACCGTATAGGACATGTACAGGTATTTCATACCTCCCAACATGACCCTCTCCAGGAGGGACACAATGCTCTGTTCCTGGACTTTCCATTTAATGTATGGGTACCATTACCTGTGGTAAAACACCTTTCTTTTCAATGAACCTGTCTCACACAGGTGAAGGCAATCCATAAATTAAGAGGGAAGTCCAGGAACAGAGCATTGTCCCCCTCCTGGAGAGGGTCATCTTGGGAGGTATGGTATTTCAACATATCTGCAGATGATACTGAAATAAGTATTAGGGTGGCACAATACCGAGAGATTACATGTCGAAGGAAGTATGGAGTAGAAGATGGTTTAAGTGAAGTAAGGGAAGAGGGCCCTGTGCTCATGAGAGCTTGCATATTAAAGGGGAGGGGCAGATAGATGGGTGACACAGGTAGGGTGGACATTTAGCATGTAACAGTGGCTTAGGAATGAATATTCCACTGAAAAAGACACACTGCAAGCTGAGTTGCACAGGACCTGGCTTGCTCTTGGACGCATAGTATATAAAGACGTTTCTGCCAGTAACCCTAGACAAACAAGGGCAGCTCTGGGAGCAGTAATAGCAGTCTAATGCTTGGCCTGGAGCTAATGGTAGACAAAAAGAATTCTCAGTGTCCCAGGCGCTGAGGTAGGAGAAGTGTAAGGGAATCGCACTTATACTAATTTTAAGCAAAACTTTCTCCACAATCTGGGAAAGGTCCTGATATGTCCAGGATGCTGTTAATTCACTGTATACCCTTTAGACGCCTTCTAAAGAAGAAAGAGACATCGTGCAGCACCTTTGTTTGCAGGGGGGTACAATTTATTTATAAAAACGCACTCACAAAGGTAGGGTAAAAACAGGCATATAATTCACCAGCCGGTGATACAAGGTAGGGAGGATCTCACCACACCACCACTAGGATTCCAATTTGGATGCCGATCAAGGAAAAATTATTTTCTCAGCCGGAACTTTGGATAGCGGTGATCAGATAGGAAGGTCCTCCCCAGTAAAAGCGATTCTGTCCTCCAGCCACGGGTACAGTTGCTCAATGCATTTCAGACCTTCTGGTCCTTCATCAGGATTCTCCTTCCTATCTGATCACCGCTATCCAAAGTTCCGGCTGAGAAAATCATTTTTCCTTGATCGGCATCCAAATCGGAATCCTAGTGGTGGTGTGGTGAGATCCTCCCTACCTTGTATCACCGGCTGGTGAATTATATGCCTGTTTTTACCCTACCTTTGTGAGTGTGTTTTTATAAATAAATTGTATCTCCCTGCAAACAAAGGTGCTGCACGATGTCTCTTTCTTCTTTAGAAGGCGTCTGAAGGGTATACAGTGAATTAACCGCATCCTGGACATATCAGGACCTTTCCCAGATTGTGGAGAATGTTTTGCTTAAAATTAGTGTAAGTGCGATTCCCTTACACTTCTCCTACCTCAGCGCCTGGGACACTGAGAATTCTTTTTGTCTACCATTAGCTCCAGGCCAAGCATTAGACTGCTATTACTGCTCCCAGAGCTGCCCTTGTTTGTCTAGGGTTACTGGCAGACAAACAAACTGGTAGTTTTGGAAATATTGAGTTTGAGTTGGCGAGTAGACATCCAAAATGATATGGCAGAGAGACATTCAGAGACTCGGACCAACATGTTTTCCACGTCCCCTCGCGGGGCTCACCACACTATATAAAATCAACTCCACGCTGACGTGGATAGTGGGGGTATGAAAAGGTCAGGAGGACGCGTTCCGCTGCGCTCGCCATGCTTCGGGGTGGTGTGGATAGTGGGGTGGTTAGCTTAAGCTTATTCACAAAGCATAGCTACAGTACATTATATGCAGACAGGATTTGGTGGTGCGGCACTCCCCGCATATTAATAAGACAGGAAACCGGTTTGAAGCAACGTTTCAATGTCTTTATTTAGACATTTTCATCAGGCTAAATAAAGACATTGAAACGTTGCTTCAAACCGGTTTCCTGTCTTATTAATATGCGGGGAGTGCCGCACCACCAAATCCTGTCTGTTGAAATCTTATAGTGTGGGCACCCAGCTGAGTTCTTACAGCGTATGTGCATCGGTTGTGCCGGTCTTTTGGTCTTCGTACATTATATTCATACATCAGTACTATATGCATATAAAGTACTGGGATCGCATCGAATGTGATGCGATTTCCTTCCGCAAGCGTACGTATGTAAATTGGGCGCCCGGCTACTACCTAAGTACCCTCAAATGTTACAATACATTTGGACAATTCTTTAGACCCTTATTTTTCACATCACAGCAATGTTAAATAAACCATTGTCGATCACTACAATATGAAAAAGTTCTGGCTATTTTGAGACATTAATATAAACAGTTCAGCATGTATTACATGTATGATTACTAAGGATGCCAGCTGTCCATAAACTTACTGTTAGTGAGAGAGAAATGAGGTCAGTGAAGTTTAACAACTTCGGTGGTATGCCCAGTAATTTTCCGGGCTGAGCCGGCTCTCCTGGGCATGCCATCAATAAGGAGGCTCCCCTTCCGCTGCCCCCCAACACCGTTCGCAGCAGTGAGCAGGTGCTCGAGAGTTTGGGCACCGAGTCCCCCTGAGCCGCCCCGAACCTTCTGCCTGGTCACTTCTGTGAATGGCAGGGGTACCCCTGCGATCCATGTATGGCGATGAAGAAACAGAGGGGGTTGGGGCGACGGGGGGGGGCTGCCCCTAAGTTCTGTGGTGGGTATTTCGGGGGCAGGGCAAACCTGCCCTGGTAGTTTTGTCCTGCCCCTCAAAAATCCACCACTCAAGGGGTTAACCTAACTTTTAACCAGCGCATCACATCAATGATTATGAATTTCCTAGTATTGTATTCCAGTGGTTCCTATATGCAGTACACAAGGCACCCGGACATTCTAGGTCTTAATGTCCCCCTCCACTTGTGCGATTTTGGCCCTTTTCTTCCGATTCTGAGGCATCAGGCCAAGGAATTGGATGAAAGGGCCCGATATAGCATGTGTTTAACCTCCGATTCTGATCTGATGCACGGTCCCGTGCGCATCAGATCAGGGCCAGAGATAGTCACTGCTGCACTTAGGATCCATCGGATGCAACGGACCTTCCCAGGCGGCTCAAGGGGGATTGACTGCAATGTCTCCCCTCGGAGAAGTAAATTAGACTTTAGAAACCGAATATACCGGCTTATTCACAGATCGGATAATCAAACTGACTGAGGTACTAATCTGGACTGTTGTAGTGCCTTGAGGACCATATTTGGGAACCACTGCTGTATGCTAATGAGTTTCACGTTAGTAGGTATTGAGGTTTGTGCATGGTAACGTCACATTGCCCTCCACCTGTTGAAGCTAAAAATAAAAGAAGCCAAAGAAAGGAGTCCTGTTCTGGATTTGTCCTGGGCTGCATCTTTTATTGACACGTTGCTAATTTATTAAGTAAATTGCAACCTGCATTTAATCTGCAGCCAACGCCGTAGACAGTCATGCCAGTGCCTCCCACAGACTATGGTGCAAGTGAAGTGACAATACATGCTTAGCCGTGAAGGTTCAACACAGCAAAATGGATTTGTTCTGCACATTCCACACTACGTAAAATATGTTTTAGTTATTTTTCCACTTTTGTTCAGCCTAACTCTGCCTCGGTTTCCAGTTTCCAGGTTTTGTTGACGTCTCCTGTGCTGCGCCAGTGCCTCTCTGCAGATGCTCCTCTCACTGTGGCCCACAAAGCTGTTAGACTATTGGCTCTCCTCACTGATCACCACAGGCTGGCTAGTCTCTTCTGTTCCTCCTCAGGTCAGTTACTGTTGGGATTGTCCACAATATAGAAAGGCGGAGCACTGGCAGATGCGATCTGCAAGTTTATTGCATTTCAAAATGACACAAAAGTTATTTATGAAGAGTAAACTACCATAAATGCTGCTTTGAACCTTTTCTTTAATTTGCACAAAATGAATTTCCCAGGGAGGGGAAAATAAAGGTGAAATATGGAGTTCATTGTGAGGAGCGAAATAACTGGTAAGAAGTACTTGTGTAATGGGGCCTACACATGGGGAGATTTCAGGGCATTTTCTAAGCGATCTATCTAGATCGCTTAGAAAATGCCCCTACATCGTTCCATGTGCAGGGGCCATAGCGATGCGCGGCCCTCTCAGCTGAGAACACTGGCCCTGATAGATCGTTCAGCGCATAAAACAGTTTAATTTTATCACCAGCTCAGAGATGGGGTCTGTTGCCTGCATGTACACTCCAAATACAGTACTATTGTACTATAATTGTTATTGTTTGTTTATATGTAAGTGGGAGAGGAATGGGAGAGGGCTTTTGTACATCAGTGTGAGAAGCGTGAATTGGATTCAGAAGGGGAGCCAGTGTAGGGCTTATAAGAGAGAGGAGGTGAACATGACAAACACAGAATCACCACATACAGTTAGATCCAATATATTTGGACACTGACACATTGTTTTAGCTGTTTATCAAATCATATTCAAGTTAAGGTCCATACACACTGGGCGATTATGCATAGCGCAGCGCTATACAAAGCCGCTCATCTGCTGGTAATACAGGTTGAGTATCCGTTATCCAAAATGCTCGGGACCACGAGCATTCCGAATAAGGGATTTTTCCAGTTTTTGGAATATATATACAGGTTGAGTATCCCGTATCCAAAATGCTCGGGACCAGGAGAATTTTGGATAACGGATTATTCCGTATTTCGGAATATTTTAATATTTCAATTATGTATTTTGAAGTATCTTGCATGTATGCTGTATAAACACATAAAATACACACAAATATATTTTATTACCACATAAAATACACACAAATATATTTTATTTGTTCAAAAAACAAGGTTTCAAAACATGAAACAAAATTTGTGTACTATCTCAGATATTGAATTTGAATGCCAAGCAATCATTTTCTTGTACATATATAGTGCCAGTTACATATCATGTCCTCAGTAGTGCTGTTACAAATGTCCCCAGTGAGTTTTTAGCAAAAAAAATATATTTTTTTTCACTTTCTGGAATGTATGGTTTTCGGAATAATTCGGATAACGGATACTCGGATACGGGATACTCAACCTATATATATATATTTTTTTTACATATTTTTTTACATACTTACCTGTTCCCCGATGGTCCCTCGGTGTCCATGAAGTCCTCCGGCATCCATGGCAGGCCTTCAGCTTCGTCTCCAGCGGTCCCAGGAGTGCATTGCGCGAGTTCCCAGGCGCGCCGGTGACGTCACTAGCGCGCCTGGGAACTCACGCAATGCACTCCTGGGACCGCTGGAGATGCCGGAGATGAAGCTGAAGGCCTGCCATGGGACTAGGTAAGTATAAAAAAAGGGTCAGGGTTTTTGGAATAATTCGGATAACGGATATCTGGTTACCGGATACTCAACCTGTACAAGCCGATGAGCAGTTTTCCCGGCGATGATGGAGTGTGCATCAACGCTCATCGCCGGACCATACACACTGGGCGGCTTTGAGCTGAAAGCTGCTCAAATGGAATGGGATCATTCGTCAGACTGCATTTAGGTCTACAGTCATTAGGTCGACCCCACTAGGTCGACTGGCAGGAATGTCGACCTGACTTAAGGTCGACATGGGCCAAGATCTTAAGGTCGAATTTGCATAAAGGTCGACATGAGGAAGGTCGACTGGTCATAAGGTCGACATGGGTTTTTCACTGTTTTTTGATCCGAATGTCGACACAGTCGACATGGACACAGTTGGCAATGAGAATCGGACCCTCGCAGCGCTCGCTTCGCTCGCTATGCTTCGGGCACGGTGCCTCGCTGCGCTCGGCACACTATTTTATTCTCCCACCACGCCCTAGTGGATGGTAGGGCATGAAATACCGCCTGTCGGCACATGTCGGCTCAAAAAACAGTGAAAAACCCATGTCGACCTTATGACCAGTCGACCTTCCTCATGTTGACCTTTATGCAAATTCGACCTTAAGTCATGTCGACCTTGGCCCATGTCGACCTTAAGTCAGGTCGACCTTCCAGCCAGTCGACCTAATGACTGTAGACCTAAGTTCATTCTAATAGATGACCGCATCCCGCTCAAACATGGTGTTTTGACCCGCTTTTCAGCTCCAAATCACCCAGTGTGCATGGGACTTTACAGTTTTATATCATGAATATAGTTTTAAAGTAGCAGTCTGTCAGCTTTAACCCTTTCAATGGTGGGTTTTGCTGGGACACGACAAACCTACCAGGGCAGGTTTGTCCTGCCCCAGCAAAACCCACCACAGAACGTACTGCAACCCCCCACCCCCGTTGCTCCCCCCTTCTCCTGTCGCTTCCCCCCACCCCCTCATCTCCACTCCGGCGGTCATAGCCGGAGCTCCACTGCCACCTGAGTACTTTCTGCTGTGAATGGTGGCTTACTCGGATGTTTGAGGCGGCTCGGGAGGACTCGGGCACCCGAACTCCCGAGTATCCCCAAGCTGCACTGATAGGAGCTCCGACGTACGATCGCCTGAGCAGAGGGGGGAGCAAACACTGGGGCGGGATGCCCCGGAGAGGTGATGCGCCAGTGGTGCACAGCTGCAGGCACCACTGGCACACGCCTTCGTATTGGTGGTATGCCCAGAAATTTTCCAGGACAGCCAGCTGCGTCAACGCAGCTGAGCCCAGATAATTTCTGTGCGTACCACTGAAGTGGTTAATTTGAGGGTCTTCACATACAAATTGGAGGAATGGTTTAGGATTTACAGCTGTTTAATATGTAGCCGCCTCTCTTTCAAGGGTCTAAAAGTAATTGTGCAATTGACTTGTTTCATGAACAGTAGTGCGATAACTCCCTTAAGTTTTATCGGTCTGGTGGTAATGGAAATTTTAGTAATGTATGGGAGCAACTAACAATTAGCCAGTTTGCTCCTCTAACACAGGAAACCCTACTTTAAGTAATCTCAATGATAAAGTTATAAGCCATAAATAAGGCTAAACTGAGTTTATTTAGAGTTAAACGGGTGTATAGATTTAATCAAAAGGGTGGTACTGTTCTTCATGGCTGCAGAGGTGGTGATCTGTACATATTATGTGCTGTAGGCTGCTACACTGCAAGTATTCCAGGGAAAAATATTTTTTAGCAAATTATGATATATGCAACATTTAGAAAACAAGTATTCATATGTGAGCCATAAAATTATTATTGTGCCAACACATTCAATTACTGTCTTCAATTGGGATAAATAAGTAAAAAAAAAACAGAGGGGTAGGAAGGCCCTGGCCTGAAGCTTGGACTCGATGAAGGAATGAGCATAAGTGATAGATATTGCAATTTGGGCTAGCTGGAATGCAGTGCTTCTCAGTGAGCTACTACTAGTGATGGCATCCTGGTGTAGGAGCTTGCATGCGTCTTACCTGACAATACCATCCTCATTCCATCGCAGCCTTTGCAAAAGCAGTAAAGTATTATGAAAGGCTGCACGGTGTGGTTATACTGCAGTATGTTACTGGTTGGCTCCCGACACAATGTTTTGAGTGAATTTTTCATTAAGCTTGAAACAGAAGTAGGGTTGGAAAAAAAACAAGTTTAACTAAATAAATTCATTTTTAAACTGTATTTATTGTTTAAACCAATTTTTCAATTGAACGTTTTAATGGAAAAAAAAGTAATCCTGCTTGTTATAATACTGTGAATAATACTGGGAAACATGACTGTGTATTAGAAACTTTGATCAGCTACGTATTAATGCTTTCTAACATTAACAATCTAACATTAACAAAGTTATTAGGCTTCCTGGTATTACTCGGGCTCTTCTCTTGGAAGTAGTGTTAATTGCGCTCTTTGTAGGATGTGAAGTATTACCGCACCTAATACCTGCAGCTTAAGTGTGTAGAACTGTCTGGGTGTTGGCCTATTGATGTTGCCTTTTCACTTGATCTCTAATTGTGGTCGTTCAAGGTCTGACCTACTGTCCCTTGTGTTTGCCATGATTTAGTTTGTGAAACCTCTGCCTTTGGATTTCCATTTATATGATACACCATTTTTTTGCCTTCATTTTGATTCAGAAAGTTGTATACTGCTCATATTATACACATACGTCATCTCCAGGCCTGACAGACAAGCATCACAGACGCTCTGGCTTCACTTCCAGCATGAGGTAGGCTGCTAAGTGCAAATACACTTTTTATTTTTTCATAATCACCATTAAGGCCCATACACACTGGAAGATTTTGAGCTGAAAGTCGCTCAAAACAGCATGTTTGAGCGGCTTTCAGCTGAAAGACGCCCAGTGTGTATGGCCCTGCGATGAGGAGTGATGCATGCTCCCGCATCATCGACAGGAAAGCCGCTCATCTGCTTGTATTACCAGCAGATAGCGCCGGGCAGGGGGAAAGCGGCTCAGTGTGTATTCGCTGAGAGGCTTTCCCCTCTGCGATGATAACGGTCATCGCTTTTCATACACACTGAGCATAATCGCCCAATGTGTACGGACCTTAAAAGTGAATGACCTAAAGGCCACAATCTTGTTTTATTCTACTATATTACATTTGTTGTTCACTGTAATATGCTATTGCAGCATTTATATTTGTACAGTATACTTGCATATGTGGGGTCCTAGAGACCCTTCTGGCAGCAGTACGGTCCATAACAACATGACTTTTTGATGTCCTCATTTCATATTTTTAATAATAATTGTAAGTAACAAAAATAAACCCCAAAAAGGAAATTCCTAATTAAAAAATGAATGGTTGATTCCCTATCTGTTCAGGAGTTCTCTGATAGGAATAGCTATTGCTTATGTCAGTATTATATCTCCCGCAGTGTCTGCATTGGTTTATTTTATTTTGGTGTAAAATATAAACATGTGTATATACAGTACATGTCTAACCTTTTTCATAACTTTTGGATGGGACTACGAAATGCACACAGGTTTGTAGCCATGCGGAGTACGGTTAGTGACTGTGGGACAGATTTATTAAGCTCGGTAAAGTGATAAAGTGTCTGGTTTTTATCACTGCCAATCATCTCCTACCTGTGAAGTTACAGGCTTGATCTGAAATATGACAGGTAAGAGCTGATTGGCCGGTGATAAAAACCAGACAGTTTATTACTTCATCGAGCTTAATAAATCTGCCCCTGTATTCTCCGATGTTTCTATTTTCTGCTCCTTTTTAACAACCGTTAATATACATTGTATATTCTATTGCAAATCCGATTTGACATTCATTGCACTACAGCAGATGTCTGGGTTATGACCGTAGCAATGACACTTATGTCTTTCTGTGGTTTACTACTTCCTTTTGCCTAGATGGTGAGGTTCCTGAACAAGCGGATTACCCAAGGCTGGAGTTCTTCCACGTCTGAGTCTGGAGTTACATGTCAGTGTAACAGAGAGGTAGATGTACTTCAGTATTTTTGTTTTACTTGATACTAGTTATATTTTTTTTGTTTTAACAGAATATTTATTGCAAGCTTTTTATATACTAGCAGGCACACATTCTGAGGAACTTTACAGATAATGACCCTTATTCAGATCTGATCTCAGTACAAAATTGTTCTCAAAATATTTAGTTAAAGATAAATTGTAACTTAAGAATTGGACATAGCCCTTTTATCCACAAATATCAGAAAACAGATGAGTAGCATTCAAATAAAATTGATCCTATGATCCTTAAGTCATAACACCATCATCCATTAAAAAAAAAAAAAAGTTGAAACTGAATTGTTAAGCTGGTGCTCATGTTAAGGTGATCAAGTAAATGTTGAATCATAAAACCTGTTTTGAAGGGGGGGGGGGTAAAAACAAAGCAAAGGTCAGAGTTTGTCAACCTGTGGCTCTCCAGCAGCTGCGGAACTACACATACCAGCATACCCTGCCACACTTTTGCTGATATAGGGGCAGATGTATTAATCCTTAACAAGAGATAAATGCAAGTGTGATAAGGAGAGATAAACGTCCAGCCAATCAGCTCCTTACTGACTTTTTTCAAACACAGCCTGTAACATGGCAGTAAGCAGGTGATTGGCTGGACGTTTATCTCTCCTTATCACTCTTGGATTTATCTCTTGTTAAAGCTTAATACATCTGCCCCAATGTGTGCTAAAACTGACTGAGCATGCTGGGGTGTATTGCCATCGATTGCCGAACGCTGGCCTAGATGTTTCTTTGTGTGAGAATAGGAAGTTTTACAGCTTTATTCCATGTAGCCTGGTCTGGACTTGTGCAGCGAGCCATGTGAGGAGATGCGGTACATTTAATAAGGTGTCCATGTTGACATTGACACACACAAAAAAACCCCATGAAATACACATGTCGACCTTTTGCGTGTGTCGACTTTTTAATCAAGTCGACCTAATGCATGTCACCCTTTCATGTGTCGACCATAGTTGCCGACCTAGACACTGTCAACCAAATGATCTTTTAAACAGCCAATATAAGTGCTCTCCCCATGATTCCAGTGTCCAGTAGTGGATTGAAAGATTGATTTAACAGATGTTTTATAATCATTTTTTCACATACAATCAAACCATTGCTCCACTATAAGCAAATTATTACTTTTACTATGAAGTTTGAGATGTCTTAGTTGCTTTGTCTGTTCTTTACTCAGGTTGTGAAGGCACTGGTTCTCACCTTACACCAGGAATGGCTCCGTGTGCGTCGTTCAACACTTCCCGCTTCCACTGCCGACCGAAACAAGTCGGTGCAACTTCTGAGAGAGACATTGATGCTGCTTCACTGCCTTTTCCAGAAGGACAAAAACTTCAGCGAACACTGTTTGGAGGTCCTCCACCAATATGACCAGGCTGTGCCAGGGGTTCGAGCCATTTTCAGGAAATATAGCATCTTGAATGAGAGTGAAGGTCGGTATCACCCTGAACTTTGTACTGTATTTTAGAATTTTACTGAAACGTACAGTAGCTTGTACAGTAACATGCACCTTTCCTGATGAACCGTACGTTTTCTTGTTAATAAAAATGAGGACATTCATTGTCCTCTTTATAAATGTATGTTGACCATACTGTAAAACTAAATGTTATGTTCTTGGTCCTCTAATGCATCCTACCATTTGTTGCAGAGTTTGCCCTGGATGAATTATGCCCTCCTGAAGCTGAGACAGAGGATGAGAACATGGACTGCACATGACCGGCTACATTACACGCCTCTACGCCTGGTTTACTAATGTGCACAAATACAATGTTTTAAGCATATGGCAATGAGACCATCCCCCAAGATTGCCTTTCGTTGTATACCTTTTGGAACCATGTCTATGAATTTTTCCTAAGCACTGTATGTTTTAAACAAAAAAATGTCAACTCCTATTTAAATATAAAAAATTCTTCTAATCAGAGAGCAGAATTTGAGTCGTCGTTTTGACATTGCATCTTGTTTTACTGCGCCATGTCAGTACAGGTATGGATTGTTTGGTCGACAGCGATTAGGTTGACATGGGACATGGTCGACACAATCATTAGGTCGACATGGTCTAGGTCGACAATCAAAAGGTTGACATGGGGTTTTTCACAGGTTTTTTTTACCCGAATGTCAACACAGTCGACATGGACACAGGATTATGTGCACTGCGTCCCCTCGCATGGCTCACCGCGCTCGCCATGCTTTGAACGCACTATTTGGTTCTCTAGTGGATGGTAGGGCATGAAATGCCACCTGTCAGCTCAAAAAACAGTGAAAAACCCCATGTCGACCTTTTGACTTAATGATTGTCAACCATCTTTAGGTGGACCAACCGACCGTATCCCGTCAGTGTGCACAAAAAGGTTTAGGCCAACAGCAATAAAACAACTTTGTCCGTCATCTTGTGTATTTAAAATACCCTTTTGTTCTTTTTACACATTTTGTATTAAATTGGGTTTGCTTTAAAACGAGCAGCGGCACTACTAAGTTTTACATCAGAAAAGTTTTTTGGGTCATTTAGGGCCTTATTTTGGTTCATTCTTTCTGACAAAATCCTTCTTAGATGGGCAAAACCATGTGCACTGCAGGTGGGGCAGATGTAACATGTGCAGAGAGAATTAGATTTGGGTGAGTAATTTTGTTTCTGAGCAGGGAAAATACAGACTGCTTTATTTTTACACTGCAATATAGATCTCACTTTGAAGTAAAATCCCACCAAAATCTAACTCTCTCTGCACATGTTACATCTGCCCCCCTGCAGTGCACATGGTTTTGTCCATCTAAGAAGGATTTTGTCAGAAAGAATGAACCAAAATAAGGCCCAAAGGGAGAATTAAGGGGGGAATTAAATTTGATGCAAAAAGGGCGGATCAGCCATTGCTTGAGGCATCTGAGCTGGCCAGGTTCACCTAATAATGCACTTTTCCACCATTCATTCTTCCGGCACCTATGTGAATTCCCTCCTAACTCTCATATTGTATATGTATATATTTATTACCAGTGCAAACCTTTGTTTAAGGCAATATATTTTACTTGCACTAAAACAGATCCAAGAAAAAGTAAAGGAGACAAGAAAATGTTATTTGTGAGTGAAAAATAAGACAGCTCCATATTTTTAATGAATAAAGTTATGAATAAGGTTCTTGCCACTAGAGTCCATAAACCTGCAGTGTAACCATTGTAGGTGTTGGAGGGCTGTGCAGCAATATACGGGGACAGTGAGGACAGCTGAATTTTTGATGGTGTCCCAAAAACTAGTCACTGCATTCTATTCAAATATTTAAGATTTAATATATAGAAAGGGACAGCAGCAGATGACACTTACTAATGACCTTATGGACACCTCATTCCATTATTATTATTCAATTATATCAATTATTATATTGTGTACAAATAGTGTAATGTGACTAGCATTTACTACACCACATCCCTGTGCTAGCACTATAAATTTACACACTAGTCTGAATATAAACTTGGTGCATATGTAACTGGCTGCATCTTGAGATGGAATTGACAGAAGCATATAAATGCGCTTTTTTATATATGGGTTTTTCCTTGCTTCTCCTGGACCCAAGGGCCAGAGCTTGTTCAAGGCGACTCTTTACCTTCTGTACAATGCTGTCCTCTCATTGTAATACTGTAGGTGGAAGTCTGCAGCTTCAAATAAACAACATTCACAGATATATTTAGTATAGGAACTGTACAGTAATTGTAGCGAAGGGTAGGTTTCATGAGTATCTGCTCTTAAAATTATGGAAAATGTATGCTAAATATATCTTAATGAGCATAATTTCCATTATCGGTATTTGTGAAAGCATTTACTTTTATGACAAGTATGCCATAGTATATTTTAAGTGTATGCCAAGAAAATCCATTTTACTTTCAGATACAAAAATACACATTCTAATATACTTACATTTTATTCTTTCAAATTACATTATATACTTTTCAGTGGAAGAGGCTGAAGTTACTCTTCCCTGTTGTTGGACATACAGAGTTACACATATCATAGGTGGAGAGACTAATCAATCCAAAAAGTTTTGTTTAGAGAACTGTGTATGCAATACCACGATATACTTTCATATCATTTATCTATTGTTTCTGTGCTGTGTAGTCTGATGTGGACAAAGTCCACAGGGCAGCCATGTGACAATTATTTAGAGGACACAGGAGAGAATTCTGCGAGTGAGAACTTTACACTGTAGAGCAGGGCTGGGCAATTGCGGCCCTGCAGATGTTGATGAACTACACATCCCAGCATGCCTTGCATCAGTTTCAGCATGGCCACATAGCAAAACTAATGCAAAGCATCCTGGGATGTGTAGTTCATCAACATCTGGAGGGCCGCAATTGCCCAGCAATGCTGTAGAGGATAAATGGACATCCACAAAGTGGGGCATACTGTATTTGTGGGATGCAGAGTCAGAAGAAAAATGCTGGGTGACAACAGACGTTTAATGGGCCCATTTAAAGGCTGGATGAAAGTCTAATTGTAGGTTGAGGGAGCAGTCCTGAGGAGGTGGCGATTGGGAGAGTGTTACTTTCCAGTGGGAGGTAGGGGATTCATGGGCTCCACAGGGGGCTGTATCCTTTGGGTTGTAGGTGGATCCAGAGGGCTAGACACCAACCAGCAAAGCTTTTAGGTACCCCACGATGCTTGGCTCCACTCCCCTATAACATCTCCTCCATGCTCAGCTAATTACCGTATATACTTGAGTATAAGCCGACTTTGCAGCACATTTTTTATGCTGAAAAAGTACCCCCTCGGCTTATACTTGGGTGTATATGGTAATTGGTCCTTCAGTCAGAGGCGGTGGAAAGGCCTGGTGACGCTGTGGCCTGGCGGAGGCTGATGATGATGCAGCCTCTGTGCTGCTGTCACGCTGGCCGGAAACTAACACGTAGGCAGAAACCGAGGACGCGCCAAGTGCTGCCGGGCAGGAGAGTAAGGAGCAGCCAGTATCAGCAAGGGCTCCGGCACTGGGGATCATGACCTGCCATGGTGAGCGCATCCATACCACATGCAGCGTCAGCTCTGCAGCAGTCATGCAACCCCAAATACCTGGGACCCTCTCATCTCTTCCTGATTAGTGCCTCCCTCTATATGGACTGTAATTGCACATTACAGCTTCCCTTCCTGTCACACGCTGTACTTGGCTGCTCATCCTGTAAGATTCCAGCTGGGGAACTAAAATGACAGTAGACCCATCTGCAATTATGGAATGAAGGGCAGGGCAGCTGAGAAGGGGGGGGGGGTACTAATTGCCCAGGCTTGCTAGAGGGGCCTGGTCCGACCTGTCCCTTCCCCCTCTGTCCCTCTCGGGTAGCAACAGCAGCACACACTTCTACAGCATGTGCTGTGCTGACAGCAGGCTCAGCATGAGTGTCTCACTGACAGTGTGAGAGGTCATGCTGAGCCTTCTGTCAGCACAGCACAAGCTGTAGGTGTGTGCTGCTGCTGAGATTACAGTTTGTAGAATTCTTTCCCCCTCCTCCAAACATTTTTGGGGCGTGGCCTAAGTGCAGGAGGTGCCCACACTTAGGCCACGCCCCCAAAAATTTACCGGGGCCCGGCATTCCTCTCGGCTGCCCTGATGAAGGGAGAGGGGGACCTGCCCCTAGACACTGTACAGTGTGTCTGTGTGCCCCTAGACCCTTTCGACTTATACTCGAGTGTATACGGTATTTATTTGTTTCGCCAGCAGGAAGCTGGAGCACAGTTTCTCTCCTGTGGGATTGTCATGAGCCAATCCTAAACTTTTTATTTTTACTTTTTTTTTTTTTACTTTTTTTTTTCTACACTAGCTGGCAGTGCTATGAGTCTCTGTAACTCTTAGTGCTGCAGCTGACAGCCCTGCTGGTGCCAAACTCCCCCACGGCCTCAGCCAAGAGGGTAACTTGTGGCACCTGGCGTCTAGTACCGCACAGGCTTTGAAACTTCAGACTGTGTGGCCAGTACATCTTGGGAAGGTAGGCGCTCCCTTCAGGGAGCGGTGTTAAACCGTGGTCCTGCCGCAGGTCTGGTAGACTGCCTGCGGTGCTGGCATGGACACTGCTTGCCAAGGCAGAGATTTACTAGATCAGTTTTTAGTACCCAGTTTATGCAGGGCTCTTGTACCAGTGGGTGATGTCCAGCATAGGAGAGGAGGTGCCGGTCTGTAGCTCCTCCCGCAGCATCTCTCACATTAAATAAGCTGCTTCCTATATTAGTGATGCGGGTATATCAGCCACCTCGGGTTTGGCTTGATGCATAATTTTATGTGCTCCTGGAAGTCTGACCTGGATTCTAAAAAGACTTTGGAATTGTTACCTTTCACGGGTGAGGTTCTTTTCAGGACAGAAATTAATAAAATTGTGGCTTCTCTAGCAGCAGTCAAGACATCCTGTTTGCCCTTTGCACCTGTGCCATGGGCTAAAAGTACCCCTTTTGATACTTTTGACCCCAAGGGACAAAGTTTTCCTAGACAATCCCATGCGGCTTAACCCGCTAAGCCCAAGCCTAAACAGGCATTTGCCACAAGACCGCCACCCGCTAAATCCAACAAGCCTGCTGCCTGACATGGTGGCCCTCACTCAAGTAGTGCCAGTTACAGATGTACCCAGTAGTGCCAGTTACATATCATTTCCCCAGTAGTATAAGTTACAGATGTCACCAGTAGTTTTTTAGCACAAAAAAAGTGTACATTTTGGAGACTATGGTTTTCGAAATAATTTGGATTTCAAATATTTGGATAAGAGATGCACAACCTGTACTGTATTTCATATACCAGTGTAGGTGCATATATGTCCAGTGTCGGTACTAGGTGCTTGAACTATTCCTCCAACACTACTCCGATGTTCCGCAGGGCAGGAGATTGCTGACTGCATTTGGAAACCTCCTGCCTTTGCCCCTGTCTAGAGTAAAAGCAGTTTGGAGGAGTGCTCACCTCAGTTGATGATTTAAATGACCCTATGATGGTACTTACTGGCCCCCATTATAATGTCATAAAGGGGCTTGTGCATTTCTAGCAGAACCACTGATCTCTCCTCTAAATCTTAAGGGTATTCTACGGCCTGCTCTCAGAACTTATTCTGGACAAGATTCACAATGAGACAGATGTGGCTACAAACATAGGCCCATTATGATGACAGCAGGGTGTTGACCGGCCTCTAGATGGTCACATGCTCGGTCATAAAGCATTAAGAACTAAAACTGTATTTCTGTTTCTCCTTACAAGTTCTTTAATTGTTATACTCTTAAATATTTAGGGAGACTAAGGGGCTAATAGTGTAGGGATGTACATGTCCACATGGCACTGGTCAAACCCATGCAGCACTGTCCACAACCTAGGGATGGCCATCGATGATTCAAAATCATTGATATTTTATGGCCGACGTCAAATACTTTCGCCATCAATGGGGGAGAAACTGATGGTTCCCTGCATCGATGGCATAGTAGAAACAATGTTTCTTTTTCTTTCTTTTTTTTTTCAAGGTGTCGGGACACGGAGCATAGCTATGCCCCCTGACAACCCGGAAGCCCCACCTCCATATTCTGATTGGCCTTTGGGACAGTCAGTCAAAGAGAATGGCTAACTATCAATAACTAAAACTATCGATAGTTGCCCATCACATAGTTTTTAACTATCGATGTCTGGATGCAGAATTGCCATTGATGGCGACTGCACCGATGGCCATCCCCACCACAACCCCTTTGTGCTGGCCACACCCACCCAGCAAAGGTCACACCTCCTCAGCTTCTCACTATAGGCTACATTCATTTTCAGGCCGAGGCCCAAGTGGCCCTCAATCCAGCCGGTTATACCCTCAATTATATCACACAATCTTTAATATAAACAAAAGACACAACCAGTCAGTGGCGTAGCAATAGCCCTTGAAGACCCCGCTGTGGCTTGTGGGTGCATTTAACAAATAATAGCATAAAGCACAGGCTGCCCTTAAGTTCATAGTGACTATGAACCATGTGACAAGCTTCAAAAAGTGATAAAGTGGAGAGCAACATCCCATATTTAATAGCACTCCCATCTTAGTAAATTTACCCCTTGATAGGGGATCATAGTTGTGTATGCTACAGGGCATGGTATAGGTCTTGGCCTGTGAAATTATTAAGGTCAACCGTCAACCCAGTATTGATAAGAATTAACAAATGGCATATAATCCTTATTTTGTAGACGTACAATGCCAATGTGCTGATGGGTACGTGGGAGATGGGAAATACTGCAATGGAAACCTGCTGGAAGTTATGGAGGCGAATCCTAAACTCTCCAGATCCTACTCTGTGAGTTCTCTCTCTCCTACATGCATGAACCTTAACATGTATCTTTCTTGTTAAATGAACTGTTTTAAAAATATATAATAATAGATATTTATCAGAATTCATCTGTCAATCCACTAGTAACCGTCAATTTTACTAACACACGTCACTATGCCCGCAGTAGCATAACTACTAAATATTCGCGCCCCCCCCTGCCGTAAAATTTTGTCAGCGCCCCCCAAACCCATCTCCACCATCTCCCCCCAGTGAAGTTTACACCCACTTACCCATTCACTTTCCGCCACTGGGTCTACGGGACCTGCAGATCTACTTGCCTGCGGTCGCGGGGCTCTTCCTCTAGCATCCTTCTGTAAGGGGACGTTTTGCTAGGGCTATTTTTATTAGCAGCAGCAGGAGGAGCACTGGGAGTCGGAAATGCATGGAAGTTGATCTGCAGGTCCCGGCAGGCTGCAGCAGCAGTGCAGCGATAGCCCCGCAGACCTTCGGCGCCCACATTTACTCAGTAAAAGGGGTGAAGATAACAAGTTATTAAATGAGGCGCAATAAATTGGGTTATTTGGCCAAGCTGCGGTGTACTAAAAACTGGGTTGTCATACCCGTATACAGAAACAAAATGAAAGAGGGTGTACACCGCGCTAACTGATTGAATTCTTACATATAATAATTAATAAGGTGACAATAATTTTCTATTCTTAAAACTCTCATTTGCTTTGGAGACTCTAGAACAAAAAATAAATAAATAAGAAAAACAAGAATTCAATGGTTTATGTTAACAACACAAGTTTATTTATAACAATCGGCACAAACCTTGGGTTCAAGTAATGTTCTGTACCCAATTCTGTGTTATTTCCATTGTAGGATCCGTACACGGATGACGACTCTTCTGCTACCTTCAAAATTATTCAGTAACACAATGACAAACCTGATCATGTTTACATTTTTGGGGTTACATTCTCCAATGAAAACGAGGTCCTCTACATTACAACGGAGGGACGTCCTATGACAAAGGCGCTTGATCATACATGTTTACATATATGTTTGTAAATTAGAGTATCTGTATATGACATAATAATGATTCATTCTGTATCTGTGATTATTTCGGAAGAGAATCTAGCACAATGGTGGAAGTGATGGAGTCTGCTGCTGTTTTTGTAAAGTGTTGAACGTGAGGTTGTGGAGATGCGTTTACATAATATAAGATTAAATGACGAATGGAAACAGATGCGCAAGGTGTTTGTAGCCTCTGATTCCTTCGGAATTAATTATGTGCAGTTCAGGGTAGCTGAAAACGTGATCCATGAGCAAGATGTATCCATTGAAAAGTGGTTGTAGCCCCTACTTTCATCATGCGACTGGTTGTGTATGCTGGCACATCCATTTGCATGCGGGTGTATGGGCCAAAAATCATTTGATGGTCGCTGACCATTAAATGATTTTTCGCCCGCTCGCAGATATAAATATCTTTTATCTGGGCCAGAGATGGGAGTAAAGGAGGCGGGCGCTGACGTCATGTGACCCATGGGCATGCCCAGCATTTTTGTGGGAGCACCCACCATTTTTGTGGGTATGCCCAGGAAAAGCTCGGCGTCCCCATGACAGCCCCTTGCCTGCCCACTATATACGAACACCTCGGCGACTGTGATAGCCGCTGAAGGCGTTCGCACATCGGGTCTGCACATGCGTATATTCGCCAATACACATGTGTAGACCCGATATATCGGTCCCTGTAGCGAATTCGCAGAGGACCAAGTAAACCAGAATTAGGCCCATCTTCTGTTGGTTTGATTCTTGAAAAGCGTCCCGCTCCATGTCATTACTGTGATAGAACTGATGTAGTGGATCACATTATACGGTGCTTAATGTGTCCATGTGGAGAAAGGATTACTGTAACACAAAGGGTGAGATGGAGCAAACCCTGGAGAGAGATAAAGGGTGAGATGTACCAAAGCAAAGACACAAAGTGGAGAGAGATAAAGTGCTAACCAGTCTGCCCCCTAACTGTCATTTTAAAGGTCATGTGAGGACACACTACAGTTAGGAGCTGATTGGTTGGTAATCTCTCTCTGCTTTATCACTATCCAAATTTTGATACATCTCCCCAAAGTACCAACTAATAAGCTCCAAGCTGTCATTTTTAAAATGACAGTTAGAAGCTAACTGGTTAGTAATTTATCTCTCTCCAAGTATCACAACTATCGTTACAAATTGTTACCGTATAAGGTGAAATGTAGGTGATGCCGCTGGGTCTGAGGTTCCCCTTCCTGGTATAAAGGGGAAAGATACATTTCCTCCCACAATGTAGCATGGTACAAATACATGATACAGATTCTCTCCTCATGCTCCTGTTAGCATAATATATTTTATTTATGATATGTTACAATGTATTATCTATAGACTTGCAAACAGAAGGCACAAACAAAGACAAATACATTTAATACAAGGTGAAGTGACAAGATGTAAAAATAAAATAGAAGAAAATTCAACAGTTGATTGCAGAGTATTCCAACATTATAAATATGTATAATCCTGAGGAAAAAACATAGGTCGACAAGCATTAGGGTCAACCACTAAAGGTTGACATGCATGAAGGCCGACATGACTGAAGGTCAACGGGGTCATAAGGTCAACATGGGGACGGTCGACAGTCAAATGGGTCGACATGGGATTTTTACTTTTTTTGAGCCGATATGTGCCAACAGGCGGTATCTCATGAGTGGGAGAATAAAATAATGTGTAGACATTCGGGTAAAAAAGAAAAGAAAGGGTCAGGTTTACTAACTAATAGCTGAAGTACCCGGCGAAACCAGAGTTTAAACGTTCAAATTATTAAATTTTCAATGAGTTGGGTTTAATTAACAACACTTTAAAAATAATTAGCAGCTTAGCAGCTCTTCCAACACACCCATGAGGTGGCTGCTCAATGTCGTTTTTTTTTTGTGGGGTGTCGCCAGTAGCCCTAATCCCCAGCTTGTTCACGTCAATTCCCTCCAGTTTCAAAACAGAAAATTTAAGTAAAATAGAAAAACACTAAATGTGTAACAACAATTGTTGGAACTGGAGGGATCAGTGACAAGTGTTTTATTAATTTGAAAAATACAAAAACTAAATTGAAAAAAACACTGTAAAAGTGTAAAAACTTTTGAACTTTAAAACAGGAACTCACCGCTTTAGACCATGATCTTATGTTTGGTTGTTCTGCTTTGCTGGGGAGCCGTCAGTAAAGGTGGGAGAAATGATCCGGTTTCAAGAGTCTCACGCGGCACAGAGGGCAGATGTTGTTGACCTGCAGCCATTCTGTCAGACAGGGAACATGGAAGGTGTGGTGACAGTACGATACAGCCATTTCTGTACCTACCTCAATGTCAGAGATACAGATGGAGCAGTACTCTGGTTCCTCTCCGTCTGCAATGGTGCGCCTGCTGTAGGTTGGGAGATGGGACAGGACGAGCCGCATGATGCTGTCCAGCAGGAGGTGTTCTACTCTCTCTGCAACTGCCTGATGGTCTCTTCCTCTTTGTCCAGACCTTCCTCTTCCCGATGATGGTCCTGATCTTCTTGCTGACCGACTCCCACGGGATGGTCTGCGGCGTCCTGACCTCAGCCATGTCCCTCTGATGTTCGGGCTGGGTCCATCTAAAACGATATTTCATATATTGTAGATATATAACGAATAGCCATATGTGACATGTAAAGATCAGATATTGCTGGTGTACAATAAGACTTCCAGCAGTAACATTATTTATATATTATATTACTATACAACTGAAAAACACAGTTGCAGCAGTATGAGTGTATGGATGCAGGCCCCAATGCTTAGCGGCTTCTGATCTGTAACTGACAGCATGGGAGGTGCCAGCCAGTAACACAGGGACACTGGCCAAACACCACTGCTTTAATCCCTCCCACTACAAAGGACAGCTGCTACAGATGAGACATTGGTCTAAGATTTAATTTAATGAAAAATAATTTTACTGACCTTCATTTCCAATTAGCTGGGACAACTCTCGTCGGCTCATTGTAGCCGGAGGCAGATGGTGATCAGATTGGAAGAAAAAAAGGTGAAAAAAGAGAAAGAAAAAGCACAGATGTAATTGTGCGCTAATCTCCACTCACTGATAACTCACTAGGAGAATCTCTGGTAGCAAATAATCTCCTGCAAATTGATCTCACCTGAGAGGCCTTTTCTCCTGCGTCCACTTCAGCTGCTGCCCAGGAAATGCCAGTGTTATTGCTGTGCACTGAAATGTGGCATGCGGGCGGCAGTTAGTGATGTCATGCGGCACATCACATCTACAGTATACCCCACATTATTCTCTTCCCATTTATATTACACAGGGGCAGGGCCGGATTATAATGAAGGCACAAGGGGTCAGTGCCCCTGGGCCCCCCACTAGCTAGGGTTGGCATGTATTTAAAGAAAAAAAAAAAAATTCTTAGCTAAAGGTTTTGTTAAGTGGGGTAGTGCTGCAGCTTCACCTATCTGCCAATGTGACCATGATTAATGGTGCAGAGCATCGGGAGCCAAGGCACACTGATTGCACAAGTGTGCAGTGCATTACTGGGAGTTGACTAAGTCCCATGACACTTTAAACCAGAGGGCAGAGGCTGAGAGGTTTGTGCTGAGCTCTAATTGGTGGAGCTCATTACATGCCCATGGAGAACAGCAGCAGCAGCTAAGTCATGGGAGGGTTTTTAATCAAAGGCAGCACTAGGACTGTGAGGTCTCCTACAGAGTAAGGTGCAGAGGGACAAACACAGGCTTTTCATATGGTATGTATTTATGTGTGTGTGTGTGTGTGTGTGTGTGTGTGTGTATATGCAGTTACCCATTGACCAAGTTTATACTGCCTTTACTCTGTGTTTTGACAGTGTAATATTCTCCCATGCAGTGTGCGGCCAGTAATGACAAGTGCAAGAGGCCCCCCCTGGCTAAAGTACCCCGGGCCCCCCGAAGGCTTAATCTGGCACTGCACAGGAGGACATGTGGAACACCCGTGGGAAATATCCAAAAACTGTGTTTTAAGGCATATACTCAAACTATCTCTCATCTGCTGCCAGGTCTACTGGATTGTACAGAGCCACATGGAAACGCACTTACAGAGTATATACACACATTGGTCTGGGTTTATCAATTGCACAGATACTAATCACTAATAAAGAACCCCTTTATTGGTGTCTATCTACACAGATCATGAGTAATTGTTCTGGGGTTTGCTACCACTGGACAATAAGTATTATAAGAAGACTGGGAAAGGAAATAAAGTCCTATTGTGGTGCACTCATTTATCATTATCATATGATACAGTACATTAGTGCACCACAATAGGACATTATTTCCTTTCCCAGTATTTTTATATACACACAAACACACAATAAATCAAGTCTAAGTCTACCAAGATATAGATATATACACATATATACATATATATAGGTGACAGGGTGTGCGGCACTCGTAGCGTCAATAATCAGGCTGAGTCAAATCTACTGATTTGACTCAGCCTGATTATTTTCGCTACGAGTGCCGCACACCCTGTCACCTACAAACCCCTTACATAGTGAGGGCACCGGGCGCAGCAAACTTAACAGGAGTGAGTGCCGGACCTGCTGTATTTTATATATATATATATATATAGCAGGGTTGGATATTCCAATAAGGGCACTCACCAGTAAATCATGAAAAGTTTTATTCAGGGTACATTACCAATCAGGCATAGTAGTCAGTCTACGTTTCGGCCACCAGGTGGCCTTTCTCAAGACAAGTCAGCTTAGACATCCACACAGTACAAGAGTCAGGATACACTGACACACACTAAGCACACTCCTTATAAAGCACTCCACTCTAATAGCATATGGTACAGCTGTGTGTTACTGTACGGGTGCCCTGTGTGTTCAAACCTCGGTACACCACATGATCACAGCCTGGCTTCTAATAGGCTGCTATGCGCTGCTATATCAAATTTTAAAATGGCCGTGCGTTTCAAACGGCGATGCGGTGCGTTCCACCGTCAAAACCACTGTTAAAACATATGTGGCATCCTTGTAATACGGCGGTTTATGTACAGTGGGGCTAGTCAGACCCCTAAGGTGGTCTGGCTCACCTTATATGTGTCCCCTCCGTCTTTTAAAGAACAAAATCAAATATGCCCCCGTTTTCCAAGATGGCCGTGCGTGTCACCTCAAACGAGGTGCGTTCCAGCAGCTATTAGCGCTGCTTGGTGGGTGATTTCTAAAGGAGAGCTGCAGCAGTGTGTGTCAGTTTACAGTAATGTTAGTCCCAGCGCTAGTCACCCATTATTGCTAGTCATAATTTATATTATATATAAAAGGAAAAGTAAAGAAGAAAAAAAGGCATATTATCACAATAGTAATGTGGACATGGATATGTCTATATATGATCTATTGACACTCTAATATATCAAAAAATTATATATACGCAAAATATTATATTTAAAGTTATGAATATCATTTGTAATTATATCATTTAGTAATACTTATACTAGTAATCTAGCAACATTATGATATTTAGTGTCAAAAAATAAGAAATATAAAAAGAAGAAAAAATATCACGAGAACAAAATATTTTGTTCTCTAGTGCACAAATCCAGTGTGCATTAAACCTCGAGATGTACTTCAGGTCAGTGCCATCCTCATCATCACATCACCACCGATCATCAAAAAAAACAGAAAATATTTTAGAGAAAGCAATTTAATGGATTGTTCTCATTAAGGCCCCGAGGGGCAACCGTGTCAAGGTCAAAGATCCATTGGGCTTCACGTTGTCTCAAGGTCTTTACTCGATCACCTCCCCTCAGGGGTACGGGGACATGGTCTATTAGCATAGATTTAATGGAAGCCACTTGGTGTCCCAATTCCATACAATGCTTGGCTACTGGCTTGTCTGTTTCTCCCGTATCCAGGGCCAATCGAATGGTATAGCGATGGTTCGCCATCCGCTCTCGAAAGGGGCGTGTCGTCATGCCTACATAATAGGCTCCACATGGGCATATTAAAATATAAATTACAAACGCCGATGTGCAGGTTAAGCGATGCTTGATTTTATACCGCCTCCCACTATGCGGATGTGCCACTGTATTACCTACAAGCATGGCGTTGCAAGTAGTGCATCCCTTACAGCGTACACAACCTGGTTTACCAGATCGTAGCCACTGGGTCCCCTTAGGGGTAGGTCTGAGTGTGGGGCGCATCAGCATTTGTTGTATATTCGCATTTTTGCGATAAGCCATCATGGGTGGTGGAATTTTGCGCAATCTTAGTGTGGTATCGCTTTCCAGAATAGGCCAGTGTTTCTTGTATATTGCCTTTGCCCCATGGGCTGTGTGGTCAAATGTGTTGATATGCACCAAGCGATTATCCTTCTCTTGTAGGGGTTTGGGATTGAGATGGCGAGCTCTTGCTTTCATGAGACACCTGTCGACTACCTGTGGCAAGTACCCTCTTTGTAGAAAACGCATTCTCATCTCATCGAGTTGGCTCGTTGCCAATGCCTCTGTAGAGTTAGTACGTAGTACCCGGAGGAACTGGGATATCGGTAGGCTTTCTTTGAGATGGACTGGGTGTTGGCTTCTTGCTTGTAGCAAAGTGTTTCTATCCGTTGTTTTACGGTATAAAGTCGAACCGAGTGTATCACCATCTCTGAAGATGGTCACATCTAAAAATGTGATGGTTTGGTGGTCGATGGTATGCGTGAATCGGATAGGCTCAGGCACTGTGTTTAGACCCTGTAACATCTCAAAAAATGTCTCTCTTGTTCCGGACCAAATCAAAAAAATATCGTCTATGAAACGAAAATAACATAACAGTTTATCACCAAACGGTGATACAATATATTTCTGTTCGTAATTAGCCATATACAAGTTGGCATACGCCGGTGCCAGGTTTGACCCCATGGCGGTGCCGTTTATCTGCAGGTAATAATCGGCACCGTACATGAAGAAGTTTTTTGTTAACACCAGCTCTATCAGAGACATGATAAATTCAATGGGTGGTTGTGTATGTTTACTCATAATCAGATGTTGTCTGATTGCCTGCATGCCGTCACTGTGTGGTATAACCGTATACAATGATTGTACATCAAGTGTAATCAACCATGTCTCAGATTCGGGGAGTTGTACACTACGGATCTTATCCAAAAAGTCAGACGTGTCTCTGATGTAGCTGGGAGTACTTAATACAAGTGGTTGTAAAAACCTATCAACAAACATTGCCAGCGGCTGCAACAGCGACCCCCGGGCCGATATAATCGGGCGGCCAGGGGGGCTGTCAAGCCGCTTGTGCACCTTCGGTAAGGTGTATATGATGGGCGTTATTGGGTGATCAACCATCAACTGTTTAGCTGTCTGAGCATCGATCCATCCAGCCGATACACCTACGGCAATGGATGTGTCGATCTGAACCTTAAGTGCAGTTGTCGGGTTCCCTGTGAGTTTACAATAGGTGTCATGATCACTCAGCTGGCGTTTAATTTCCATATCATAATCGGACCAGTTTTGGATAACGACCGCCCCGCCTTTATCCGCGGGGCGAATCACTATCTCGGAGTTGGCTTTCAGGGCGGCTAAGGCTTGTCGTTGTTTATAGGTAAGGTTTTGATATTTCGGTTTGGTGGCTGATATCTCTTTCATTTCATGTTCAGTCATTCTCACGAATGTACTGATACTGGGGTTATTCGAGGGTGGGTCGAATGTGCTCGTTTTTAGTGTTTTGGATTGTATTCCTTTGCACATGGTCGGTTGTGGATCTGGGAAAAATTCCCGTAGCCTCAATTTCCTACCAAATCGGTAGTTATCAACCACCCAATTGAAATGATTGTGGGGTGTGGTGGGGACAAATGAGAGACCTAGTGCTAGCACCGAGTTCTCTTCTTCAGTAAGTTTATATTTAGACAGATTAAATACAAGGTCTACGTCCGTGTCTTTCTGTCCCTTTTGTCTCCACCCACCGCGCCTCTGTTGGAGCCTCCGGCGCCTCTGCCTCCCCTGTTGCGGCGGTGGCCTGTTTGTCCCAAAAAAAGGCCCTGTTCGCCCCTGTTGTCACTAGAGTCAGTGAATTCTCCCTCCGAAGAGGACTTCCCAGAATAATAATTGGGATTGCTACGTTGTCTCTGATACCTAGGTGGTCTGCGTCCCGTGGGTTTGTGCCCCTCCCCCACTAGCCACCTGTACACTGTGTGGGTTTTATAATCAGTATTTACTGTCTCTAGTTTTTTTCTTTTAAAGTGTAATAACTCCTGGTGGTATGTCTCGATTTGAGTTTTTATTTTGTCCAGCCAAGGTTCTGATTTGTCACTAGACAATTTTTTAAGGGAGGTGCTTCTAAAGCTTTCAATATCAGCTCGTACCTTTATCAGCTCACTCCCCACTTCTCCAACAACCAATAATAATAGGTCGGCTGAACACTTGTTCAGTACTCCGCACCACCTTGAGCAGAAAGAGGGATTGTTTCTGCCCAAGGTGGGTACGTTGGCTATACGAAACCCGCGAGGTATCTTCTTGGTGCGGTGGTATTCACTGAGGAATTGACCGTGCAGAAGGAGATCGGTCTCCCGTCTCCTAAGTTTAAGTAGTTTATGATACAAATCTGTTGGTGTTTCAGCCGGTAATTCTGCAAAATCTATTTGGTCAAAGTATATTTTATCAGCATCGTCGTCAGTTAATGAAATAAATGTGTTCTGGGCTGCAGCCAGTAAATCATCATCCAAGAAGACACCTGCGGTTTGTGACATAGTACTAATATCACTCTAAAATGGAAATCCGGAACAAGAGGACAATAGTTTCAATAAGTTTTTGAGCCACAAAAATCAGAAAAACTATAAATCAAAATAACTATAAAATATAAAAATGCGCAAAGTAATATAAGGAATACTCAGCAAAAAAAGAACCAAGAAAAATACATATAGACAATCTCCACGTCCAATGCTGTGCTAATCCAAAACTGTTATCCTAGACATCCAGCTGTAGTTTTGTAGTAGCAAAGTTCATTAGCAGTTTTATATCAATTGCGGGTGCAGGATAAATTGATCCCAGGTCAGAGAGTCCAGGTCAACACAATATAGATTCTGTCATTCCGCACTCCCAGCCAACAATGTAACAAGTCGCGGTGCTCCTTTAAGGTAACACAATGTGTCCCAATTTATAGCAGGGTTGGATATTCCAATAAGGGCACTCACCAGTAAATCATGAAAAGTATATATATACACACACACACATATACATATTTATATATATATATATATATATATATATATGTATAAGACAGGTTCCCTCTCACCAGCCCTCACACTTCTGTTTGGAAGCTGGAGGACACACTTGGCTCTGTTTTGGATGCTGGTAGGTTCCATTCTTGATTGACCTGTCAAAATTGTGTTGCTGTAAACTTTATTTTGTAAATTTTATTTTGTTTAAAATCATGCTGCTGTAAAACCAGCCCGTTACTGCTGCGGTATCTGCCTGTAGGTGGGAAGATAGCTGTTGAATTTTCACTGTTGGGAGGGCACATTTTGTCTATCCTAACATTGCAACTTTAAACCATCATTTTTTCTGTCATTATTTAAAAGTCAGCTATCACATATGCTTGAGCTCATGATACAGGAGGTGTGATCTATACCTCACTCGCTTACATATACTTATTGTTTGAAGGTTGGCTCATATGCTTATCTCCCAACCCATTGCCAATTAAGGTGATTATTTATGGGGTAGTCAAGCAATTGATTACCCATGATTAATTATTGATAACCCGTTATTGTTTTAAACCCTCGTATATACATTTTGTAGGTTCAAAAAATCCCCCACCCAATCAAAGTGCCGATATTGAGGCTATTCCGTATCGGGTATGTATTCAATTATTTCCTTTCCCTCACTATCTCCTTCTTGTCAGTCCTCCTCAGTTCTGTTAAAGAATTAAATGCTCATCTTTTTTGATCAAATCCCACAGATCTCTATAGAGACACCTTATCCCAGGGGTTCCCAATCTTTTTAAATCACGGCACCCCGAAGCACCAGAATTTTTTTCGTGGCACCCCTAGGCTGAAGGTTATCATTAAGAAAGTAAGAAACACTTATTAAGTTAAATACATTTTGTTTATATTACATCTTTAGGATCAGTTATATGGGAATGGACAGGATTCACTACTGTCTGTCCCCAATTTGACTATTAAATTGGTCATAAATAACTTGAATTGGTCCTGGACCACCAACCCAAGGCACCCCTGCAAGTCCCACAAGGCACACCAGGGTGCCACGGCACACAGTTTGGGAACCACTGCCTTATCCCATTCATGAATTTTTAAAGATTGCTTTAGAATACCGCTCTTCTTGGTATGTGAAAATTTTTTATTCATTTTTATTTATCATTTTGTATATACATTTTTATATGTCAATGGCTATTATATCGTATTGTATTCTCATGGCATTCTGTACCACCCACAGTATACCCCTGAGGAAGTCTCTTCGGAGACGAAACACGTTGGGTTCTGTTCTTCCGGTGATTCATCAATTACATTGGAATCAAGCAGATGTCTTCTGATTTTTAATAAATGTTATTTATACATCCTTGTATCATTGTTCACCTTTATTGTAATACTGAAGGTGGTGGTACTTCCAACAGCTCCCTCTACGCTCCTACTGCATATATATATATATATATATATATATACACACACACATATACATATTTATATATATATATATATCACCAACAAAGACAAATGGCTTCCGTTTTGCGCTATAACTACAAGCAGCACCTCTGATGAGCCTCTCCTGTTAGAGACAGAACAACAATATGACAAAAAATGTTTTTATTCAAAGTAATAAAAAGGGTTCCTTTGAATAAAAATAATATTTTTGGAACAGGGTCCACGTTTCACTTCATACAAGCATTGGATGATCACATCATGTTCTAAATGACATTGGGCAGTATTCAATGTAAAAAATCGCGGTGTGCAGCGAATCCTGTTTAGGATTTGCTGCACACTCGCTGTGTTCCAGAGAGATTCAGTATTAAATCCCGGCGGTCGGGATCCCGGCGTTCAGAATCCCAACGCTGGAATCCCGACCGCCGAAATCCCGACAAGGGGGGGACGTGGATCGCCACCCTTGCGAGCTCGCTGCGCTCGCCACGCAGTGGGCCCGGTGCCTCGCTACGGTCGGCACACTAATTTATTCTCCCTCCAGGGGTGTCGTGGACACCCACAGAGGGAGAAAGTGTCGGAATTTCAGGGGTCGGAATTCCAGCGTAGGGATTCTGAAAGCCGGGATCCCAACCGCCGGGATTCACACTGCATCCCGTTCCGGAGGGCTGGCTGCCACTTGCTCTCCCAGTATTCAACGTCGCAGGGGCTCGTTGCCCCTCGCAGCGAATCTTAACCCCTGCAGCGGAGGAGCATCCGCGGCAGGAAGCCGTGGGATGGTGGCAGGCAGGGAGATTGAAGTCTCCCTGTCTGCCCCAGAACGTATGTGGAGGGGAGGAGGGCTCCCCGGGACCCAAGCTGCGTCACCCCCCCCCCCCCCTGCTATAAGCACATGAATAAAAATAGCATGCCCTTTCACAGAATAAAATGCCTGATTTTTTGACACCAAAATTAAAACAATAAACCTTTTATTTTAAAAGTTCACATTCCACTTCTCCATGAAAAGATGGAGAATTGCTACACGGAGAGACACGGCGAAAAGTGCACGTTGAATAGGGTTGTTCGCTTTTTGAGACTAAAATTCTCTGTCCTACGCAAAAAAAGCAGAAATTCGCCATAAAACACAGCGAATTTTCCTCATTGAATACTGCCCATTGTATTTTATGTTGGGATAGGTCACATCTAACGCTGTAGGTTCTTGCTGCCTGGTTTATGCTGTGATAGTTTACCCTGTTGAATATTGATGCTGCCTCCTGACGAAGGTCCCTAAGAGGACAAAAATGTTGGGTGAGATTTAATAGGATGAGAGATTCAGAAAGTGAGAGATTTGGTGAAAAATCTCCAGGGCCACTTTAAGTTCCCAATCTACCCCTGGATATACTGTATGTATTGTCCCACACTTCTTCTGTCCATCTATGTCCTGACTATCCATCTATGCACCCATACAGTACTTTTTCACTCCATGTCTCCTCCCATCTGTACTTCCTGTCCTGGTATTGTTTCCATGCAGGGAGAGTAAGCAGGAGAGACACCTCTTATACCACCAGCCTAAATGCCCAGGTTGGCCCAGTGACTAGCACTAGTGTGAAAGGTTCCCGGGCCAAATTTATGGGAAAATTTGTTGGGATTTCAACCCTGGCTAGCCCCCCTAACCATCGCTAGCCCCCCTGGAACCAGAGATACAGCTGGGCAAAGCTGGAACGTTTTCCCCATAGGATAACATGGGACCCACTAATTCTGACCCCCACCCAGTTCCGACGGCTGCAAGTCCCCCCACTGGCATCACAGAAGCTCAATGTAACCAAATGGCCCAGTTTTATGGAACCAAAATCATTCAAAGCACACTCAACAGTTTTCATTATGATACTGGTCTCATGTAAATGGGTCAGTTGGTTCCGAAGATATAGTCGGTTAAACGATATAGCTGGTTAAAAGAGGGGGTGGTTTTCTCTCCCCCTCACACCAGAAAATGCAGGGACTAGGCTGGTGTAAAAGAGGCCAACCCGGGAATGTTCCTGTATGATCCTGGGACCATATTCCCGAGTAAGTCACTGCATTTTCTAGTGTGAAAGGGGTATTATTTCAAATAGCTGGGACCTGCAGTGATCTGAATACAGCCCGGCGGCTGTCCCCCGTTACCACGAGAATGAATTTCCCCTTGGCAATGAGCATGTAATCCTACATAGCAATGAGCATGGTACCCCTGGCAATGAGCATGGAACTCTTGGCAATGAGCTTGTACGTAAGCAGCACTTATGTGGCATAATTTGTAATAGGCATTATGGTGTTTGGTATAATACAAGATATCACAAAAAATATTCTAGAATTATGGCTCTAACAGAGATTGTGCAGATAAGGTACCGATGAAATCGGTGTTTGTCAATCAGTGATAGAAAAACTAATAGTACAGAAAAGATCAAATGACACCCTTTAGCGCTACCTCCAGTTATACATATAAATGGAAACCATGCATTTGGAACGTGTTTCGGACGCTATGTCCTGATGAAGGACATAGCGTTCGAAACGTCCTCTGGTTCCATCTTGGGTGAGAGACCGTGTGTGGGATTGGCCCAGCAGTTTTGCCTGGTGGACATGTTATATTGCTTTTTTAAAGTCTTTTTTTGTGCGTGCATTCTATAAATAAATTCATTTTTATTGTCTTTGACATACTGCACCATTTGTTCTTTTCCCTTTTTTGGTCTCTGCTACGTCTAATTAAAAACCCATTGTTTGGATGTTGTGGAGATCTATATAATATCAGAAGTAATACCCCATGTATGGAAATGTTGAATTTCTGTGGAATAGCCCAGCTGCTTTTGCCTGGAGGAAATTCTGATGTGCCTTTTATATATCGTATATTTGTGAGTGCATCCTATTGAATAAAAATCCCTTTATTTTCTAAGACGTATTACACCAATTGTTGTTTTATTTATCTCCAAAATAACTCCAACTGTGGGGTATTTGACGATTGTCTTTTTCAGATTTGGGAAAAGTGTTCACTCTGTTGAGATATATGAAGCCGCAGTGACCTCTACTATCAAAGTTATGTATTACATTCCATTCCAAATGCATGGTTTCCATTTATATGTATAACTGGAGGTAGCACTAATGAGTTTGGTATAATACGTAATGGACATTATGGTGTGTGGCTTAACATGTAATGGGCATTATGGTGTTAATTTTTAATCCGTGCCTTTGGCACACGATGTCCCTGTTTATGAAGAATATTGTGAATTTTGGCTCAATCCGTGTGGCATTATGTTAATTTTGCCTCAATCCGTATGGCATTATGTGAATTTTGGCTCAATCCATGTGGCATTGTGTAAATTTTGGCACAATCCATGTGGCATTATGTGAATTTTGGCTCGTTCCATTTGGCATCATGTGTAAGGAGGAAGTATAATGGGGTCTAGTATTTTGCTGCATAATGTATAGAAGTTGTATATGGTGTGGTACACTACACTCAAGGACAAGCCCCATTTTGAGTGGCGACACCCCCTTTTCTGGAGCACCTTCGGTGCGCACACAACTACATCCTTCATCACCAAGGTGTGCCTGTGTACTTTAAACACCAGACCCTATTTTTAATCACATTCCTGCCCTTCCTCTCTCTTAGCATGTACACTGGCACCACTAACAATCCCCTCCCAAACCGTCTCCTATCATGGTGCACCCCCTGTTATTTTCTCCTGGATCCACCCTTGTGAATGGTACTTCCCCTTCACACATGAAAATGCAGAGACTAGGCTGGTGTGGGAATGTCCTTGCTAGATCCAGGGACCATCCGTGGTAAGTCCCTGCATTTTCTCGTGTGAAAGGGGTATTAGAAGGCTGTGCTCTTAGATGCTTATGATTGCTGCCGATGACCAGGGGCATGGGGTGGACTGAGGATGGGAGGCTCCAGCACATCCTCGTAGCGGCACCGGGAGTGCTGCCTCTTGCTGTATGGTGGCTGGCAGCACCTGACCTTCCTGACCAACGTGGATGGTATAAGCCTGGAGGAGCCAGAAAGTGAGTACTTTTCAGGTTGGGTACTTAGTAATGGACACGGTGGGGTCAGAGGCGTAACTAGAACTTTATGGGCCCCATAGCAAAATCTCCCCCCCCCCCCCCCCTAGACAGGGTGAATAAGAGATAAAGGGGAGAGAGAAGGAGTTAGGAAGATGGGGTGTCAGATTGAGATTGGGAGCCGAGGAGAAAGGCAGGCTGTCACTTGCAGGGAAAGGGAGGTCACAGACACATACACAAGAGCGGTGGTGCAGGTTATTACTTCCTGGGGGGGGTCAGCAGGTATGTGCTGCATGGAGAGGGGGACAGGCTGTCACAGAGGGGGGCGGCAGCCACATTATGGTGAGAGGGAAGGAAGCAGGCTGTCACTTGCTGGGGGGAGGGGTGGATAGGCACATGCAGGTGGGAGAGGGGGCAGGCTGTCACAGGGGTAGCAGGGATACTCAGGTGAAATGGGGAGCAGACACAAATGTAATTTCCCCTTTCACTCCCCCCCTTGTTACCAGAGATAAGATAGTGGCCATACTGTGGACTGCACTGACCCAGGTGTGAGCACTGATGAACAGCTGCCATCCGACTCTTCACTGTGCTGCTGCGGCGGGTAGTGTTGACTGTGAGAGCATTGCACCACTCTCACTCAGACATCCCCGCAGGAGCCGCCGGGCACCCGCTTGTAGCAATCTCAGCAAGCGCCCAGCAAATGGATGGGGCAGGCGCAGCGCCCTCTAGTCTGGCACTAAAAGCAGCCTGGCCTATTAGGACCCCAGCAGCACAGTACCTCATTCCGAACCAGGAAGTGCCGAGTCCTTAACTCAGCACAGCGCTGCAATGCATAAAAAAAACAACTGAAAAGCTAAGAAAAATATTCAAAAGGTAGAAGCCAGTGCTGTAACTATAGAGGATGCAGGGGATTGCCTGCTGGTTTTTAGCCCCACCCCCCCCCCAAGCCCTCGGGCCCCATAGCAGCTGCATCCCCTGCACCCTCTATAATTACGCCACTGGGTGGGGGCATACTAATGTTGAAGAGTAATAATGGCCCCAGGGAGGGGGACATATATTAATGGACACAAAAAGGGGACATTTTAAGGGACACAGACTGGGACATAGTAATGGACAAATGGGCATAATAATGGATACAGAGGGAGGACAAAATGGGTGCCGGACAGTTTCCCGACAGTCTGGATCCCAACAGTCATTACCCAGATGTCGGGATCCCGACAGTCAAAACCCCGACACTCGGGGTCCCGACGGCCACCGGCTATTCTCCCTCGTGGGGGTTCACGACCCCCAGAGAGGGAGAATAGTTGCGCTCGCCCCTCTATCTGAGTCCAGCCAGTTGGGCTAATGACTGTCGGGATCCCGACTGTCGGGACCATATACCACCCCCGGACAAAATAAGAGGGGGACAACATACAGTAATAGTAGACACGGCTGGGGGGCACAACATAATAAATGACACAGGGGGACAACATAATAATTGACACGGGGGGCATAATGGTAGGAAGGAGGACTACAGAATAATTGAATATGGGGGGAATTAAGATGGAGACGGAGGGGGGACCACATAGTAATGGATGTGAGGGGTGAGCACAATGCAAAAATCAAGAGCAAACATTAGTTGCATCTATTCCTAGTGCTATAGATTCTAGCAGCATTTTGTGTAATGGGCATTATGGTGTGTTCCATAATGTGTAATGAGCAGTGTAATGTTTCCTTTTTGTGATGCCATGCCTCTTTTCCATGAGGCTATGCCCCCTTTTCGCCGCATGGCTTCGCCGTGCAAGGGTCCCGCCTGCTACAGGTGGGCCTGTGTGCTCAAAATGCCAGGGCCGATTTCTGGTCCCAGTCCAGCCCTGTTTATATCCCTACAATAAACATTTTAGTATAAAGTTAATCCCTTTGGATTTGGTTTAGGGCAGACCCCTCGAATTGAAATAAAATAAAAATGCTATCACACAATTTTAAATTATTACAAATTTATTAAAAACAAAGGAGGTGTCATGTAATCAAGACCAAAACCATATTAATCAATTGTTTTATTTTGTACATTTTATACACACTATATATATAATCACACGGGTTGGATGTATCAGTTTATTTCTGCTACAGAAAATAAATGTTACTGGTAAGCACAGTATATGGGCCTTTAACAATTTTCAATACTCTGCATCTCAAACTGAATAATCTGCACATGCATGCTCACAGTAGCATGCAGACATGAGCACTTAAACTGCAGTCGCATTACAGAAATGCGACAATGGGGGCAGCATTGCGGGGAGGCAAGGTCCGAACCATGGCCGCCCTGCGTCTGGCTTCACATCTTGGCTGTGTAGCCAGGGGCTACCGGTAAAATGTGAGCGCTTCACTATATAGCAAAGTGCTCACATAATAGTGATGCAAACATTTTTTTATTACATTGCAGGGCGGGACCCAACCTGCAGGGTGGTCTGACTCTTGTCCTGTGCTGGGCGACCTCCTGCATGTTACCACCAGCGGTTGTATTTTTGCAACTACCTGCAAAATGACAACTGAAGCTGAATCAGGCCCATAGTGCACTATGTAGCAGGAAAGTTTGGAACAGATGACCACAAACCCTAAAAGTGCATCCTAATATAATTAATAAATACAAACACTTTTCTCATTTCGATAACTGAAATTAACAATGTGTAATGCACGATATTCATCTTAATAGAGAAAATTCTAGCAACTTATACAGTAAAGGGAAAAACAATGAGATAATTCATTATGAATGGAAATGAAAAAATAGTGGCAAGTCATGTAAGGCTTTACTACAACAGAATTGATTAAACCCACTGAGTGCTAAGGACAAGTCTATTGCCTAATCGGCAAGTGCATGTAAATGCTGAAAAATATTCTCATGCTTAGCTCTCGTCTTCAAAAAGAAAAGTTAAATCCATACTTATTAGCAGGGGGTGTAAGCAACAGCGGGGAGTGGCAGGGCTGACGAGACCCATTGATATTATGTTGGAGGAGGGTCCGCGCTACAAAAATCTGAAGTGCACCAATAGAGATGCAAATACCTCGTTAGAAAGATGGGAGTCTTGCTTTTTCTCTGGTGACCATGGTACTGTTTGCCTTGTTGGGCTACCAACTTATTTCTACACAGCAAAGACGAAAAACTCTTCTGAAAAGGCAAAATGCCAAAGCAAGGACCACAACATTTGTTGACAAATGTTTGATATTTATTTTTGAAAAATAAATTAAATTTGCTTAAATCCTGCTGTTCTTCTGTGTAGGTTTCTTTATTGCTTGTGCTTACAGCTCTTTGGTGCTTTTTTGGCCACCCTCTTACATAGTATAACTGCAACCAGAATTATCCATCAAGCAAACATCTACCTTGCATTGTCAAACCTTATTATTTTTATGATGATAGCTGCGAATTTTAAACCTGCACTAATTTTAAATGAACAACTCAACAAATTTGAGTTATTTCAAGATACATTACTTCATTCATCACACCCAACAGATATAAACTGCAATGGTTCTTAACGTCTTTAATGCAGATACAGATACATACAACAGTCCAGCTTCCTGCGGGAACGTCCCGGTTTAGGGGACGGGTATGGTATGGGGCTCCGACAATGGAGATCCCGATAGTCAGTATCTCGACATCGGGATCCCAACTGCTGGTGCTCCGACGGGGGAATACGCAAAGAAGCCTCTTGCGGGCTCGCTACGCTCGCCGCGCTGCAGGCACTGTGACTCGCTGCGCTCACCAGAAGTTCTATTCTCCCTCTATAGGGGCCGTGGACTTCCACAAGGGAGAATAGCCCCTGTGATTCGGGATACCCTTAGCGGAGCACCGGCAGTCGGGATTCCGACGTCAGTATACTGACTGTCAGGATCCCCTGTCGGAGCGTCATCCGGCACCCTCGGGGACGTTCCCGCATCCCGCCTGGGGCCGGCAGTGTCCTGTGGTGGGGGGGGGGGGCAGTTGGGAGTCCCCCATGTCAGCACTAAATAGACACTGTGCGCATGCGCTCAGTGCCTATTCCCACAGCCAGAGGGGCTGGGGGCATGGCTAGAGGCTCACAGAGCCTCTGGGCCATGCCCCCACAGCGTGGCCTTGTGGGTAGAAGCACTTATAGGCCACACACCCCTTTCCGGCAAGTCCCCTAATTTCGGGCACGCGCCACTGTCCCGCTTTGCTGAGCCTAGAAGTTGGAAGGTATGCAGATATGCCCCCAGGTCATCATTGCCGTGATGCAGCGACTAAATGCGTCCAGATGCAAACCGTAACAAATGCAATTGCACAATGCATTACAGGTTCGACTGCTGGAATAGTCGTGGGTGCGATGAAAATTAACATAGCCATATGTAGCACAGATTCCCTACTGTAATAAATTCATTCGATATGACCAGCAGGCAGCAATATCTACCGACTAAAAATATGCCCAATTTAACGTTTAAATAGATAACAATATTAGATTGTGACTATGTAGTACTAGTATTTTCATAGAAACAACTTTCATTGTGCATGTGAATAAACTGCGTGTATAACCTATGGCTGCGTTACATTTCTTGTTTGTCTTGAAGGGAATCTCTTTCCATTCTGTTGCATGGTCTGTCACCAGTGATAACATTTTAAGTTGACATTGTACAAATTCATATAGAAATGGACTGAGAAAAGTTTGCAGGCATGGCTTACAAGTTTCATAATATTACAATTGGACCATTATCATACATTGTGCTAGTTGTAGGGTCACGCACAACATCAGTCCAAATGGCAAATATCGCCAGCAATATTGCAAGTTGTGTGACCGGCTGTTTTGGATTAAAAATAAAATGGTGTAATATAATTTTTCTTACCTGCATACTGTACTATACAGAGGCTACATTATTGTAATGTACTATAAAAGGTGCATAGATAACTTGATCTTTGAAGGTTTATCAATCATATTATAAAAAGTGATGGTATAGTGGGTACAATACTTTGTAGGCACCTTTATGGGAAAGGGTAAGGTACTGAATGCTTTTGGGATAGGTATGCTTATTTTTTTCATGGGACAGTTACATATAGATCATTTTTCCCAATAAATGTAATGATTAGCAAATTCATGACTTAATCCAGCGGTTTAAAGATCATTTAAAAAAAAATGCTGTCTGTATTGCGTATTTTTTTTTTTAAATGAACTAATCAATAATCAAGGAAAGTATCAAATGTTTGATTCTAACAACAGAATCTACATGTGTGGACCAGCTGGGAAATAATCGTAACAACAAAATGAATATCCAATAATAAACACATAATAAAAAGGGAGACTTGTTGTGCAAAAAAACATTTGCACACAGAAAATGCTTTTAACTAAAACACATATAAAGGTAACTTTTAAAAACATAAATTTTAGTTGATCTACTTTTCACAATGATAGCAATTTAGAAAAACACGCAGTAACTGAAACTCATTTGTCTGACTTGCAGTCATTTGATTAGATAAAAATAAATTGGTTACCATTTACCGAGTACCTTTTTTTTTTCTTAAACAACGATGAAGTTATGTGTCCAGCTCTTACCGTAGTTTATCACAGATGTAACTTAAATGTAAGTTAGTGGAAGGTGTTGTATTGACACCTATAGAACACGTAATTAGGTAGCAAAAAATATCCTAAGACTCCCTCTCCATTCCCAAGGTGTGGATGGAAAATTCCACAAGGGCATGTAAACAAAATGACAATTCTATAAAAAGTGCAATTTACTTAAGGCTTGCAAGGAACCTATGGTACAAGTCCTGCCAGGCCCGGTAGCTCTTCTTCAGCTCTCCTATAGCAGGATATCTCAGCTAGAGAAACTTTGGTAAAATGCCAGCTTTACTCTCTCAATGTGATAGCACAATTTAATAGCCATGGCAGGTTTGAGATCCATGCAGTCCTGAACAGCAGGTAGGTTGAGTAACAGCAGTGCCTTCCCATCTATTTCCTGGGGGGTGAAAAGAAAAAATCAAATGTAAGCACAACATATCTTAAGAGGATTCATGATTTATGGCAGGGATGGGGAACCTTTGGCCCTACAGCTGTTGAACTACACATCCCAGCATGCCCTGCTACAGTTTTGCTATTTGTCCATGCTAAAACTGTTGCGGGGCATGCTGGGATGTGTAGTCCAACAACAGCTGGAAGGCCAAAGGTTCCCCATCCCTGGTTTATGGCATTTAAAAATAAATACAGTATAAACAGCTTATCTTGACTGCCCTTCATTACTGCACTGCAGAATAATGGACATAACCAGAGGTATATTGAAGCCTGTGGATTGCCCCTCTACCTTCTCACAAGAGCCATCCTTTCAGTGATATTTTCAGAAAGATGGTACAAGAGCAGATCTTAAGAGCTCTCGCAAGGGGCCAGACTCTACAAGCTACACCAGCTCTCGGAATCTATCACCAGGCGGCAGCACTTATATAGGGGGAAAAGAAGGGGATACTGCACACCAAAGTGGCATCTATTCTGGGTACAAGGCTTGTGGCACATGCCCCACTCCCCTTGACCCAGGGGTCCAGTGTACACTGCATATCCTGCACCCATTATAGATTTGCTACTGAATATAAGACTACAAAGTTTACCCTTTAGCTCTATTTTATTTTTAAATACAAGTTTTATTGAATTGGTGAGAGAACCAGGGTGTGCAATAAGTTCCGGATGTGCCTTACATAGGTACAGAAGAAACAATCAGGCTGGCTGTGAACTGTAATCTCAAATTGAAGTTGTGAAAATAAATTAAAAAGTCAAGGCACAGAGCCGCTTATAAGCAACACTGCACAACGATGAAGACAACATGTTCGCTTTCTTCTCAAACCCGTTCTGGGCTCAACATTTGCCACTAGAGGGTTTTGATCTTCTACGACTACAAGAGTGGTCTACGACAGCAGCAGAGTTTTACTGTCTGTGAGCTGATTTTATTGAGAAATCACCATCTCAAACCACTGTGCTCGAGTAATTTTTAGAATTTCAGCACAGGAGATGGTTCTTTGAAACGAAGAGTGATGTGGCCAATCTGTGCCTGCCATCACCAGGGAAAACATTGCTGTCATGCAGGCCACAGTTGAGGTGGGGTGCCAGGGTGACCATGATCCAGTCAAAGAAGAGATGGGCATCTTATTGGGATCTATGCATGGCCTAAGCAAGGTTTCTGCACGATGGGTGCCCCATCAGATTACTGTGCCCTTCTCCATAACTACGATGCACCTGTCCTTAAGTCCCAAAAAATTGCGGATTTTCTAGCCCATGAACACATCCAAGAGCTTGGTCATCCACCAGACCTGGCCCTCTACCACCACTTTGTATTCCTACAAATCAAGCACAAGCTGCATGGGATTCATTTTGAGAAACATAAGGCTGCAGTGGACACCCTCATCCAGCATGTAGAAGACATACCAACTTTGCATAACCTCCATTTTGAAAAAAATGTTTCAGTATGTTCACTTTGTAAAGATAATACTTTTTGTACAGACAGAAACTTATTATACACACATTGTAATTATGGCAGTACCTTCGGATGCCCTATTTCTTCAGAAAAACAATGACCCTTTGAAAACGACATGAAAAACTTAAAACTATCTGATATCCATCTGTCTGAAGCCTTAAATCAGGGGTGGGGATCCTCAGGCCCGGGGGCCGTATGCGGCCCCCGTAGCCAGTCTGAGTGGCCCGCCCACCCACCCGGCGGCTTTGCCAGGAGTCAAATACAGGGGAATTCTCGCTACGGGATGGTAGTTCTCGCGAGATTCCTCGTAATCAACAGCAGCCGGAGACTGTCATTCCTATTCAGCGGCAGCCACCGGAGCGTGGGTTGGCTGCAGCAGGACAATTTGTAAGATCATTTTTTACATATGGCCCCCGAAGGATTTTTTTTCCCCATACAAACAGCCCTTGGCACAAAAAAGGTTCCCCACCCCTGCCTTAAATTATCTACTGCCACCATGCCTGCAAATTCTAATTTAACAATAATAGAAGGAAATGTATCTTTATATTGAAGGGTATAAAGATCATCTTTATGGATTGTGACGATTTTTCAATGAAACTTACAATATCGGGTTTGAATTGAAATTTTAAATTTTTTCTAAACCATCTCATGATGAATGAGACCTCACCTGTTCTTGGAAAAGTCTTGCCAGGTGAGCGCAGTCTGTGGATTTGATGTACTCTGCTACATCAGTGATGCTCCAGTCCAGCGGGCTTCCATTCAGGGTCAGGGGTTCTCTCATTTCAATACGGATATTCTGCAAGTTAGCACCGAATGTGTTACAACACTTATTCACAAAAGTAAGGTCCTTGCTGAGGAGGGGGACCCCCCCTGCTGCTGCCAGGCTCCCCGATGCTGCCGGTCCCAGCCGCCGGTCCCCTGCATTGGGCCAGTGCATGCGCAGTAACTTCATACATAATGCACATGCGCTGGCCCAAGCCTCCATGGGCTACCTATGCAGCAGCCCCCGGAGGCTTAATCAGGTTCCCGAGTCCAGCGCATGCGCAGTGTCGTCTGCGGCACTGCGGATGTGCAGAACCCATTTTTGGGGCTGCCCCGCTTTGGCGCACAGAGAGGCATCCCAGAGGGAAGGAACAACTCCCATTGGGACTGCCTTGAGTGACTGGCAGGTTGGACTTCTAATAGGAAGTCACTGCCAGTCACATTGAAGCCAGAGCAGTCTCACAGACTGCATCTGGCTTCATAGGCAGAGAACAGTGGCGGATTTTACCTGGGGGGGCTGCAGACCTGCAGCCCATAGGTAAAAACCGCCACTACTTGTAATGTCTTGAAGACAACATTGCCTTATAAGACCGATGCTTGCAGATAAGTAAACCAAAGCAGTCTTACATAACTCATTCTTTTTGACAATTTATGAACATGGTTGTTGCGATGATGGAGCTCATGATCCAGGCATCTGCTCCGGCCAGGCCTGCCATCCTGGTTGCATTATTACCCCCACCTCATTCCCAACCACTCCGGACTGCCATGGCCCATTTGCCCCTGGCTATATCCCTTCTACTTCTGCTTTTTTCCCCCTTCCCCTGGCTCTGTCCCTTCTCCCTTCTGCTCCATCCTGTTTCCTAGTTGCTGCATCCCACCTCCCACTTCCAGGTCTCCAGGGGTTAAACTGGGGCAGAACTGCGTTCCAGTAGTTGTAATTGGAGGTGGAACCAGTTCCGCCTCCGTCTGCCCACCATGCTGTGCCACAATCAGATTCAGAATGCTCACAGGCAGCAGCAGCAGCCTTATTATGTGCAGGCTGGTTCAGGCTTCATTCAGCCATCTATGGCTCCGCCTCTGCTGCCCGCCTACAACATCGTGTCAGGCTGTCATTCGCTCACACAGCTTAAGGGACCTGCTGGCCAGCCGCTGATGAGAGGATGGATGATGAGAGGCAGATGGTCTGTTTAAGCACTCAGACCACACACACACAATATGCTGCACAGCTAGGGTTAGAGTTGGAAAGAACGGGGCAGAACTGTGTATTAAGTAACAATACTGGGGGCATTATTTGTGGTGGATATCATGTGTATAAGCGGCACTACTGCTGTGTGTAAGAGACAAACCTGTGTGACATAATATGTAAAAAGGGTACATGATGTGTATAACTGGCAATAATATGGGGTTTAATGTAAATTAGATTATCCTACTATCTGGTGCAATTTGAATAAGGGGTACTATTGAGTAGCCACACACACCTTAATTTCGAGACCACACCCCATTTTTTTGCAGCGCACCTTCGGCTCACAGTGTACCTCTTGCAGTCTATGATGGGTATGAATTTATAGTTTGCAGGGTTGGTGCTGAAACGCCTGGCGCCAGCCCTGGCTCCATCCTAATGGGAGTGGGTATAGGTGTCATCGGAAGTGAGTTCCACCACCTGTCCTGGACCACTTTAAGCACTGCAGGTCTCTGACCGGATGACGGCCTCCAGAATTAATTTGGCACAAGCTGCAGGTAGCAGCTAAACTGGAGATGAGAATAGAATGGAAAGAATCGATATCTATACTGGTGGCTCTGTGTGGCTGGCGGGTGGCAGTGGGATCCCAGAAGAGATGTGTGCATGGTGTTTGTAGTCATCCCCTGGTAGTGGTTACATGGGGTTGTAGTGCATGCTCTGTGGGGGTAGAGTGTGCCCAGTAAATGAGAGGTATCTGTCAAATCGGCATACCACAGAGGAGGGAAAAGTAGGCTGCAGAACAAAGTGGGGTATGGGCTGTGATTGTGTCTGGCTATAGTCTGTGTAAAGGGTGCCATTGCTATGGAGATATGAGGTTTAGGGGGCCCCCCGACCCAAGTTCTCAAATAGCCTGCTAAGAAATTGATTCAATATCGGTTCCTGTCTGTGGCTTAATTCAGACTTGATCACAAAGCACATTTTTTCTCAAATTTACAAAACCATGTGCACTGCAGGTGGGGCAAATGTAACATGTGCTTAGAGTTAGATTTGGGTGGGTTATGTTCAAACGGAAATCTAAATTACAGTTTAAAAATAAAGTAGCAGTAGTAGTATTAGTATTTTCCCTGCACAGAAACAAAATAACTCACCCAGATCTAACTCGCTCTGCACATATTACATTTGCCCCAATTGCAGTGCAGCATGGTTTTGTCCATTTGAAAAAATATGCTGGTGTGCGATAAAGTCAGAACTAGGCCCTTGGTCCTCACATCTCCACATCATAATGTAAAATTGTAGTATCATTTTCAAAAGCCCATCTAGGGGTGGGGGATTTAGACCTCCCATCTGTAAATACTATCAAGCTTCTAGGCTCAGTCAATTAGTAGCTTAGCATTCCCCCAGGGGTACTAAGCGGTGGGTGGACTTGGAATCAGATCTGGGTACAGTTGTTTCTGTCTCGACTAGCCCGCACCTTATTGTTACCCACGGTTGCTCTTACTCTCACGATCTGGGACTCGATAGCTAAGAAGCTTTCTACATATCTCAGACTTGCTTGTGGCATCATCCCACCTTTCGTCCTGGTCAATCGCCTCATACGGTGTCTATTTGGATTGTGGTGGGAATCACCAATTTTACTCATATTTTTGGTGAACTTTCTCAAAATAAGCATCTACTTCCTCATTCCCAATATCTTCAAATCCAGAACTTTGTCAAATCTTTTCTTTCAGACTCCAGCACCCTTAGGATCCCCCTGACAATGTAATAATTGTGTATTCTTCAATCTATGAATAGGGGTATTATCTCTCAACTTTACCACTTATTTTCTTTTTTTGTCTTCTCTCATCTGTCCTTATATCCCATTCCTCCTCCGTTTGGTAAATATTACTATTGGTTTAGCTCTGATTACATGACGTTTCATGTTCATGTTCTCTTTTACTCGCTTTTAATTATTGCAAAAAAGGTCTGCCGCTATATACCTCTATTTTCCAAAAATAAGCAATTGACCATTTCCCAGGCATGAAAAGGTGGACTCGCCAGTGGCAATCTCGCTCTATCCCCCCATCAGGAAAACTCTACATTGGTATGGCCTACCTCCCACACTGTTCCACGCTCACAGGCATAGCGGAGCTGGCCGATATAGATGCCTTGGCTACACCTCTGCTTATCAACATACCTGCTTGCAGCTCTGTTGACTATCTAGAATTTAATGAATTCCTGTAGGATTTGTACATTTTTAGAAGAAACATCAACCCGATTACTCTCTGTAATACCTTAGCTGTAAGAAGTTTGTCACCATCAATGAACCATGGCTTTCTTTTCTTTTCATCAGTCATTGACTGTTCACTGCGGGTAGGTGAGGCCGACGAGGATCCTTTTCCGGAAATTTCGGACCCCTCTTGGTGTCCTTGGACACTCTCTTCACTGGGAGAATCGTCCTCTTCCTCCTCCTCTTCCTCATCACCACTTCCCTGCAGAAGAACATGAAGCATATTTTGGAATTCAGAGATGCTTTAATTTAGATGTTGAAAATGATTTATCACTCGCAGTCAGAGTCCGTCAAGACACAGGTAACACTGACATGATGGTTATACCCTCAATGGACCGGAATTAGCACTAGATTTACATTACTTAAACTTTTTTTTCTTGAATGGTAGTAGCAGAGAGATATCTCCACATACACCTCTCCTCAAATACCACCATGCAGCCTGTTTGCAATGCTTTGTGACTTAGCCGCACCATGCAACTTTTTGTTAAAGTAGGTATCTTAATCACCTACTTTATACAAATCCCTTTGCAAGAAAAATTCTAATCCTAAGTATTTAGTACACTGGCAAATGAAGACCAAATTCAGGAAAAAGTATGAGAGCTCTGGAATCACTACCAGAGGCGTCACACCAGTCTTGTGCCATACGACGTACTAAAGATAGGTGTATGAGGACACATCTGAAGCCACAACTTGCTGCACTTGCTGGAGTGTAATCAAAGGATTACCAATCACAGGCCTTCATACTAGTATACTGCAGGAGCCAGTGAGAGGTGATAATGGGTGAAACAACTGGCAGGGGACACAGATGGTTGTATGTATTTTGTTATATTTTCAACATTCTAACATTAAAATGTGCTGCAGATAAGTATATATATATATATATATATATATATATATATATATATATATATATATATATATATATATATATATATATATATATATATATATATATATATATATATATATATATATATATATATATATAGTAGAACACCGGCACTCACTCCTTCCAAATACAGTACAATACAGATTCTGTATTGCCTGACGACGGGCTAAATAAAAAAGCCCGAAACGTTGCAAATATGCACCTCTGAGTGGCCTTGAAATTATTTTGGAAGGAGTGAGTGCCGGTGTTCTACTATATATGACAATACCCTCTCCGGGCACCTTCACACTGCAGCAGAGAGCAAGTGCCGACTACTCGCTACATATATATATATATATATATATATATATATATATATATATATATATATATATATATATATACATACATACACACACCACATTTTACAAGTAGCAAATAAACACACACACACACACACATATATATATATATATATATATATATATATAAAGAATAAAGACATATACACACACATACAGACATACATACACGCACATTTTATTAAATGTAGGTCTAAATTTCATATTTGTCATTCGACTAAGGGCATTTTGTGGGATTTTACTGTGGTTTTACCACATTTTTGAATGTGCTAAAACTCACATGCCGGGGTACTACTGCAGGGAGGGGGAAGGGTATCAGCAGGGCCCTCCTACCTTTTGACTGTCTGTAAATACCCTGTTTGTTGTATCACTGTCTCCTTTTGTAAAGTGCAACGGAATATGCTGCACAATATAAGAAACTGTTAATAACTAAATAAATAATAAATATGCATTTATTAACAATACATTAGCCAGCAAATGCCGGCAATGTGGGGCAGCTGATGTTAGTGCTTCCACCCATAAGAGATTAGCAATGCCAATACCTGGGGGCTTCCTACAGGTGTGTTATCCACAGAGTTGGATGAGCGCTTCTTTTTGTGGACAAAGAAATGTTTCCTCCTCTTCCTCTTCTTAGCAGGTTTCTTTAAAGCAGCCTCTATGCTGCGTAATATGCCGGCGGGGTTGTTAAGGTTCCGTCCTCTGCGCTTCCCATAATAGTGGGCTATGGAATACAGACCGATATAAGGCAGGTTTATAAACCATCATAATTTTTGCTCAGTATGTGAAAAGGAAAATATATATTTTTCTTTTTAACAATACAAAACATCAAAATCATTGGTAATGTATGTTTCAGCTATTCCCACAGAAAACACAAGAACATCTTTGCTAGGATGTTCCTTCAGTAAGCAGGTTTTACTTTGATGAGCAAATTGAAGATTTTACACATCAGCCTCACAAATCCATTGTCTTACTGCAGTTATAGCTAAAGGGCAAACAAATAGGAAGACCAAATTATTCTCTTGTGCTAGTTCTTGTGTTAGTTCTTCCTGTCTGCTCAGCCTTTCTGTCTATTTCACCAAAACAAACGTTTGAAGTAATTACAAAAGTAAATACAAAAAAAGGTAAAGAAATATTTGTTTGTTCATTCTATAAAAAAGTGCTAACTCATCTCTAGACACAAAAATAAACCCCAATTATAAAGGAAAAAGAAATATTTTCTACTAGTTCACAAAATAAAACCTAACACAGAATATTTTCGCGCGTACCAGTAACGTTAGCAGAAAATGGAAATGTAATTAGAATGCCTATTACAATGTACAGTAAACATTTTTTTTTTAAGTAGTTCTTGTTGTGGGCAGATGTTCCCCTTACCATTATTATCCATTTAAGATCCAATGAATTAAATGCCACGGGATGCATGTCTGTAGCTGGGTGGATATGGTTTTGACAGGACATGAGCAGTCCCTTAATTGGCCTTAATTAGACAAAGCTGCAAATTTCCAAACATTAGCGTAACTTCACTCATATAGGAGCGTTAAGACAGCGAGGTCTGTAGTGTTAGGTGTCACTAATATATGGATGAGCATCTTCAAGCTCAGAAAAAAACAAAATGGACCAGCAGATGTCTGAAAACATTTAAATAATAATAAGGACACCTACTTTTATTGCAGCAGGTACAGTATGTGTAAATTCACGGCCGTTTCGCCATCACATCCACTTTTTAGACACTCGACAGGCGGAACATTGAATTCCACCTGTCGGGTTGCAGGTGAGCTGACCAAATACGGCCCGGGATTCTGACAGTGGGAATCCCACATTGAATACCCCCATTACTCTCTCTGTATTGTCAATGTCAAACTTTTTATATTTCACTGACAGTTTTGTGTATTTGTTTGTAATATTAGACTACTTATATAACACTGCTCCTCAACCCAATGGGGGAAATTCGTGATTTTGCACCTGTGGCCTCGTGCCTTGGTGCTCCCCCCTTCCTAAATTCACCATTGTGAATACTTACTGTACTTAGTCTTTGTTAGCACAGAGCAGTTTTCAGAGCACTGTTCAAGAACCATAAGGGGTCCAAACAAATTTGGGCAGCATTCCAGCCTGATGCAAGTTTTCCGACAGAACTCAGACACCTGATCTGATGTTCTCACCAATTCCACAGTTGCACGATAGGTTTTTCCTTTATACCTGGAAAAAAAACAATAACACAGCAAAGATATAAAAGAAAGCAAACTTATATCCTGTCTGCCAATAATTAGCTTTAGCTCATTCTACTTGGGTAACTGCTGTTATGTTCAGGGGTATTAAACTAATCCTGTAATAGCGGGTTATATAACTAGACACATAGGGGGTATTCAATCCCTGACGATATTTCCGAAAGTTAGAACTATCGTCAGCTTTCGAATATAATAGATCAAATTCACATTGGACCTATTAAATGTTTTTTTTCCCCCAACTTTTGGAAATATTCCGAAAGTTGGAAAAACTTGGATCGTCGAATCCATGTCTGTTTAGGTGGAAAAGGACGGTAATTCAACAATTTAGTAGCCGTTTCCGACTTTTAAAAGAGCCGAACCTGCAACAATCAGTCCCGGACGAAAACTGCTGGGATTGAATAGGTCCTGGGGGTATTTTTGACTATTGGAAATATCACCCCAGATTGAATACCCCCAAACAAAGTGTCCTAGGGATGTCTAGCCTGATGCACTAATAACAAAATTATACATTCTATCACAGTAAAAGCCAATAATTCACCTCCCCAATACCATGTTGTTGTTTTTTTTAAGTATTTACAACTCCATCATGCTCTGTCAGTGGTTCCCAAACTTTTTTGAATTACGGCACATCAAATTTATTTTTTACTGTGCCCCTAGGATAAAAAAAGTTTCTTATTGAGAAATGTAGAAAAAAAATATTAAATATATTACGTGGGAAGGGACAGGATTCACTTATGTTTGTTCACATAGTTTATGATTGGCACCCACCAGCCCTGGTTTTGCCTGTTACAATGGCAATAAATAATTTGCTTTGCTCCTGAACCACAAACCCGAGGCACCCCTGCAAGGGTCCTGAGGCACCCCACGTTGCCCAGGCACACAGGGCCTTATTCTAGTTCACTCTTTCTGCCAAAATCCTTCTTAGATGGCCAAAACCATGTGCACTGCAGGGGGCAAATGTAAAAGGTGCAGAGAGAATTAGATTTGGGTGAGTTATTTTGTTTCTGTGCAGGGAAAATATTGGCTGCTTTATTTTTACACTGCAATATAGATCTCACTGAAGTAAAACCCCACCCAAATCTAATTCTCTCTGCACAAGTAACATCTGCCCCACCTGCAGAAGGATTTTGTCAGAAATAATAATAATAATAACAATAATTTTATTTATATAGCGCTCTTTCTCCAATTGGACTCAAGGTGCTTAACAGATAGAATGAATGTAATACAGTACAGAAAAGCTTTTCATAAACAATACTTAAGGGACTGAAGGAAACGCTTGAGTAAATAGGAAAGTCTTGAGTCTGTTTTTGAAGCATTCTAGAGTGGGGGTCTCTCGAACTGTGCGGGGAAGTGAGTTCCATAAAGTCTGAGCTGAATGGCTGAAAGCTCGACCCCAGATGAATTACGGGAGATCCTAGGTGCTGCTAAAAGTCCTTTATCTACTGATCGCAGTAATCGGGTGGGACAGTATGGAATCAGAAGCTGCTTCAGGTACCTTGGGCTTGGTCATGTAGGGCTTTGAAACTCAATAGATTGATCTTGAAAATTATTCACCATTTTATTGACAGCCAGTGAAGGGAGTAGAGAATGGGAGTAATGTGGCTAGAGCAGGGCTGTTTAGTTAACAGCCTCGCAGCTGTGTTTTGTACCAGCTGTAATCGGTGCAGTTCTTTTGCTGGTAGACCAAGGTAAAGGGCATTGCAGTAATCCAAAACGTGATGATACAAATGCACGTAAGAGTGAACTAGAATAAGGCCCACAGTTTGGGAACCACTGCTCTATGTGCACAGTAGGAAATAAATGATCCTTATATTTCAGTATCTCCTGTTATTACTTTGTCAACCTCTCTCGTAAATACATCTCTCAACTCTATCTATATGTCGCTTTTGTTAGAATGTGCCTTAGCTTTAATGTGTTCTCAAAAGGCAACACTGAATGTGTGAAATCATCAAATACAGCCTTAGATTTTATATCAAGTATACTAGACTCCAGTAAGCAGAGCCGAATCTCCCATTAGGCACGTGACGCACATGCCTAGGGGCGGCACGTTTGGGGGCGGCACTTGGATGCCTGTGATGGTACTGTCAGCCCAAAATGTACCAATAACTGCAAAATATCCACTGTACTGTACTATATTCCATCTTAAATATAATGTAAATGGATAGGACATACAGATACTGCCCCTGTAACTGTCCTACTTAGTAGATATGTATTCATAATAAAAGAACATGTCACAGTTAGTGGCTTTTTTTATAAATCCATTATATTGGCTATTACCAAATGAGGGCTTATAAGTAATCAATAAAAATAATAGACAGGGGGTGGGGGGCGGCTTTATTGTTGTGCTCCGTCTTCCCGAAATCCGCCCCTGCCAGTAAGGCTGATTAAGCTGGGCCATAGAGCCTTTACGGAAACCCCTAGAATATTAGTACAGGAACGGAAAAATGCTTACTTGGCTTTCAGTGTCTCTGCATGTTGGGGCCATGATGGTTCGTCCGGTAATTCAAGTTCACGTAAAACCCGGCTGGGCTTATAGGCAGCATTAATTACTAGTGAAAGGACCTGCAGTTAAATGAAATAATACTACGTCTGAGATGCCTTCTTGAAAAATCAGACATTAAAAAGCTCCACACATATATAGAGTGGTCCTGTAATGTATGTAAACCTGAAGAATTTGTATTATTATTGTTATTATTTTTTCTTGAACAATAATTATAAAATAACATACAGATGGAGCGCCTCTCACTCAGCTCCGTGGCACGCCAGAACTTCTCTGCTGGTGAGCAGTCGCTCCATCTGACGGGAACGCGCAAGCGTCCCACATGCACGTGCGTCCCAGTTACCGAGTGAGCTGGGATGCAAACCCTGCCCGTCTCCACTTCAGGGAGATGGGCAGGGTTAGGGGGAGAGCGGGTAGGTGGGAGACGGCAGAGAGGCGGCGGGGATCCGGGGAGAGCTCCGGTTGAAGGGGATAGGCATCATAAAAATGTTAACAAGAGAAATAATGCAAATGCAGGGGGGGGTATTCAATCCCCGCTGCTATTTCCGATGGGGGAAATAGTGTCAGGCACCTATATAATGCGGTCATGTCCGACAGTACTGAAGAACGGCCGCCTTTGTAAGCTGTCGGGCCCGTTTTGTCAATTACGGCTGTGAATTGTCGCGATCACGGATGAATCTTGACAATCCACGGCCATTTACGCGGGCACGCCCCCTTTTCGCCGATCGCAAAGCGGAACACTGACTCCCACCTGGCGATATGCTGTCAAGCAACACAAAAAAGGGCCAGGGTCACGGCTGTCCAGACAGCTCAACAGTCGTGACCCGTGATTGAATAACCCCCTAAAATAGTCATGTGAGATAATAAGAGTATACATGACTAAGGTTTGAATAAAAAGTAAAAAAAAATAATAATAATAAATCTTTTACATACAGTATACAATGGAAGTCATTCTTTTTCATACACTGAAATTATCAGTAAAGAAAACAAATACCTACATACATAGTATTGTTCGTTAAAAAATGTTGTTGAGTGAATTGGATTAAAAATTAAATAGATTATAGAGTAGAATATGCGGCACCCACTGCTCATGACCAAATAACAAATTTGGTGACAGAATAATTGGAGGATCTCCCTCCAATAATCTTATACTATACCAATTTGTCAAGTGTAAACTGTATTGTTCCACATTCTTGCGAAATAGGGCTAAAATAAATGATCTTTCTAAATCATGTTTGATCTTTAACACCTTAAGAATTTTAATTAATCAAGTTATGTTATCTATTTCTCAGGATAAATCTGAAGACCTGAAATTTCTGTAGGGTTCCCAAAATATCTTGGGCAGGACGTAATAGCGTAAAAAACGGCCAAATTCAGCCGGCATCGGGCAAGGCCGCTGAACGCTGATGCCATCCCATCCCTTGCATCAGTCGTGCATATCAATACGGGAAGCTGAAGTCCAGTGCCTGATACACCATGTATACCATCAGGCTTACCTCCTTTAGGACCAATACACAGCTGCCTGGGCCCACAGATTTTGGTAATTCTGCTATCCTCCCTTTGTTCAGATACGGGCCTGAGAAACAACGATGGTTGAAGTATATCTTAGGGCAGAGGTACTTCCCATTAGAAGCTGTGGAGCAAATAGGACAAAATATCTTAACACAATTGTATCTGCAATTTCACAGTAATGGGACTTAGAATAGTGAACAATCCTGTAAGGCACAAGCAATATTTGCAATATTATAATAGCTGCTACTGTATATCCTGTAGTGAGGTCATCGCTGGTATTTTAATCTATCGGCAGTGGGATATTCCATCTCCATCATGCAAGCTACCGACAACCCATTCAACAGTTCCCACCAGGTCAACAGAAGAGACCACCAGGAGAGGATGACCACTGCACTGGTAACAAGTGGTAAGTATAGTGGGGTGGGTCAGTGGGCTGAGGTCATGCAGGGTCCATTTTATTAGTGAATAGTGTAATCAATTTATAACATTTTGCCACTGGGACCTGCCTTAACCCTCCCCTTGCCACAACCATCTACTTGTCTGCGGTGCCAGCGCTCCTCCTGTCTCCTGCTGCTAATAAATAGCCCTCACAAAATGTCTGCCCCCTTACAACAGACAGTTTTTGAGGATCCTAGAGGAGGCAATAGCCTCCTCTAGCAGGGATACTGTCACTACTGTAGGTCTACAAGCATTAGGTCAACAATCATTAGGTTGACACCACTAGGTCAACATGCATTAAGGTCGACATGCAGGAAGGTCGACATGGGGATTTTCACTTTTTTAATGAGCCGAAATGTGCAGACAGGCGGTATTTCATGCCCTACCATCCACTCGGGTATGGTGGGAGAATAAAATAGTGTGCCGAGCATAGCGAGGCACCATGGTCGAAGCACGTCGAGCGGACGTGGTGCAACGTTTCAGTGTCCATGAAGTTAAAAACCCCATGTCGACCTAATGCTTGTGTCGACCTAATGAACTGTTGACCTAACCCATGTTGACCTTCAGTCATGTTGCCCTTCCTGCACATTGACCTTCAGTCATGTCAACTTTAATGCATGTCGACCTAGTTGCTGTCTGCCCAATAATTCATACCCCTCTAGCATCCTTAAAATGGTCTGCTGTTGGGGGCAGCCAGTTTGTGAAGGTCAGGATGAGCAATGGGACGCAGGATGAGCAATGGGATGCAGACATGGTGGCGGCAAGCAGAGGGGTAAGGCAGGGTGGAGGGGTGTTTTACTTTACTGGGAGGGAGGGGCAGCAACATTTACCAGGCGTGGGGGGGGGGGGGGGGGCAACAAGATTTTGTAGCTATTCCACTGAGCAACGGGCTCTATTAGCAGGCCCTGGCCCTAAAAAGACAGGAGGAGGAGCGGTGCTCCCCTGCCAAACCCCTACACTGGCTAGGGGTGTGGCATCGAATTAGGAGAGATTGCTGAACACTTTATCCTGGACGGAGCAGAGCAGGTCTGTCAGCAGTACAGTTATATATACCACACATATCTGCCATTATAGACCAGCATATTGGGATCAACTAGTTTTAATTCTACTTCTATGAGAACTAAAACAGTGCAGGAAAGTGTAAGCTCACATAGGGTTATAGTATAAATCATCTACAGTGTGTAGGTCTACAATCATATGGTCGACCACTAATGGTCGACAGTCACAAGGTCGACAGGGTCAAAAGGTCGACAGGGTCAAAATTGAAAAGGTCAACAGGGTCCAAGGGTCGACAGGGTCAAAAGGTCATCAAAAAAGGTAGACGTGATTATTTAGGTCTTGAGGGTGTCTATGTCGACATGGACACTGTGTAAGTGTACTACGTCCCCTCTCATGGCTCGCTATGCTCCCCATGCTTCGGGCTCAGTGTCTCGCTGCGCTCAGCACACAATTTTATTCTCCCTCCACACCCTAGTGGAGGGTAGGGCATGAAATACCGCCTGTCTGCACATGTCGGCTGAAAATTTAGTACAAAAATGCATGTCGACCTTTTCCATGTCAAACTTTAAACAATGTCGACCTATTGCCTGATGACCTTTAAACCCTGTGGACCTTTTGACTGTCTACCTTTTGACCCTGTCGACCATATGACTGTCTATCATGAGTCAGTCTATGATGATTCCGGATGCCGTCCAATAGAGGGACTGATACTGTACCTCAGATGTTACACCGGAGGCTGACAGCCCGGCTGCTAAGGAGAAACTGACCCGTTACAGGCAAAGTCAGTGCCGTTACCAGAAAGGTCCCGTCACCTCTGTACAGTGATTCTTAAGCCGTGTACACACGCGGCGATTGTTCTAATCACCCCGTGTTCTTACAATGTTTCTCTATATCGCCCTGTGTGTACACAGCGGGCGATATTGATGCTCGGCCCCACAGCGTTGCTATTGTCCGGATGAATAGACACTGCAGCATCTAACAAGAATATTCTTGCTTGCAGTGTCTATTCATCCAGACAATTTTGGCTGTGCACATGGGACCTTATTCAGGTCCGTTCGCAGCTAGCCTGCGTTCGCACGGGGCCCGATGTTTTGTTTGTGTGCGTGCACATTTCTGCACATGTGTATACACAGGGTGCATGCACCCAACACAGCGGGCAGCAGTGAGAGGCGTGGGGCGCCAGGCAGTCATGGGCATTTCCATGAGAACACTGGGTGTTCTCATGCTAATGCGGCCGTGATGTTGGGGGGTGCAGGCAGCTGACATCACCGGATGTTAGCTGCCCACCCATTTCCTCCCCAGCATGCACGCATAGGTAAGATTGCTCACAGCAACCTAACCTATGTGTGCACCTTCCACATCTATCCGCAAGGTTGTCATGGGTTAGATCTACAGATCATTAGGTAGACACAATCATTAGGTCGATGTGGGGTTTTTCACTTTTTTTTCCCCCTGAATTTCGACACAGTCGACATGGACACTGAAATGTAGCACCACTGCACTCGGCATGAAATACCACCTGTTGGCACGTTGGCTCAAAAAAAGTGAAAAACTCCATGTCGACCTAATGACCTGTCGACCTTCAGTCATGTCGACCTTGAGTCATGTCGACCTTCAGTCATGTCGGGTTAGTTACTGGAGACCTAGTGATTGTATACCATAAAAAAATATGTCTGTTTAAAATCAGTCACAGAAGGAGACTGGCACTCCAATGGTACCCGTAGCTCCTCCTACTAATAATTGCCCTGTGCCTTCCAGCATGGAGTTACACAATATACATGCTGGGAATGGTGGCACTCACAGGACTTGTTGTCAATATACAAAGCAGGACACAGTAGTCTCTAATGGCAACAACATTTCAGTCTTTATTGACCTTTGTCACAGTAATGTTTAAAATAATATAGATATAGACAGACAGACAGACAGACAGACAGACAGACAGACAGACAGACAGACAGACAGACAGACAGACAGACAGACAGACAGACAGATAGATAGATAGATAGATAGATAGATAGATAGAGACAGACAGACACTATTTAATGTTTGGCAGCCGGGACCACAGAGATCACCAATTGGTGGCAGCAGCAATGACAGTTGAGCACACTGGGTCCAGCAGCAGAACTGAGATGGTTTTGGCAGATGCCCCAAACCACCCTGCTCTTGGTGTAATGACTCCTCAGCACTAACATGCCATTTCCCACTGATTTCCCACATGTCCCCCTGTGTAATATCAGTGGGAAGAGGATGATGTGGAGTATACTGTAGATGTGATATGCCGCATGACCATCACCAACTGCCGCCCGCATGCCACATCCTCCATGGTATAAAGCCTCAGCACTGGCATTTCCTGGGTAGAAGCTGCTGCATACACAGGAGAGAAGACATCCCAAGAAAGATCAAATTGTTTCACCACCACCAATTCACCAGTGACAGGATCTCCGCGCATAATCACATCTGTGCTTTTGATTTCCATTTTTACAGCGATATTCACCAGCCACCATGAGCCGAAGGGAGTTAGCCCAGCTGCTTAGAAACACCAGTCCAACCCAGATCATCAGGGCGGCATGGCTGAGGTCAGGACGCCGCAGACCATCCCATGGGAGTCCATCAGGAAGAATATCTGGACGATCACCAGTAATAACTGTGTAATATCAGTGGGAAGAGGATGATGTGGAGTATACTGTAGATGTGATATGCCGCATGACCATCACCAACTGCCGCCCGCATGCCACATCCTCCATGGTATAAAGCCTCAGCACTGGCATTTCCTGGGTAGAAGCTGCTGCATACACAGGAGAGAAGACATCCCAAGAAAGATCAAATTGTTTCACCACCACCAATTCACCAGTGACAGGATCTCCGCGCATAATCACATCTGTGCTTTTGATTTCCATTTTTACAGCGATATTCACCAGCCACCATGAGCCGAAGGGAGTTAGCCCAGCTGCTTAGAAACACCAGTCCAACCCAGATCATCAGGGCGGCATGGCTGAGGTCAGGACGCCGCAGACCATCCCATGGGAGTCCATCAGGAAGAATATCTGGACGATCACCAGGAAGAGGACGACATGAGCCCCCTGCCAGTGACCATCAGGCAGCTGCAGTGAGAGAAGAACTCCTCATGCTGGAAAGGGTCATGCGCTTCATCATTCCCCCTCTCCCCACCTTCAGCAGGCGCACCATTGCAGACGGAGAGGCACCAGAGTACTGCACCATCTGCATCTCGGACATTGAGGTAGGTACAGAAAGAGCTGTATCACATTGTCACCACACCTTCCATGTTCCCTGTCTGACAGAATGGCTGCAGATCAGCAACACCTGCCCTCTGTGCCGCGCTCGAACCATCATCCTGGATTTCTCCCACCTCACCTGAAGGCTCCCAGCAGAACAACCAAACATAAGATCAGTGGTCTAAAGCGGTGAGTAAGTTCCTGATTTTTTTTTTTTTTAAAGTTCAAAAGTTTTTACACTTTTTACAGTGTTGTTTTTTCAAATGAATAAGACTTGTCACTGATCCCTCCAGTTCCAACAATAACTGTTACACGTTTACACAGTTTTTCTCTTTTACTTTAGTTTCTGTTTTGAAACTGGAGGGAATTGACGTGAACAAGCTGGGGATTAGGGCTACTGGCGACACCCCACAAAAAAAACGACATTGAGCAGCCACCTCATGGGTGTGTTGGAAGAGCTGCTAAGCTGCTAATTACTATGAAAATGTTGCCAGTTACATCCAACTCATTTAAGGGCCAATTGAGACCCTTTCGTTTGGGGTCAAATTTGGCCAAATCCCTGATGTTTGGGGTTTGTGCATGAGCATGTGTGATTATGTGCATGCACAAACCCTGGGAGTTTCATATATCATATACAGTATCACACCCAGGCCTGCTAATGCAGCAGCTGCGACTCACAGGATCCGGTGTGATCTCTGCAGTACCACTCATCGAATCAGACTTGCTATCACATACATACGATATATCACGTGTGATCCTACCCAGGCCTGCTAATGCAGCAGCTGCGATTCTCAGGCTCTGGTGCGATGTCTGCAGTACCATGCATCGGAGACCTGCTGTCACATACATACGATATATCACACGTGATCCCACCCAAGCCTGCTAATGCAGCAGCTGCGACTCGCAGGCTCCGGTGCGATGTCCACGGTACCACGCATCGCATCGGTCCTGCTGTCACATACATATGATATATATCATATGTGATCCCACCCAAGCCTGCTAATGCAGCAGCTGTGACTCACAGGCTCCGGTGCAATGTCTGCGGTACCACGCATCGCATCGGACCTGCTGTCACAAACATGGAATTTGTACACTTTTTATAGGATCGCTCTCTACATATTGCATCCTATTCACCCCCCGCTCCCCTGGCACCGCTGATAAACCATGCGAGGGGATCTGTTATAAAAACCCATCCCCTCGCATTTCTCTGCACGAGAAATCATTGGATGGTTGCCAACCATCCAATGATTTCTCCTGGCTTTGCAAATAAACCTCAGTGGTACCTGACTTTTAATTGCGAGTGCCGGGATGAAGACAAGGCAGGCGGCTGACGTCCTGTGGCATGGGCCCATCCGCATAGCCATGCGTTTTCATGGGGAAGCTCATAAATCGCTGGGCGTTCATATGGGCGAACCCTGCCGCTGTCCGCCCCGCCCCTGTGAACGGCTCGGCGACTATGCAAGTCGCTGAAGCCGTTCGCAAAGGGGAGCTGCACATGCGCATAAAACACCTTCCGCATGCACAGACCCACCAGACAATGTAGGTAGCAGTTTAAATAATTGCGTTAGTCAAAACTCTAAAACAACTCCAGGGAGATATTAATAATTTTATATGGGCTGGGAAGAAGCCTATAGTCAGTACTTCAAAAACAGCACACCATGGGCGGTCTTGGACTCCCAGATTTTGTTAAATACTATCGGGCTGTCCATTTCGCTCCATGCATTCTTTGGCATGCCGCACCTGCTCAGAGAGTCTGGACGTCTATTGAAGCCACTAGCATAGCATACTACTCCCTAGATACTCTGCTATGGATTCCTCCATCGGACCGTCCTGTCTCCTCTACGCTCCTTCCAACTACCAGACATACCCTATGTACTTGGGACATTAGCGTTAAGACTTATAAGTTACGATCACTCCATCCCTTATTGATTCCTATTTGGAATAATCCTGCTTTTATGCCAGGGATAGATCATAAATCCTTTCACTTCTGGACCTGACACAATATCCTTTTCCCACTAGATATTGCTCTCTTGTCATCCTTCCCCGTATTTGCATCTCTATAATCTAGATTCTCTCTCCCAAATCAAGTTTTCTATCAATATCTACAGCTCCGTCATTTTTATAACTCTCCCTGTCCATCAGCCCCATCCCTATCTCGCTCACCACTTGAATCCCTTTGCAGACATGGTCACCTATCCAAAAAGCTCATTTCTACCATCAAATACCCCTAATATCGTAATGATGACCATCGACAACTCCACTAGCTTTCGTTACTCATTCTGTTCTTTCTCATCCCTCTACCTCTGTCCTAATTTCTTCTTCCCCTTTCTTTTATTCTTGCTCCCTTTCCCCTTCATCTAGGCCCACACTCGTGTATTTCTAACTTTATGTTTATATATGCCAGGATAATCATTTTGTTGTCTTTATAGTTTTTATGGACGTTCACTTCGTCTCATTTTGATCATTGACAATTTTATTACCATAACAATATGCAGGTCTTCTTTTTCATTTATCAATGTATCTTTTTCTATGTTTAAAGTTTAAACCCATATTGACATGTATTCAAAATCAAATAAACAATTTTTCTCAAAAAAGAAAGATTTCAAAAAAAGAAGTGTACAGAGATTTCTTACTGGTGCTGCACGTTGTAGGATTTAGTCCACTTGGTCCATGACCATTCTTAGTGGGAAGGGTTCTAAAAAGAAAAAAGACACAAGGTTTCAGTTTGCTGCATGAAACATATATTTGGAAATGCAAAAATCTTACGTTAATTTAATAGCAGACTAAGGGCCTAATTTAACATGGATTGCAAATTTGAGAAAAGAACAGTTGCCTACAATCAGAAAGTCGCCACCCAGAAAGAAAAAAAATAAAAGCCTTGCAAATCATTATCGCAGATCCATTCACAAAAAAGAAACATCTAAGAACTTTTTCCATCTGCACCAGTTTAAGGCTTCTACAAATCTGCTTAAGAAATAAGATGAAAGTGGTCATTGCTGGCATCAGACCTACCTAAAAAAAAAGCCTTGGCATGCCTGCGTTTTTACAAACATACCCAGAAAACTCCATGTTTCCATCCTTAAACACTGGCTTCCTGTCTAACTGCTAGGCGTATGGATATTTATTTGCAATATGCGTACGTGCGATGCGATCACTGAGCACATGCATTTGTTCATTAATCTACTGGACTGGGAATTCTCTAAATAGCGATCCATGCTGAGCTAGACCCTAAGGGCGATACCCTAATAGGTCTGGCCAGGGCTATCCGATTAGACTTGATGCCGGCGTCCCTTCTCCCGATAGCGGAGGCATGCAAAGCATGTTAAGCTGTTAAGCAGCAGCAGGCACCCGTAATATATGTTTTTGCCTGTTCGCGGGTCAATTTTCGGCCAATAAAAACGTCCGCTAATTGGATACCATGATAATGACCATCGCTCATTGATTGAAAATATCTGCTCCTTGTCATAGGCTGAAAATACATAGACTATAATAGGATATCGTCTAAGGTAGTGAAGGGAGTGAAAGCGAATGGGTCACCCAAATTGTGCACTCCCCCTATCTAAAATAAGCTGCCATCACATGCATTATAGAGTGACACCACACAACAGTGGCCTCCAAAGACTTATGGTAACATATTCCCCAATATATTATGCTTCCACTGCCCTCTTCCATGCAGGATAACATGCTAGTAGTGGTAGTTGTCAATTTGCAACACTGAAGCAGAACATTATCTATATATATACAGAGTCGTACGGAGTCACCGGGGATACACTTCCGGTCCACTTATGTAGGCGCAATGTTAGAAACACTTGGCTCTTGGTACCTGCATCACCGACATCACACAGGTTGATTGTACAGTAGTTGCCAGTGCAGAGACCCAAGTGCCTCTAAAAATCGCCCAGGTACAAATGGAATGGAAGCTTATCCCAGGAGCCAGTCCGACTCTGAATGTGTACATTCTCCCCGTGCTTGTGTAGGATTCCTCCAATCACTTACATTTCCTTTAATGGATCAAAAGTATTCTGGGGCAGATATACTAAGGCTCGGAGAGTGATAAAGTACCAACCAATCAGCGCCTGCCATTTTTTAAACATAGAATGTATTATGACACTTAAGAGGGGATAGGATAGTACTTTATCTCTCCCCAAGGCAATTACAGGAAGTTAACTGAGTCATAGCTACGGTAACTTGACTCTAGTGCATGGATGAGCAACAGGCGGCCTTCAAGTATTCACCTGCGGCACCTGCTCCTTCCTGCTCGGTATTTTTGTTTCAGCTTGCAATGCATATAAAATGCCGGCTAATGTCTTTTACAGAAAAGTGGCCCTCTCTGATTAAATGTAAAGCTTTCACCCATCCCTGCCCTAGCGTTTGTGTGCCTGTGGTAGGCTATAGAATGTAAGCTCAACTAGTACAGGAACAGCATACCCTCCAACATGGAGCGTCACTTTACTGCTCCAGGTGTCACAGTGCAGCAGGAGGCCCCGGAGACCGGCAGCCCTTACAGGAGCAGCGAACCGTGGACCCTGGGGAGGCGAGTATGATTATTTTTTTATTACTTTTTTACACTGTGCTGGTGCCCAGAATTTGTATCTGATTACTGTGATTTGCCAGCTGAAGCTGGTGTTATTATGACATGGCAATTTCCATTATAAGTATGGGAAATGAGACCTCTATGTCAGTTTGTATCTACCCAGTTTGTTTGATCACTGTTGTTTCCCATTGTAAAGCGCAACGGAATATGCTGCGCTATATAACGAACTGTAAATAAATAAATAAATAAATAAGATCTGCTTACTAACAATGCAAATGTAATTGTTTGAAGCAGTTTTTCTAGAAAACGGCTCTAAAAAGCCCTGTAGTGCATTCTGGTGAAACTAGAATATGAAAAGGGTGGGAAAATACCCTCTCACATTATTTTAGTACAAATATTGTTATTAAACGGGCCCCAAAATGTGTCAGAAACAAAGGAGTAGGGGAAATTGTTATACTGGCATACTTCATAAAGACTAAAACACATTATTTTATTCATCTAGAGGGGATATTCCATTACCTTATTATTGTGGGCTTTTATCATGGTCAATTTGAGCCATCTAAATAGTTTGGGAAATTAGCCTGAAAATACATAGTATCCATGAAAAGCCATGCCATGGACACACAGGCGGAACTGCCATTGGTGCAGCAGATGCCATGCACTGGACTAAGGTGCCCACTGCTGCCCCTGTCGCTAACTGTTTTTCCTTCACCCACTGCCGTGTTGCATATTGTGAACTTTGGTTGGAGTGGAGGAGTGCGGCGAGAATTATATTTTTGCACCTGGGCTCACCACCCACAAGTTCTGCCACTGCATTTTTACGGTCTTGATCGGTTAAAATATGGTCACTAGGGGATTTAGCTAACCCCCAAATTCCAAGTAAGAGACGGCATTGGGGCTAATATGATAAATTGTTCAGTGGATATTGGACATCTTTCTTTTAACACTTGGGCTGTAATGGAATGTTTATTGTGAATGAGTTCTAGATTATTCTAATGATTTTATTATATAGATCATCTTATTTCATTCATCTTATTAGCACTATCCAAACTAGTGTATTACTTGTTGTTTAAGGACTTGGCTGGGTGAGGCAATAATCCCTGACTGCTGTAATAACAACACTAGATTAAGTCTAGGGTCTTTAAGATTATTCCAATTTAATTTCAAGAGAAGCCATGATATAGCTAAGGAGTGCAAAACATATATCACAGGCTGCTTCCAGACTCACCTACCAAATTGTTTTACGAGTCATTTCTTAAGGAGGTGCTGGGTACTGGCCACCACTACTATTGCTGTTAGCCACACTTTTATGCAAAGCACCATTTTGGGACATGATGCAGTGTACACACTGACTCCCCACTGACAGTGCACATATTGCGCCATCAGCTGAGAAGTATGAGTGAAAAAGGCCACCTCCAGAACATGGATATGAGAAAGGACCACAGGACAAGTCTGTTTTGGAATACAGATTATAAAGATGTCTGCTGCTCATTATTAAGCAGGGAAGAGAGAGCACCTCAGCAGTGAGTTGGCGTAGGACGGACGTTCACTCTGCAGACTCTTCCTGATGGCTTTTAAATGATCTGCCCAGCACAGGGACATCCGCGTCCCAATGACTCTGGTGCAGCTTGGTGCTTGTAGGAACTTGGTATAGGGTATGGGTCATAGGGTCGACAATCGGTTGGGTTGACATGGTCAAAAGGTAAACACGAGCAAAGGTCAACATGGAAAAATTCAACATGGGTTTTTCACTTTTTTTGGTGTCTGTCGTCAATGACAACCTATAAGTGTATCGTGTCCCCTCGCATGCTCCCGTTACTATAATATACCCCCTTTATGTCCACTGGGAGGGTAAAGTATGAACAAGTTCTTTAAAAAAAAAATAGGTAAAACCTCATGGTGATTTTTTTAATGTCGACCTTTTGCTTGTGTCGACATTTTGACTGTCGGCCAACAGTGGTTCACCTTTTGACTGTCAACTTAGACACCGTCGACCTAATGACTGCATCTTCTTGTTATAAATAGGTTTACTTGCACACAGATCCAGTGTGTCCCCTAATCAACCTGGGACTTGCAGTTCCAATATGCCGATCCCCTAACTTGATTCTGTAAGCCCCATATACATTTATATAAAATCAATCCATTAAAATGAATGTTAAGTTTTTTTTTTATTCGAGTAATTTTTTATATAAAATCAAATCAGATAATATTGTCTAGACTGATTCTAATAAATGATTTATATTTATTGTGTCTTGGCTTTCCTTCCATACCTGTGGTCTACACATATATTTTTTTATTTTTTGACATATTGTTATTAGTGTGGTTGCATTGTACAGATATTGGATGGAATTTTGTGCACCAAGGGCCTGATTCACTTGTGATTGGTCTCCGATGTATTTGCTGCAGTTCTGCGCATGCATAAAAGCGAATATATCCATGTACAGGGCCGCTGTGCGAACGCCTTGGGCGACTATCACAGTTGCTGAGGCATTTACACCAAGGAGGAGGACAGAGGGCTGGCACATTGGGACACCGAGCATTTCCTGGGCATGCCCCCAAAAATGGTGGGTGCACCCAGAAACGCGCTGGGCGTCTCCATCCGAATGCAGGTGTGGTGAAACCTGTACGGTGTGGGCGGCTGACATCACATGACGCAAGCGGCTGCCCCGTTCGCGCCCATTTCCAAGCCAAATAATAGTAAATTTAGACTGACTTATTTGCAAAGGGAAGGAGAGGTGATCATTCGATGGGGGGGGGATTCGCGTGTCAGGCGTTCATTCGCCTGCCGGGCGGTGTTAAGCTGCTCGCTAAGCAGCAAACGACCGCTGCTTAGCAAGTGTTACTGAATCAGGCCCAAAGTGTATTATATGATTCAGAGAGTGTCTGCAAAAGCACCTGTGATTTTTTTTAAAGCTCTGTGCTTTAAAATCCACCAGATGATAAATGCGTTTGTGGGCACAATACGACCAATATAATAAAAAACTTTCTACACACAAAAAAGTAAAGCCACCTGTTAAAAACACTTCTGATGTCACCTCACCCGTAATTTTATAAGCCAGAAATAAGGCTCGCCAAGCAGTACTTTGAAGAAAAACTGAAAGATTTATTTAACGGACAGGGGAGATGATGTAGCGGTAGGAGTCAGGATTTAAGCACTCTGCTCCTCTTGTAGGGTGTCCCATTTTCAGAACACCCAGGAACTCTTCTAATTTGCAGAGACGTCTCCCGAGAGACGAGTTCTGTGGCGCATCGGACCATCTAGGTACATCAGTGCAAAATGAAAGTGTTTTGTGGTGCACATTGAGTGCGCTTCGTAAATGAGACCCACTATTTGTAGATGTGGCTTCCATTTACTTACTGCTTCTCAGAGTGGCTGCCAATCTTCTTACACGGTTTTGCTAAAACATATAAGAAAAAAATTAAATATAAAACAAAATTAGATGTTTGTAGCAAGAACTATAATGTACAAATGTCTATTCTGAAAGACAGAACCATTTCTCAGGAGCTACATAATCTCCCAAACATTGTGCAAAGGGAGTGCTGTCCGTTTGCATATGGTAATGACCCTGATGATGCCACAACCCCCCTCTCCACCCCCTGCTCGGAAGGCCAGGAGTGAGCACTCAGAGACCGGAATTCTCGCTGAGTCCGCTCACTCCCTGCGTACAGACCTGCGCAGTAATGGTTCTGCGTATACGCACAACATCGGTACGCTGCCCGAATTCGCGTCCAAGGGAAGCGATCAGAATAAGGGCTAAAGTCACACCCCTTTAGGGTCACGTGGGTGTCTCTTGGTCACATCGGGTGTCACACCATGGAATTCCACATCTCATGAGTGGCATGACAAACACATAGTACCGAATTGGCATCAGATAATTGCTTGAACCGCACGTATAAGTGTTTTTGAGACTTTGGGCGGGATGTACTAACGGGAAAATGCGGTAAAACCCCCGTTTTACCGCATTTTCCTATGTATCATCACCGGTTTGCCCCGTTTTCGCAGGCCAGGGTATCGCCACCCAGAGGGTGGCGATACCCTATAGAAGCCTATGGGCTTCTTTCGCCGCCCGACGTACGCCGTCCGCGCTCCCACCCCCTCCCGTCCTCCTGTGATCATCTCCTCCCCCTGGTGTGACAGCCGGCAGGACATCCGGCTTCAGGGGGGAGGAGGAGACACAGGGGGACGCTGGCAGCCGCCGGGAGGTAACGGAGACCCCCGCAGCCAACATCACAGGTATCGCGGGGGTCTCCGTTACCGCAGCCCGATGCTGGCCGCATATGTTAGTACATATGCGATAGCATCGCGGCGGCTGCCGTGCGAAGGGCGGGGATGTATGTTGATACATCCCGCCCCAACACTTAAGAATACAAAACTGAATATGATTTGTTTCGTTAAATACAGTATGATCTTCTTCTTGGTAATCTTTTTAAGTTCACTCAACTTACATTTGAGTCTTCCACCTAAAAAACAACTTAAGTTAAAAGTTCCCACCTTGTGTACGAGGTGGGGTGCATAGAGGGTGTCCGTTGGTCTCACACCATCCCACTGGAAAGATGTCCATAGACTCCACATGGACAATGCACTCAGGAACTGCAGTCTTCACACCTGGTGGTAGATCACGACCACATGAATATTTGTACAGAAGAGCCCCCAAAACCATCTATGTCCAGAATATATCCACTGTGACAAATTTATGGAACTTCATATTACACAATGTTCTAGCCTCAAAAACATGGCGTTCTAGGCAAAACTAAACTAAGCATTAAAGGAGCATATTGAATAAGATGGCTGAATGGAAACTGATATGCTGCAACCAAATATAACCATTTAACATATTAGTATAGTGTGGATAATGAAAATGGCACACTCTGTGGTTGCTATACTTTACAGCATACGGATGACCAGCGGTAAGGATGCTGGTGGTCAGAATACCGATGCTGACATCCCGATGGAGACCCATGGAGGGTTAGGAGACCCTAACCCTCCATGCTAGTGCCTAAACCTAACCCCCTTACCCCACTGCCTTAACCTAACCCCCCCCCCCCCCCCCACCCTGCAGTCTTACCCCCACTACTAGGTGCCTAAATCTAACTCACCTTACATCCTCACCGATCAGGATGCCAGCTGTCGGTATTTTGGTGTTGGCATCCTGAAGCTTTTTTAAATTCCAGCACCAGTCTTATGAAAGCAGCCGGGATGCCGGCGTCGGTATATTGAACGTCGGCATCCTGACCACTGGGATACTGACTGCATCCCATTTTACTGCCTGAAATAGAAGGTCTTTTCAGCTGTAAAATCAATGAATCACAGGGAACTCGCACGCAGTTTGGTCTGATGGCCACGTCATGTATTTACTTTCATTTTAGGTCTTTCACTCACACAAAAGTGTTGCGTTAGTAAATGCCTATACATCATAAAAATTAACAGAATGTAGTTTTAAATGATGGACCTTCAAGCTGAATCCAGATGTAGGGGCCATTGGCCTTGGTCACGGTAGCGATGCAGACATCTTGTGGCTGAAAGGGATTGACAGCCTCAAGTTTCATGCTCTCCTGGAAGACATGTTCATTCTGGGGCTGCGGAAAAGGAGAACAGTGTCCAGGTCAGAAGCTGTTTGTGGGTGATCTCTTCCAATCAACATGTTAACAAATACACACCCCAAACGGTCACATTTTTGTTGGATATAATCCTTACCGTATATGTTAACAGTTATGAATCACAAAGTTTTGGAATGACACAACCTGTCTAACAGAAAAAAATAAATTGTGATCCGTTTAGCTTTTTAAATGACTTCCAAGAATTCATCCTAATATTTCCCAACAAAAAAAGACTGGCCAAGAATCTGCTACAATCCTCTTGTGATCCTAGACCGTGTATTATCATACAAATAGCATACATGTACAATTTTGAATACTAGGAATTATAAAACAAAAACCAAAAAAATAATTAGATGACCTAAAATTGAATTAAAACAAAACAAAACTAGTGTACATAAAGAGCAGCCATGTTTGGGAGAATGACCTGGACAAATGTTATATTAGAAAATACACAATTTGGATGTGATGCATAACAGATGCCCTTTATTTTAGAACTAAAAATCTAAGTGTAATAATGAAACACAATGCCCTAATCACAGTTGAGTTCAGTTCACGTTGAAAGTGTTGTTTATTGTTTTGGGGCATTTTGTAATATTAGACAGTAAAAATAAATTTTCAGCTTACCTATATTATGGCTTTACATGAACCTGACCTTATGGAAAATCTCTGCTGTGTTTTATTATTCATTACTTATCCAACACCAATTAATAATAAAAAGGATGAAATTTAATAGATTTATTAAGTGCAGGAATCCCTATGAAACACAATTATTTAAATAGTTTTTAAACAAGTATTTAAACTGAACCTGTGGAACATCAAAACTAAATCTGGACAAAGTAACCATATTACGAAAGCTTTGTGTAAATCAATCCTACAGCCACAAAACACTGGGTCAGTACATACAGCTGACCACTAGGGGACACTTCAGGACTGTAGAATTTCTAGGCTTGTCCGAAACCATGCCTGCTCTCATACACAGGACGGTCAACCCTGAGACAACCAATCAGTGGCATTACAGCGTGAAAATGAAAGCAACACTGCCACCACTAGGGAAGTTATCTAGCAATGGTTTTGTTATATCAAATCCTTTTCGTGTGATTTGGATCAAGTTATAAACTACAACATTTATTAACCCCTTCATGACAGAGCCAGTTTGTGCCTTCATGACAGAGCCCTTTTTTTCAAATCTGACATGTCTCACTTAAGTGGGGATAACTTTTTTTTGCTTTTACTTATCCCAGTGATTTTGAGATTGTTTTCTCGTGACACATTGTACTTCAAGTTAGTGGTAAATTTTCGTCGATACAGTCTGTGTTTTTTTGTGAAAAATACCAAAATATCGTGAAAAAATGGAAAATTTAGCAATTTGCAAAATGTTAAATTTTCTGCTTGTGAGACAAATAATCATACCACTCAAAATAGTTAATAACTAACATAGACCATATGTCTACTTTATGTTTCCATCATTATTTCAACTTCCTTTTAATTTTTTTGGACACTAGGAGGCTTACAATATGAATAGCAAATTCTCAAATTTTCATGAAAATTTCAAACACTGATTTTTTTAGGGACCAGTTCAGTTCTGATGTGACTTTGAGGGACTTGTATGTGAGACACCCCCATAAATGATGCCATTTCAAAAACTGCACCCCTCACAGTATTCAAAACAGCATTTTGGAAGTTTGTTAACCCTTTAGGTGTTTCACAGGAATTAAAACAAAGTGTAGGTGAAATTTCAAAATTTCTTTTTTTTTGCAGAGTTTCAATTTTAATACATTTTTCTAACGAATACAGTAGATTTTACTAGAGAAATGTGACTAAAAATTGATTCCCCCAATTCTTTTGTTTTCAAAAATATCCTATATGTGGCCCTAGTGTGCACGTTGACCAAACCACAGGCTTCATAATAGAAGGAGCACCTACTTGATTTTGGAGCCTCCTTTTTATGAGATTTTTTTTTAGGCACCATGTAGGTTTCTAGGCACCATAAGTGCTAAAAGTTAGGAACCTCCCCCACAAGTCACCCCATTTTGCAATCTACACCCCTCAGGGAATTCATCTAGGGGTATAGTGTACATTTCAAACCCCCAGGGGTTTCACCAATTTTGGTACAACTGGGATGTGAAAATGGAAAATTACATTTTTTTACACAAACATGCAGTTCTGGCTCAAAATTTTTCATTTTCACAAGGAATGAAGGAGACAAAGCACCCCAAAATCTGTGCCCCAATTTCTCCCGAGTACGGCAATGCCTCACATGTGACCAAAAAATACCAGTTGGGTGCATGGCAGGACTTAGAAGGGAAGGAGTGATTTTTGGATTTTGCAGCAAAGATTTTGGTGGAATGAATGGTGGGTGCTATGTTGCATTAGCAAGACTCCCAAAGCACCAATACAGTGGAACCCCCCCACAAGTCACCCCATTTTGCAAAGTACACCCCTCAGGGAATTCATCTAGGGGTATAGTGTACATTTCAAACCCCCAGGGGTTTCACCAATTTTGGTACAACTGGGATGTGAAAATGGAAAATTACATTTTTTTACACAAACATGCAGTTCTGGCTCAAAATTTTTTATTTTCACAAGGAATGAAGGAGACAAAGCACCCCAAAATCTGTGCCCCAATTTCTCCCGAGTACGGCAATGCCTCACATGTGACCAAAAAATACCAGTTGGGTGCATGGCAGGACTTAGAAGGGAAGGAGTGATTTTTGGATTTTGCAGCAAAGATTTTGGTGGAATGAATGGTGGGTGCTATGTTGCATTAGCAAGACTCCCAAAGCACCAATACAGTGGAACCCCCCCCACAAGTCACCCCATTTTGCAAAGTACACCCCTCAGGGAATTCATCTAGGGGTATAGTGTACATTTCAAACCCCCAGGGGTTTCACCAATTTTGGTACAACTGGGATGTGAAAATGGAAAATTACATTTTTTTACACAAACATGCAGTTCTGGCTCAAAATTTTTCATTTTCACAAGGAATGAAGGAGACAAAGCACCCCAAAATCTGTGCCCCAATTTCTCCCGAGTACGGCAATGCCTCACATGTGACCAAAAAATACCAGTTGGGTGCATGGCAGGACTTAGAAGGGAAGGAGTGATTTTTGGATTTTGCAGCAAAGATTTTGGTGGAATGAATGGTGGGTGCTATGTTGCATTAGCAAGACTCCCAAAGCACCAATACAGTGGAACCCCCCCACAAGTCACCCCATTTTGCAAAGTACACCCCTCAGGGAATTCATCTAGGGGTATAGTGTACATTTCAAACCCCCAGGGGTTTCACCAATTTTGGTACAACTGGGATGTGAAAATGGAAAATTACATTTTTTTACACAAACATGCAGTTCTGGCTCAAAATTTTTCATTTTCACAAGGAATGAAGGAGACAAAGCACCCCAAAATCTGTGCCCCAATTTCTCCCGAGTACGGCAATGCCTCACATGTGACCAAAAAATACCAGTTGGGTGCATGGCAGGACTTAGAAGGGAAGGAGTGATTTTTGGATTTTGCAGCAAAGATTTTGGTGGAATGAATGGTGGGTGCTATGTTGCATTAGCAAGACTCCCAAAGCACCAATACAGTGGAACCCCCCCACAAGTCACCCCATTTTGCAAAGTACACCCCTCAGGGAATTCATCTAGGGGTATAGTGTACATTTCAAACCCCCAGGGGTTTCACCAATTTTGGTACAACTGGGATGTGAAAATGGAAAATTACATTTTTTTACACAAACATGCAGTTCTGGCTCAAAATTTTTCATTTTCACAAGGAATGAAGGAGACAAAGCACCCCAAAATCTGTGCCCCAATTTCTCCCGAGTACGGCAATGCCTCACATGTGACCAAAAAATACCAGTTGGGTGCATGGCAGGACTTAGAAGGGAAGGAGTGATTTTTGGATTTTGCAGCAAAGATTTTGGTGGAATGAATGGTGGGTGCTATGTTGCATTAGCAAGACTCCCAAAGCACCAATACAGTGGAACCCCCCCACAAGTCACCCCATTTTGCAAAGTACACCCCTCAGGGAATTCATCTAGGGGTATAGTGTACATTTCAAACCCCCAGGGGTTTCACCAATTTTGGTACAACTGGGATGTGAAAATGGAAAATTACATTTTTTTACACAAACATGCAGTTCTGGCTCAAAATTTTTTATTTTCACAAGGAATGAAGGAGACAAAGCACCCCAAAATCTGTGCCCCAATTTCTCCCGAGTACGGCAATGCCTCACATGTGACCAAAAAATACCAGTTGGGTGCATGGCAGGACTTAGAAGGGAAGGAGTGATTTTTGGATTTTGCAGCAAAGATTTTGGTGGAATGAATGGTGGGTGCTATGTTGCATTAGCAAGACTCCCAAAGCACCAATACAGTGGAACCCCCCCACAAGTCACCCCATTTTGCAAAGTACACCCCTCAGGGAATTCATCTAGGGGTATAGTGTACATTTCAAACCCCCAGGGGTTTCACCAATTTTGGTACAACTGGGATGTGAAAATGGAAAATTACATTTTTTTACACAAACATGCAGTTCTGGCTCAAAATTTTTCATTTTCACAAGGAATGAAGGAGACAAAGCACCCCAAAATCTGTGCCCCAATTTCTCCCGAGTACGGCAATGCCTCACATGTGACCAAAAAATACCAGTTGGGTGCATGGCAGGACTTAGAAGGGAAGGAGTGATTTTTGGATTTTGCAGCAAAGATTTTGGTGGAATGAATGGTGGGTGCTATGTTGCATTAGCAAGACTCCCAAAGCACCAATACAGTGGAACCCCCCCACAAGTCACCCCATTTTGCAAAGTACACCCCTCAGGGAATTCATCTAGGGGTATAGTGTACATTTCAAACCCCCAGGGGTTTCACCAATTTTGGTACAACTGGGCAGTGAAAATGAAAAAAATACATTTTTTTACACAAAAATGTACTTCTGGCTCAAAATTTTTCATTTTCACAAGGAATGAAGGAGACAAAGCACCCCAAAATCTGTGCCCCCATTTCTCCAGAGTACGGCAATGCCTCACATGTGACCAAAAAGTACCAGTTGGGTGCATGGCAGGACTCAGAAGGGAAGGAGTGATTTTTGGATTTTGCAGCACAGATTTTGGTGGAATGAATGGTGGGTGCTATGTTGCATTACCAATACAGTGGAACCCCCCCACAAGTGACCCCATTTTGCAAACTACACCCCTCAGGGAATTCATCTAGGGGTATAGTGTACATTTCAAACCCCCAGGGGTTTCATCAATTTTGGTACAACTGGGCAGTGAAAATGAAAAAAATACATTTTTTTACACAAAAATGTACTTCTGGCTCAAAATTTTTCATTTTCACAAGGAATGAAGGAGACAAAGCACCCCAAAATCTGTGCCCCCATTTCTCCAGAGTACGGCAATGCCTCACATGTGACCAAAAAATACCAGTTGGGTGCATGGCAGGACTCAGAAGGGAAGGAGTGATTTTTGGATTTTGCAGCACAGATTTTGGTGGAATGAATGGTGGGTGCTATGTTGCATTACCAATACAGTGGAACCCCCCCACAAGTGACCCCATTTTGCAAACTACACCCCTCAGGGAATTCATCTAGGGGTATAGTGTACATTTCAAACCCCCAGGGGTTTCATCAATTTTGGTACAACTGGGCAGTGAAAATGAAAAAAATACATTTTTTTACACAAAAATGTACTTCTGGCTCAAAATTTTTCATTTTCACAAGGAATGAAGGAGACAAAGCACCCCAAAATCTGTGCCCCCATTTCTCCAGAGTACGGCAATGCCTCACATGTGACCAAAAAATACCAGTTGGGTGCATGGCAGGACTCAGAAGGGAAGGAGTGATTTTTGGTTTTTGCAGCTCAGATTCTGGTGGAATGAATGGTGGGTGCTATGTGGCATTAGCAAGACCCCCGAAGCACGGTGAAATGATGAACCTAATAATCCATAGATGTGTGGTATATTTTGAAACACTCCTTTATACATAGGCCGGGTTTGTCGGGGCAAGTTTCACAGTGGAAAATAGTTTCCTTTCTTATTCCCTTTTTATAGCAAACTTTGCACCTTTTTTGTGTCCTGCCCTTTCTTGCAGTGGAGGGGATTTCGTTGGGAAAATGCTGCCCTGGTACAATACGGGGGCCAGTACTAGAAGTACTGGGGCCCTCTGCCTGCTGATTCCCAAATGTTAGGCTCTTTATGACTTCCTCTTGAAAGTGCATAAATGTCCCCCTCTGGCCGGTAGAACGGAATAGCACGTAAGCGTTATACAGTGCCATCTGGATGATATACACGGCCAGCTTCTTGTACCAGATATTTGTTTTCCGCAGGGCACTGTACGGCTTCAGTACCTGATCTGAAAGATCCACTCCACCCATGTACTTATTGTAATCTAGGATACAATTTGGTTTTGAGGTGTGGGTACTGGTACCTCGTACAGGGATGGAGGTGGTACTGTCTCCATGAATTGTTGTCAGTATAAGGACATCCCTCTTGTCCTTATATTTGACCAACAACATATTTTCGGTGCATATTCCCCTGCTTTCACCCCTTCTCATTACTTGGGCAATGTGCGTTTTGGGGAGGCCTCTTTGGTTCTTGCGCACAGTACCGCAAGCTGCTGTACCTCTTGAACCAAGGGCCTTAAACAGGGGGATGCTGGTGTAAAAGTTATCCACATAGAGGTGATAACCCTTATCCAGGAAGGGGTGCATTAAATCCCAGACAATTTTTCCACTAACACCTACGAGGGAGGGGGGGCATTCTGGTGGTTCAATTCTTGAATCCTTCCCTTCATATACCCTAAACTTGTGGGTGTACCCTGTGGTGCTTTCACACAGCTTATACATTTTTATCCCATACCTTGCCCTCTTTCTGGGAAGGTACTGGCGGAATTTAACCCTTCCTTTAAAATGTATAAGGGACTCGTCGATACTAATACATTTATCAGGGATGTATAGCTCTGCAAATTTGGCACTGAAATGATCAATGACCGGCCTGACTTTGAATAGCCTGTCAAAGGTGGGATCATCTCTGGGTGGGCACTGTGCATTATCGGTGTAATGTATAAATTTATGGATTGCCTCAAAACGAGCCCGGGGCATGGCCATACGGTGAAATGGGGTGCTGTACAGAACATCTGTACTCCAATATTGCCTAATTTGTGGCTTTTTTACTATGCCCATATGTAACACCAGACCCCAAAACGTCATCATCTCTACTGCATCTACAGGGGTCCACCTAGCAAATGATGACGTGGGGTTTTGAGCAATAAACTGCTGGGCATATAAATTAGTTTGGTCCACCATTAAATTTATAAAATCATCAGAGAAAAATAATTTAAAAATGTCAATTTCTCTGAGACCTGTTGAATCAAATTGGATTCCTGGGATGGCCAAAAACTCAGGAACCTGGGGCTCAAAATTGTCTGGTGGTGGGGTCCATACGAGATCAATTATTGGGGGGGGGGTCTCAGCTGCTCTACGGGGGCGTCTTTGAGGGGGTCCCTCATCATCAGAGGAGGAAGAGGAGCTTAAGACAAATCCTTCAAATTCCCCGCTTGCCTCACTGGCTGTGTCAGAGTCAGAGGCAAGCATGGCATATGCCTCCTCCACCGAATACATTCTCCTGGATGACTGGGACGACATTTGGGATGACATTTGGGATGCCATTTATATTTTTGTGTTACTGGTAGTGAAATGTTTCAACACGTGTATAGTGTAGGGGGGGGTACAAACTTTATTTCAACCCGGGGGGTATGTAGTGTGTATGTATGTAGTGCAGAAAAAAAAAAAATACAAAAATACAAAAATTGAAGGGTTCAAAAAAAAAAAATGGAAGGGGTTAAAAAAAAAAATGGAAGGGGTTAAAAAAAAAAATGGAAGGGGTTAAAAAAAAAAAAAAATGGAAGGGGTTAAAAAAAAAAAAGGTCCTGCGCCAAAAATTGAGCACAGATGTTGGTCAGTAACGTCCGTCACTGAACAGCGCTCAAAGGCAACAGGAATTTGATTAAAAAAAAAATAAAATAGATCAACCCTGTGCCGAAAAAGCTGATCAGTGATGTACGTCACTGATCAGCGCACAGTGGCCACAGGACACACACAAAATCACAGTGTGTGTAAAAAAAAAATGTAAAAAAGACCCCACAGCACTCACAAAAAATAAAAAAAGGTGATCAGTGATGCGACACTGATTACCAGTGAGGGGCAGCAGGTGCACAACCTTTGGTGGTACTGACAGGTATATATAAAAAAAAAAACCTCTGCACCCCTAAAAAGTTGCTGATCACCTCAGATATAGTGATCAGCACAAAAGGCGGGGGCAGCAGACACAAAATTTAGCACTCTCTATCACTCTCTGTCACTATCTCTCTCTATCTCTCTATCTCTCACTATCTATCACTCTATGACACTGCAGCAGTAGCACTGACAGGTATATCTATATATAAAAAAAAACCTGCGCCCCCAAAAAGTTGCTGATCAGTTAATTTATACTGATCAGCACAAAAGGGGGGGCAGCAGTCAGTTATAAAAAAAATATATAGCACAATCTGTCACTATCTCTCTATCTCTCTCTCTCTATCTCTCTCTATCTCTCTCTATCTATCTATAGCTCTATCACACTGCAGCAGCACAAAATATAGCACTAGGCCTCTCTATCTCTCTCTATCTCTCTCTATCTCTTTCAGTTATATAAAAAATATATAGCACAATCTGTCACTATCTCTCTCTCTATCTCTCTCTCTCTATCTCTCTCTATCTCTCTCTATCTCTCTATCTATAGCTCTATCACACTGCAGCAGCACAAAATATAGCACTAGGCCTCTCTATCTCTCTCTATCTCTCTCTCTCTAACTCTCTCTCTATCTAATAAATCGCAGCAGCACAAGATGTCACAGGATGTCACAAGATGTCACAAGCATAAGCAATCTCAATGATCAGGTAAGTATTTTGGACGGGTTCTGGTCAGTATAGGCGGCAGCTGGGCACGGTGACCGCACTGCACGCTATTCCAGACCGGAATGGCGTCTGCAGTGCAGTCACCGTTAGTTTAAACCCCCCTCCATGGCTGTGATTGGTCCGTCGGTCCGACGAACCAATCACGGCCTTTGGGGGCGGGAGGGGTGAGGTGGGGTGACACCAGTGTCACCCTTACACCCCGCGGTGATTGGTGCTGTACTTTACAGCACCAATCACCTCCGATCCCGTGTCACCGGCGAACGTTATTCGCCGGTGACACAGAAAACGCTGTGAATGGCTGTTCACAATGAACAGCCAATCACAGCGATCGCCGACGGGGGGGCGGCATCGCCGCCCCCCCTGGGCATGCACGGACATGTCTGCTGTCAGGGACAGCAGACATCGTCCCTCTGTCACTGCGTCTCTAGACGCAGTGACAGTTTTAAGCCATGACGTATATATACGTCAACGGTCGGGAAGTACTTCCCGGCCATGACGTATATATACGTCAAATGTCGTGAAGGGGTTAAAGTAAAAGTGCTGGTAAAATTCTGCAAATAGTCATCCGATATTTTATGTATGTATATATATATATATATATATATATATATATATATATATATTTGCTATAGATACAATTATTTTATAGGCAGAACAAGAGAAAAATATCGGCGCTAACTCCAACTACCACACTAACGTTTTAAAAGGTTGTACAGTTTTTGGGTATGAACCCTATACGCTGCTGCAAACAAACACTAATCAAATGTATGTATAGGTTTACAACAGGTTCCTGCAGCGTTTATATACAGAAATGCCTATTTCCAAAGATGCATAGAACAAAAAAAGGAAATCACATAAAGCGCGCTGGAAACATTGTATATACATAGGGAATATTTATTACACTAATATTCACTGGCCAGTGATAGGGTACACAATTAAAAATAAAATTGCATAGGATTTATATTATAAAAGAAAACATATATTAAAAAACATGTAATCTGACACAGTGGGTGGTTTTAAAAAGTCTTTTTTTTTTTTCTTCTTTTTTTGTGTCTGGCCAGACAATCTAAACAGAGAGCTCATGCCTCTGTCTTTTCTATAGTGGACAGATCACCATTCATCCACTTTCCAGGGGGACATTATAAAGCTGGATAACAGCAATATCGCTCACCACTTATCCCCACTGGGACTTTTTAAAACCACCCACTGTGTCAGATTACATGTTTTTTATTATATGTTTTCTTTTATAATATAAATCCTATGCAATTTTATTTTTAATTGTGTACCCTATCACTGGCCAGTGAATATTAGTGTAATAAATATTCCCTTTGTATATACAATGTTTCCAGCGCGCTTTATGTGATTTTCTTTAATTATCTTATAAAATGGAACATTTTATATTTTTAGTTTTAAATTATATCACCACACAAAAAAAACACATATTTACATAAAACTTTACCTATCCACCCAGGCGCTAATTGCTAGTGGTGGAGTATTACTTATTAGCAGTTATATCTAGAAACCGAAATATAAGCCTGTTTGAGCCCTTCATTACATGGGGCTTTTTATGACACAAAGTGCTTGTTAAAAAGTACAGTGAAAATGTATTCTAGACAGGAAGGTTATTTAATTGGTTAACCTGTCTAGAGACCTTATGGTTAAATTAGATTGCTTATAACTGCACTGCCTGTTAGTTGCTCCACATATAACTATGTCCCATACTTGTAATAATTGTTATGCTTCTTTGAAGAGGGTTAAAAGGAATATGTAAAAAGGAATCACTCGTTGATGGTATAATGTCAATTCAAGCAGTCCATGTCACAAAAAGCCCCATGTTCAAACAGGGCTCAAACAGTCTTATAAATATTATGATTGAGGGCTATGCATTTGGCCAGTTAGTATTATTATAAAGAAATCACACATTATGGGCAGTACCCTAATAGCCACACAATTGTGGCAATATTCTGATGAAAAGCTTTTGTGGCCATCACCGGAGAAAACAGTGGAAAACTGCTTTTCAACAAGAATGTGTGCCCCTATTCCAAATTCACGGAAATGGGATTGGCATGATAATTCTTGCCTTCAAAACCAGTGAAAAGTGTAGGTGAAAATGGGGAACTCAGCCTGTACCCTCAAAAAATTATAAACTATCATAGAATAACAAAGCAGAATTATATAAGTGTTCATATTAAGAGATCTGGGGTTTAATTTGGGCCAAATGGCATTTTCCCCAAGAATAAAAAAAAAAAATCAGACATTTTTGTGCAAAATAAGCGCAGTAATTAAATAAGGGGTACATGGAAAGGGGTATATAATTGTATATATTTAGAAATATTTTATCATTTATGTACTTTAAAAAGAAGTCACAAAGAAGTTACTCCCACTTCCAAATCTAGAAAAACTCATAAAGCACCCCAATAAACCCACCCCATACCATACCATGACCTCTATTTCATCACTTTTCTCACAAAAAATCAGTTCAACCTGGGAATTTCATGAAATACATGGGTCCTTTTCCGGTGTGTAAGGGCCTATCCAGATCTTAAACTCCGGGTCTCCGATCGAGAGTCAGAGACCTGAAGTTTTTGATCTGGGTAGACCCTTTCACACAGGCGAAACCCCTGTGTTATACCCCGTTCTCACTGCCGCAAAAACCCGGGTTTTTGCCAGGGCAAGCAGTAATTTCCCATGTCCTGTCTCAGTGTGAAAGGGTCTTTGTGAAATTCCAGGGTGTTATGCCCCGGGAATTACACACAGGTTTTTTGCATGGTTTTTCCTGGGTAATACAGGGGTGTGTGGCAGTGTGAACAGGCTAGACCCGGGTTTTTCTCACAAAATGCTAAAAAGCAAGTTCATTGGGTACTTGTGGAGTATCACGGCTCCCATCGCATGGCATCGCATGCCATATGTAGTGGCATGCGATGGCATGCGATGCGATGCTATTTCTATGTATTTTTTATGCATTTGTCATAAAAATCATATGCCATCGCATGGCATCGCATGCCATGCGATGGCATGCGATGCGATGCCATGGCATGCGATTTTGATCACAAATGCATCCAATTAGTATTAAACATGTTAAATGCACCCCAAATGTCATTTTTCACACTGTACCACCCCCACTATCAACGCCTACCCGAAGCGTGGTGAGCGCAGTGAGCCCGCGAGGGGCGGCGGTACGCGTCCTACGACCTTTTCATACCCCCACTATCCACGTCGGCGTGGAGTTGAGAATAGAAAGTGTGGCGAGCGCAGCGAGCCACCGAGCCTGAAGCGTGGCGAGTGCAGCGAGCCCCGCGAGGGGACGCGGATACCTTCATAGGTATCGGCGTACCCTCGCGGCCTTCACAGGTATCCGCGTCCGCTCGCCACACTTTCTATTCTCAACTCCACGCTGACGTGGATAGTGGGGGTATGAAAAGGTCGTAGGACACGTACCGCCGCCGCTCGCCACGCTTCGGGTTGCCGTTTATAGTGGGGGTGGTACAGTAACAAATGCCCTTTGGGGTGCATTTAACATGATTTTAACACATGTCAATGATTGTGACTGTGAAAAATGGCATCGCATCGCATGCGATGCGATTTTTTCCTGTGCGATGGCCATCGTGGGAGCCGTGATACTCCACAAGTACCGTTCATTGCATTGCTATTTTTTACAGCCAATCAAAGATACTTTTTAAACATCCAATCAAAGCTGCTCTTAGATGCCACACACTTGATGGCAGGCATACCAGGGGAAGCAGTGTGAACAGGGCAGACACGGGAATTTCCTGGGTCTAAGGTGCAGTATGAATGGGAGCTGAGATGCTCTGTGCCCCGCCAAAAACACGGGAACAAAAACCTGGGATTTTGCAGAGGCGGCACTGAGAACGCTGCATAATTGAGCAAATTCCGGGTCTAAATTTGCTCTTCTGTGTAAAGGGGGGTCTGACAGGATGCGACCAAATAACCTGGCGCTTCATTGCCGGGTTATTCATCCGCGGCTGTCTGAGAGGGGTATAAGGGGGGTTGTCCATGGGGTTCTGTCCCAAATCTCCACATTTTTACCTTAAAACAGGGATTTTGTACTACTTCTCACCTATGAAGAATTATTGCCAGTAAATAACCGCTGATAATTGGGCACAGGGTTTTCAGTACTTGCCATAAAGATGCTGTTTTTTGCATCTACTTGGATATCCCTTATGTGTATTATGAAAGGGGGCCACATGCAACTCTGAGTTCAAGGATGCATCCTGAAATGGTTTGCAACAGGGCATGCATCAGAGCCTGCACTCTCAGCAACAACATGGGACGGAGTTGTCTCCAAATGCAGTTGAAATTAGGGATGCCAATCCTGGGGCATTTTTTCAATCCCGCCAGCGCCAAGTGAAGGCGCGGGCGGGCGCAAGTGAAGACGCGGGCGGGCAGGTGCAGGAGAAGAGGTGGGAGGCGGGCAGAAAGGATAAGGGGCGTGCGGGCGGCCAGGAGAAGGGGTCACAGCAGAGTGGGCGGCGTGGCCTGTGCAGCGTGACCGTCACGCTGCGCAGGACGCACGCCGGTGTCAGGAACAGCTGGGCAGCGTCTGAATGAGTGCTCAGACGCTGCCCGGCATTAGACTGCGCATACGCAGTCTAATCCCGAAATCCTGGGATTGGATACTCCCAGACTTTTTAGGGCTAAATCCCGGGATCCCGCCGATCCCGGGATTGGCCACCCTAGCTGAAAGTGTGTGTGTGTGTCTGTGCGCGTGGAATGTATGTTTGCGCGTGTGTTTGCATATAGGATAAGTGTGTCATAAGAATGGAGAGGGAATTGCAGGCTATTCAGGATACAATACGTAGAGATGTGGGTGATCATAGATGGATCTTGGGGTTGGTGCAGATGTACTGATGTGAAAACTGTTACAAGAACATTTATAGGAGATGCACTGGCTGACTACAAGTAGAATTTCCCATTATTTCCAAGCAAGCAATCAAGCTGCAGATGTGGTCACTTGGTGTCCGACACTGCATTAGACCCTAGCTATTATTTTATGAGAGGCAAAAAGAATATTTATTGAAGTATAGGGAAATATTTACTGTATTAACTTATTCCTACCAGCCAGGGGTACAAGCAGGGAGTGTACGCTACTGAGCTGTATCCCCACATCACTATCTGTGGACCTTACCTCTCTACTGTGTCAGTGGTTCTACATAAACTGCATGTGTTGTAGGGTTTTAAAACTGCCACATGTCAGCAGGGATTTGAGTTTCATCCTTAAATATCACTGGATGATAAATCCACCTGCAAATCACCATTATCAACTAGATTTATTGGAGGAACAAATATTTCAAGGATCTAATCAATCCTCCATTTATTAATTATTATTCTTCAAGTGTATTTCTTTTATATTTTTTCTGACTTTTAAAAACAAGTGTAATGGCAGAATTACAATCTCTTCGTGGTTCTACCTTAGCGTGACAGAGCGCCAGGCAATGCTGCCAATTATCAGACCAGAGCAAACTGCATGATGGATATGCTCACCTCGGGGAAACAACTGTCAGGTGCAGCCTGAGCATTACAGTGAGTCAGATATTCATTCCAGTCAAAGGTCTGTTCCAAGTATCCTGAAGGAGTTAATGGAGAATGACAAAATCAGACATGTTCCACAACCATAGAAGATGCAGAAAGTTAAGACGGCCTCATGTAAAACAAATCATTTTGCAAAAACAAGGCCAAGCCATTTCCTCTACTTAGATCACCTCATGTACCAGCACTTAGTGTTTGCAGATTTGGGGACATTTGCTTCTGAACAGTGGCCGAGCTTCAGTCTGGGTACCTAGTGGCAAGATGGTCCCAACTCCTCACCCTCACTTGTGAGCCTTTCATAGCAATGGCGTAAGTTCATCCCAGTTGACCAGAACCAAGATAAATATTGGTGCCGGCCCCTACACACACCTGTGGCCTGTCTCATTGGAGGCAGACAACTTACTGGAAAGAGTCATTTGCTCCTGCACTGTAAAGTTGCAGATTCTGTTTATGTATAATTAGTTATTATTAGTTCAAACAAAGCCATTGCTATTCGGCAGAGCAATGTAGTGAGCACAACTATTCACTGGGCCCCCCTCTCCCCGGGAAGCATGTGCAGCCGGTCATGGATTTCCGGGACACCCTTAAGATCCACTGTCCACCGCAGGTACATGTCGGGGCTCATCCCCATGACGCCCTCCGGAGGAACCACAGCACACACTCCGCAGGGTGGCCAGCAGCTGCTGCCGGGCATAGATAAAGTGCACCTGGCAGACGAGGCACCTGTGCCGCAGCCTGTCTACATGCGGCCTGGGCTCCACGATCATTGGGGCAGATGTATTAAGCCTTAACAAGAGATAAATGCAAGTGTGATAATGAGAGATAAACGTCCAGCCAATCTCCTGCCAACTGCCATGTTACAGGCTGTGTTTGTAAAGTCAGTAAGTAGCTGATTGGCTGGACGTTTATCTCTCCTTATCACACTTGAATTTATCTCTTGTTAAGGCTTAATACATTTGCCCCATTGCCCCTTCGCCTGCACTGAGTAATGCTGCGGGCAGAGACTGACAGGAACATCTTCCATTGCTGTGTTTAGTGGGCTTTCCACTCATACCCCGGGGTCAGTCCACCTGCCGCACAGCAAACCAGGCTCCAGCAGCAGCAGCCCCATGGCTCAAAGCCCTGGGGCAGCTCTAAAGGCGTTGGGCTCTGCAGCAGTGGATGCCAGCTTGGAGCCCAGCAGGCTGTCAGCGCTGACCTATCACACACAGCGTGGGCTTCCCCTCAGCACACACAGCGTGGGACTCCCTCTCACTGGGCGCGCTGATTGACACTGACACACAGCAGGTAGGCGCACTGCCAATAACAGACAAGGCGAGCAGGGACTGGAACTGCCCACCAGCAGGATGTGGTGGGGCTTATAGGAACATACAGCCTGCGGGCCGCTGGGACAGGTGGCGAGCACACCATATTAACAGGGAGGGTGTCTATCATGGGCCCTTGGAATCCTGGTGCCCCTGGGCAACTGCCCATTGAGCCCAATGCAAAACACTGCTCTGTTGTATTGCAATAACTTGTCCTGCAAGGAGTGGGAGACAGCCACAGAAGCCATATCCACGGCTTTCAATTAAATGATTCAAGTTACAGGGGAGGACAGGTGCCCTCTTGGGAGCAGGAGCCTGACGGCAGATTACTCCATTGCCTCCCAGAGTCACGCCCCTTATGGTGCCCATAGGCTATCGTTGTATTGGGGCATTTCTCCGATACCCTTTAAAACTATATCATCGTGTCACTAGACAAACAATACCTGGTGTTTATTTCCATATGCTCTATTGTATACAAAAGTAGGTAATTTCTGAACATACCATGAGGGGGACGGACAGACAGACACATCTTCAGGCTCCAACGCACAGGGAGAATCCCTGGGCTATTTCTGTGGCAGACCATGGACTGCCGGCTCCTGGAGTCCTCAGGTCTCAGATCATCTACTTCGACCAGGAAATACTGCTCAGTAAACACCTGAAGGACAGTGGAACTTCAGATAAACAATAACACATCATGGATAATCCAATAAAAACATAGTAATAGCAACAAGGACAACTCACATTCATACACACGTCAGCTTATAGTACCTTAGTCACTGTTGCAGGAACAATGCATGATGGATCTTTTGGGTTTATTGCCTCTAACTTCATACCAGATGTAAATGAATGATTGGGTACTTGTGGCTGCTCCTATAAAACACAGTAATATACTTCTTTCTTTGAAGTTCTTGAAAACAAAGAAGAACAACTCCAGCAGCACAATACACTTGTATATTAAAGACAAACCTAGATACATGGGACCTGAATAAGTGGTAATCCTGTATTACTGGGACTCATTGTGAGGTCCTGGCATTTTTGCATCAAAAAACCTCTGTTAGCGAATAATCACATTGATAACTGAGGCAATTGCTGTTAGGACCTCTTTAAGGACCAGGTGTATCAAGCTTCAAAAAGTGATAAAGTGCAAAGTGATAAACAACCAGCCAATAAGCTTCGTGCTGTCATTTTCCAAACCAGCGTGTAACATTTATTTTTTATTTATTTATTAACAGTTTCTTATATAGCGCACACATATTCTGCAGCGCTTTACTGACAATATTTGAACAATCACATCAGTCCCTGCCCCAGTGGAGCTTACAATCTATATTCCCTACCACATGTACACGCACACACAGACATTGTAGGGTTAATTTTGTTTGGAGCCAATTAGCCTACCAGTATATTTGTGGATTGTGGGAGGAAACCGGAGTACCCTGAGTAAACCCACGCAAGTACGGGGAGAATATACAAACTGCGCACAGTTAGAGCCATAGTGGGAATCGAACCCATGACCTCAGCGCTGTGAGGCAGTAATGCAAACCATTACACCATCCATACTGCCCATACATGACAGGTAGAAGCTGATTGGCTGGCTGTTTATCACTGTCCATTTTATAACTTCTTTCAGCTGGATACATCTGGCGCTAAGTGAGATTAATGCCATTTATTAATCTCATTAAATGAGACAAGAGCTATTTCACCCTCGGTTACTTGGATTAGTATAGGTTTTGACAAGTCTTTAGTTCCAATCCGTTCCAGTCAGAAGGGAAACTGAACCAAGCATGTACATATTTAGCATTTAGGCACCTTTCTGGGGGTATTCAATCATCGCTGTTTTTTTGCAGATCCACACGTTGCTGCCAGAGTTTTTTTTACCAAGGTAAAAAATTTGGCACGAAGAATGATTTGGAGGAATCTAATTCACCCTATAAATGGGTGAAAAATCTGGCACAATTTACATACCCCCCCCCTATAAATTAAACAAATACTGTATAATCCTGCATGAGTGAGAGCATTTAAGTGGGACAAACTCTTGTTGAACCTGGATAAGTGAGGAACTAAATACCTCATTAAGTGATACTAAAAATGTCTTCCCTTGAGATCCTACTTAATCAGATTCAACTGTATTAGAATTCATAGGAGAAAGAACAAGGTGACTAAAATATATATACCAGCAGGTTCTGGACTACTACAATTGCTGACCTATTCCATTAGAAGCATTGCAATGATCGTTACCATTCTGTAGAATTGCAAGTCTAACGGGAAGTCACAAGAATAATGGAGTTCCTCAGAAATAGCCTGATACCTACTGAACATCCTGACAAGTTTCTAATATATAAATCCATGTAATATGTAGATCCAGAAAAATTGATACATAAATGAAAATAAAAATCACTTTAACCACTTTAGACCTATATAGGTAACACAGAGATTAGCAAGCTACATTTGAAATCACTGTCCTGCTAGTAGTTCTCTTTACCACATGAAAAAATCCAGAGTTATTGAGCCTTTCATTTAGGAATGTGACCATACCTGAAAGAAGTCTGCGGGAATAAAGTCTCCGGTATCCTCTATGCGTTTGGTCATTATTTCTTTCCACTCCTCCTCAGTCTTCAGGTGTATTATCTCTGCAAGACAGGATCTAATTACTTTATTGGTGGAGATTGTCTACTGTCTAACCTCCAACATCTAGAATGCTAGCTAAATAACCCAGTCAAAACCATCTGTGACATGCTGAAGATGCTGTTCCATTCCCTTGTGGATGCACAAGAATTATACAAAGTATTTACCTTGAGGAGGCGTTAGGTCATAGCCGTGCAAAGCTGCCCACCCCATCTGATGGAGGTAAGGGTAAAGGTAAAAACAGTGGAGACTTGGCCAGTCTGAAGCCCCTTCATACTGCAGCTGAAGTCTCCCACCGATGTTATCTAGCACTATGACTGGCCATGCAGCCAGGGACCCACAGGAATGCTGTAGCTCCAACCTGGAACCAGGTCCAAACAGGTCAAGTGGATCTTTACCTCTGTGTGGCTAAAGGGAAATAGAAAATGCACAATAATATACATTAAAAAAAAAAGAGTGACTTTAAGGATTTCCATGCATAACGTTTGAGGTAATATACTTAGGGGCCAATTAAAACCCATTCGGTTGTGTCTGAATTTGTCCTCTTCCCTGATGTTCGGGGTCTGTGCAAACCCAGAGAGCAAACGACTTTGGAGAGTTTCACACTCGCCGAGCCACTTTCTCCGGACAGGGTTCAGCAGGGATGGGATGTGGGTGAGTTGGAAACTCGTCTCCTGATTGGCCACTAGGCGACCAATCACACATTTCGGGGGAGAAATGTGTTTTTTTTTATTTTATCTGCCGTGGATTCCTACTTGGAATGAAGAGGACTGATCCACGCCCGAGGAGCTGGTAAGTATAATTTCCTTTTGCAGGTATCCCAAATGGATTTTCTACTGGAGAAGGGGACAGTTTATTCAGGTCAAGGTTAAGTATAAGTACAAATGGGCTACGTATGTAATAAAGTTTAATTTTTTTATTTTAGTGTGTGTGTGTTTTTATTGGGCTATTTGTTCTGCTGTCCAAACAAGAGTTTATGTCATTTTAAATTCTAGTCCTAAATTAAAAGTCCTCTTCTTTGTGTTATTGAAAAGTGTGATTTTAATTTTATATACTGTCACATATATATTTAGCGCAGTTATGAATGTTTTCTTCTATGTACACTTTTAGCCGGGATTGACTTTCCGATTATTTATACTGCAGATTGGCACAGCGGCTTTATCACCTAGTGTCTTTATGTACAATATACTTGGTATCTTTCTACTCACGCCTACATTAAGCTCTATGGAAGTTGAATGGTGTTTCATAGCACAAGAGTATGATGGCCTTGCACAGACTTTTAAGTCCCCTCGCCCCATTTTTTTTACATGGGCCAAACCAGAGGGAGAGGGGGAGGGTTGAGAAAATGAGCAAAAAAGGAATGGCTGTAATGCTTACACTAACCACCTAATTTGCTTCCATTTTCCATTTATGTTCCAAATGTGTCTCCAAACTTAAATCCAGTGCTAAGGCGCAGTATTGGATGCCTCAATAATTTTTGCAACTCTCTTCACAGAAACAGAATTCAAGTGACATAAGTCATCAGTAAAAGAGAACGGATCAAAATAATCAAGATAGTGGAAGGGTTTACTCACGCCCTCTAGTAAGTGAGCAGGGGCACTGCAAGCTCCATTCAGTGTCTCAGCAACAAATTCTTCCCAGTTCTGAAGCTTCTCTCTAACAACTGGAGGACAAGAGCAGCACAGAGAAATACGCTCAGTCAGAATAACCATACGCCAGAACTTGTTACAAAATGTAATTAAGCTGTGAAATATTGTACTCTGACTTGGGAACAGGCAGTTCTGTTGGATACTACAGTCATGTTACTCTGATCAGATCACCAAAGTTAAATCAGTATCGAGTGCTTGGAATGTTTTTATTCACCTACAATTTTCCTGCTCAATTAGTCTGCTGAACTAATCTTTCAGGATTACATTTTTTTATTATCGCACGGTGCCCATCGGGTCCCATCGCATACCTTAACTTAAGGTATGCGATGGGGCCCGACCGACCCGATTTCGGGCTTTTTTTTTGAGGTTTCCCGAAAAATGTAAAATCGGGTCCATTGCCTGCCATGATAATGGCATGCGATGCGACTGACGCGACCAATGCGATGGACCCGATTTTACATAGGAACCAATGTTAAATGGCACCCCATACCCCCAAATGGCCCCCCAGATTTTTTATTGTATACCCACCCTGATGGGTAATTTGTATGTCAAATGCCCCCCATTGTTAACGCCACCCCACGATGAACGCCAACCCGAAGCGTGGCGAGCGCAGCGAGCCCGCGAGGGGCGGCGATACGCGTCCTCCGACCTTTTCATACCCCCACTATCCAAGTCGGCGTGGAGTTGATATTATATAGTGTGGCGAGCGCAGCGAGCCACCGAGCCCGAAGCGTGGTGAGCGCAGCGAGCCCCACGAGGGGACGCGTAATACCTGTGAAGTAATGTGTGTCCGCTCGCCACGCTTTGGGCTCGGTGGCTCGCTTCGCTCGCCACACTATCAACTCCACGCCGACGTGGATAGTGGGGGTATGAAAAAGGTCGGAGGACGCGTACCGCCGCCCCTCGCGGGCTCGCTGCGCACGCCACGCTTTTGGTTTACGTTGATCGTGGCGTGGCATTAACAATGGGGGGCCATACAATGAAAAATGGGGTCTGGGGGGCATTTAACATTGGGGCCAATGTAAAATCGGGTCTCAGGGACCATTTAACATTGGTTCCAATGTAAAAAAATCGGGTCGGTCGGGTCGATCGCATCGCATGCGGTTTGGTTGCATGCGATGCGATCGACCCGATTTTTCTGGCCCGATGGCTTACAATTAAAATCGGTGGTGCCATGCTAGGAAACAAGTACCGGTTATTTAGAGCGTGATGCATGACACACTGTATTGTGAATATGGGTATGGATCACCGGGAAGACAGCAGGATGGCCGACAAGCATTAGGTCAACAAGCATTAAGGTCGACATGGGTTTGGTCGTCTGGTCGACATGGGGAAGGTCGACAGTCAAAAGGTCGATATGGGGTGTTTTAAAAAAATTGCCCCGAATTTCTCACAGTCGACATGGATACTGAAACGTAGCCATGCTTCGGGCACACTATTTGGTTCTCCCACCATGCCCTAGTGCAGTGATGGCTAACCTTGACACTCCAGCTATTGTAGAACTACACATCCCAGCATGCCCTGCTACAGTTTTGCTATTTGGCTATGCTAAAACGGTTTCAGGGCATGCTGGGATGTGTAGTTCAACAACAACTGCTGAAATATTCAAACATGTGGCGTTAGTAAAGGACAGCTCTCCTCGTAAGACATGTCCTTTGCGATGTGTGAACTTTTGTATTTAGGACCCGGGGGTCTGTCTGTGTATGCGTCAAGTGATGGAAGCGCAGTGGGAGGTTCTGGGAGGTGTCTGATTGAATCCCTCTCATGGGGAGACTGATGAAAAGAAACCCATAGGCTTCTATATTGTGATGCCATCTACAGACGGCATTGCCCACTGCATCCAGGCTCCAGAATGTATTCCATATGTAGTAAGCAGCCGAACCTTTGCAAACTGCTTTTTCAGAGTTTTGACCAAATATTTAGTTAGGATGCTTCCTGCCCTTAGTCTTTCTAATAAACATAGACCATAGTACTTAACGATCATGTGCCTATCCAAATATTAATGTGAGCAGACCAATATGGGGTTAAATGTTTATATAGAGCTCAATAGTAGAAAGGTGAACATACAGGAGGACACCAACACTGTGCAGTAAAATCTCCGCTGTCAGAGTCTACACTGGATGGCAGGCAGAGCTGTATAAATCACTATATCATTTTTTTCGCATTACTTTTTGATTGGCATTCTAGATTTGGTGATGCTCAGCTTGTTCCCAGTCTTTACCCCATATCTTCAGTTCAGTTCAAAAATAAAATATTGTAAAGTGCAGTAAACAGAAGTTTTGTCAACACAAAACATAAATGTTTTTGTTTTTGTCGTGTCCACAGCACAGTTTCAATGAACCTGACCCACGGAATGTGCCTTCACAAACCATTGTTCTTGCATGATTCACAATGCATTATATGCCGCTAAAAATAAATTAGAAGCGATTGTGGGTTACGAAGTTGTGTTACTGGTACAGAATGTTATTCATTCGACTAATTGCGTCACACAAAGTCCATTTTGTTTTGCCCACAATAGCTGTCCCTGGCTTCCATTTAAATATTAAAGTTAGATATTTACTAACATAACCGCACAATGCACAAACCATTAAAAACCATTCAGGTCTAAGCATGTATTATTCATCTGACTGTTGAGAGTGTATATGGGAAAGATGAAGACTCTTGACTACAGATAAAGCCCAGGAAAGGCCTCGGTTGGGTATTGGTGCCAGACACCTTCTGCAGCAGTACTGGAAACCAAAATGTGGCCAAGACTAAGGTCTAACACACTAGTTGGTTAGATATCTTACTTCCCAAACAAAGCAGTAGGGTAAGACAAGCACCAACCTATTACACTGCTGTAGCCTACTGAAAACTAGGCCAAAAGTCAACAATGATGGTCTATTTACTTCAATTGTACTAGATAAAGTACCAACCAATCAGCTCCTCACTGACTTATGTGTAAAATGTCAGGAGCGGATTGGTTTGCACACTGTACTTATCTCCACTTTGTCTCTGTCCAATGTTTTCTGCATATACCCTTAAGTCATAAAAGCAGCCTTCAGGAGATAGGGCATCTAGGACTCTCGTAGTGTGAGGAAGTACATTATTATTAACAACAGGACTGAAGGGGGAAATTTACTAAGATGTGTATTCTACTTCACATGTGATGCTGCTATGGGCAACCAATCAGATCCTGTCTACTATATTCTAGAGGGTGCTAAATAAATAAGAAGTAGATTCTGATTGGTTTCCCAGAGCAACATCACATGTGAAGTAGAGTACACATCTTAGTAAATTTCCCCTGAAATTGGGGGTCGGAGGGAAACAAAAAACTTCTTAAACGGCTAAGGAAATGTATCAAAATAATTTAAAGGACATAACAATGCACAGCAAAGAATTTAGCATCTTACTGTCTGGAGGTCTAAGAGTCTTTTTGTTCTGCTTTGCCCAGCCAACGGAATGGAGGTCAGAGGTCACAATATCACACCAGAAGTCGGCAGACCGGTCTTCGCCGCAGCCATCATACCGTAGAAGCAACAATTTTCCACAAGTGGTGATAATACTGGCAATCCAGTAAGACTCAGGGTCTGTTGCAAGAGGGACCTCTAATTTCATTCCTGGGGACAACCCAGTCTGCATGGAGGTATCCACCTGCCCAGATAATTATACAAAGGCTAAAGCAGGAGCAAATTTATTTTACAGTACAGTTGAAATAAAAATCGTAGATGGCAGAAACGTATATATATATATATATATATATATATATATATATATATATATATATATATAAAGTCAACAGGATGAAGGCGGCACTCTCACAGGCTTATTGGTGAAAATAAAAGTCCTTTATTAAGCGGTCCTACGCCGTTACGGAGTCACCTCCGTCATCAGGGACACAAAGCATGTACAAATACACAGGCAATAAATACCATACAAACCAACATTAACCCGCCCCCTACGTCCCACCCGATTGGCTGATCCCTTACCCTCCCAGGTACAGAGCGCGCCACACACACCTGAACTCACAAGCCGGTATCAGACGCAGGACACCCGGGACACAGCAGGACAGCGCACAAGCCTCTCTCACTGACCTGCGCTTCCGCCCACGTGACTGGACCATCCCGCCATCAGATTGGTTTGACAGGCTGCGCGTCATCACCCCGCATCAGGAAGTCAGAGCCTCAAGCCAAGCGGTTTCTATGGAAACATAACAACAATAATAAAATCTCAAGATACGCAAATATAAAAACATCTAAAACAGTTTGAATGGAAACCATAGCATCTCAATAACATGATTAGTACAAATACGATTTGGTATCCAACGCTGGATTATACCTATATGTCAGAAAATACATAATGCGATATCTGCAGCCAGAAACTTGGAATCATGCCCCAAATATCACATAAGGCCCAAAACATGGAATGACAAATAATGTTATCATAAAACATTCTTTTTAACAATACCAACACCATACACAGTATGCATATAAAGAAAAAAATAGGCAGAAAAAAATTTACAAAACAGCTGAAAAAATATTAAACAGAAGAAATAAGCAATTAATTTTGAGAAACCATGAAATATACCGGAGAGTCAAAGAAAACACTGGAGCCCCAGCGTCTCATTTAGGCCCCCCGGAGACATGGTCCCTAACACAAAAATCCAACGACTTTCCTTTTGAAGTAAGATCTTGTTCCTATTCCCCCCTCTCACAAGTGGTGGAACGTGATCTATGATCATGGTACGTATGCTCGCAACATTATGTTTAAACATCGAACAGTGACGGGCCACAGGTTGATCACTGTGGCCACTAGCCAGGGCTTGTTGAATGGCTGACCTATGTTGGGCCATCCGCTCTTTAAAGGAGCGTTGGGTCTTCCCAACATAGGTCAGTCCACAAGGGCAGGTCAAAGTATAAATAATATACACCGAAGAACATGTCAGGGGAAATTTAATAAAGATTTTATTACCTTTGTGCGGATGGGTAAAAAAACTCCCCGCAGACATGGACCTGCACGTAGTGCAGCCCAGGCACCTATAACACCCATTTTTACGGGAAAGAAAATTCTGGACAGGGTAGGCCTTGTCTCCGGGGGGCCTTGTCCCAACCAGTGATGTCATATTTAACAATCCTGTCTTTAATACTACGACCCCTGGTGTAACTGGGGAGTATTCTAGAATCACCAATGATAGGGATTATGATGGCCCACCTGTTGAATTTTTCATATGTTTACTGACTTTTATTTTGACCAAAAATTACTTTCTTTTTGAGGGAAAATATTATTTACAGGTGGTTGGCTGTGCCATGGGGTCCGCTGTGGCCCCGGCATATGCCAACGCCTTTATGGATCACATCGAACAAAAACAAAGGTAATAAAATCTTTATTAAATTTCCCCTGACATGTTCTTCGGTGTATATTATTTATACTTTGACCTGCCCTTGTGGACTGACCTATGTTGGGAAGACCCAACGCTCCTTTAAAGAGCGGATGGCCCAACATAGGTCAGCCATTCAACAAGCCCTGGCTAGTGGCCACAGTGATCAACCTGTGGCCCGTCACTGTTCGATGTTTAAACATAATGTTGCGAGCATACGTACCATGATCATAGATCACGTTCCACCACTTGTGAGAGGGGGGAATAGGAACAAGATCTTACTTCAAAAGGAAAGTCGTTGGATTTTTGTGTTAGGGACCATGTCTCCGGGGGGCCTAAATGAGACGCTGGGGCTCCAGTGTTTTCTTTGACTCTCCGGTATATTTCATGGTTTCTCAAAATTAATTGCTTATTTCTTCTGTTTAATATTTTTTCAGCTGTTTTGTAAATTTTTTTCTGCCTATTTTTTTCTTTATATGCATACTGTGTATGGTGTTGGTATTGTTAAAAAGAATGTTTTATGATAACATTATTTGTCATTCCATGTTTTGGGCCTTATGTGATATTTGGGGCATGATTCCAAGTTTCTGGCTGCAGATATCGCATTATGTATTTTCTGACATATAGGTATAATCCAGCGTTGGATACCAAATCGTATTTGTACTAATCATGTTATTGAGATGCTATGGTTTCCATTCAAACTGTTTTAGATGTTTTTATATTTGCGTATCTTGAGATTTTATTATTGTTGTTATGTTTCCATAGAAACCGCTTGGCTTGAGGCTCTGACTTCCTGATGCGGGGTGATGACGCGCAGCCTGTCAAACCAATCTGATGGCGGGATGGTCCGGTCACGTGGGCAGAAGCGCAGGTCAGTGAGAGAGGCTTGTGCGCTGTCCTGCTGTGTCCCGGGTGTCCTGCGTCTGATACCGGCTTGTGAGTTCAGGTGTGTGTGGCGCGCTCTGTACCTGGGAGGGTAAGGGATCAGCCAATCGGGTGGGACGTAGGGGGCGGGTTAATGTTGGTTTGTATGGTATTTATTGCCTGTGTATTTGTACATGCTTTGTGTCCCTGATGACGGAGGTGACTCCGTAACGGCGTAGGACCGCTTAATAAAGGACTTTTATTTTCACCAATAAGCCTGTGAGAGTGCCGCCTTCATCCTGTTGACTTATAATAGAATTCTGTGGAGTTCGTTGGGAAGGCACCGCAGCAAGGTATACCTACACAAGTCGAGTGCCGGTTGTTTCTGTGTCTATATATATATATATATATATATATACATTAAAACATAACACAGAACAAAATTCCTAAAATTGCGCTATGAACCTGTGTGGTCGCAGTTAACACTAGACCCCTTCTAGCGGAGTCACCACTAACCAAATACCACCACAATAGTGTTTTGGCGCCCTAGAACTGATTAAATGGTATTTCCTTGTCTTTCCTTATTCCAAAAGAACCATACATGCAATTTCATACATATACAATTTATTAAAACATGATTTCTCTTAAAAACACACATATAAGTTCTTCAAATCTTGACATGGAAGTACATTCGGTACTTGTGTACTTTCACGACTCCCATCGCATACCATCGCATGCCAAATGTAGTGGCATGCGATGGGATGCGATTTTTGCAGTTTTTAAGCATTTTACAAAATCGCATGCGATCGCATGCGTTTTTTTACAGAAATGCATCCAAATGCATTGAAATTAGTATGAAACATGTTCAATGGCCACCAAATGTCATTTTTGAGGCTGTACCACCCCCACTATCAACGCAAACCCGAAGCGTGGCGAGCGGCGGCGGTACGCGTCCTACGACCTTTTCATACCCCCACTATCCACGTCGGTGTGGAGTTGAGAATAGAAAGTGTGGAGAGCGCATGCGGACACCTGTGAAGCCCGCGAGGGGGACGCGTATACCTGTGAAGGTATCCGTGTCCCCTCGCGGGGCTCGCCACGCTTCGGGCTCGGTCATGGGATTATTAGTCCTGGGGCATATCAAGAGGAGAGATAAACATATAGTGCACACGTATGGACCTGATTCAGCATCAGCAACAGTTTTACTTTAACTGTAAAACTGCAACTGCAATGTTCACTGGGGGCCACCCGGCCCAGGGCAAGATGGCCCAGCATGCATAGTCCCTCCCCGCAATGCAACTGCAATGTAATTGATCGCATTTCTAGGGTAACCCCCTGGCTACGAAGGTAGATGCAGGGCTGGCATTTTGCGGCTTGCATCGGCTGCATGTGACATCTTGCAACTACCTCGAACCAGTCTGAAAATGGACCAGACACACCTGCATTTTTTCAGATTCCTGACACTCAAACTGAAGTTGCATCCTTCTGGGAAGCTATCACAGCTATGAGGTTCTGGATCCTTCTGGGAACTTATAGCAGCTGTAAGCGTTCGTACATTCGTGTTGTGTACACTGCGCATGTGCAGAAATGCAAAAATCGGCTAATAGCGGTTTTCGCACTTCAGCATCTGTAGCTGAATTAGCCCCTATTTGTGTCATATCATTTTCGCAGTGGGTATATAAAGTAAGCTCACCCTCTAGCTGTTGGAATACTGATTTGGACAATCATACCCTGGTAGCCAATGGTAATTGCTTCAGTAAAAGTTGTATAAAGAGACTTTATGGATGTGCCACTACAAACCTCCAGTGCTCAGGAAATGGGTAAAAAGACAAACATTGTGTTTTACCCGAATACCATGAATAATTTGTGTATAGGTACTCTGTACAAGGCATTCTCCTTCCATTACATTTCAGTTAGCATTGGACAGTTATCCAGGGGCCGGATGTAGTCCGGAGTCCTTGCCGGATGCCATTCTGCACAGCCAATGGACTCACAATGCATTACAACCGGCCCCAAGGGAAAGGGGGATTCATTTTTTTCATTAGTTGGTGCCCAGGGGAGCAATACAATCATATACTCTATGTTTGGGCAAGAATAACCTATGGTGGGCTGGAATGTAAGAAGTGCCCTGTTTGAATGCCCAAATGGGACTTTTCGTTGTGTTTAGCCAATAACTTTGAGCAACCCCCCCAAAAAAGAACCACCCTACAGATGTCTGTCAGTTGTATTAAAAGGGGCAGACTAGATGGGCCAAGTGGTTCTTATCTGCCAAATTCTATGTTTCTATGTATTAACTGGAGGTCAAATTGTTCCAAGTGTGGAAAGAGCAATTATATACAATTGTAATGTAAAAATATAAAGTGTGTCAGCCTCTGATGGAGATAAATATCTTTCCTGTAAACCAGTTTATATCATGGTGGTATTATTGGTTCTACACAGCATACAAACAATTAAAATGCACAATATGAACAAGATAAAGTGAAAATCTGGTATAAAGGGTAATCCTTTTCTGAGCACTGGAAGTTCCTAAAGGCTGAAGTATGGTGACAGTGTAGGATTGTGCAAAATGATATTGGAACAGCTGAAAGGTGAGTTTAAAGCATACTTGTCATGCACACAATGTGCACTGTACTTTTCTTCCCGCTCTTCACATACTGTTGTTAACAATTTAAATGCCAACATTGCTGTGAGATATACAAAACATGTTAAAAATGCCAGCACCGCTCACAGCGGATTTGATAGATCCATGCAGGCTTCAAAACTTGCCGAAAAAAGATGTTCTAGTGATCATTAGTATTTATTGGTGAATTAATATTCATATCTACAATAAAATCAGGCGCAACTAAAAATATAAGGAATAGCAAATTATATGTAAAAAAATTAACAAAAGTGTCCTGCTCCCAGAAGTAGCTGGAATACTAGGATCAGTGACATAACTATAAAATGTGCATCTCCCCGCCAGAAATTACAAAAAGCCCCCCCCCCCCCAGAAAACGTTCTGCAGAAATCTCCCCACAACCCTGCCTTACCCCTCAAATGTGCCGCCGCTAATCCCCACCCACTGGTTCAGACATGTCCGACAACCCACCCGCTCATCCTGTACACAGTAGCCAATAGCCGGCTCTGTGTACAGGCAAGTAAATCAGATTGGGGGGGGGGGGAATCAGTCTGTCATGGCCGCGCGGCGCCCACGCCGCGGCTGACTCGGCTCCAGTAATCAGCACCGGGGGAGTGCCGGGGCCTGGTGTCCACACAGACCCCTCTGCCGCTCGCTTACCCAAGCGGCAGCAGGGACTGCCTTACCGTAGTTATGCCACTGACTAGGATACAAGATACAATCAATTAAGAGAGCGCACTGAGGTAGATCAATAGTGCATTTATTCAATACATATTACAAATAAAAACAATACTGGCACTCTACTATCTCTGATTGCATAGTTTATTCATAAATGGAAATAAAGCGGTATACTCTATCTCCCCGAATAGTGCTCCATAAATAACTGTAATCCATCTGGCTCGTAAATTCATATTTTAATTCACCAGTACGAATGATAGTAAATTTGCCTATGACATAGAACACTATGGCCGCATACGGCCATGTTCTATCGATGTCGAATGAAGATAGTAAATCATTCGATGCAGTGTTCCCGGCCGTATAACAAATCAAATGTAATAGGGTATGAGAATCATAAAGTAAAAGATCCTGATTGTTGGAACATTCTGACAGTCAGAATACTACCCCCCTAAGAATGAAAACAAGACAATAGTGTAATATATTGGAATATCATTGCAAATCTTAGTTTTTCTGAATATTTCTTTTACCTTTACATTGATCCAATTTCTGAAAGGATACAAATGTTTTTACATATCTTCATTTTATATGAGGAATGACTAGATTAAGTGGGACACAAAGCATATGAAACGAACGTTTATTCTCAGTCACAGACTCACATGTTTGAAGAAGCTGTGAGGAGCTGTTGCACTTCCCGTCTCCTCTAAATATTCCTCCCAGTTAAACTCCGCCTCCTCCAGGCTGGAGTCAGCATCTGTGGCACACAAAGATGCAAATAAGAAAACTTGTTAGTAAACATTATATACAACATAGCACTTAAGTGGTACTAAACACTAAAGTGGAAGACGCAGAGTTTTCTTTGCTGCTCAACTGCTAAATTTTTGTGAACTGCTATGAGAAAGCCACACAAATAATCTATGAATGGACAGCTTTTAACAGGAATGCAAGAAAATCTCTATTTTTACTACATCTGCCCTATTAAATACAGTACATACAGTAATTCAAAAAATCCAGCCTCGCAATCCAGCCAGAAAGTTTATCACCTGCCATGTTGTAAGTTTTACTGGAAAATAAGTGTCCTAACAATCAAGGGTATGTAAGTGAGTCCATGTGAAATTGTTTAGTAATGACAAATTTGTTGAATGTCCATAAGTCCGGAATAGCGGAATGGCTCCTGAGGGTTTCTAGACCAGCAATCATTTGGAATAGAAGAATTTACACTTCTGATCAAAAAGGGAACTGAAGTCGTAGCCTTGGATTTGGATTGTACAAATCCATTTCATCATGGATAGTGGTAAAAGGCTATGCTGTGATCATTTCTTATAAAATCAATAAAATCCATTGATATTTGATGTACATGTGCACATAAGTCAGAATATTGTAAAATTCTGCCCCAGCTGATGTAAGATGGGGTTGATCCTGACAACAGTTATTGTGGGGTTGCCTTTCATCCCAGATCTTAAAGCATCGAAAAACGAGGTAGAAGAATAATTCTACCTGTTGTATTGACTTCTTACCATATATAGTATATATTTTTCTCCTCTAATTACTAACCTCCTAAGGGAGATAAAAAAAGAATACTCCTAAAGCAATCAGTCAGATCTTTCTCCATTAGATTCATGGAAATTAAATTTTCCATATAGGACAGGGCTCGACAAATCCCAGGGGCCAGGTAGCCATGACGACCAGATTCTGCTTCCCGGCGACCAGATTTTTTTGCAGGAAGGGAGGAAGCAGAATCTGGTCATGGGCGGTGCCTGACTCCCCTTCTCCCCCTCCAGCCTGATCAGCGGCAGTGCTGCCCTCTCCCCCTTCTCCCTCACTAACCAGCGCCAACGCTGCCCACTCCCCCTCTATCCTCATTGACCAGCGGCAGCGCTGCCCTCTCCCCCTTCTCAGTGACTAGTGGCAGCGCTGCCTGCTCCTCCTCTGTCCTCAATGACCAGCGGCAGCACTGCCCTCACCCCCTTCTCACTCACTGACTAGAGGCAGCGCTGCCTGGCCCGCTACACACACAGATCAAAGGCGGACATCTCTCTCCCTCCTACCTCTCCCCCTCCCGGTAAATAAAATTTTGTGACCTCGTCCCATGGGCAGAGAAGTCCCTAGGCATATGCAAATGCCTAGAGCAGTTGGAAAGCTCAGGGGCATGCCTTCCAAGCCTAGGGCCGGCTCTGCTGACAGCAGGCATCAGCAGCGGCGGGAGTAGGTCTGCGTCAGAGGCAGTGTATGGGATTGTGGGAGCTATCCAGCCTGTGAGGGGAGTGGCTATGGGAGGCGGCCCTGCCTATCTGGAAGAGGCAGCAGTCGGTCCTCGAAGTTTACTATACACTACTATAAACCGCTGATGCAAATTCTCCGGCGCCTGTCCTGCACCAGACCCCCATCCTGTGTTCACCCCAGCTCCCATCACCTGGTGACTGTCTGACGTAGTTACAGTATGCTGCCTTCTCGAGGACAGCATGAGGAGAATGATCTGCAGACGGTTCCACACAACAGCTGCTGGAACGACTACTGGTACCCTCCCCATCGATGAGACAGCTGATGCACACTGGCAGCAACATGCATCAAAAGACAGGCAGTGGGGAAATATTTACTAATATTCCGTTCTAATTCAATTTCTACCCCTCAAACCCCCCACTCTCTCACCCTCTATTCCTTTTGCCTCTTTCCATCACACCCACTATCACTCCCCCCTCCCCATTTCTATATCATCCACTCTGTATTCTCTCCCCTTCTCTTCCTCTCCATCCCTCCTCCTCTCTCTCACCCTCCCTACTCCACTCCCCCCCCCCCCCCCAATCCCCTCCCTATCTCCCTCCTCCTCTTTCCCACAGTCCGCTCTCCCTCTCCTCCTCTCCCTTTGCTTAAAACTCTGTATATGGGTAAATTAACTTACATATATTTAAAATATGACATTTTTCACTAGAGCTATTTCCCTTATTTTAAAATACTCATCTATTAATTACATGTATTTATCACTGGGTTACCATCCCCACCATATGGTGTATAGCTCTGCTTCCTACATTATAGATGTGAATTAGGTGCAGTACTGTACAATGGAATGTGTATAATGTGCATTGCTGTGTGTTTAATTTGAATAAGCAGCAATACTGTGTTGTATACTGTAAGTAACAGACACTACAGTGTGGTGTAATGTCAATAAGAGTCACTACTGTGTGGCTTAACATGAATAAAGGACACTTATGCATGATGGAATGTGAATACAGGGACTATTGTTTGGTTTGATGTAAATAGGGTTGCACTTTATGAAGTAATTTGAATTTGAGGTGCAGGACCTGTATTGGCAGCTCTGTAGAGAGCAGCGCTCCTGGCAAAGGATCATTGTCGGTCTGATCTCTGATAATTTCCTGCAGCCTCCCTGTGTACTGGTTTCCCAGCAGCACAGATATATCAGGATTTAAGTGATATATTATTCAATACAGGGGTGCATATGATGGGTCAATGGCATGATTGTAGAAGGAGTAGGGAGCCACAGACAGAGTTCTCTATGGGCCCATTTATCCGCTTGTTTGCTGGGAATGATCCTACTGTTCTCTCCCTCCTGACATATCAGCGGCAACGCAGGCAGCGGTGGCCAACCTTCCTCTAGCTTTGTTGTGGGTTATTTATGATGCCCTACAAAAAACGCTTGCATTCTATTTTCCCAAGCGCAAACCCATTAACTCCCTGTTATAGGGTCTGGACATTGGTCTCTAAATTGTACAGATTGGTCTGAGCTACTGAAATTTATTATCCCAAGCGCAAACCTATTAATTCCCTGTTATAGGGTCTGGACATTGGTCTCTAAATTGTACAACCAATCGCCCTCAGGGTGAAACAGATTCGGAAACTTTCTAAAGGCTAAAAATAACCTATCTGTGGCTACACTGGAAAACAAAAATTAACCAGTTTATATCCTGCGCTCATACACAGTGGAAAGAGCCTATGGGACTTCATATGCTTTTTACTTACATCTCTTGATATTTGATTGTGTTTTTTATGTGTGAAATATATTGTAATACATTTTTCAATTTTGGAAAGTACTAGTGCCACATGTGCGCTCTCTAGAATCCCTTTCTTTATTATATTTATTGGGGGGGGGGGGTTTGAAGTGAATTGCGCTGCTGATTTAGAAATATTTTATCAATAGCACCACACTGATTTGGCTGAGTAAAGATGAATTCCGGACACACTGTAACTTTAGAAATCTTTATATGAAAACAATATATAGTAATACATAGACATACATTTAATATATTAAAACAGTATAAAATAAAACAAGAGTTGGGATCCCAATTAATTTGCTAAAATAGCTTTTTGTGGGTTTTCAGCAATACAATTTGTTTCAGCAAGATTGTGCAAAAATCGGCAGATGATGGTAGTTTGCAGTGTCGTATAGGGGGAGGAAAGAGGTCCGGTTTATACAAAATATTAATGTATACGGACTGACCGGTGTGCTTGATCACAAAAGGTAGTGTGCAGTCACGGATTTTAAATATGCTCACCCTGAAAGATAACGCTTTCTTTGTGCTGGTTTACAAGGGTCTCCAACAAGCGGTCCCAGTTGTGAGGGGATGGGGTTCCTTCAAGATGTAACAGTCAAGACGGCGCGCGAGTTGGAGAGCCGTATGTTGGATTTGGAAAAGGTCTATCTGGTTAGTAAACTAGAGATAGATAGGATTGAGTGGCAAAAGAAGCAGATAGAATGGCAAGAATACCTGCAGGATGTAAATAATCGTAGGACTCATAAGGGTTCCCTCCAGCGTTATGCCGAGGTAGACAGAGCGGGTAAACTTATGGCACTCCTATTAAGGGCAGACAGGCCGTCTAATACTATAACTAGCATTAGAACGGATCAAGGGAAAATTTTGTCAACTACCCCTGAGATAGTGGACGAGTTCGTTGGTCACTTCAAAAAAGTCTATCAGTCTGCTCGACAGGCAAGCGAGCAACAAATGAGCGCCTTTTTTTCTGAGGTAGACATTCCATCGCTGTCCGCGGAGTCCCGGAGCATGCTAGACGCCCCCTTCACTACAGAAGAGGTGGTGAATGCTATTAAATCCTTGCCTCACGGCAAAGCTCCGGGTCTCGACGGTTTACCGGGGGAAGTCTTTCAAAAGCTTGATAAGGTGTTGGTCCCGTATATTGTATCTCTCAGTCAGGGAATGCTGTTAGAGGATGAGCTCCCCCCCTCTATGGCTGAATCCGCCATAGTATTTATCCAAAAAAAGGGTAAGGATCCAAATAGTGTTGACTCCTATAGGCCAATTTCACTTATGCCCACCGATGCTAAGATTATCGCAAAAATTATGGCGAACAGACTAAGTTCGGTTATACAAGATATAGTGCATCCCGATCAAACGGGGTTCATGAGCGGGAAATCCACCATGATTAACATACGGAGGGTTTATTCCTACATACAGTATATGAGGGCTAGGGGTCTGAACGCAGGGGTGGCCTCGTTCGACGTGAACAAGGCGTTCGATTCCGTCGAATGGGGCTACCTCTGGAATACCCTTAAAGTCTTTGGGTTCGGCCCGGGTTTTATTGGCTATATCAAGTTAATGTATAGGGACCCTAAGGCAAGAGTATCTATAAATGGCTATACATCTCAGCCCTTCCATCTATACAGAGGCACCCGGCAGGGGTGTCCTCTGTCCCCGCTGATATTTGCACTAGCGATGGAACCTCTTGCCTGCCTACTTAGGACAAAATTGTATCATCAGCACGTAGGGAGTGATATGAGGTTCAACCTGGTCTCACTCTATGCAGACGACCTTTTAGTAGGTATAGCAGAGGCTGAAGGAACCCTTGGCACAGTACTAGAATTACTAGCTAGTTTCGGCAATCTATCTGGCCTCATAGTGAATTGCTCTAAGTCCCACCTACTACAGATTGGCGAGGGGGGTGGAAGTTCGAGCGGGGCGGGGGTGGTGCTGGAGAAGGTAGCAGGTTTTAAATATTTGGGGGTCAAGATTTCAGGGAATTCGGAAGATTTTCTTAATGATAATATCATCCCAGTCCTACAGGAAATGAAGGTAAAATTTAAAGGCTGGTCTAAACTCCCGCTCTCTGTGCAAGGCCGCGTTAATCTTATTAAAATGGTAATCCAGCCCAGACTGCTTTACCTGTTCCAGCACTCACCCTTTTTTATTAAGGACGAATTCTTTAGAAGTTTGGATAGTATTATCTCCTCATTTATCTGGGGAAATAAGCGCCCCAGAGTGAAGATTGCTACCCTGTGCAGGGACCGTGACAAAGGGGGCTTGGCACTGCCAAATTTTAAAAGGTATTATTTAGCCGCCCAACTCGCGCATCTGAGGACATGGTGCACGGAGGAGGGACAGTCTCTGGAGCTACGAAGGTTGACTCAATGTGTAGATCCTAATAATACACCAATGCAAATTCTGATAGCTGGGGTAACTCGTATAAGTATTCCCCCCATTGTAGCACAAGCCATCAAGGTGTGGAGGGCTGTCTGCCACATGGATAAATTCAGGGGGGTTGATCCTGATTCATCTCTTCTTTTCATGCCCACAGCTCAAGAAATTATTGGTCAGCAGGGGGGGAGATTGTGGTCCCATTATGGTATATACTCCCTGGGTCAACTCCACCAGGAGAAGATATTTAAATCCTTTGAACAACTGCAGATGGAGTATGCCCTCCCTAGATCAATGTTTTTCAGATTTTTGCAACTCCGTAGTGCAATCTCTAGATATAGAGGGGATGCAGAGGAGTGGTTAGTAGAAACCCCCATAAAGTTGAAATTGAGGTGCCTATCATTACAGAAGTGTGTGTCAAAAATGTATAAGTATTTGTCGAGTACGGCCCAGGATGATGGGTTGATTGCTTTAAGACAGAAATGGGCCGCGGATATTCCAGAACTAGGAGAGGACGTCTGGGCGAAAGCATTAGCTTCCCCGAAAAAAGCCACAAACTCTATTCGCATACAACAAACCCAGTTTAATATTTTGCACAGGACCTATATGACCCCGGTTAAAATTAAAAGGATAGGTGGCTCGGCTAGTGATATCTGCCCAAAATGTGGCGAGAGAGGGGCCACCTTCTGGCATTTGCTGAGGACCTGTGCAAAAATAAACTGCTATTGGGAAAAGGTCTGTTCGGTTTTAAGGAATGTGGGGATATCACAGATCCATCTCACTGATGTCAACTTGATTCTGGGGTCTTGGCATTCGGACGTTATCCCTGGCGAGCAGCAGCTCCTATGGATCCAACTAGCGGCATTGGCAAAGGTGGTTCTAGCACGGTATTGGATGGCAAAAGATGAGCCACCTTTGCCGGAATGGCTAGACCTGGTGAATCTAACATATGAGCACGAGAAGTATGTATATGCCTCCAGAGGGCGCAGTGAGTTCTTCTGGGCCATGTGGAATTCATGGCGACAATCCGTGTATTTCCAATTTAAGGGCTGCCGGTAGCAAGGGAAAAGGGTGTTAGTAGAAGGTGACATTTTTTTTTTTTTTTTTTTTTTCTTATGCAACATAGTATATAATAATATGGAATTTTTTTTTTTTTTACACAATCACAGGAAGCTTGGATATTATATTTGCATCATAATGGATTATTTTTATCTTAAGTAAATGGCACGACAAGTTTCGGTTTTGTTTTGTGTTCTGCACATTTGTATAACACATTAGGAAATTTATAGTGTTACACTCATTTGGCTCTTGATAAGGAGCCTTTCTTTGTATTGCGCTCACTATGTTCAATTATTACTGTATATATCAAAATGTCTAAATAGAATAAGCTCACTTTAAGCCACAGGGATAGGTTTCCTTTTTTTTTTTCTCTGTTAGGAAATACCCAGGTACCAGAATGAAAAGATCCCTCCTCGCCCCTCCCCTCCCCATCCTTAAAGAAAACTGCCCAGTCGTACCTGCCTCCCCCTTTGGGTAATGCCTAAATATCACAACCGTAGGGAGTCCCCAAAAAAGTGTAGCTATCTGCGCAAGTGTCTAAGTGTGTCGTAACGGGGTGGATAACGGTACACCGGCATTAATTGACTTATATATGCATATAAACCTATGCCCCCCGAGTCGTCTGTACGTGTTTTTCTAACTTCTCTGTCTTTTTGTATATTTGTATCCATATTTACTCTGTATCTAATGTATCTTCTAATATGTATGTGTATCTGTTAAAATTAAAAAAAAAAAAAAAGTTAAATAAAGACTCAATTAAAAAAAAAAAAAAAGATGTAACAGTCACTCCTCTCGGCAGCATGCCGGTGTGACCTGCCCGTAGTCAGATGAGGATCACCGTCCTGACCACGGCGGTATAAGGAGTGACTTGGATAGTGGATGGAGTGCTCCGCTTTGCGGTGGACCAAGGTCCCCTTGATGTAGCGTGGGGAACGGCTGTGAGGGGGGAGAGCTGCACTTCAGCTGGAGGTTGGATGTACAGCGGTAAGCCGGAGGGAAAGTTTGTGCTGCGGTGAACCCGGTCAGCGTGGAGCGGCTGATTGCCGATAGCGTGAAACAACTTACGCTTCCACTGTGAGACAAGCTGAGGTATTGCTGAGTGGATCACAGTCTCAGGTGTGTTGGTGACGTCAACGCGTTTCGTTCCCGTAGTCAGCTGGGAACTTTTTCAAGACGAGTGACTGTGTTCTTTGAGCAAACTTTATTTATAGGTATGTAATTGCTTCAGTGGCCAATTAATTAATTAATCAATTGGATCGGTTTGTATTTCATTTCACTATGTAATTAGTGACAAATAAAACCAGTAGTATTGCATATAGTGTTTTTGATGAATAAATCTTTTACACGGCTATCCATATTGCGTACAGTGTGTCCAGTGAATACATAACCTACACATATTAATAATGTATAAGCATACAAAAAAAAAATATATATATATATATATATATATATATATATATATATATATATATATATATATATACACATATATACACACATACATACAGGTTGAGTATCCCCTATCCGAAATGCTCGGGACCGCGAGCATTTCGGATAGGGGAATTTTCCGGTTTTTAGAATATTTTTTTTTAAGCCATACTTACCTGTCCCCTGATGGTCCCCGGGCGTCCCTCGGCGTCCGCGCAGTCCCCGGGCGTCTACAGCAGGCCTCCGGCATCTTCTCCTGGTCTCCAGCGGTCCCAGGAATGCATTGCGCGAGTGTGCGCGCGCACCGGTGACGTCACCGGCGCGCGCGCACACTCACGCAATGCATTCCTGGGACCGCTGGAGACCCTGGAGAAGATGCCGGAGGCCTGCTGTGGACGCCCTGGGACTTGGCAAGTATAAAAAGAGGGTTAGGGAGGGTAAAAAAAAAAAAAAAAAATTCGAATGATTCCAAAAACCACGGTTTTTGGAATAATTCGGATAATAGATATACGGATACGGGATACTCAACCTGTATATATATAAAATAATAATAAATACATATATAAAGCTTGGGTATCATATAAACAGCTGATTTAAATATAAATTAATTAATTGTTTATTCTAGATGCGGTGAGGATCAAATATATATTCATACATCGCATCAGGTTGAGTTTACATTAGTAATTAGTATTATATTACTTTTATAAATTTATTAATTCAACAACAATTAAATAACTAGATTGAGACTGCTTATATTTAACAAAAAAAAATATATATAAATAAAAACAATAATGATTATAATAAAAAATACAGTGGTTTATATACTTAGATGGTTCACAGTATAGTTAGAAAAAATAGATAAAATAGATACAAATCAAATGGGTAATGCATGTATAGATATCTATAGAGGCAGAATTAATGCATATTTTAAATCTGCTGAACATATTTTTTCGTCTTATGAGAGAATTCGCTGAGGGTATATTCCTTTATTTATAACATATTTATAAGCAGGAACGGTCCTCATTAAAGAACATAGTTTAAATCTATATAAATTTGAATAATTAATAATAACATTGGAGAAAGAGAGAGAGAGTGGGTGGAGAGGATATTTATACATATATCTATATAAAATAGAGATGGTGTATTTTCTTATTTTTTTTCAGAGACCAGGTTGGGGGTAATTGGATTCACATAGTCAAAATATTCACATAATCAAAATATTCCAATAAATAACTTGAGTAATATATTTGTTAAATTTTTTATATAATTTGTGAAATGAGATCCACACTCCATAGAGGTGGTATTCCTGAAGAGAATTTGACAGCAGATTTCATTTCTATAGGTGTCTTGGGGGTGAATGTTCAGTCTTCAGGGATTTATCTCTATAGTGAACACCGTTCCAGCAATCTTCAGGGTTTCACTACTTTTTCACTCATGTGATGTGATATATCAAATATCCCGTATCCGTAGACTAATGTAAACTCAACCTGATGCGATGTATGAATATATATTTGATCCTCACCGCATCTAGTATTAACAATTAATTAATTTATTTATTTTTAAATCAGCTGTTGATATGATACCCAAGCTTTATATATGTATTTATTATTTTCTTATATATATATATATATATATATATATATATATATATATATATATATATATATATATATATATATATATATGTATTCACTGGACACACTGTACACAATATGGATAGCCGCGTAAAAGATTTATTCATCAAAAACACTATATGCAATACTACTGGTTTTATTTGTCACTAATTACATAGTGAAATGAAATACAAACCGATCCAATTGATTAATTAATTAATTGGCCACTGAAGCAATTACATACCTATAAATAAAGTTTGCTCAAAGAACACAGTCACTCGTCTTGAAAAAGTTCCCAGCTGACTACGGGAACGAAACGCGTTGACGTCACCAACACACCTGAGACTGTGATCCACTCAGCAATACCTCAGCTTGTCTCACAGTGGAAGCGTAAGTTGTTTCACGCTATCGGCAATCAGCCGCTCCACGCTGACCGGGTTCACCGCAGCACAAACTTTCCCTCCGGCTCACCGCTGACTGTACATCCAACCTCCAGCTGAATGCAGCTCTCCCCCCTCGCTGCCGGCAATCAGCTGTCTGCAACAGCCGTTCCCCACGCTACATCAAGGGGACCTTGGTCCACCGCAAAGCGGAGCACTCCATCCACTATCCAAGTCACTCCTTATACCGCCGTGGTCAGGACGGTGATCCTCATCTGACTATGGGCAGGACACACTGGCGTGCTGCCGAGAGGAGTGACTGTTACATCTTGAAGGAACCCCATCCCCTCACAACTGGGACCGCTTGTTGGAGACCCTTGTAAACCAGCACAAAGAAAGCGTTATCTTTCAGGGTGAGCATATTTAAAATCCATGACTGCACACTACCTTTTGTGATCAAGCACACCGGTCAGTCCGTATACATTAATATTTTGTATAAACCGGACCTCTTTCCTCCCCCTATATGATAGAAAGAGGGGTTATGGAGAGTTCTGCACACATAAGGAATTGATGCCCTTATAATTGGTGGGCAAAAATCCACTGCGTGTTGGTTAACACACTAGTGGGGGTGCTATCCCAAACGTTTACGACATAAGAAACGAAAGAAGAAAAAAGGGTTTGTATTGGATGCACTCCTTATAATTGATACAATATCTCTTGGCAAAATTCTTTTATTGTTAAAAAATGTGGGGGCTCCTTGATATCTTTATTAGTTATATGAGGGATACGGAGACAGCCACATAGAGCGAAAATAAGAGGTTAAAAAATACACATTGACACACGAACAATGGTGTTTATGGAAAGAAAAAGATCAGTGATTATAAAGATTTAAAATGTAGGTGGAGTAATGGACTGCCGGTGCTTAGATATATTTCGGGGTATATTCCCCACCAGAGTGTGTTCCTGAAAGTGTTATGATGTCACATTCATAATTTTACAGTAATTTGCTGTGCAGGACAGTGTTTTTAATGCGTACAGTGTTATACACAACACATTGGTCGTCCTTAGGAAATCTTCTGATGTCTATCGGATATCGGGAGGGTGGAGCAACAGTTTCCTCTGCTGGGCGGGACAGTTGGTAACACTTAATTAATTGTGTGTACTGCCCCGTCAGGATCACCCGTTTAGAATGGGTGATATGAGGTGTACCCCGATTATTATCGGGTGTGCTCACTGCTGTTGTGCTCCTATACTGATTTCAGTATAGGAGCACAACAGCAGTGAGCACACCCGATAATAATTATATTTCTTATTAATTCAGTTCACTTGAACCTAATTAAGATTGCCGAGCCCCAGGAGGTGTGTTTCGGAGTGACCCATCCCAGTGCCACTCCGCTCCACATAAACCCCCTGTTTATTATATTTATGGTGCTAATACATGGTACATTTTGTACCGTGAGAGGCAATGCACGTTCCCGTGCATCCCACGGTACAAAATATATGAGTAACACGTACTTTTTGAACTAGATTGAATGCAATCTAAATTCAAATGCATGGTGCGCATCGCACTGTGTATGGGCACCCTTAGTTTGTTTGGCTCCTACACTTTTATCCTGGCTCCTAGATTTAAAAAAAAATTGTCAAGCCCTGATATAGGAAGTTCCTTTGATATTGAAATGGTCATTGATTTATTTAGAAAATGCATCAAACGTCCAGGTAAGGCATCAAAGGGTTCTTACGATAACTATAGAAAAAGGTCTCAAACCAGACAAGGGACACTATAGATTCCTTGTCCACTCTTATAGGAACTCAATTCCCCAATACACAATTCGTATAGCCGATTTTGAATAAGTTATAAGAGGTTTACAATGGTTCTGGACATCCCATGTGATGGATTCTAAAGCTGTGATCAGACTTGACTTTATACACTGAACTCAACTAGCATCGTAAGGACGTATCTCTCTTGTTAAGTGCCAGGAGCTATTCAACTGACTGCATCACATCCTGCATTTCCCCTACTAGACCACGAGGTTCATGAAAATTGTATGGTTCTCCCACTACTCTCCACCCCCACAGAAGGAAGGCAAGTCTTCTGAAACCGGTGCCACCATTTTGCATATCCTGGATCTCCCTATAGCCTTCCTTGAAAAAGGGAGGTTCAGGGGAGGACAATGACACAATTAGCACTGAATTATATCATCGTAGCTCCGCCCGACCCTATTCAATGGCAGTAATCTGGGTATTACATAGAGGGTTGACGAGAGCAAGAGAAAAAGTACTCTCCATTGTTTGGGGGCACGCTTAAGGAATAAAGATTATTTAGTTTTATGTAATGGTTACAATTATTAAAACGTAACTTTTATTATTAATTTTCTTAAAAAAATTTTTTAGACAAACGACACAAAACAAATAAATAAATGTGGGTGTTTATTTATTTATTTATTTGTTTTGTATCATTTGTCAGTTTGTGTAAAAAAAATTTTTTAAGAAAATTATTAATAAAAGTTACGTTTTAATAATTGTAACCATTACATAAAACTAAATAATCTTTTTTCTCTAAGCGTGCCCCCAAACAAAGGAGAGTACTTTTTCTCTTTCTCTCATCAATCCTAGTGTTCTCTACTCTCAGGGGTGCACCTCCACATCAGTGATTTTTTCCTTTTTGTATTAACAACACAATAATCTCATTGTGGAATAAATATAATTTCAACAGCAATTATTTGATACATATCTAACTTCATATTGAGAAGGTGCAACTTGTGCGCGGGATCTCCTCCCAGTTCCCCTTTCCCCACCCACATATTACATAGAGGGGGCAGGGCTACAATGACACAATCACGTGCACGCACACCCCTGGACCGCCCACCCATGCTGAGGCCTCATCCCTAAATATACCGACCTGGCTGCACCCTCCTGCATGAGGCAATAAGAAAGTCTATAAGTATCTGCTTTCCTTTAGCTAGTATCTTCACTCAAGCATTATCCACAGCACCTGAAGAACCCCTTTTACTCCAAAATCCTGGATCCAACCCGGTATTTGGAATATGGTTCCAATCCGGGTCGGAACTGCAGTGTAAACGGGGCAAATCTCGGATCCGACCCGAATTGGAATCACTGCACACGGTGCAGGGGGGCGGCACTTGGAGATGACATTAAACATAGAATTTGATGGCAGATAAGAACCACTTGGCCCATCTAGTCTGCCCCTTTACATTATCATCCATTCACCTCCTCCCCGAATCCGCAGCGGTCTGCACAATACAGCAGCAGAGGCTGTGTGCAACCCCCCCCAACCTTCATACTGACCGCAGGATGCTGCAGTCGGGAGGTTGGGCTCCCCTATTGGTGTAAACGGGAGCAGAGTCCCACCAGCTGCCCCTTTTACACCGACGCTAAACCGGGTCCACGAGGGAAAAACCCGTTTTTTTTGTCTCGGTGTAAGAGGGGTATTATATATGGAGTATGCAATAAGGAAAATATCATATAGAATAAAACAAAGCTTATTTTGAAAAGGGTTTAAAAAATAAATGACGCAAGTTAATACAGTAAGAGCACATGTCTAGAACACAGAATCAGTTTTGCAGATACAGTACAATACAGTTACTGTACTTAAGCAATAACAATTTCACAATTATACATACAAGATACGCGGCACACATTAAAAGATAATACTTTTCAGAAATGTAACATTAATCGGCATAATGGCTTCTTATGGTACCTTCTTTGTTTTCTCCCTTGACACTCATATTAGTAGGAGGGCAGCCAGTGGTTACAGTGGGACTTTTGAGCTGTGCATTTGACACCAGTCCAGCAGTGGGGGTTCCCATTCCCCGAACACTAAAGCACAAACATAAAAACTTTTATTAATTTGTAAACTTGAATTAAGAAATTAATTAATTTTTATATAAACAAACAAATACATACATACACACACATATATATATATATATATACATACACACACATATACACATATATATATATATACACATACATACACACACACACACACACACACACACACACACACACACACACACACACACAACAGAGCAGAGGTTCAGCCCTCACCAGGCTTGCTTTTAAAATGGTCCTTTACTCCAACAGTTTGGGGGTTACACCATCACAGGGACAAACTGTTGGAATAAAGGACCATTTTAATGCAAGCCTGCAGAGTGCCGCCTCTCCTCTCTCAATCTATATATATTGCAACACGGTTGTACAACAAAAACATCTTGAACACTTTTGTCCAATCGAAAAAGACTTTTAATAAAGAGAAAACCATCTATACGGACTTGTGGGGCAATTTTTTTGTAACACTAATATAATTGTCTAAAGGACTCTCTAAAACTCATGGCGCCATCCCACAATTGTATATGACATTTCCACGCACTCCTACACACTAACAATTATTCAGTTTTACAATCCTCTGCAGTAGTAACACATTCAACAACATTTGCACCCCTGTTATAGCTCCAGCATATATATTTGTTATCTCTTTTCAAGAGTAACTATTCTAACCAGCTCTCCTAGGCATCTCTTTGGCAGTCAAATGGTTAACTATGAAAAAATCTGTAACTACAGTAGAACTGTATTTACAGATTATACTGCCCGAGGACTCTGAACAAACACACTCAATGTATGTGTGATTGCTTGTGTAGCCCATAAACTAACGCAGCATATATGGTTTTGCACCTGCAAAATGCATACCAAAATAATAATAATAATAATAATAATAATAATAATAATAATAATAATGTATGTATGTCTGTAAGTATTGTATACACATACACACACAAAACAATCTTCTGAATCAGTGATTCTCCCAACCCATGCTGACTAGACTGAAGCTCCTGGAATTATGAGAGGTTAAGTCAGCAATTTATTTCCCCAGTATATAACTGCATGCTTCAGGCGGAAGCAGCTAAATAAAATGTTTCAGTTAATTTACAGGGACTTTCACTTTCCTTTTGAGCATATGCTTGCTTACTGCCCTGACTTCACACACCCTGTATGTTATAAAATACACACTTCACCTAATATGCAAATGTATAATACCCCTTTCACATCGCACTTTTAAAACGGTATATTGCCGTTTTTTTCCCATTTTAAAACGTTTAAGGCTGCAATGTGAAAGTGCCAAAGTTGATTTACCGGTTAAAGTTAACTGGTATTTCAACACGGTTAAAAAGCAGAGTCCTACACGTTTTAAAGCCGTATTTTAGGCAGTTTGAACAGCTCTATGTCAATGGCTTGAAACGTGTCCCTTGGGGGTTAAACGGGTTGAATGTTTGAATGGTATTAAATGATTTCTAACACGGTTTTCACCTGCAATGTGAAAGGTCTCAAGGCTCAGACTCGTTTTAAAGTCCCATTTAAGAATACCGTGTCATTACCCATTTCTGCAATGTGAAAGCAGTATAAAACTAATGTACAAAACAATATAATCATATCATGTAATAGGAAAGTGTTGTACTTGCAAAGAAAATAGAAATATCACATCAAAATATAAAGAACACCACTACAGTCAATGTAATAATCTCTCAAGTAGAACATATATAAAATTGCATATACAAAGAAGGAATAGCTCAGTGGCCTTATTCAGTTAGTTATGAGTGACCTTGGAAATGTTACTTTTGTCTAACTGTCTTCTAAGCACTAAGAACTCATTTACAGTGTTTACACTCTGGGAAATAGGGTATAAATGTATGAATGTATGAAAACCAAAGAGTGCTTGGCTCTTTTTTGTATACCTCATGTACTAAGCTTGAAAAGTGATAAAAAGGAAAGTGATAAACCATCAGCCAATCAGCTCATAACTGCCATGTCACAGGCTGGGTTTGAAAAATGACAGGTTGGAGCTGATTGGCTGGTGGTTTATCACTCTCCATTGTATCACTTTTTATGGCTTAGTACATCTGACCCTATGGATCACGTCTCCAAGTATTGCTCATCACTTCTCATTATACCGAATGTAATTATTCTAATTAGCTGGCTTGCATGGTCCACTAAATCCATTATACCCTAATGTTTCTACTCCACCTTCTAGATCAGGGGTTGGCAATAAGCGGCCCTCCATCTGTTGATGAACTACATATTCCAGTATGCCTTGCATCAGTTTCAGCATAGCCATATAGTAAATCTAAGGCAAGGAATGCTGGAATGAGTAGTTCCTCAACAGCTGGAGGGCCACTTATTGCCCACCCCTGTTCTAGATGGTAATCTTTCATGGGCAGGACAATCTATTCCAATTGTCCCCTGTTCTCACTCCATCCCCTTTATAAACCCTGTAACGATGTGTGCTGAATTATGTGTGACATAAAATTTGGCTACATTTGCATTGATTAATTTCAAACTGCAATACTGCAATATTGAGGTCTGTATATTTAATGCGGAATTCTGTGTGCCACACAATTTGGTCAAAATTGCGGCCAACAATTTGGAACTTTCATGTATGTCATTATTTTTATTATTAACAGTTTCTTATATAGCGCATACATATTCCACATCACTTTACAGAGTATAGTTGAACATTCACTCAGTCCCTGTCCCAATGGAGGTTACAATCTATATTCCCTACCACATGTACACACACACACACACACAAACACACAGATATTCTAGGGTTAATTTTGTTGGAAGCCAATTGACATACCAGTATATTTTTAGATTGTGGGAGGGAACCGGAGTACCCGGAGTAAACCCATGCAAGTACGGGGAGAATATACAAACTCTGCACAGTTATGACCATGGTGGGTATCAAACCCATGACCTCAGCACTGTGAGGCAGTAATGCTAACCATTACACCATCCGTGATGCAATCTAGCCTGTATGCCCTGCAATTTTCTCATTATTGAGACCCAAGTACTCTTAACTCTGCTCAAATTCTTTCACTCTGGGTCATATATTTGTATCACTCGAACTGTAGAGTATTGCAAAATCTTTGATGATCACGATAATGATGATGATGATGATGATATAGACCATTTTTTTGCTATCTAAAAGATACTATTAGCAAAGTTTCTGAAGATCCCAACAAATATTCACAAGAGGATTTTCCTACAGGATTTAATTTATTCATGTATTTATTAAAAGTTCCTTTTATATAATGCACACATATTCCGCAGCACTTTACAAAGAATATTTAAACATTCACATCCGTCTCTGCCCCAATGGAGCTTACAATCTATATTCCTACCACATGTACACACACACAAATTCATTCTAGGGTTCATGTTTGTTGGGTGCCAATTGACATACCTGTATATTTTTGGATTGTGGGAGGGAATCCACGCAAGCACGGGAAGAATATACAAACTCCGCACAGTTAGGGCCATGGTGGAAGTCATGGTGGTGGCCATGACCTCAGTGCTGTGAGGCAATAATGCTAACCATGACACCGTCCGTGCTTCCCATAAATTCATAAAGGCATGTCCATAAGTAGCATGACAGTAGAAGAGCTAAAATAAATAGTGGATCAGTTTAGATTCTCCTTTGAATTTTTAATCTGAAGCTACAGTATAAAAACTCCTAAAATAGGACACGTCTGTACCCTCACATAGGTGGTCCAGTTCTTGAAACATAGGGGAGTATTCAATGCGTTTTTTCTCCATGTGCAGCGAATCCCGTTTAGGATTTGCTGCACATTCCAGTAGCGCACGCAGGGGGGGTTTCTGAGTACCCAGAAACCCCCCTAGGAGTCTAAGGGCCTTAGGCTGAAAGCTGAGGGTCCCCTCTTTCCAAGGGTACACGAATTTTAAAAATCGGCCGTTGGGAACCGGAGATATCTGACTTCAAAGCAGTGGTCCCCATCCAATCCTGTTAATTGCTTTTCCCAGTCCGATATTTCAGGTTTTGTCTAACTAAATGCCGGGGGGCGGCAGCAGGCAGGGAGATGTAAGCCTCCCTGCCTGCCCAGAGGAGGGTGGCTCCCGGTGACACAGGCAGCAGAAGCTTCAAGCAATAAAATAGCATGCCCCTTCACAGAAAAAAAAATCTGATTTGTTGACAAAAAAAAACTTTATTTTAAAAGATAACTTTCCAGTTCACCTAAAAAAGATGTCGAATGCAAAACGGTGAATCATGGCAAAAATCAGGGAGAAAGCAGTTCTCCATCCTAGCATTGAATAAACTCTTGGCGAATCCCAGTGAAAACGCCATTGAAATACACCAGCGAATTGCATCGACAATGAAACGGAGAACTGGCCGGCATTCACTGTTCGCTTTCAGCAAACAGTGAACATTGAATAGGGTGAATCAGATTTTCAGTGAAAAAGATTCACCGCAAAGAGTGAAAACAGCCCGATTCGCAAAAAAAAAAAGTGAATCTGGAGCACTGAATACTAGCCATAGATTATTTATTTCCACATTTATAATCTAAGCTCAGGCTGTCACTGTATAAACCTTAATATAATATTAGTGTGGCTATCCAAGGGGCATATTCAATTAGCTGCGTTAGCCAGCAATTCAATTTAACACATCGGTCCGCAAGTTTTTTCTATTCGATTTGCTTTTGCAAATCTAACCGTAGTAATTTCGAATTCATATTTACTCCAATTAATTAGCTCAATTTGGCCAGTAATTACAGGTCATTGTTTGGGGTGATATTCTGCAAAGCACTGAATAGTTGGTTTAAAGAAGTTTGACATTTATATAGGGAGTGTTGTGACAGCTGATTTTAACCTTGCAGGTGGAATTTCAAGTGATTTACACATTTTTAGATGACACACACACACTTACAGTAATTTTTTGCACCCCGAGTTAATCTAGAGAATTTTTTAACTTTACAAAAAAATCAAATTTTCTAGCATTTTGTTTACCTTTACATGCAAATACCAGCCATTGGAAACATTTGAAAAATATTATTACCATGAGAGTGCTATTTCCAAAGGATTCAGGAGCTTACATAAAAACAATAATTAGAATTACTGTGCAATACATGTAAGTACGTTAATTTATGCCGCAAAAAAAACCTGTTTATTTTTTATACTGCGGCTAACTGAATATGCCCACAAGAGCACAAGAGTGGAGGCTAAAAATGTTTTGGACTCCAAGCTGTAGATCACTGATCAGAGAGATTCCATCCAAAATGATCCATCCACAACCTAGTATTCAAAGCTCTAAAATTAAATATCAGCTGGCATGTTTGGCTTCTGAACAAGGAACAAATTGGAACAAAACCCCCAAAAATCCATCCTTACAAGTGGATGCCATACTAGAGGACAGAATTGATAGCCTGGTCCAATGCCACCCTCTTCTCTGCATCACAGGGAAAAACAGTGTCAAAAAATGACCATGGTGCGGGCCTTTGAGGTAGATGATGTAACCTCTGGAAATGATACTCAGCACCCAGGTGTCTGAAGACAACTCCAATCGCCCTTCAACTGACCACAGGACTGGGTGAAGCGAGCCTATCCTTCCAAGTTTCCTCAAGCTCTCTGGTTCGAGGACACTTTGGCCAATGGATGATATGTACTAAACCTTGAAGACTGATAAAGCTGAGTGAGAGAAAGTACCAAACAATCAGCTCCTTGCTGCAATGTAACAGGTTGTGTTTGAAAAATGTAAATTACGAGCTGATTAGCTGGTACCTTATCGCTCTCCACGACTTAGTATATCTGTCCCAATGGGAAATGCGGCTGATTTTGAGTTGGAAGCAAACTATGCTGGATGCAAGGGGTGCAGATATATTTATATTTTGCTTAGGGGTCCAGCAGATATGTAGATAGCCTACATATGCTAGACAGCTTTATTTTTACATAGTAAATTATATTTGAGTTTGAACACATCCCTCCTAATATTAAAAAAATTTGTGCTACAAAAATAATGAATAAATTCCAAATAATTGATAAATTAATATAAAAATGGGTACTTGTTTCCTAGCACGGCCACACCGATTTACATCGGGGTGGTCGTGTCGGAAAAATCGGGTCGATCACATCGCATGCGATTTGGTCGCATGCGATGCGATCGACGCGACCGACCCGATTTTCGACCCGATTTTTTGATTGAATGAAATGTAAATCGGGTCCCTGGGACCCGATTTTACATTGGATTCAATGTAAAATATTCCCTACACCCCCAAATTTAACGACGTAAACCCCACCCCACGATAGACGCCAACCCGAAGCGTGGCGAGCGCAGCGAGCCCGCGAGGGGCGGCGGTGCGCGTCCTCCGACCTTTTCATTCCCCTACTATCCACGTCGGCGTGGAGTTGAGAATAGAATTGTGTGGCGAGCGCAGCGAGCCACCGAGCCCGAAGCGTGGCGAGCGCAGCGAGCCCCGCGAGGGGACGCGTATACCTGTGAAGTTATACGCGTCCCCTCGCGGGGCTCGCTGCGCTCGCCACACTATTCTATTCTCAACTCCACACCGACGTGGATAGTAGGGGAATGAAAAGGTCGGAGGACGCGCACCGCCGCCCCTCGCGGGCTCGCTGCGCTCGCCACGCTTCGGGTTGGCGTCTATCGTGGGGTGACGACGGGGACATCTATAATGTGAAATGGGTCATATTGGCCCATTTCACATTTTTCACATTTTTTTAAAGGTGAGATGGACTTAATCAAGTCCATCTCATCTTGTGCCATTATAATGGCACAAGACCGACGCGATCCTCACGATTTCAATGTTAAAAAATATTTTAACATTGAAGCCTATGGGGAAATCGGGGGCATCGCGTCGGTCGCGTCGGGAACAATGTTAATGGTCCCGACCAACGCGATGCCCCCGATATTGTACCTTTGCCGGCAAAATGGACCTGATTTCAAAGGAAATCGGGTCCATCGTGTGGATCGTGTACCTTAACTTAAAGGTACACGATCCACAAGATTGTGGCCGTGCTAGGAAACAAGTACCTAAAAATGATAAAATATTTTACAGATTCTTACCGGATCTTATGCTAAATCTCCTGATCTCACATGCTGCATACAAGATCAGAAGATTTAGAAAAGATCAATAGGAAAGCACATCGGAACATCTTTGGAAATGTGTAATCTTTTTTCCAGGATGGACAAAGTAATTCAAGGCAAATTTATGTGCACAATTTAAGATTGCAGATCTTTCTAGGGTGTGGGCACCTTCAAACTCCCCTCCCCCCTTCACTCTGCCCCATCCATGCCTCTATAATTACTACCCCCATCTAAGATTGTTCACATAACAACTTTAATGGTTCGTCCAGATACAGTAGCAGCAAGGTGGGACAGTCTCCTAATATGCCAAGATCAGGATGGTGGAGACATATGTTTACATGAGTTAAAGGGGTGTTGTTATTCATCAAGGTTTATAGCCCTCTTATACTCTCACATTATACTTTTATGGGCTATACTCTAGATAAAACTGTATTTATAGACATACTTTTTCTCATAGCACTGTAGCTGCTGTTTGGATGCATGCTAATTGCTTTCCCACAAATTAAAATTGGATTTATTAAAAAAAAAAAAAAAGCTTTCCAACATAAAAGCAGAGGACATAATATTTAAACGTATTGGTACTGACTAACAATGTACATTGGGGATAAGTCACAGAGGTTTTACCAACATCAGTACTGCATAAAGGTAGAAACATAGAAACATAGAAACATAGAATTTGACGGCAGATAAGAACCACTTGGCCCATCTAGTCTGCCCCTTTTTTTAAACATGTTACCTCAAACCATATTTGATCCTTATTTTTTTGTAAGGATATCAATATGCTTATCCCAAGCATGTTTAAATTGTACTACTGTATTTGCGTCTACCACCTCTGTTGGGAGGCTATTCCACTTATCTACTACTCTTTCTGTGAAAAAATTCTTCCTCGCATTTCCCCTGAATCTTCCTCCCTCTAGTTTCAGTGCATGTCCTCGTGTTCTGTTGCTCCTCTTCCTGTGAAGAATGTCTCCCACCTGTACCTTGTTAAAGCCCTTGATATATTTGAAAGTTTCTATCATGTCCCCCCTTTCCCTTCTCTGCTCTAAAGTATACATATTAAGATCTTTTAGTCTTTCCTGGTACGTTTTGTGATGTAGGCCATGCACCATTTTAGTTGCTCTTCTTTGTACAGTCTCTAATGTATTTATATCCTTCTGGAGATATGGCCTCCAGAACTGAACACAATACTCTAGGTGAGGTCGTACCAATGACCTATACAGTGGCATTATTACTTCTTTCTTTCTACTGCTGATACCTCTCCCTATGCAACCAAGCATCTGACTTGCCTTCTTCATTGCTTTGTTACATTGCCTACCTGCTTTTAAGTCCCCTGAAATGGTGACACCTAGATCCCTCTCTTCCTCAGTAGTTTCCATTATAGTGCCATTTATACTATATTGAGTCTTTGGATTTCTGAGACCCAAGTGCATGATTTTGCATTTTTTGGCATTAAACTGTAGTTGCCATTCTCTTGACCATTTCTCTAATCTGCCTAGATCCTCAATCATTTGTTTTACCCCTCCTGGTGTGTCTACCCTGTTGCATACCTTTGTGTCATCTGCAAAAAGGCACATTTTACCCTCAATTCCATTAGCAATATCACCAATAAAGATATTAAAAAGCACCGGTCCAAGTACAGATCCCTGGGGTACTCCACTTGTAACCTTTCCCTCCTTTGACTGTACTCCATTTACTACAACTCTCTGTTTTCTGTCCTGCAACCAGGCTCTTATCCATTCAACTATCTTAGAATCCAATCCCAAGCTTTCAAGTTTATTTAACAGTCTGCGATGTGGGACAGTGTCAAAAGCTTTACTAAAGTCTAGATAAGCTACATCTACAGCCCCACCTTGATCTATTACTTTAGTCACCCAGTCAAAAAAGTCAATAAGATTTGTTTGACATGATCTTCCCCCAGTAAACCCATGCTGTTTTGGATCCTGTAAATTGCTGGTTTTGAGATATTCTACAACTCTTTGTTTTAAGAGTGTTTCCATCAATTTCCCTACTACTGATGTAAGGCTCACTGGTCGATAGTTGCTTACCTCTTCCTTGCTTCCACTTTTGTGCAGTGGGACTACATTCGCTGTTTTCCAGTCCTATAAAGTTTTCCAGGTATAAAGGTATTTAGCAGTAATTGGTTGGTGGTGCTCTTAAAAAGGTTCAGTGCAAAGGAAACAGATTTAGCAGATATACTAATAACATTAAATGCATCAAAGCACTATTGATATAAATGCCTTTATTTACGTTTAACGCTCACCCAGATAGTCTTTTAAAATAACCATCTATAGATTAGCAGAACGGCTTCAAATTGGAGCATTTGCAGAGAGAGCTGCAACCGGGCACTTTAGAGGTACTGAGAGTCAGCGGTGTTTATTTACTAAAGTTGGCCATACATCAGTACGATTTGAGGTACAAACGCACAATATTGACAGATCGTGCGATCGATTTTATGCACATTGGCCCTTATTCTGGTTGGTGCGGTAATATCCGCGTGCGTTCGTCCCGCCGATGTTTTGTGTCTGCGCATGTGCAGAGGCGTCTCTGCGCATGTGCGAGCGGGGCGTACGGCCAAATCCCGCATGAAATGTGAACACTCCGAACAGGGGGTGGAGAGGGGCGTGAAGGGCTATTTGGGCTCATTACCATATGCATACGCCCCGCGTTTCATGGGCGTTCCCATGCAAACGCTGGGCGTACGTATGGTAATGTGACCGTGACGCAGGTGTAGGGGGCGGACATATGACATCGCCGGATGTCAGCTGCCCGCCCAGATCCCTGCTTTTGCACGGAGAAATGTCCGTGTGGTCTGAGGTTGCGGGAGCTGGTGGAGCACTCGGTCCTGCATTCGATGGTCTGCGACCATCCAATGTTGGGGGAGGTTCCCTGAGATGGAGGAGGCGTATTCCGTGAAAAATACACGTGCGGTCCGTTCGGCCAGCTTCTTACCGCATACGGACGGAGTTGGCGATCCATATGGAAGGCGGGGTTTCGCACGCACGGTCCTGGCCGCATATTCGGATCCGGCCGCACCGATCAGAATAAGGGCCATTGTGAGGTTTTTCGGTACCATCCATGATGCGATGTGCGGCCCCGCGGGTTGTGAGATGGATCCTATGATCTTAAGTGTTGCACGTATGATCTAATGATGCTACGGATGACCAGTAAGCTAAAATTGCAGATCATAAGATAGATTTTAGTTGAAATTACACACATATCACATAAGATCTACAGTATCATAAGTCAGGGGAGCTGCTGGGGAGTTCAAAGGAAATTGTGTACAATTTGAATTGGAAACTGGTTGTTCTGATGTATGGCAGGCTTTAGATAGAAGTTATATTAAAGATGGACTGTTGCTATGGGCAACCAATCAGATTCTATTGATTATCTTCTAGAAGGTGCTAAATAAATAAGTATATTTGGTACTTATTTCCTAGCACGGCGCCCACGATTTTTATCTTATGCCATCGTATCGATCTGATCGCATCGCATGCGACCCGATTGCATGCGATGCGATCAGACCCGATTTTTTATTGTGCAGCCACCCTGATGGGTGATTAATATGTTAAATGCACCCCCAGACCCGATTTTTAATTGTACAGCCACCCTAATGGGTGATTACTATGTTAAATGCACCCCCATTGTTAACGCCAGCCCCACTATCAACGCCAACCTGAAGCTTGGCGAGCCCACGAGGGGCGGATGTACGCATCCTCCGACCTTTTCATACCCCCACTATCCACATTGGCGTGGAGTTGATTCCATATAGTGTGGCGAGCCACCGAGCCCGAAGCATGGCGAGCGCAGCGAGCTCCACAAGGGGACGCAGATTACTTCACATGTATTCCGCTTCCGCTCTCCACGCTTCGGGCTCGGTGGCTCGCTGCGCTCGCCACACTATCTGAAAAGGTCAGAGGACGCGTACCGCCGCCGCTCGCCACGCTTCCGGTTGGCGTTGATAGTGGGGGTGGCGTTAACAATGCGGGTGCATTTAACATAGTAATCACCCATCAGGGTGGCTGTACAATTAAAAATCGGGTCTGATCGCATCGCATGCCATTGTAATGGCATGCGATGCAATATTAAAATTGTACAGTGCGGCTCTTAAAACCCGAAAATCGAGTCCCATCGCATACCTTTAGTAGTGGTATGCGATGGCATACGATGGGCGCCGTGCTAGGAAACAAGTACCGTATATTTTGATTGGTTGCTATGGACAGCATTCCATCTTCAATAGAACTGCCATCTTATTAAATAAATCCCAACATCTCAATTTGCAGTCATACCTGTAATCATATTTTGTAAAAATGCATAAAATACATACATTTTTCACAAGTCGTAGTAATAAGCCATTTCTTAATTATACTGTAAATATTAAATAGATATGAATAGTTTTTAGAATACAAGAACAAATAACCTGATCATAAAAAGGTATTCTCATACGCAGGACTTGCTATCACAGACAGCTATGGATTCCATCATGGAACATTTTCAGGCAGAACAGATAGAACCGGCCAAGATCAAAACGTGCTTTTTAACTTTTGGCAAAACAAATAGTCTTTGACTTATTGTCAACTCACAGCCTTTTAGCCAATCACAGACAGAATAAGTGGTACTGTATGCTAGGGTGGCCAACTCATCCCTTTAACCAGGGACACATATTAATTACACAGGTTCTGTGACTGGCTTTCACCTGGGTTTAAACTGCCACACCTCAAGACTCCATTTCACCTGGTTTTAAACTGCCACAGAACCTGTGTAATTAATATGTGTCCCGGATTAAAGGGATGAGTTGGTCACCCTACTGTATGCTAAAACCTGTAAGACCTGTGCAGTTAATGTGTCTACAGATCTCCATGGCAACCTCCCTTGCTTGTCAATACATTTCTCTCTTCACTTTTAACTACCTGGATGATATAGACAAAATGTATTAAGCTTTGCGAAGAGATAAACTTGAGATAAAGTGGAGATAAATTGGAAAGAGATAACGCACCAGCCAATCAACTTCCAACTGTCATGTTTCAAACACAGCTGATTGGCTGGTGTGTTATCTCCTTTCAATTTATCTCCACTTTATCTCAAGTTTATCTCTTTGCCAGGCTTAATACATCTGCCCCAAGATTGGTTAAAAAGAGCTAAGCACATGGTGTTCCAGGGACCAAGATAAATGGACAAGAATGATTAAAATAAAAAGACATCCAGATTTAAGTTGTTCCCGGACAGAATTTCAGTGTTTTGTGGTTATTGGCAGATCACACTTCTAAAGAATCATGAAGCTCTGGCATACCTCTTGACAACTGAACAGTCACAGCAGAGGTGCAACTACCATTGGTGCAGCAGGTGCATTGCATCGGGGCCCCTAAGGACCAACGGGCCCACTGCTGCCACCCACTGCTGTGTGGCATATTGTGAATTTGGGTTGGATTGGGGGGGGTATATTTTGCCAATCGTGTCAATCAATCACTCACTATGCAGTTTGACCACTCACGTCAGACTAAATCTAAATATACATGGGTATATTAATTCTAATTGTTAACCACACAACTGCAGTTTTTTTGCCATGCTAATTTTTAATTATATTTTGTTTTAGCCTTTAGCCAATCTGATTACAAGCATCCTTTTCTTTGTTAACAGAAATAACTCTGATCAACCAATTTCTAGATTACATATTTTAGCATTCAGTAAGAATAACCCATTGCTACATCTTTATCAAACATGTTTTTTTTGTCTAAGTCAATATTTAGTTATTTATTTATGAAGTTTCTTATATAGCGCAGCATATTCCGTTGCGCTTTACAGAGGAGACAACAAACAGGGTATTTACAGACAGTCAAAAGGTAGGAGGGCCCTGCTCGCAAGCTTACAATCTATAGATAAAAACTATTATAAAAAAAGAAATTCCACTTTATTATTGGCCCTACAACAAAGAAAAAAAAAAGAAAAAGGGGGGGGGGGGGGGGGGGGGAAGGAGATAGCCTGAGCACACAAATACAATTTGGTGCGATATATGTATTACCACAATGCCGATAGTATTAAGGAGTATTAAGGAGTGATCTGACCTGCCTTGTTGTAGCCACCTTTATGTGTGTGCCAAAAACCTGATAGATCTTATCTGTGACTGGTCATATGACAGAATAGGACTTTCAGCCTGATTCAGGCTTGATCAGACGGGGCCGAGACTTACGATGGTCGGGATCTGCACATGCGGCACATTTTTATGGGGTATCCTCATAAAATAGCTGGGCTTCCCCCCCAAGAACGCAGACGTGGCATTGCCTGCTCAGGGCCGGGCAGAAATAAAAGTCAGTTTACACGGTCTTTTATTTCCAAAGGGGAAAGCAATAATTCGATGATTGGTGATCATTTCTCTCCCCTTGGGCCGAAAGCGAGGGCATGTGTTCTTGTACACATCCCCTCGCTTGCTAGCGATGGGATGCGGGCAGCGCTGACCTGTTCGCTAGGCTGCGAGTATAAGCAGATCTGAATGTTTGTACTCTGAACAGTCCCGACTTTCCATGTGGAGTTGGAGATTTTTTTTTAGTTTTGTTCCGTTTTCTGTTTAAGTCTGATCAAATAAAAGTTCTTGTCCATTATTTACAATTATGTATTGCAATAGAATGGAAACTAAATCATGATGGCAATTATGTAGGAGGTATATAGAATTCTAAGGTTGTAGGCACTGGTTGTATGCTCTGTCAGTGGTTCCCAAACTTTTTTGAATCACGGCACCCTAGAGCATCAAAATATTTTGAAGGCACCCCTTGGTCAAATGCTTCTTATAAAGAAATTTACTAACAAAATATTAAATGAAGTGCATTGTGTTTGTCACAGTTATCTGGTGAGGGACAGGATTTGCTTCTGTTTGTCCACATATATTATGATTGGCAGCCACAAGCACTGGTTTTGCCTGGTACATTGACCATAAATAATATGAATTGAAGTTGGTCCACCAACCCAATGCACCCCTGCAAGTGTCCTGAAAAAAAAAAGAGTTCTAAGGTGGAAGATTTACCAAATCTTCTAAAATAGTCTAGTGCAGATGTTGCCCAGTGAAACCATATTCTAGCTTTCATCATGTGTAGTACATTGTAGAACAGGAGAGCTTGAATCTGATTAGCTCTGAGCAAGATATATCCTTCTTAACAGAACTATAAATGAGCTGTGACTGTAAGTGTATTTGGTACAGCACTGGTACATCTATTTATTGCTCCTTCCCCAACACCAACTGTGACTGTTGGGGAGGACACTTCAAGAGTCTACATTAAATAACACACACACACCCTCCAATTAGTATTGCTGCAACAGGTCCAGCCCTGGTTGCAATCCTACCACTTTTCCCAAGCGATGTCTTGTTATTGCTATACAAATGATATAAAGAAAAGGAGAGGTTGATCAACAGATGGGAGCACCCCTGCATCATATATAATGCTGGGAAGGGCATGTCTAGCCATTGGCACTGTCTGTGAGGAGTCCCATTGGCTGCAAAGCCAGGAGGACTGCTGTGCCCTGCCTCCCCCTTTTGACCAGCTCCCTTGGCTGATGTCATCAGCACCAACCTCTATATAATCATCTGATTCATAGACCAGTATAATGCGGGCATAAAGGGCTGTACATACCCCGCAGCATTAAAACATTGGTCAAGTCTTACAAAGGGTCACAAACACAACAACAACAAATATTCCTCTCTCTATTGCAATGGCAATTGGTAGAATGAAACCATGAACTCAGAAGAGGTTTTCATTGTGACATGGTATGTCCCTATAGTGGGAAATATATAGATTTGCATTTTGATTAATAATGTTTTTGCTAAAACAGCAGTAGCGCTTTTGCCTGTCTGTCACACAGAAGAGATGTGTCAGCCTCTACTTAGCTCCTTTCTTCAACAGTCCATTCCAAGTACAAAGCTTCCATTGTTACATCCACAACATGGCTACACATTAAAACCAAATAGTACTGTTAATCACTAACATTTTTTGATAGGTTCAAGTCATTTAAAATATTAAAAATAAATCTTGAACAAAAAATACACAACGTAATAGTTTGAAACATCCAAAGCCGATGGACTAAACATCTACCATTGTTTATTCAGTATTACTATTTAACATGGCAATGACATATTACAGGCAGTGTAGCGGCATGAGACCGGTAGACAGGGGCGTAACTATAGCACCGCAGCCCCCGCGACCGCGGGGGGGCGCTATGCATGTGCGGGCGCCGGGGGCTGCAGTGCTATAGTTACATTACACCCCGCCGCCCGCCGCACCATCCCCAGTCTTTACCTGTACAGGTGGGGGGGACGCTGCGAGGCGGCTGGGGGGACGGACGCTGCGGGGGACACAGCTGCGGCAATTACTTACAGCTGAGCCGGGCAGGGGGAGCCGGGAGCTGTCTGTACTGAAAAAGAAAAAAAAAAGCCCATACAATGAATGGGCAGCCTGTGATTGGCTGCTGAGCGCTCTCTCAGCCAATTGCTGACTGGCTGAGAGAGCGCTCAGCCAATCACAGGCTGCCCATTCATTGTATGGGCTTTTTTTTTTTCCTTCCGTAATGACTGTGAGAGCTCCCGGCTCCCCCTGCCCGGCTCAGCTGTAAGTAATTGCCGCCTCTGTGTCCCCCGCAGCGTCCGTCCCCCGCAGCGTCCGTCCCCCCAGCCACATTGACGGCTACCTGGGGGAGCGGCGGGTGAGTGGCTGGGCGCCCTCCCTTTAACGGCGGGGGGGCGCCCAAAATGTCGTTACGCCACTGCCGGTAGAACACCAAAAAGTGCAGCAATACCTGCAGAAAAGGTTCATATAACAAAACAACCCATTGGACAGAGCAGCTGTTGGCTCCCTCAGCACAACTGAATCTACAGCTCAATGGCCAGTACCTCTGCAATTATGATCATAGTAAGTATGGCATTTAACATAATTAGTACATAACATCAAGTACTAGTAAAGTGTAAACTAACAGTTCTAGATAATAGGTAGGTGCAGAGACAGAAGGATAGCTCAGTGAGAGAGAGAGAGACCAGGATGCTATGGAAAGGTGGGTACACTGGGCTGTGGCTCCAGGGCCATCAGAGAAATATTCAGGCCAATAGAACCATTGCTTGACGAATGAGGACAATAAGGTTAAATAGGGAATGTCCTCAGTCTACACTTTAAACCAGAACTTAATTTTAACAGCTATTTCAGAGATAGGGGGAGGCTACTGGATGGTGGCCCTAGTAACTATCAATCTATATATTATAAGGGCACAGTCATGCCCTTATATTAAGGCTGAATTAGATAAACAGAATTCTCAAAGCCTAGGATGGGTGACAAGTGCCGCCTGCCGGGTGAAGATGGCAGGGAAGCCCAGGAGGAGCGGTGAATGGTTCAAAAGGGTGAAGATGCAGCAGAAGCCCCGAAGAGGCAGTAGGTGCCGTCCTCTAGGTGAAGATGATGTGGAGGAAATCAATAAATAGATTAAATTTTATTGAAAACCAATGAAATTCCTAAAGACACAAAAAAGGCTGCTTAGGCATAATCTGAAATGTCACAAAACTTCTGAATTTCTACCACTCAAAATTCAAAAAGCAATGAAATTACGATAATTAGAGCGCAATACAGATATGGTAGGCAGGGCCGGCGCCACCACTAGGCATTTGCCTAGGGCGCCGGCCACTAGAGGGCGGTAGTTCAGAGCTGGGAACCCTCCTGGATTGGATGAGCAGCTAAGTGGCTCCCCGCCACCCCCTGCAACCTGATCGGCTGCCGATGCATTACACCCTCCCCCTGTCACTTTACTGCCGACAACCCACCCGCCCAACGCCGCTATGGAGAGACGTGGCACCCAGCAGGTGAGTGGCTTCCCCCCCACCCCCAGCAATCTCAGCGGCTGCCGCCGCATCACTGCCCAACGCTGCTGTGGATCGGCAGCTGAGCGGGTTCCCCCCTAACCCCAGCAAACTCAGCGGCTAGCGCCGCACCGCTCCCGCCCCCCCGGAGCGACCGCATCCTCCACCCCCCCTCCCGCAGCGGCCGCATCATCCACCCCCCCCCCCGTAACAGCGTGACGGTGGGCGCCGGGACGACCCCCTCGCCTGGGGCGACCCCCTTGCCTGGGGCGCTCCGGTGCCTTGCACCGGCCCTGATGGTAGGCCATCACATTCTGTGGTTAGATTCAGCACTCTCAGAGGGAACCAGAGTGTTTGTTATTCTCTACACTTTCTTCACCCCATATACACTTCAATGCTGATGTCTTCCCCAATCCTCCCTGCTGTGCGTTCCCCCAGTTGTGCTAGTCTGTATTTCCCTATCCGCACCAATCTGTCTCTCCAAGTGATGTACAGTGAGGTCAATATAGGATCGGGGCATGAAGGGCCTACTGGGGGAATGCTGTGATTAGGGCCCATGTATAGGGATGTGGCCAGTCTCCAGAGGAGGTATAGCCAGATGCCACAGAAGTTTGACTAACAATTAGAGAGTGCATTATCGGGGCCCCTTGATAAATATCTAAATAATAAGTGTTGAACCTGGTCCTTAAAGGAGCAGGGCCGCCGACAGGGAGGGTGTTGTGGATACAGCTGTTCTGGGCCCCGGCCTCTGGAGGGGCCCAGGTAGCTGCCCACAGTGACAGTGGCACAGTGCCACCCCCCCACACCGCCTCCCCCACCCGGTGGCCCCCCAGCCAGGCACGCACAATACACAGTGCATCCTGCAGGAGCGCCGAGTCTAAGACACAGAGGGGCTCGGCGTTCTGCAGGATGCACTGTGTAGTGTGCGCAGAGAGTGGAGGCGTGCAACCCTGGTGAGGTAAATAGCTAGGTATGGTTAGTATAAGAGCCAAATTTACACACCCAAGAATTCGTTGTGGACATTTGTGAGTTTAGATCAGTGATCTGCCGAAAAGTTAGGCAGGCTATGCAGTGCCTCACCGGTCATACATTTTTCACTCTAGAGTATTGATTATAAAAGTTATTAGAATACAAAAATATATATTTTATTTTTATTATATTTGCTCTGTTCTATAATGGAGTAGGAGATGAATTTGGCAATAGCAGAATAAAACCATTTAAGAGCTTTAATCTAGGAAAAACCAAATGGTTGAATATATTTAACATTTTTGAAGTTGTTTACACTTAATATTTTTTCCCACATTACTGGAGATGGGAGAACTTTAGTTCCCTGGCACCTGGCAAGCTGGTTCTTTACATGTGCACAATTTGAGAGACAGACCCAGTAAGTTAACACTTTCTGTTGAAGAAAATACATTTTGATAAATGAGCCCCTTTGCTTTTGTCTTGCGGTTTAACGAACATAATAGAATCTTTAAAATGTCCTTTTTATTAAGTTCTGCTTTCTATGTTTACATTATACAAATGATTACCAACATTTAATTTACACAAATAGCTTCACTTTCATATTTCATCTCTAACTCCAGTTTGTACATAAACACCGGGGGCCAAATGTAATAGGGTGAGAGTTTCAGAAAGTGAGAGATTTTGGGAGAGTTTTCCCATGTTTTTTAAAGCAGCAATCAATTACATGGCAAAATCAACCTGGTTTTGCCATGTAACTGATTGCCGTTTTAAAAAACATGGGAAAACTCTCCCAAAATCTCTCACTTTCTGAAACTCTCACCCTATTACATTTGGCCCCTGGAATTGTTTATAAGGTATAGGTTTTAGAATTAATTTGCCACATCTGAAATGTATTTATCCCTGTATGACCCATTGCATATTTCCAGTGTATCCCAGTGAGGAAACTGGGAAAGCAGACAATTGGAGGCCCTAAACGATCACCAAAAATCATTTTTGTTTTTAGCACATTAAGCATTGTTCCTCGTACCTGAAATTATTGCAATTGATTCAAATTTAATATTTGGATACTTTAGAAACTGCCCAAAAAAATAAAAATTAATTAGAACGCTGCTAACGCCAACTAGTGGATATCTGGATGCAGCCATCCTGGTGCTGTTTTGTGCCCTAGCGTGGCACAAATAGCATCCTGGGAGTCCCCTAAGTCAGAAAAATGCCAGTAATCACAACTAAAGAGAGTACCGTCATTCTCTGACTTATCAGGGTGCTGATTAGCGGCGAGAATTGAAGCAATGAGAAAGATAGAATATATATATATATATATATATATATATATATATATATATATATATATATATATATATATATATATATATATATATATATATATAAACCCAAGATCACTGCTCCTGTTTGTATGGGCTGTAGATAACATGGATTCTCTGCCAGTACTGTATGCCGCAGCCGCCGCAGGATGCACACATTGATCTGTTCTGCTTTACGCCAATATTTGGAGATATTCTTTAGAGGCATTCAGAATCCACCAATGAACTTTTAGGGGTTTTCAGAATCACACAATAGATTTTCCTGCTTTACATCAAGTTTTAAGTGGAATTTGTAATTAGAAGCCTACTATGGGCCGGATGTACTAAGCTTCAAAAAGTGATAAAATGGAGAGTAATATACAGCCAGCCAATCAGCTCCTATCTGCCATGTCACAGGCTGGGTTTGAAAAATGACAGGTAGGAGCTGATTATTTATCACTCTCCACTTTATCACTTTTTGAAGCTTGATACATCTGGCCCTTAATGAGTCAGACATTATTTGTGCAAGATATCTGACATGAGAGACAGTAACATTCTAAAGCTGTGTACACACAGGGGCGATTTCCTCACATATCGCTTGCAATATGGTCGCTCAGCCACCATATTGCCAGTGATTTGTAGTACTGTGGACGAGAAATCGCCGGGTGCGCACTCCCGTGTGTAGTCTCTAATGGTCGCTGCACCCAGCAGCTCCCCCCCTTCCCCGGCGCAGCATGTCACCCGCAGCAGGAGGTCAGCGACGGACACCCATCCCCCGGCGCAGCATGTCACCCGAAGCAGGTGAGCAGCGCTGTGCCAGCAATCATTGTTGCTATGTACAACCTCACCTCTAAAGTGATTCAAATAAATATTTAACTGCGATACATTTTCCCAAAACATAGTCTGTGTGACAGGGTATATGTTTAATAAGGTTTGGTATTTTAGATTTACAATGTCTAGGGCTACAGTCATATGGTTGACCACTTATGGTTTACAGTCAAAAGGTCGACAGGATCCAATGGTCAAAAGGGTTGACAGGGTTCAAAGGTCGCCATGGAAAAGTTTGACATGGATTTTCATGGTTTTTGGTGTCTATGTTGACATAGGTTGAGATGGACACCGTCTAAGTGTACCACACCCCTCATATGGCTCTCTATGCTCGCCATGCTTCGGCCTCGGTGCCTGGTTGTGCTCGGCACACTATTATATTCTCCCTACATGCCGTACTAAATGGTATGGTATGAAATACATTTTTTTAATACATGTCAACATTTTCCATGCCGACCTTTTGACCCTGTCGACCTTTGGGCACTATCGACCTTTGGACCCTGTCGACCTTATGACTGATGACCGAGTCAATCTATCTTGAGTCTGGATACCGTTTAACACAACTGTTTGAGCAAGAAAAGTTTGTACATTATTTTTTTTTAATATTGTGAAAAAAGTTAAGAAAAATTTTCCACTGAGAATGGAACATACCTTTATCCAAACTACTTATAAAAATAACAACATTTAGTGCCACATATTGGAGCAGCTGTCAGCAGTAAGTTCCCGTCAGACAAGCAGTGATAGAGAGATGTTATAGAGCACGTGTAAGCAGCTGCCTCACTTAAAACAGCTGTTCTGTACCTCAGGATCCCCACAGAACAGAAGAGCAATAACCAGAAGAAAAGTCAAACTTTAAATGTAAGGACAGACCAGACAGTTTATTATTTACAATACATCATTTCCCATGTCTTCTACATTCTGGGGCCGATTTTGGTTCACACAGAGTGAACCAAATTGGTCCCCTGCCCTGATGGCCGGGGTTTGCGCATGTGCATTTCTGCGCATGTGCAAACACTGACTGCGAATGCCGAGAATTTCGAAGAGGGGAAGGAGAGACGAGGGTGTTGTCGGCACTGGGCCATAGGAACGTACAGCATTTCATGGGCACCCCCATGAAAATGCTGGGCCGATGCCTGCTGGGGCTGACCTCACATGATGTCAACCGCCCTGTCTTCGTCCCGGCAACTGCAAATACAAGTCAGTTGAGATGGACTTATATTTGCGAATGCAGGAGAAATCAACTACAGATCACAGTAATCGAGAGGGGCAGTAAGGAATCAGAAGTACCTTGGCCCCTGGTCATTTAGGGCATTAAAAGAGTAAGCCAATCTTGAAAATGATTCACCATCCAACAGGCAGCAAATGGAAGTAGTAGAGAACTGCGGTTATGTGGCTTGAATGGGGGTTAATAGTCTGACTGATGCATTTTGTTCCACCTGAAAGCAGTGCAATTCTTTTGCTTGGAGTCCAAGGTAGAGGATATTGCAGTAGTCTAGGTGTGATGATACAAATGCATGCACAGTATGACTTAAATTAGGGAATTAAGGTCTTTACTCTGGCTATGTTCCTTAGATGAAACAATGAGGATTAGATTGTGGCTGATAGCTGATGTTTAGTTTTCAAGCCACTATCCAGGACAAAACCATGATTGTGCACATGTTCAGTGTTTTGTAGTTCTGAACCACCATGCTTAAGTCCTGTTGGTTGACTGTAGTCTTGCCAGCATTCTTCCACACCACATCTGGAGCTGTTACCGTACATCAGTCAGAAAATGGTGTGTGACAAGCCCAGAAATGTCAACACCATCACTTGCCTGTTTTAGAAGCGTTAGTAAATCTACCCCCTGGGGCAGTAAATAGAAAGGCCTTGCGGCATTCATTAAAATGACAATCTTCTCCTTCCTTCAAAATCATGTGATCAGCAAGGAACTTGGTGGCTGACTGGCCCAGAAGATCATTTTAGTTTACAATGTCCCGGGACAAACAGAATTCATGTTTCTAGATGTAAAAGCATAAACATGGCTTTAACTGAATTAAAAAATATATGTTACCACTGCTATGATTAAACACTTGATATATGCTCTAAGGGGAGTCTTCAATTAAGTAAGTTTTTTGGCTAGCCGAAAAAAAAAAAAAAAAAAAAAAAAGATTTTTGGACTAGTCAAAAAATGCATGGATTGGTGAATTACTCGCCGATCAACATGGATTTTTTTGCTGGTGGCAACTTGGCAAAAAAAAAAAACATTGCAAAACATTTACAATCCTGCATCGTTTTTTTTTTTTGCGGCTAGATAAGAAATCAAACTTAACCCTTTGAGTGCCAAGTGTGAAAATTGTAAAATCATAAATTTGTATTCATCATAATGACCTGTAATATTTACTATATATAGGAAATGTTATTTTTATTTATTTTATTTTTTTTTACACAATTTTTATTTGCATTTATATAACAAATGTGAGCAATGTATTTTGAATGGATATTTTGTACCTCTTGCAGAGATGTTGGCTCTCAAAGTGTTAAGTGAATACCCCCAATGTGGGAATCTTCTCAATCAAACAAAATTCAACTGAGCGCTTCAGTCCCTTCACCAGAGAATCCACAGATACCAACAAACCTAAATGCAAGATGGTCACCCACCCCTTTACTAATATATCACAAAGTTATATCAAACTTAAGACAAGCGCCTCCGTGCACCAACACAGTTAACAAAATATGGTCTATAAAGATATTGCAGAATTTCAACCACAACAACCACAGACCAGTGGTCGAAGTGGGGCGGTATACGGGGGTATGCCATACCGCCACTTTAATCTGAAGATAAAAAAAAAACCTTTTTTCCCCCCCTCAGGATGCTCTCTGATCACTCAGCAGCGCATATTGTGCTTTTGTAATACCCCTGTACAACGGGGCTGTCTGGCAGGGGACGTTGATGGACAGGGGGGTGTCCGAAGGTGCGCACTATATTCACTCTTTACTTTTCCATACCCCCACTTCAAAATTTCCACTTCGACCACTGCCACAGACAGTATACATAATACAGAAGAAAAAAAACAAATTCAATTGTCTAGAAGCACCTGACAATGAGGTTGATATACATACAGAAGTAACACATTTCCTGTAAATAAGGCAAGAGCACCATTGCATCTACTTTTGTTAAGCTGTAGAATTCATCTTTGACCCTCTGGGTGAAATTTAATAGGATGAGAGATTCAGAAAGTAAGAGATTTGGTAAGAAATCACCAGTTTTGTTTAAGCAGCAATCATTTACACTGCAAAATCAAACTGGTTTTGCAGTGTAAATGATTGCCGCTTTAAATTAAAAAAAAAACTCAAGATTTCTTACCAAAAGTGGCAATCATTTACACTGCAAAACCAGTTTGATTTTGCAGTGTAAATGATTGCTGCTTAAACAAAGCTGGTGATTTCTTACCAAATCTCCCACTTTCTGAATCTCTCATCCTTTTAAATTTCACCCTATATGTTATTTGATAATTATGCTTTAAGAAAAAAATGTCTGACTTTTCAAGAAGTCAATAGGACAGTAGTTCCCTAACTGTGGGCCTTATTCTGATCGGTGCGGTCGGATCCGAATATGCGGCCAGGACCGTGCGTGCGAAATCCCGCCTTCCATACGGATCGCCAACTCCGTCCGTACGCGGTAAGAAGCTGGCCGAACGGACCGCACGTGTATTTTTCATGGAATACGCCTCCTCCATCTCAGGGAACCTCCCCCATCATTCGAGTGGTCCACCAGCTCCCGCAACCTCAGACCACACGGACATTTTTCCATGCAAAAGCAGGGATCTGGGCGGGCAGCTGACATCCGGCGATGTCATATGTCCGCCCCCTACACGTGCGTCACGGCCGCATTACCATACGTACGCCCAGCGTTTGCATGGGAACGCCCATGAAACGCGGGGCGTATGCATATGGTAATGAGCCCAAATAGCCCTTCACGCCCCTCTCCACCCCCTGTTCGGAGTGTTCACATTTCATGCAGGATTTTGCCGTACACCCCGCTCGCACATGCGCAGAGACGCCTCTGCACATGCGCAGACACAAAACATCGGCGGCACGAACGCACGCGGATATTACCGCACCAACCAGAATAAGGGCCTGTGTGCTGTTGCACTCAGGGGAGCCTCAAGATACTTGCAATGGTGCTTTGGATTGGTGATCCAGAACCAATTAAAATTATTTATGGTCACTTTAATAGACAAATTCATAAATGGTGGCTGCCCATCTTGGCCCTTACAACATAACTGAATGTAAGGATGACATATAAACACAATATCATTAATCTAATATTTTATTCTACATTTCTTAATTAGAAACTTTTGGCCTAGAGGTTCTGTGATTAAAATTCTAATACTCTAGGATGCCTTCATTCAAAAAAGTTTGGGAACCACTGCAATAAGATATTTAGTTTACTTCACTTAATACAAGAGTGAATTGAACATCATAGTGTACTGACTGCCTGATATTGCAGAGAAACTCCGCAAAGAAGCTCTCTGAGAAAGCCACTGGCGTAGTATGCGGGGAAATGTGTTAGGGTTTTGACCAAGCTCCACCAGTTATCCTTCACCTACCTATGAGGACGGACTCTTGATTTGCTTAGTGGGCTATTCTGCGTAGGGAAATCACATCGCATGGGCCATTTTAAGTGCTGTGCAATGTGATGCGATTTTCCTATGTAATTTATTCACTGCTATCTTAGCCCTGGGGGGATCGCATCGCATCTCCCGCAAAATCGCATGCAATTTGATAGGGTGTTCGATGCCATTACATAAGCTATACAATAATATAATTGTATGACATACAATGATGTTTTAGGCACCCCCCACTATCCACGCCACCCCGAAGCGTGGCGAGCGCAGCAAGCCCCACAAGGGGCGTCGGAATGCGTCCTCCAACCTTTTCATACCCCACTATCCACGTGGGCGTGGAGTTGAGTTTATATAGTGTGGCGAATGCAGCGAGCCCCACTAGTGGACGCGGAATACATGTAAAGTAATCCGCTCGCCACGCTTTGAACTCGGTGGCTCGCTGCGCTCGCCACACTGTATAAAATCAACTCCATGCCCACGTGGATAGTGGGGGTATGAAAAGGTTGGAGGACGCGTTGCGCCGCCGCTCGCCATGCTTCGGGGGTGGCGTGGATAGTGGGGGGTTGCCTAAAACCTCATTGTATGTCATACAATGATATTATTGTATAGCTAATGTAATGGCATCGTACACCCTATAAAATTGCATGCAATTTTGTGGGAGGTGCAATGCGAAGCGATCCCCCGGGGCTAAGAGTGCAGTGAAAAAAATGACATAGGAAAATCGCATCGCATCTCATGGCCCTTAAAATGGCCCATGCAATGCGATGCAATTTTCCTAAGTTACCGTACATATGCAAATTGGTCGCCCGTCTACTACATAAGTACCAAATGTTGTTTTATTTCTTGTGTTAATATGTAACATTTGGTGTCAAATAGGCACATAAATAAATGTCTATTCTAGCCCAGTTTTTTTTTTTAGTAACTATAAATAAATATATATATATTGTTTCAATGTGAAGCTACAGAAGTGTTCTTTTTCCTTTTTACATTATTGTACTGATTCATGGGGGGGTATGCAATGTGCTGCCGCTATTTCCGACGTGGGAAATAGCGGTGGCTCCCTATTCAATGCTACCATTAATGACAGCAACGATCCGGGATCACGGCAGAACGGGCCCGACTTCAGAAGCTGTCGTGCCCGTTCTGCCGATAACAGCCGTGGATTGCCGTTATCCGCAAACGGGCCAGGATCACGGCTGTCGGCGGGGATCGACAGCAGTGATCCCAGATTGCATACCCCCTCAATGTTTGTGTTGGTAGATACATAATTTTCTCCCTGATAAAGTCTTTTTAAATGTTGGGTTTTTCTGTTATGTACTCATGATTGAGAAATACTATACTGTGCATTCTATACCGGCCTATTGAAGGATCATTGACAATTTCTTCTCTCTGCTTCACTGGATCGTGGACGGAAATTCCTTACATTATGGTTTAAATCGCAATATTCAGGCACCATACCACTACTGATAGATAGATATCTATATACAGTACACATATACACACAAATGTCATCTAATATATATATATATATATATATATATATATATATATATATATATATATATATATATATATATATATATATATATATATATATATATATCAGTTTGTGTGTCTCCGGAACACTGCCATCTGTTGGCAGCAAGTGAAACTACATCTCTTTCTCTCTCACACATGCACAAACACAGAGGCAATCACAAGGTAGCAGAAAAGCTTTCGCATTTGCTTCGAGCGGGCTTACTAGTACACCAGCCAATCAGCTCCATTATGTAATTTGACAGTTAGGGGCTGATTGGCTGGAGCACTATCACCTTGCGCTTAACGTTCTTTATGGGAATAGATACCACTTCTACAAGCTTTATACATGAATCCCAGTGTCTGATAGGACACTGCCTATAGCGCACCACTATATTCTTTTTCTCTCTTACACCAAAAGCTGGACTTATCGATCTTGTTCACTTTGGCCATCATGAACAATAACCCTGTTGCTTGACTATTGAATTGTGAGGAAAATTACTGTCCAGATCCAAATGTAGTAACTAATGTTCATATAGGAATTTTTAATCAAACAATAAAATACATCTATGCCTCAGATAGGTTTACCAAGACTTTCTAAAGTTTCAATAAGGGTTCACCATGCTCTTAAACCTTTTCAGCCTAGGGGCCATATTCAATGAGAAAAAATTGCCATGTTTTATGGCGAGTTTGTGCTATTTTCGCGTTGGAGGGAGCATTTTGCTCTCCAAAAGTGAACCACCCTATTCAATGTGATATTTTCGCCGTCTTTCTAAGTAATTTTCGCCGTGTCTCTCCGTGTAGCAATTCTCCATCTTTTCATGGAGAACTGGAATGTGAACTTTTAAACTAAAAGGTTTTTTTTTTTATTTTGGTGTCAAAAAATGAAGGGGCATGTTATTTTTATTAATGTGCTTATAGCACATAAATATATATTTAATTTAAAAAAAAATATTTTTTAATTTTTTTTTTTTTTTTTTTTTACACAGAGCAGCCAGCAGGGGGCCGGAGCTCTCGAGCCGCTCATTAGATATTCATATATTCACTGCACCCGATCATTACATATGCACGAAAGGGTGCAGTGAATACTGGGTCCCCCGCTGGCTATAGGGGGGGGGGCAGCTTGTGCTGCCTGGGTCCCGGGGAGCCCTCCTCCCCTCCACATATTTTCTGGGGCAGCCAGGGAGACTTTAATCTCCCTGGCTGCCACCGTCCCCCGGCTCCCTGCCAGCTCCCTGCCGCGGACGCTCGTCCGCTGCAGGGGTTAAGACTCGCCGCGAGGGGCGGCGAGTCTTAACCACATTGAATAGTGGGAGCAGGAGTGGCAGCGAGCCCTCCGGAACAGGGCGAGTGCATGGCGAGAGAAAAAATCTCTCGCCATGCACTGCAAATTTTTCTCATTGAATATGGCCCTAGAACTCACATTAATGGACACCCAAAGTCTAAAATTATTTTTCTGTCACTTCCTCCCCACACCCCTCCCACCAATACAAATAGTATCAAATTCTCACAGACACCAATTATAGCAAGGATATTAGAAGATGCATTTGGCTTATGCCCCAAATATGTATAAATAGTATTTATCCAGTTTCCAAGTAGATCTTACTGCCTTTCTGCTACAATGTAATAAACTTAAGGTCACGATATATTATAGCACTAGCTTCTAAGGGTAGAAGGATACCATTCATTTTGGATGGAGACATCGGGGAATCTGTTCTAGGACCCGGGATTCAGTGTGCAGTTTACAGAACACAGTCAAAGACATCCATGTATGCTGTATTACATATGATGTGGCATGGAGTGGGGGACACATACAATAAGCACAGGAATGCTGTTGTTTTCCCTCCCTCCAGTGGCGGAACTCCCGGAGGCAATGGAGTCATCTGCCGCCGGGCGCCAGCCTTAAAGGGGGGCACTGGCTCCATTGCCCCCGATGTTCTGATCATTTTAGAGGTGCTGCCCGGCAGTAGCCTTTTGTATGCAGCGGTTCCCCCCCTCCCTGCTACTTCTCCCTGCCACTTGATTTGCTGCTGCTGTACGCACAACGTACGAGTACGAGTAACAGCAGCCTGATCAAGTGGAGAGCCAGCGGCAGCAACACAGTGATGAGGAGCGGAGTCGGGCAGGAGAGCCCCGCGTGTCAGCCCCGCCTCCCGTCACCAGCAGCTGAGGGCCCCGGGGAAAAGCATCCACACCGCGCATTCCCCTGACAGGAATCCAAAGTGCGCACATACAGTATCCCTGCCGCAGCTTCTCCTCCGCTCTCCAACGTCCCAGCAGCTCATCTGTCACCACCTGCTGTACAGGCCCTACCGAGGCTGCTACCGCAGCCCAAATCTAACCCTGCAAGCAATCTGCAGGACTGACCGAGGCCTGGGGACCTGGAGGGCCGAACCCAGAAGCATGCACCACCATCAGGAGAATCCCGGGGAGCCCAAGTACATGGAAGGTACCTTTGCCTGAGCCCCCTCTCAGCCCATCCCGCTCTCTGCCTGACCCCTCTCTCACCCCTCTCTTTTTGCCTGACTACCCTCTCTCTCTGCCTTACCCCCTCCCACCCAATTCCTCTCTGCCTGACCGCACTGTCCCCCATCTCTTTGTCTGACCCCCTCTCTCTCTGTGCCTAACCCCCTTTCACCCCATCGCTTGCTCTGCCTGACTGCACTCTCACCCATCTTTCTTTGCCTGCTACCCTCTCTCTCTCTCTCTGCCTAACCCCCATCCCACCCAATCTCTCTCTGCCAGGCCCCACTGTCACCCATCTCTCTTTGCCTGAGCCCACTCTCTCTGCCGAACCCCCTCTCACCCCATTGCTTGCTCTGCCTGACCCCACTCTCTCTTACCCTTAAATCCTCTAACCCTCTTCTCTCTATCGCTGACACCATCTCTTGTCCTGACACTCTCTCGCTCTCCCCTCTAATTTCCTCACTTTCCCTGATGCACCCTCTCCCCCTGACATTCTTTCTTTATCTCTGACACTCTTGTTTCTCTCTTTCTCCATCTTTCTTTCTCTTTTTCTTTCTCTTTCTTTCTCCCCCCCCCCCCCTATTTATCATTCTCTTTCTATCTATCTATGGGGGGCACCAACTTTTATCCTGCCTCCGGGCGACCTGGACGAACTTACGCCACTGCCTCCCTCTGAAGAGACAATGTCAGATACAGTGCTTAAAGTGGTCCAGGACAGGTGGTGGAACTCACTTCCCACGCCACCTACCCCCGCTCCCATTAGGATGGAGTGAGGGCTGGCGCCAGGGGTTTCAGCACCAACCTTGCAAACTATAAATTCAGGCCTTACCCATCATAGACCGCAAGAGGTACACTGGTCTCGCAATGGGGTGTGGCTACTCAATAGTACCCCTTACTCAAATTACGCCAGATAGTAGCTAATCTAATTTACATTAAACCCCATATTATTACCAATTATACACATCATGAAACACAATTGTACCCTTTTTACATATTACGTCACACAGGTTTGACTCTTACGCACAGCAGTAGTGCTGCTTATACACATGATATCCACCACAGTTAATGCCCTCAGTATTGCCACTTACAAATAATGCCCCCAGTATTGTTACTTAATACACAGTTCTGCCCCGTTCTTGCGAACTTTAACCCCAGCTGTGCAGCATATTGTGTGTAGTGTGAGTGCTTAATCACACACACACACACACACACACACACACACACACTATATATAATTATCTGCAGCACCTAGGTGTGTTTTGTGCACGTTTTTAATTCCAATACCTTATAATAACCGTCTCTGCCATCTCTTCCCTCAATGTCTGCTCCTCTCCTCATATCAGTAGAAGTAGACATGCGAAAATATCATATCCCCCGCCTCCAGCCCCCCACCTCCAGCAGGGGGCTGGAGGAGGTGGGACAGGTCGAATCAATCATTCCCTTTTAGCGATGCCCGTCTGCCACATCACTGACCTAGGTGGGCACTGCGCCGGTCTGTGGGGCAACCACAGGAACACCAGGAAGCCGCTCTGAGCCTCTCCTGGCAGCGCAGCATGAAAGGCGCGTGGGCTGTGGAGGAGAGTCAGCTACTTTTTTTTATTGCTGGCTTGCCACTGATGATAGGATGGATGATGAGAGTTAGACAATGTGATTCACTCTTCCTGCCTCTCATCATCCATCCATTTGGTACCACACACAGCCATACATGGTAATCATCATTGTCATTTTGTGTATTACGATTATATGATTTCCTTCCTTTCAAATTAAGGGGGTAACATTGGCGTATCTAAATATATATATATTTTTTAATTGAATAGGTTGAAACATGGATTAGACTAAAAATAGTCGTAAACTGCCATTTTCCGACAAACAGCAGTCTCCGACTCTAAATTAATACACCCAATTGAGCGTATTGTGGACTACCGTATGCAACGCTGTTTAAATGAAATTTCATGATTTTTGCATAATGTTATGAAAAACAGGCTTAATAAATATGCCCCTACATATGTCCTGTAATTAACTGTTGACTGTAAGAAAATTATTTATATTACTTTTCAACTTTTATCAACTGGAACAAAACAATCATTTAGAATCAATATACTTTTTTCATTCTTTTAAAAAAAAAATATATATGCTTCTGGGGATTTTTTTTTTTTTTTGTGACTCACAGATGAAGAATCTCTAACCAAAAAAAGCAAAAGGTTATTGTTCCTACAACTAATATAAAGTTGTATCATTCAAATGAATTGATTTTTTTTATTTGTACATCTTTATCTGCTGTTACTGTAGCCTGCACCTGTGTTTCATTCCTCTTGTAGATAGATAGATAGATAGATAGATAGATAGATAGATAGATAACACAATATCAACTATACTTTTACCAATTAAAACAAATAAGTGACATCAGAATGACTAAATAAAGATCAATTGGGGGGAAAAACAATCACTGAAGCTACAGTAGGTGCGATTACAGGGAGAAAACGTGAAATGCTACCATGTGGCACTGAAGGGGTTAAACAGAGGACAGTGTCAGGAAAAGCAGACAGTGTATTTGCAATAAGTAGATCAGTACATTTGAGGCCACAATGTTACACAGCTTCTTTCTTCTGTATAAGATTGCTGGTAACTGGCTATAGACAGGCGGTGGGGGGCACACTACACTACACTACACTACACAGGAGACATACAACTACAATATTATACAAATCACACTGCCAATGGACGTTTCTCCCCAATACATATTGCTGCGAGCAGGACTCCCACACATGATGCCCTGTAGCTGCTGACTTTGCATGAAGTTGTTGACCTCCATAGGATTTTATTTTTTTGTTAGTGTATTATGTGTTTTTTTTATTTTTTATTGCAGGCTATAGAGAAAGTAAGATCAGGAGAGTGTCAGAGACAATGCCAGCACCCGGGCACACATTGCTGGGTATAATGGTGTATAGCTATACCCATGCACTGCTAAAGTGCAGATAGCTGCCCCCCTCCCATGCTCACACATATACACAACATCCTCCTACAGGAATACATTGTTGCAAACTTGGGAAGCTCTTAAAAATGCCGGTAGTCAGTAGAAAGCGGAGAAACCCCCCTCAGCAGTTAGCTCAGGCTCTCCCCTGTCTAAGGACACCCGTTGCAGAGCTTTTCCTTACCCGCACGGACTTTTTCCAGGCTGATTTGCTTGGCCCGGTGCGCTGCTCCCTCTTCCCTCTGCTTCTCAGCTATTCACCCCCCGCCGCTGCTCACTGCCTCATTCCAATATGGCCCAGAGGCTGCCACTGCGCATGCGCGCTGATCACTCTCTGCCTGCTGCTCTAATATTGTGTCTGTGTGTGAGGATTTTTTTTTGTAGGGCATTTTCGCTCTTCCTCCACCCACTTTTTTTTTTTTTAGCTTTATTTAAGAGTCTTCAGCCCTGTCACCCCGCAGGAGCTTGCTGATGAGTTGCACTTTTCGCTGTGTTTTCATGTCATGCCATTGGCTAGTAAGGTGCTTGCAAGTCTCTTTTATAATCACAGGAAGTGCACAGAAATTCCATATTCCACCCCAAATCCCAACTCCTGAGCCACCTCACGAATCATAAGCTTCCCCAACAGCACGTAAGAGCACATAGGGTTACAGGTTGCTTTGTTAGCAATGTGTCAGTCATGGGGAATCTGGTCACATTATTATTAGCACTCCTATATTTCCTGTACCCCAGGCGTCTGTGCATTAGTCCAACGTGCAGATTATATATAGGCTAGGCAGGGAACCATTCTCCACCTTCCTAGGCAGAACTTTCATACAGGGTAATTGGGGATTTTCTGTCCTGGTAAGGGCTAGCATTCCTTCATAACTACAGCAAGGTTATACACATGAGCCTGGGTGCAATATAGTCAGCAAGGAAAACATTCATTAAGGGCATTCAGAGAATAAAGTAGATAACCACTAGCAGGAGCTTTAAATATAAACAATGAATTTAATTTATCTTGCAGATATAAAGATATGGTTAATTACAATTAATATGGATATTTGGGAATTACCGTATATGGCAGCGTGGGTCAGCTCTTGGCAGACTTTGCCTATCTCTGCCATATACAGTATCCTATAGTAACAATTCTTGTACCTCTCCCTAGGAGAGCAGCATACTGTGATATATATTTAATGCCGTGGGCGAGCGGTGACTGCGAGCAGGACTTTTTGCTCGCAGTCACTGCTCACCCTGTCAGTATTCAACTGACCCCCCTCATTCGCAAATTCCCCCTCGCTCCGTTTTTTGAGCGAGGGGGAATTTGCGAATGTGCCTCCAAAAGCTGCAAGAATCGAGGCTAATTACAGCGAGTTTGCTGCACTAGCCTCGGCTCTCGCAGTTTAGGGGAATCCTCGCCATTCTGTGACTGCGAGGATTCCCCCGGAACGTTGCATAGTGCGAGCGGCCGGCGCGGGGGTTAAACTGCGAGGATCACTGGTTTTCTATGATCCTCGCAGTTTAACCCCCTCGCCGGCCGCTCGCACCGGCATTGAATACTTGCCTTTATGTCATATTTATAGTTTGGTACATTTTGATTGGCTATTCCTTTACTGCACCTCAGGAACACGTTCAAAATATCTGACTTCACGTAGAGTTACAGGCATATTGGGTACGTGTTATGTATGGGAAAAACATATATATGTAATAATTCCTTTGTGTTCTGTCACACAGCTACATATTTATTATATTAACAGTTTCTTATATAGCGCACACATATTCCGCAGCGCTTTACAGAGAATATTTCAACATTCACATCAGTCCCTGCTCCAGTGGAGCTTGCAATCTATATTCCCTACCACATATACACACACAGACATTCTAGGGTTAATTTTGTTGGGAGCCAATTAACCTACCAGTATATTTTTGGTTTGTGGGAGAAAACCGGAGTACCCGGAGTAAACCCAAGCAAGCACAGGGAGAATATACAAACTCCACACAGTTAAGGCCATGGAGGAAATCAAACCCATGACCTCAGTGCTGTGAGACAGTAATGCTAACCATTACACCATCTGTGATATCCATATAAATGATCATCTTTATTCCTTAGAATAATCAACTAACACCTCAGCCACCCAAACAATAATGATGCCGGCCCTGATACCAGCCCATGCCTCCCCAGCCATTTACCTCGTCACACTTCATTGCTATGACCTTATGGTGCTCTACTACAACCAAATCTAAAACCTATAGAAAAAAATGAATACAGTCATATTTTTGAAAAGCATAGTACAGGGCTATCTTACCTATAAATGAGGGTCATACACTTTAGTGTCAGTTACATTGATCCTCCTTTGTTAAATATAATAAAAATAATAACATATTGTTGTGCTATTATTATTATTATCATTATTATTATTATTATTATTGATTATTATTGCGTCCTATTGTTTGTGCATTACATTTGTTAACAATAATAATAGAAAGATTTCAGTAGGCGATTCAATGTTTACAGCACACAAATATGAAATAAAGTAATAGGACACAGCTGATTCACAGATATAAATGACACAGAAATGAATAACTCCTGCTACAGTAAGATATTGTATATTCATTGTATACAGTATGTCTCATTATCAGCGTATGTGTCTATGAATACACCCCCTCATCTCTACCTCTGTCAGTTGGAGGACCGCAGGGCACAGTGTTAGGTACTCGGCTTTCTCAATCTATACCACATCTCTTTGAAAACTAATCAACTCTTGGATTTCAGCATCATCTGTAGGTGTATGATAGTTACTCAGATCTACCTATCCTACTCACCATCTGCATTGATCCATGTCACTGAATGCCTTTCTGATGTTACATCATGGATGTAAACTCACCACCTAAAAATATTTCCAAAATAGAATGAATTATATTTCCACGATAGTAATCAACCGCCTGATATCTCCAACCTGATATCTCTATCACTGTTGAGAACACGACAATCAATCCTGCCCCACAAGATCACTGCCAAGGTGTCATCCTTGAATTGCACTTTGTTGCCCAAATTCAGGGGTAGATGTATGAAGCAGTGATAAGGGAGGAGAAGTGATAAAGTTTCTGGTACTTTATCACCGGCCAATCAGCTCCTTACTGTCCCTGTTTAAACCCAGCCTGTAACTTAACAGTCAGGAGCCGATTGGCCGGTGATATAGTACCAGGCCCTTTATCACTTCTCCTCCCTTGTAACTGCTGCATACAGTACATCTACCCCTAAATCTGGTATAGATGTATGAAACGGTGATGACTGAGTAGAAGTGATTAAGTGCCTGGTACTTTATCACTGGCCAATAAGATCTTAACTGTCCCTTTTTAAACCCAGCCTTTAACTTAACAGTCAGGAGCTGATTGGTCGGCCAGGGACTTTATCACTTCTCCCCCCGTTATCACTGCTTCATACATCGGTCTCTTGGCCCCCCTTAAGGGCCCCTTACACTTGTGAGATTTTGTGAGATTTGATCCAATTTGAGTCAATTTATCTGACAAAATCTGATGTGCCTGTCTGACAAAATCTTATGTGCCTGATGTGTAGGACCCAATACACAATCCCGTGCCATTGGGTATAACCAAGAGATTGGAAGAGATTGAACCTCCTGCACATAGGATAAATCTCGAGTCAATCAGGTTCAATTTGTTGATCAATAAGTTGAACAAGTGTAAGGGGGCCTTTACACTTGTTCAACTTATTGATCAACAAATTGAACCTGATTGACTCGAGATTTATCCTATGTGCAGGAGGTTCAATCTCTTCCAATCTCTTGGTTATACCCAATGGCACGGGATTGTGGATTGTGTCCTACACATCAGGCACATAAGATTTTGTCAGACAGGCACATCAGATTTTGTCAGATAAATTGACTCAATCCACCTGAATTGGATCAAATCTCACAAAATCTCACAATCATGCTACAAAAAACATATAAAATTATACCGTACTCAAGACACTGCAAAAACTGTAATCCACACTCTCATAATAGGGCAGATATATTAAGATGGCCATAACGTTTTTAAAATAAAGGGTCCCGCTTCTCCTGCATAACGTGGAGAAGCTGGCACCCGTTATGGGCAAATGTATTAAAACACACCCCCCCCCCCCCCCCCAGCCAATAAGGAGAGCCTAATCGGGAAAGCATGGGGATATTGGGACAATTATGGAACTGCTTGAATAAACAGACAAGTATATAGTCAGTTGTTTTTTTTCAAGGATTCTAGAGTTGGAGCCCCTGTCTGTCTGCCCCATCCCTTTAGAATGTAAGCTCTCACGAGCAGGGCCCTCTGCCTTTATTTTTCTTTTATTTGAATCATCTACATACTTCCTTTGATGGCATCTAATCCCTTAGTTCAGTATTGTCTGCTGATGCAGAAATGTTTATATATCCTGTACTTGCTCTCTTGAACTGTAAATGTGGCCATACACAGGTGGCCTGTTTTTATCCGATTCTAATGGTTCGGGTTGATATATCGTATGAAAACTGGCCAAATCAGACCTGTTTGACATCCGATCTGACCCAATGCATATTCCCGTGCACATTGGATTGGATCTTGTAGATCATCCGTGCAACACTTATGATCTGTCGGAATCGAATGCATCAGTGTACATCGTTTTTTTTTAGCACCTGCGATGTATCGCATCTGATCAGGGCCATAGGTGACGGGCAGGAGAGGCGCTCTCCCCACTCTGCATTCTCTGCTGGCAACTGGAGAGAGGCTGCGGTAGCGGCGGGTGAGCAGATTTCACAACTCCCATTTAAATGAATAGGCGGTTGCTGATTCATTTGAATGGGAGTTTTGAAATCTGCCGGTCTGCCACTATCGCATATAAAAAATGGCTCATTAAGAGGCAAATCTTATGTAGCTCGGTACTTGTTTATTATCACGGCGCCCGTTATGTCACAAAGTTTAACCTGCCGCAGACAGAGGAGGAGTCAGTGTTTTTTTTTTCAGCAGCACCATTTGCTGCCACTGACACAAACCTGTGTTAATGGACACCCAATGCGCCTGTGTATGAAGGAGTGCATGTGGCGCTGCCATATTAAATCCTGTCGTAAGAATGTCGTCATTACTGTCTCAGATGTATGATATGGCTGGTGTGAATGTGTTCCTGAAACACCCCCACTATCCATGCCAGCCCGAAGTGCGGCGAGCGCAGCGAGTCCCGCGAAAGGGAGGCGTCCTCCCGACTTGTTCATACCCCCCACTATCCACGTCGGCATAGAGTTGATTTTATAAAGTGTGGTGAGCACAGCGAGCCACTGAGCCCGAAGCGTGGCAAGCCGACGCAGATTACTTCACATGTATTCCGTGGCCCCTCGCGGAGCTCGCTGCGCTCGTCACGCATCAGGCTCGGTGGCTCACTGCACTTGCTACAATTTATAAGATCAGCTCCACGCCAACGTGGATAGTGGGGGTATGAACAAGTCAGGAGGACGCGTAACACATCACATCGCGAGGCCCGCTGCGCTCGCCACGCTTCGGGCTGGCGTGGATAGTGGGGGTTTGAAAAGGAGGCATTTGTCAGTATGTATCATGAAGCACTGGCAAATGCCTCCTTTATTGTGCATAAGACGCACCTGTGACCGCATACCCCCTTTGTGCAGGAGACGCACGTGCGACCGAACCCCCCAACCCCGTCTCCCTGAAGCGGACATGGGCAGGGAGTCACAGACAGCTGGATTGCCTCTCCGCCGGCGTCCGCCAACGCAGGGGATCTGGCGGTTACCGGCGCTGTGTGAGAGGCGCTCACTCGCCTTGCCATGGATGACGGGGACAGAGCCATGGATGCCGGGGACAGAGCTGGGATGCCGCAGAGTCCCTACGCTAACTACGCTAGGCAGCCGTTGGGCTGCCGCGGAGCTACTACGTTAACTATGCTAGGCAGCCGTTGGGCTACGCTGACAGTGTAGCTTAGCGTAGCCGGGCACCGTGCTATTACACAAGTACCTGTAGCTCTCCCGGAAATCAGGTCCGACTTGTGCCTTGAACTAAATTTTGTTATTTTTGTTTACTTGTTTATAAACTCTGTTACTGGATGCTGCGGATCCCTTGTGGTGCTATAAAAAAAGAATTGATAATAATAATAATAATAATAATAATAAGAAGAAGAAGAAGAAGAAGAAGAAGAAGAAGAAGAAGAAGAGCCTCTCAAACTATAAACTACACCAACCTATATCTTCAATTTCCCATCCTCCTGGCCATAGGCGTGCGCAGCTTATTTTGTTAGGGGGTGCACCACTGGAGGGGGCGTGTCATCACCGCCTACTGGGCGTGTCTATCACCGTCTACTAAGCGTGTCTATCACTGCCTACTGGGCATAAAGGTAAACTAAATAGGTGACTTATTTATGTATATGGACTTCATAATGAATCATTCCATACACCAGAAATAGGGACAGTGCCTGCTGCAAAAATGTACACTGTATTTCCCATTACGCCACACACCATAATGCCCATTACACATGACGCCACACACCATAATGCCCATTACACATGACGCCACACACCATAATGCCCATTACACATGACGCCACACACCATAATGCCCATTACACATGATGCCACACAGCATAATGCCCATTACACATGACGCCATACACCATAATGCCTATTACACATGACGCCACACACCATAATGCCCATTACACATGACGCCACACACCATAATGCCCATTACACATGACACCACACACTAATGCCCATTACACATAACGCCACACACCATAATGCCCATTACATATATCGCCACACCCCGTAATGCCAATTACACATGACGCCACACTCCGGTGATGCCCAATACATATTATGCCATATACAGTAGGAGCAAGTTTCATCTTTGCTCCTTTGGCCATTGCTAGCCATGGCTAGCCATGGCTAATCTATTGTTCTCAGCTGCAATACGTACGTATTGTATTGCAGTTGAGAACAATAGATTAGCCATGGTTAGCCATGGCTAGCACTGCCCAAAGGAGCAAAGATGAAACTTGCTCCTACTGTAAGTGCCACTTACCCACATGCTCATTGCTAGGAGATTCTTTCTCAATGCCAGGGGCTGTATGTTGATGCCGAGGGGGTTTCATGCTCGTTGCCACAGGGGATTGCATGCTTGTTGATGCAGGTGATAACATGCTCTGCCAAGGGGATTTCATGCTTGTTGCTATGGAGGATTACAGGTTTGCGATGACAGCTGCCAGCCCAGTGAAAATGCAGCACCGGCACTGCGTTCACTACTGCTGCCTGCTATGCACTCTTAACTGGCACTGCCAGTGGGTGGGTGACAGGTGCGGACTCTGAAGGCTGGAGCTTTAAAGCAGGGCACTTCCAATGGCTGCTGAGGTGTAGGAATGGAACTGGAAGAGATGGCAAGGGATCACCAAGGTGGTGGTCATCTGTCAGGAGGAAGGAGAGGGGCCTTTGCATGGGCTCACCTCTGCAGGAGCAGGCAGTGGGTGCTGGTGGACGCGGGCTTCCCCAAAGTGATTGCACAGCAGGTGGGGTCCTCCAAGGCTGCGTGAGCGATGCGGCGATTAAACGCCATCGGGAGCCGCCACGGAGCTCCGTGGCCGGCCAGGTGGAGAAATCGAGGCCCTGGCTCCTATAAGGAGGTAGGCCGCAACCGGGTAAATGGTCTCCCGGCTCTGTGGCAAGCGTCGGAGGTGGCTGCTTAGAGGGAGGGAGTTGGGTGAGGCATCGGGACGGGAGTAGTAGCCCCTGGAGAGGGTAAAGTTCCACAGGGCAAGGGTATGGGCCCGGGAGCTCCTCCACTGCGGCTTCACACAGTTTGCCGGCCATGCCACACCCCCGAGGCTGAAGCTTTATGCGCACTTTAAGCCTGTCGCCCGGCATGTGTCTGTCTGGAGATCTGTCTGTGGTCATTTACATAAGCGTAATACATTTTGCGTGCAATTGTGAGGGGGGGTGCCGGTCATTAGGAGGTGCCTGTGCACCCCTGGCACCCCCCGTGAGCACGCCTATGCTCCTGGCCCCAGGCACACATTGCTTGGCGACCGTTACATACAGCCCAACAAGAACCTTTGCAATCTGTTGGACCATTATACAATAGATAAAATCTATAGTTGTGTACCAATAACTTTTCTCTATAGATTGTAAGTTTGCAAGCAGGGCCTTCCTACCTATATGCCTGTCTCATATTATCCCATAGTCATATATGTGATTAACAATAAATAAAAAATATCATGTATTGTACTTGCCAATAATATATATTAAGCTCTTAATATTATTTCTCAGCACAGAGCAGGCTCTTTATATATATATATAAGTATATGTAAGCTGTTTTGAAAAAAGTCTTAATAAAAGACTGAAACGTCAACCATATTTATGGCTACGCGTTAAAGTTATTTGATTGAAGTCCCGAGTGCCGCGTCCCCCCCGCACTGTATACACGGAAGTTTGCCCAGCAAGCCCCGCTGGCGAAGGCACCGGGCGCTGAACTACACGCAGGATCAGAGTGCCGGCATTCTACCACAGTATATATATATATATATATATATATATATATATATATATATAATCGGGAAACAGAGGACACTTTCAAATAACTCCCATTTCCTTTAAACAGTCAAGTTTAACAATGATTTTTAGACAAAGTGTTATCTGTGGTAATTTACAGTATTTTATGGTGTGTTAATATGAAAGTACAGGAAATATGCTGTGTTTGAAACAAACAATCCGACTCATTTTTCTTATTGCTCCAGTGCCACATACAGTATTGTACAAATCTGATATTTTCTGCATTGGGAGAATGTGATGAAAATATTGTGTAAAGTAGCCAATTACTAGTTAGAGGATGATTTTTAAAGTTTTGTATCAAAATAAAATCTGCTCCGTTTTCATTTTTAATGCAATAATTTAGTTTACACCAAAGGGAAAAAAAAAAATGAGCTAAAGCACCTTCTATTAACTAAACTGCAATACAGCTGGCACCAGCTGGGTGCACTGTGGTGTTGAACTTGCAGACCAATAAGGAAGTCAAATGTTTAGTTCTTGCTAAAAATATGCACCATTTCATGGTAAACACAATATGGGTTGTTGTTTTTTTGGGGGGGCCTATGTGGTAGCATATAGCTTGAGTCATTAAATATAATAATACCTTCTATAGACATCTCTTACGCATACTTGCCTACTTGACCCTCTCCATGAGGGAGAAAATGCTATTTCTGGACTTCCCTGGTAATGTAGGATTGCCATCACCTGTGGTGAAATACCTTTCTTATCAATTACCTAGCTCCCCACAGGTGATGGCAATCCTATATTACCAGGGAAGTGCAGGAGCAGAGCATTTTCTCCCTGAAGGAGAAGGTCAGGTAGGAAAGTATGCTACGCCAATATTTATTATAATCTATTGTTTTAAAGCTATTGAAAGGAGAAGATACAGTATTTTAAATGAAACTGGTCCAATATAACACACTGAAGGAGGGGCACCAGCAGGGTGGTTGAGAGAGTGGAGGACACCTAAAGAATACAAAAGCCCTGACACCAGCTCTTATATTCTCGTTTTGTTGTAGTATATTGCTTAAGATATCCTTTATATTGATCACTATTCCTACCCTCCCGGAATGGCCGGGAGTCTCCCGAAAAGGGGTGGGCAACCCTCCCGGATTCACGGGGGACCCACGCGGTGCCCCCAATCGAGGCATTTAAATGCCGCAACCCATGGGTCTCAGAGGAGGGGGTGGAGCTAAATTTACAAAATTGCGCCATTTTAGCCCCGCCCCCTCCACGGAGATACGCAAAGTCAACTGTTTACCATCATGGGGCGGGGCTTAGTGACGTCACGCTCAAAGTACACAGACGCCTGACTCCCATAGCAAAAGTGGCAAAAAGGGAGCACAGGGGTATGTACATTTGTGTCACCAAGTTGCAATTGGACAGGGAAGCACATCTCTAGTAGCACTCTGAGCAAAGTAATAAAGAGCTTCATACTTCATTGTCAAATTATTATTATAACTATTATTATTAACAGTTTCTTGTATAGCACAGCATATTCCGTTGCGCTTTACAAAAGGAGACAGTGATACAACAAACAGGGTATTTACAGACAGTCAAAAGGTAGGAGGGCCCTGCTCGCAATCTATAGGGAAATAGGAATTGATACATTAGGATAGATACTGTATTCTTTATTGCATCGATTCCACCAGAATGCAAGGTTCCGTGACTGGTTCTGGAATTTGATAAGCTTGCCTGAAGAGATGAGTTTTCAGGGAATGTTTATAGGTTTGGAGACTGGGGGAGAGTCTTATTGTGCTTGGGAGGGCATTCCACAGAGTGGGTGCAGCCTGAAGAAAGTCTTGCAATCGGGAATGGGAGAGAGTAATAAGTGTGGATGAGAGACGCAGATCTTGTGAGGAGCGTAGAGGTCGGGTTGGAAGATATTTTGAGATAAGAGAATATATTATTGTCGGTGTAGTTTGGTTTATGGATTTATGTGTGTAAGTAAAATAATGTTGTATTGAATACGGTAGAATACAGGTAACCAATGAAGTGACTGACAGAGTAGCTTTGCAGACGATGAATGTCTGGCTAGGAAGATTATCCTTGCAGCTGCATTCATGATGGACTGTAGTGGTGAGAGTCTGTATTGGGGAAGGCCAATGAGGAGACTATTGCAATAATCAATGCAATCAAATACAATTAACACAGTCCTAAAGTTACACACACATACTTATCCACTCTCCTGGAGTTTCAAGAAGACTTTCTGAATTCTAGAATCTTTCTTGGATCCAGGAGAATTGACCATCCTCGTAGAGACCTCCTATCCTTACGGTTTTCCCCTCTTAAGTGAATGGCCTGACTACTCTTTGATGCCATGGAGAATGGTGTCCTAATGACCATACCTGTTCAGCAGGAGGAAGGATTCAGGTGACACGATTCTCGCCGTGATACCGGAATATCTCCCCCTTCCAAATCTCATAGAGGGGTCAGAGAAACATTGCAAGTATACAGTTGGTTAATAACAAGTCAACCAATATTTTGTGAGAAATATGTGGTGCATTAAAAAGTAGGGAAACAATCCTGGACCCCAATAAAGTAACAACTGACATAGGAGCAAATTGAAAGCTGTTATGCACCATAAGTACTGGAGGTTATATACATGAGGTGTTAACTGAATGTTTTTGGCACTGTTAATGGTTAATGGTTGTAAAATGATAGTCTGTAAGTGGAGCGCTTTCTTGTAGTTGTTTATAGAAAATGTATATAATGTATATATATATATATATATTTTTTTTTTTTTAATTTATATATTTTTTTTCTACAAAAAGACAAAGGCGGAGCACTCCATAGTGCAAGTATTGTTTTTAATGGATAAAAATGTGATAAAATTTCACGTGCAATAGAAATGGATCACGTACCACAGCGGGCGGTTATCACACACCGCAGATGTATCTCGCATAAGCCTCAGGCGGCACAGTAGGAGAGGTTACACTCACTCGCTCAGGAACGATCAGCGCCAGGCCACGCCCCAACACGTTTCCTCACGTGGACTTCGGCAGAGCGAGTTCCCCCACCTCTGCATGAGCACTAAGCCCTGTATATATATATATATATATATATATATCATCACAGTACCTCCATGTACCTGTCCTATCATTTACTGTAACTCATTATTGAGCTTTTTGGAGAAATTCCTCTGAAAATTGGATATGTCCTTTTGCCCAAAAATATGCTATTTAAACCCCTCCAAGAGAACGATAATTGTCCCAACATTTTTTCAGAGTGGGTGTGGACATAAAACCTGGAATAACCACTGAAAAAGCAATTTATGTTTGGAATAGATTCTTAAATGAAATATGGGGCCAAATGTAATAGGGTGAGAGTTTCAGAAAGTGGGAGATTTGGGAGAGTTTTCCCATGTTTTTTAAAGCAGCAATCAATTACATGGCAAAATCAACCTGGTTTTGCAGAGTAATTGATTGCTGCTTTAAAAAAAAGGGGAAAACTCTCCCAAATCTCTCACTTTCTGAAACTCTCACCCTATTACATTTGGCCCATGGAGAGTGATTTTGCTGTGAGAATGGCTCGCAGGAACCAACTCACACCTAATTGGATTGACCCCGCTAGTTTGCCAAGGTGTCTTGTGAAATCACAGGTTAGACATTGACATTAATGAGTGCAGGACGATCCAGAACTCCAGTGGGAAGTACTGATGCGCTTTCACTTTGTCTTCATGGATCCATTCCTGTCCATTCGATCTTAATCACGGCTGGGACAAGGCGGTTTTACAAACATTTGGCTGTATGAATAAATAGACCGTCGATAGTATTCTCCCACAAATGGCCATAGGGTTCTATCAGATCATCTCATTTACAATTATTCATATGGCTGAATTAGTCCGCGAATGCAGCTCAAAAGACGCATGAAAAATAGACCACATTTTCATGCATATTTCGTGGAAGCATGCACGGATCAGTCAGAACCGTGCAGCCCCCCCCCCCAACGTGTATAACCACACCGGGCTCTTTGAGCTGATGCTGGTTCCAGAAGTACAGGGGTTCCCCTGTATTTCCCAAAATAGCACTGTGCTTTTGGCCCAGTCCTGGTTACAAAAATACGAAGGGCAAAATGAGTTGGGTCCCCTGTATTTTTAGAACCAGCACAGGGCTCTAACATCCATCAGGGTTATGCCACAGCCAGGGGAGACTGTTTTTACATGATCAATATTCTGTGGCTGTTCAGCCCTGGCCAGGTTCCTGGGGGAGTAGTTACCCCCCCAATAAAGGTGTCCCCTCCAGGCAACCCCCCAGTCAGGGCTGATGCCTGGGGCTATCCTCGACACCCCTGGGCAGTGGGTGCCGGTTAGAAAGTAAAAGTGTAAAAATATTAAATTAAAATAAAGTATTGGGTTTGTTGTAGAACGAAAAGTCCCAGAAAGCCTCTCCCACATGTAGGGACTTGGAGAACCACAGGTCCTAACATGCAGGGCATTAATGGGCGGCCTGCTGGGACTTGTAGTTCCATAACAGAACCAATACTCAAATAAAAACACAAACACATGAATAATGTATAAATTGATTACACACATATACCATACATACTGTACATACTCACTTCTCTTGAGCCCATCCATTCCATCCACTTGTCCAGAAGAATCCCAATGCGGCCAGCAGCCATTCGCAAGGTGGGGTTTAGTGGACTCGCAAGGCTGTGAATTCGCAGCCTTGCAAATCAACCACAATAACCCCCTATGGTCCTGCTTCCGATTTGTATGCAAAAGCTGCAGTTTTCCAAACTTGTGAATCTATGGTATTGCAGAATGGCCATGACAGCTGCAACGCTGGTGCAATATTTTCTGCGTATGCAATCATAAATTAATGCAGAAATGCCTGAATTTTGCTGCCACTCCCAGTTACCTTCCCCAAATGACCTCTGACTGTCAATCACTCTAGGAATAAATTGTAACTAAAGTAACTTGGTGTGTGCGCAGTGCATCTGTGACGCATGTGCAGTTGTATGATAATCAATCAGTTGTGTAAATACCAGCATTGCGTACAAATCAGCCCTACTGTATGTTAACAAGTAACTGTTGAGAAATAGCAGACATGTCCATAATACAGAATATAACTTGAGACCTGTTTTGCCTCACATGCTGTCTGCTCACCAGCTTTCCGTCACCTGCCCTTTGTCCACTAACTTTACCTCACATGTTTCTACCCACCAGCTTTACTTTACATGCACTTCTGCTCACTAGGTTTACTTGATAGGACCCTCTGCCTGCTATCTTTTCTCCTTATGGGAAAATTTATTAAAATCAAATGGCTACAGATGAGGCAATCTCGGCAGGGAATTCCATTCCAGGATTTACTAAACACAAAAATCGACAGAGTTTGCTCAAATACAAATGAAAATCATGATAGAACACTCGTGTACGAATATATAGACCATCGGCCAAACTGGGACTTTACCTAGGCACCAGGACAACACGGAAGTTTACTATCATTCGTAATCAGCAAACTTTGCCGATAATTCATCTCAAAATACAAATTTCAAATAGACCACCTTTTGGCAGCCAAGTTTGCAGAAGCATGCAGGGACCAGTGAGATCCGTGCAGTATTTCGGTATGTAAAAGTAAAAGAAAGAGTTAAAAACAGCTTTTTAAACAATGTCTTTGTGTCGTCGTCCCCTAAGCATATTCAAAGGGAGACGGTTTTAGTGGCACCGAAAATGTAGCTCGAAGTTGCTAGAATATCCATCTTGGTTTGAGAACTCGGCCAATGTAATGGTTTGCAAATGGGATCTGAAACTTGTGGTATTTAGACCAGGAAGCGTTCCGATTAATTCAGACCAAGTGGAATGCAACGTACAGTATATTGTATATAATTGTTGTCGGCCAGGAAGTAATGTGAGCCAAGTTATTAAGTCTCACACAAAACAGCTCTATAAAGTTAGACATGGGCGCTGATTCAGACTTGATCGCTGGGCTGCGGGATTTCGGAGCCCATGAATGCCACTGCACCGACCGCACGCCCCCCTGTACATGGCTGTGAATGCATTCCGACTTGCATCTGTGTACATCTTGGAAGCTGGAGTGGCCAGTAATGGTGTGGTTTGGGCATGTTGATGTGAATTGCAGCCACAGTGATCTGCCCAGAGGAAGCTGAGTTGCAAGTACTGAAAGCGAGTGCAAGTTGCAAACTGTTAATAATGACAGGTGCAGAAGGCTCTTTCCTTCATATTTGGTGGTCCTGCAGAGGTTATAGCATTTACATAAAATTTGCTAAATACTCCTATTTCATATGACCCCAGATATATTTTCCTCCCTCTAAACCTACCTTCATTATCTAGGCATCAAAATAAACTACTGTGGCATGTGATTTCGACCACCACATGCCAAATAGCAGTGAACGGGAAACAAAATTACCCACCATCACTGCAATCTATAATCCCGTATGTGGCATGTTTACCGTACAGAATTAATGATTAGCATTATCACCAAATCCTGCAAATCCTTTCATAAAATCTGGGATCTGTGGTTGACCACCCAGCAATGTTCTTCTCCCTTTCATATGTAGTGGTAAATACAACGGACTTATGCTGGGGCCGGGCACACATCAGACCAACTTTCCTCCAACCATCCAACTAGTTGCTTGGGTGGAATAAAAATATGGTACTGGATGGGAGCAAAGGACAATCAGAAATGTGTTCACAAACCCAGGAAAATGGACAAAAACATTCAGTCACATTGTTTAAATCAAACAGGTTCAACTACAATACCGTGTCTGAGCGACAGTTTTTGTCCTTTTCCAGATTTTGGGAGCAAATTTCTGAAGTAAATATTACATTTGCTCCCATACAGTACCATATTTTTGTTCCATCCAAGCAACTAGTTGGATGTTGGAGGAAAGTTGGTCTGATGTGTGGCCAGCATAAGCCACTATACATAATCTAAACTTTTTACTTTATATCCACACTAGCTATGGTTCTGGATGGGAACTTCTTCCAAGGATATACCCTTCTCCCTCCATCTTTCTCTTTCTTCTCTTATTCTTTTTTGTTTATTATTATTCTTTCTTCAATTTCACCTACTGTATTACTAATTACTTAAAATTGGATAACTAAGCACTTAATGACATTCGGATCAGTGTTCCATGCTGCCATCATAGGTGCCGATTCTGTGGGTGCTCAAGGGCCCGAGCACCACAGGAATTTATAAGCACCCACGTGCCCGTAACTCCAGAGTCCCAATGCCGGACCACTGTATTTGCTTGTTGAGCCTTTCAACAGGCTTTAGCACCCACCAGCAAAAACATAAATCGGCACCTCTGGCTGCCATTGAATTGATGCACAATTATGTCTTGATTATGTGGATCTGTGTTTATGTTACTGTATCCAATAAATATATCCTTTAAAAATAAAATGAATGACAAATAATGACAGGTGCTCTCTGCGCCTAATCGGATGAAAGTGACTAAAACACGCCCAATAAATCAAATAGAGTGAAACTGCTGTGTTTTCAAGATCAAAGAACACTGCAATGAATACTAGTATTGTATGAACACATACAAAAATATGCTACATACTATGGGACAGAGGAAGGCTGGCAAAAAGTTTTTTAAAGTGTTATAAAAAGTTATATTTGTGTCTTGTCTACTTAGCATTACTATTACCTGTACAGTATATGGCCTTTTAATATTAATGTATGCATTGTGTACTCAGTGCCTGTTTGACCAATAGACTGATTAGGCTGCAGCCTAGGGCACCAGGACTGGGGTGGGTGGGTGGGGGGGGGACGCCTTGCTGGTGACAGCCAAGGAATAAAATTAAGGCTTAGTTTATTCCATGCTTGTTAGCTATCATGCGTCCCAAAGTACTGTGTGTGTGTGGGGGGGGGGGGGGCAGAATTCTTAAGCTGGGGTAAAGTTCTTAAGGTGACCAATCCTATTGGTTGCGAGGGTTCTGTGTGCCGTTGCTGCTGAGGTTCAATGCCGGCAATGGAACCTGAAGTTGCATCCTTCGTAGGCTGAAATCAGTCCGACTTCACACAAAATTGTTCGGATCTCTATGGGGTAGCGAGCACTTTGTGCTATACATTCTATTCCAAGTGGTCACGCCCACTCAGCAGACATGAGGTTCAAATTTTATATAATAGTGTTGGGGGGTAGGAATCAGCCCCTATATCAGACCCAATTCTCTTTTTTTTCTGTTTCATTTATGTTAAGAACTGATACTGTTCTTCTTTGTCCCAAAGAGTGTCTTCCTCTAATTATATACAATCCAATCCAAACAGTGTAGTTGGCAATCTTTGTACTCACTTGTAATGATGTATTTAACAGGAATTCAAAGCGTTTTCTTTTCACATTCCACGGTATGTCTGTACATCTTACGAAGTAACCCTATGGTGCAGTTTGCAACAAGAACACTATACTGGGTTGTGTTACTATGGGGTTTATTCTAGTTCATTCTTTCTGACAAAATCCTTCTTAGATGGACAAAACCATGTGCACTGCAGGGGGGCAGATGTAACATGTGCAGAGAGAATTAGATTTGGGTGAGTTATTTTGTTTCTGTGCAGGGAAAATACTGACTGCATGATTTTACACTTCAATATAGATCTCACTTTGAAGAAAAAAACCACCCAAATCTAATTCTCTCTGCACAAGTTACATCTGCCCCACCCGCAGTGCACATGGTTTTGTCCATCTAAGAAGGATTTTGTCAGAAAGAATGGACTAGAATAACCCCCTATGTGAGAAGATAATGCAAAGTTACCAAACACATTCCATTCTGCAAATCTACTAAATGACCCCTATCTGTATGTCAGTAGTGGTCATTTTCCAAAGCAAAAAATAAAATCCTCAGCGTGCATCACACTGCCATAGAGGAAACTTTGGGCAGTTTGGAGACATTATACATGTACTGTAATGGCGCTCTTCATAAATAATTATTTTGATGTCTACATTTGTTCCATATAACCCCTTTCTGTCCCTCTTATTATTTGTACATTTACTTATGAAGTAGATTATTATTTTTAGTTATATTTAATTTGCTTAAACATTCGTTGACTATAACAGATGTATCCTTGGTAACCATAATGGTAACTATAGTGTATAGTAAACAAGGTTTTGTGTTGGTATGAACCTAGACATTAGAGAAAGTGTGTGTTTGTGTGTGTGTGTGTGTGTGTCTGTATTACATTAAAGCAGCCAGCAGGATGTATTTTAGAAACATCAGCACTGCAGAAAAAGAGTGTTAAATTTAATTTTCTTAAATTATTATAAAAAAAATATACCATAATGTTGCTAAAATTGATTCACTTCATAGATTTTGTGCACAATAACTTAAAGACTGGATGAAAATACCCATACTAGATTTACTGATTTACTGCTTCACTGCACAGCGCCACTAATTTTGCCCTCCCAGCCGCATGATACCGTTCAGCAGTCTGTAGGGTAAAAACGGACATTAACAACATATTGCACGTGTTTAGCCCAAACTGCACACAGTCTCGAGCAGGTGTTCTCAAACTATTTTGCTTTGGAACCACTTCAGACAATAAAAATGATGACAAGACCCCAGCAACCTACAGCAGAATTGCCGCCACACAGATCGCACTTGCAGAATGCAGAGTAGAATTGCAGAGGTACAAAACAAGTGTAGTTACTAGTAATGTGATCGGGAGGCAGTGAGTAATTGGGGTATGGAAGTGGTTGTTTACTTGATGAGTCTCCTTCCCCCCCACCAGTTTTCAGACACATACCATAAAGTCGGTGCTTAATGCTCCCCTCATGAAACATAGAAACATAGAATTTGACGGCAGATAAGAACCACTTGGCCCATCTAGTCTGCCCCTTTTTTTAAACATGTTACCTCAAACCATATTTGATCCTTATTTTTTTGTAAGGATATCAATATGCTTATCCCAAGCATGTTTAAATTGTACTACTGTATTTGCGTCTACCACCTCTGATGGTAGGCTATTCCACTTATCTACTACTCTTTCTGTGAAAAAATTCTTACTCACATTTCCCCTGAATCTTCCTCCCTCTAGTTTCAGTGCATATCCTCGTGTTCTGTTGCTCCTCTTCTTGTGAAGAATGTCTCCCACCTGTACCTTGTTAAAACCATTGATATATTTGAAAGTTTCTATCATGTCCCCCCTTTCCCTTCTCTGCTCTAAAGTATACATATTAAGATCTTTTAGTCTTTCCTGGTACGTTTTGTGATGTAGGCCATGCACCATTTTAGTTGCTCTTCTTTGTACAGTCTCTAATGTATTTATATCCTTCTGGAGATATGGCCTCCAGAACTGAACACAATACTCTAGGTGAGGTCGTACCAATGACCTATACAGTGGCATTATTACTTCTTTCTTTCTACTGCTGATACCTCTCCCTATGCAACCAAGCATCTGACTTGCCTTCTTCATTGCTTTGTTACATTGCCTACCTGCTTTTAAGTGCCCTGAAATAGTGACACCTAGATCCCTCTCTTCCTCAGTAGTTTCCATTATAGTGCCATTTATACTATATTGAGTCTTTGGATTTCTGAGACCCAAGTGCATGATTTTGCATTTTTTGGCATTAAACTGTAGTTGCCATTCTCTTGACCATTTCTCTAATCTACCTAGATCCTCAATCATTTGTTTTACCCCTCCTGGTGTGTCTACCCTGTTGCATACCTTTGTGTCATCTGCAAAAAGGCACATTTTCCCTCAATTCCATTTGCAATATCACCAATAAAGATATTAAAAAGCACCGGTCCAAGTACAGATCCCTGGGGTACTCCACTTGTAACCTTTCCCTCCTTTGACTGTACTCCGTTTACTACAACTCTCTGTTTTCTGTCCTGCAACCACGCTCTTATCCATTCAACTATCTTAGAATCCAATCCCAAGCTTTCAAGTTTATTTAACAGTCTGCAATGTGGGACAGTGTCAAAAGCTTTACTAAAGTCTAGATAAGCTACATCTACAGCCCCACCTTGATCTATTACTTTAGTCACCCAGTCAAAAAAGTCAATAAGATTTGTTTGACATGATCTTCCCCCAGTAAACCCATGCTGTTTTGGATCCTGTAATCTGCTGGTTTTGAGATATTCTACAACTCTTTGTTTTAAGAGTGTTTCCATCAATTTCCCTACTACTGATGTAAGGCTCACTGGTCGACAGTTGCTTACCTCTTCCTTGCTTCCACTTTTGTGCAGTGGGACTACATTCGCTGTTTTCCAGTCCTCTGGGATTACTCCAGTAGCTAGTGACTGGTTGAATAATTCTGTTATTGGTTTTACCAGCTCCCCTTTAAGCTCTTTTAGTATCCTTGGATGTATCCCATCTGGCCCCATTGATTTATCCACTTTCAGGGGGTTATTCTAGTTCATTCTTTCTGACAAAATCCTTCTTAGATGGACAAAACCATGTGCACTGCGGGTGGGGCAGATGTAACTTGTGCAGAGAGAATTAGATTTGGGTGGGGTTTTTCTTCAAAGTGAGATCTATATTGCAGTGTAAAATAAAGCAGTCAGTATTTTCCCTGCACAGAAACAAAATAACTCACCCAAATCTAATTCTATCTGCACATGTTACATCTGCCCCCCCTGCAGTGCACATGGTTTTGTCCATCTAAGAAGGATTTTGTCAGAAAGAATGAACTAGAATAAACCCCTCAGTTTTGAGAGTTCTGTGAGGACTTTCTCCTCTGTAAATGTACTTATCTCTCCCTCAGTTTTCTGACTATACTTGCAACTTAACTGTGGCCCCTTCCCCTCTCTTTCAACAGTGAATACTGAGCAGAAATAATTATTAATATTATCTGCTATTACATTGTCCCCCTCAAGAAAACTTCCACTCTCTGTCTTCAGTCTAATTATTCCACTTTTTGTTTTTCTCCTTTCACTTATATACCTATAAAAAGTTTCCCCCCCTTTACCCACTGACTGGGCCATTTCTCTTCAGCCTCTGCTTTTGCACATCTGATTACCTTCTTAGCCTCCTTCTGTCTAACAAGATACACCTCTTTGTCCTCATTCTTCTGCATCTGCTTAAATTTCTTAAAGGGCAACTTTTTTGCTTTCACAATACTTGCTACTTCTTTTGCAAACCACAATGGCTTTCTTTTTCTTGTGTTTTTCCTAACTCTTTTGACACAAAATTCTGTTGCTTTTAGAATTGCACGTTTTAATTTTTCCCACTTATCCTGCAATCCTTCCAAGTTCTTCCACTCTGCCAAAGAATCCCTTACAGAGTTTCCCATCTCTACAAAATCAGCCTTCCTAAAATCTAACACCTTTGTTTTTGTGTGCGATGAGTCAGTCTCTGTCTTTATTTTGAACCATACTGCTTGATGGTCACTGGATCCCAGATTTTCACCCACATTTATGTCAGATATTCTGTCACCATTTGTAAGTATTAAGTCTAATATTGCGTAGTTACGAGTAGGCTCCCTCACCAATTGCTGGAGGGATGCTCCTTGCAAGGAATTCAGCATGTCCCTACTTCTGGTGGAACTTGCAACAGGCAGCTCCCAGTTTACATCAGGTAGATTAAAGTCTCCCATGATTATCACCTCTCCTTTTAATGCCATTTTATTGATGTCCTGCAATAGGCTCTTGTCTAGTTCCTCTTCCTGACCTGGTGGTCTGTAGATCACCCCTATACGAAGAATCGCCTTCTCCCCTGTTTCTATGGTCACCCAAAGGGCCTCCGTTTTTTCTTCAATACTTTGTATTAAGGTAGTCTTTATATTTTTTTTAACATATATTGCAACCCCTCCTCCAATTTTACCCATTCTGTCCTTCCTAAATAAAGTATATCCTGGTATAGCTATGTCCCAGTCATGATTTTCATTGCACCATGTCTCTGTAATAGCCACAATATCCAGTTCATCCCTTGTCATTATTGCAATTAGTTCTGGGATTTTATTTCCTAAGCTCCTAATATTTGCACACATAGCTCATAAAGTTGTGTTTGTGCTTCTCCTGCTGCTAGCTATGTTCATCTTTCTGCCTATATCTATTCGGCTTTGATCGGCATTATCTTCTGTTGCAGTGGATAGGCTTCCTGTTCCATTTGCCTGCAGAGACAATACCTCTAGGTTGGGGGAGCAGATTTCTTCATTCTTATTTGGTTCACTGCCCCCCTCTGCTAGTTTAAAAAGTTGCTAATGAAGCTTCCAAACTTCTCACTTAATATTCTCGTTCCCCTTGAAGATGGGTGCAGGCCATCACTTTTATATAAGGCTCTGTCTTGCCAGGTAGCTTGACTTTGACCTAAATATCCAAATCTCTCCTCATTGCACCAATTCCTTAGCCAAACATTGAAGTTTCTAATTCTCAGAGTTCTATCTTCCCCTTGGTGTACTGGCAATACTTCTGAAAAAGTTACAGTGGTTGCCACCTGTTTTAGAGCAGTTCCTAACTTTCTAAATTCATCTTTTATGGCCATGACTTCAGCATTAACCAGGTCATTTGTGCCTAGGTGGACGATGACATCCACCTCCCCATCTTTTCTTGCTGCCTTTACAATTCTTAGCATGCGTTCTTTATCTCTTGGAGCTGTGGCTCCAGGTAAGCACCTTACTTGTTTCTCTACTATAGTAGCATTTCCCAGATGAACTCCTCTAATGATGGAATCTCCCAAAAGAAGTGCAGTCGTTTTTGGAGGTGAAATTTTCCTGGTCCTACAGTTAGTAGAGGTAGAAGTCCTCATATCTTCCTATTCTTTATTGCCTACGTTGGTCATACATTCCAACCCTGCAAGAGCAGCATATGAGTTTTGCAGTGTGACCACTTGGTGAATGTGTCTGATGCCCTCTGTCAGTCTCTGCAGTCCAGGCAGAATGTCTTCTGGGGGCTCTCTGAGGCAGTGGTGGTTGCAAGGACACAGACATCCTACGTAGCTCAGCATGTAGTTTAGCTATCTCCTCCTGCAGCAAAGAAAATTGTTTGCAGATTGGACAGCAGCCGAGTCTCCAGAATGTCTCCCTCAAAACAAATGCATTACATCCACTGCACTGCACCAGGCCAAACATTGTATCAGATGTATGGTAATAACAATAATAATATGTGTTTTGGCTTTTGTGTTCAAACTCACCTTTTTCTGTATTCTAACTCACCTGCTTCTGTTTCCAACTCACAAGTCACTTAAATATACAAGTTTCACTTTAGTCTGCAAGCTTCTGTTAATGGCGATTAAATATGACCAAAGAAACAATAAGTGAAAAGCGCAGGTTACGTATTGTCCGTAACCAGCGTACCCTTTATACCTAGCTACGTGCGAACAAAGCGTAGCGCAGCGTAGCGCAGCGTAGCGTACCTTTATTGTATATTGTACACCAAAGAACCAATACCTTAATAAGAGATCCTTTCGCAGTACTCTGACTCTAATCTGCGAAATATACCTTTTAGGACAGTGTCCGTAATATACCTTATCGCTATGCGAATAACAGACACAACCACAGTATAGAAGTAAGGAGAAAAGAAACTCCGTAAAAGGATGTATTTAAGTCCCTAATGGACAAAAGGGGGTTACAGGAATAGAAAATACAGGTATAACAAGTAATACAATAGTCTAACAATGAGTATAATAATCAGGCTCTGCTAGGGGAAGAAAAAACAGATACAGGATACAATCATAATCAGCCACATTACATAAAAGGGGAATACGAATATTTACCTTCAGGGGAAATAGCGCAGCGCAGTCCGGTCGGAGCTCACTATGTTCAGGTTTGAACATAGTCCGGTCAATGGTCAGGGAAAGGAAGATGTGCCGAAGTGACCGAGGCCGCCCTGGGTCACCTATCTTATAGGGTCAGAAGGGGGAGGTCAAAGGCCATTCCTATTGGTCAGGGTTCGTATGTCAAGTCCTCTGTGATTGGGGCAAAGTAATACAACTGGTTTGCAAAGGTGCAGGGGGAAGGTGAACTTTGGAGTCCTTTGTTCTGTTGGTATCGTCGTCAGGGGTTGTAAATAGCAGTGAGAACCGGTTTTAATAGATTCCTTTGTTATACACTTTTGAACAGAAACTGTCTTGGAAATATGGATTTTGTCCATAACTATCGGACCGTATGTCTTGCGAAATATTCGCAATGACCGGAATACTGCGCATAAGAAACGGAACGTAACGGTACTAAACATGATACAGACGGATGTATGCAATGCTAACTAAGCTATGTGTGGCGTTCTAAACCTTTAACTATATTTTATTTAGTGTCAGTATGTTCTTATGAATTTATGTGTAATAGTATGGCTACGCTTCTGGTCCACTTTGTCACACAGACTCGGGTATGGAAACTTTATTTGCGCAACTCTGCGAACCAAAATGGCGGCCATACTATTCTAAAATGGCGTGTGTGCAACTCGACTTTAACACTTCTCTCTCAATGATCAAGCTCCAATGAGTCTTGTCTCTATTTAAATAGTATGTCAGGCACCTGTTTACACTCAGCTCCTCCCCCTAATCTCTCTTCAGACCTAGATTTAGCTCCTCCTCCTAGTATCTGTTCACACCTAGTAACAATACACTATACAGATACAGGCACAACCAAAATCACACTCAGATTTCTCCCTCAAAATTACAGTCTCTTTATAGATAGACAGATAAAGAATACAAGACAGACAGAATGCAAGATAACTCACCTGCTTCTGTTTCCAACTCACAAGTCACTTAAATATTCAAGCTTCACTTTAGTCTGCAAGCTTCTCTCTCAATGAGCCTTCTCTCTCATGCTTCCCCCCCTGGTGTCTATGGATGACCATGGATTACAGGAGATTCTTATTGCATACCTCCCAACTTTTTTGACAGGCGAAGAGGGACTCCTGCATGTGTCGAAGGAGTGCACCCAAAATTAGGGGGCTTAGCGTAGATGTTTTTGCCACTGAGGGGGCTTGACCAGTGGCTATGTAAGCTGCTGGTTAGCCCCCAGCCCCTCTGCTATGGGAATAGACGCTGTGTGCATGCGTACCTTGTCTATTCACCAGGTGCCAGGCGGGACTCCCAACTGCCCCCCTCTCCCCCACCACGGTACAATGCCGGCGCTGGGCAGGATGCGGGAACGTCCCGAAAAAAAGGGACGTTCCCACGGAAAGAGGGACAGTATGGGAGGTATGTTATTGAGAGATGGCTCCTCTGAGTTTCATTGCAGTCTGCCTGTCTCGCTGCCAGACTTGTGCTCCATGTGGATATCTGCATGTAGATGAGGAGTCCAGGGCAGGACAGGGGAGGTAAATCACTGGAATGGGGCAGTGCTGCCTGATGACTTCAAGCCTGTGATCCAAGGAGTCTGAAGTAACATACAATTAAACTGATTTTTCAGACTCCTTGGATCACTGGCAGAGAGATCAGAGGACATATTAGCCTAACGGTCAGCATCATGGAGCGCAATCCCATATTGACATGGTCAGGACCCACTTTGGGGTTACGACCTATAGTTTGAGAACTGCTGGTCTAAAGAAATCCTCCATTATCAATATTAAAAAATTCTTCAACCTTACTTCAGTCAGTCCCAGCCCTTTAGATGGAGTGGCATGAGAATATTAACCTTCAACTAATTATGCCTGGCCTAATATAAGTATGCATTTGGCTCATCTTTGCACCTCTTGGAAAGGGGAACAAAGTAAACAACAGTGCCCGCTTCTGTTTAATAAATATCAACACAGCCACGCTATTGTTTATACTCATTTATATTGCCCCTGCATTACGATTTTTAATGAATATTGCACTTGTAAAGCTATTAACAATTCATTTTTCTATTTATTGCTGTTAGTAATTATTTTTGCCCATATATTGCTATTATTAATTAATTTGGGCCTGTAAAATTTCCCAGAATGTAGTATTACATTTAGATCTACAGTAACGAAAGTTAGACACAAGCGTTAGATTGACGGGAGTATGGTCGACGGTCACAAGGTCAACTTGAGTTTTTCTCAGTTTTTTGTTGGCTATGTCGACACAGTGTCCCCTCGCAATGGGGACCGTGCCCCATTATGTTGACTTGGATAGTGTAGTATGAACCAAGTTGGCCTGCATAAAAAAAAATGATAACCTTGTGTGACCACCAACCAATCTAACTTCTGGTACTGTCGATGTAGTCTCAGTCGATTATCTTTAGGAGTCTAACTAGATGCATTTGACTAAGCATGGTGGATCCATCAACAGCATAGGAAAATGAATACCTGCCTACTTATGAAACAGCCTACAAATCATGAGCGGTATATCATCAGTATGTTTGAGACCCCCTCCAGAAGGATCAGGGTGGAAGTTAAGCATCACTGCCTGTCACAGAAGTGGGAACTGATTATAATCTACACTACACAGTGGCGTAAGTTCGTTCCAGTTGCCCAGAGGCAAGATATATATATATATATTAGTGCCCCCCACACACACACATACACACACACAACCCTATATAACCTTATATAAAATATATATTTCTGTTTAGATAGATAGATAGATCGATAGAGAGATAGAGAACACATATACCATATATACTCGAGTATAAGCCTACTTTTTCAGAACATTTTTTATGCTGAAAAAGCCCCCCTCGGCTTATACTCGAGTAAAGGTCCCACTTGGGTCAATACATTTTCCCAGTTTTTTGTTGTAAAATTAGGTGCCTCGGCTTAAATTCGGGTCGACTTATACTCGCGTATATACGGTATATCAGAACTCAGCCACAGAAGCAATATTGTTGGCTTTTAAATAACTGATTTAAACTTCCAGGGGGAGGAGAGGTGCCCCCTTGGGTGAAGGAGCCTGGCGGCAGGTAACTCCATCGCCTCCAAGAGTTCTGCCTCTGACACTACATAGAGACAAGACAGCTGAAACTGCCTGCTGTCTGAGCTGTCTGACCTATCACAACCACCTCTTCTTCTTCTTTTATCTTTATGACAGTTTTTACAGAAGGATTTTCATTTGTAAAAAAACTGCAGATGAATAAATCTGGTGATATGTAGTCTTTATTAACCAAACCCCAGGACAGCCATGTGTAAACCTTCATTTGGAATAATAGCGTATTTCTGGCATTTTCCATTAGTTTGGCCTTTAATAAGTTGTACAGTTACAAAACGGACTATAAATTGCAAAATAAATAGTACATTTCTAAATCACTCTTTAATAAATGTAGCGCTAGTGTCATACTTGAAGAAATGAAGCCATAAAGAGTAAAACATTTATTAATGTGCTTAATGTTGCAAACTATTGAGAAGCTTGATGTGTTACTATAATAGAGTAAGGGCCTAAGGGGCGCATTTATCAACATATTGCTATGCCGGCGCAGTGGCATCGCTGGACATCGCATTGTGGTGTTGAAGTACACCACCTGGATGTATGATTAAAAGGGCGCAGGGACAGGGCTCCGTAAGGAGCCTGTCCCTGCGAAGCCCTGACCCGGAAGCCGGGGGGTCTGAGCATGCGCGGTTATGCGCTGACCCCCGACGACCCCTCTGACCGCACTGCCCCGCTCGGCAGTGCGATCCCGTAGCCATGGGCTATCGCCATCCCAGAATGGCGATAGCCCAGGGATGCAAAGCCGGGCTGCCCGATGTTAATACATCGGGCAGCTTCGCATCCCCCATAGAAACCTATGGGGGATGCGGCCAGCGGCGCTGCAGGGGGGATCGCAGCAGGGATCGGAGATTCCTGCTGCGGTCCCCCTTTGATACATTTAGGAGATCACACATCGAACTGCAATGCGATCACAGTACAAGAGGAACATTGCGACCATTGATCGCGCAGTCCCTCTGTGACGGCAGCCTGAGTAAATCTAACCTGTCTGATGCAGTCCTGCTTGCGAGACCAAAGAAACTGCACCCCATGGCGCAAATTCTTGGCTAGTACTTACTAGTTGAAATACTATGGGCCAGATACACTAAGCTTCAAAAGTGATAACATGGGGGGTTATTCTAGTCCATTCTTTCTGACAAAATCCTTCTTAGATGGACAAAACCATGTGCACTGCGGGTGGGACAGATGTAACTTGTGCAGAGAGAATTAGATTTGGGTGGGGTTTTTCTTCAATGTGAGATCTATATTGAAGTGTAAAATCATGCAGTCAGTATTTTCCCTGCACAGAAACAAAATAACTCACCCAAATCTAATTCTCTCTGCACATGTTACATCTGCCCCCCTGCAGTGCACATGGTTTTGTCCATCTAAGAAGGATTTTGTCAGAAAGAATGAACTAGAATAAACCCCATGGAAACAAGTACCAAGGAAATTTTGTAGACTATGGTTTTCAGAAAATATAGATAACGGATATTTGCATAAGGGATACTCAACCTTTATAAGTAATACTGGAAGTTGCATTTATTCTGCCAGAATAAGTAAATGGTGATCTTCCAGACAATGCTTTTATTACACATGCATATTGTCAAACGGAATGAATGGATGTCACTGTGACCCAGTGGTTTATTAACAAACATGACGCTGACACTATCGACATCAAAGACATATCATGAGCTGCTGGGAACTATGCGTGTCAAACCCATACTTGACTACCTTTGAAAAAGCATGACAGGGAGAATTTGAAGGTGACACCCAGAAGTACGGATGTGCAGGGGCAAACACAGGATTTGCAAAGGGGGGTTCGCAGATTTTATATATAAATAAAATATGTAAGTGCGGCACTCCCGTGCACAAATAAGCACAGGCGCTGTAAGCTTATATCAATGTTTCAGTGTATTACCACCATCTTGACGTTAAGGTGGTGTTAGTATACTGAAATGTTATAAGTATACAGTGTATGTGTTTATTTATGAATGGGAGTGCCACACCTTTGGAGTTACATGTACTATTTCTTGCTGGGAGGGCATATGGACAAAATATCGCTATGATTATTTGGAGTGTTAGATTCTCCTCCATGTATGGTCGGCAATCATGGACAATAGTAACAATCACTAAAACTCTGCTTAGGCAAGGGTCACTGATGGTGCTGGGGAAGGAGAGAGCTGTCTTCAGGAGGAAAAACTCAAACATTTAAATACAAGTCTACTCCTGATATATGAATGCACCTTGAATGTGTGCATTACTAAAACATTACTCCTATTTAATAGATATTAAATATGTGATAAATATAGTGATACATACTATATACAAATTCTGGCCTGTTACTTCTACATATATCAGCTTGTAGCTTTGCTCTCTCCCACCCCGCCCCCCCCCTCTCTCTCTTTCCCTCACCCCTTTTTGTGTGTCCCCCCCCCCCCCCCTCTCTCTCTCTCTTTCTTGTCCCTCTCTCTATACCTTTTTCTCTCTCCTGGATACCATCTCTTGCTTTATTCTCTCTCTTGGTCTATTTGTTTTGCGATTTTTGGTAACGCTTTCCACAAATCGCAATTTATTAAATTTGCAAGTTGTATATTTTATAAAGGAAGTGTGAGAAGAAATCGATGGGTCAAAATGTGCAATTTTCGCCTGAAATTTTTTTATTTTCACCACAAATCTGACCTTATTAAATTGATGATTTTGGAAAAATTTGCGAATTCTGTCTTTTTTTTTTTTGCAAAAAAATCGCAAAAGTATAAATATCTCATCCTATTAAATGTCACCCGTAACCTTTTTTTCCAAAATATTCATGTTTGAATTTATGTAACAAATGTGAGCGACGCTGGCATTTTTAGCAGACATTTTGAACATCTCTCACAGATATGTTGGCACTCAAACGGTTAAAAATATTTGGCGGAATCCAAGTGTGTGTTATATATAGATATACTGTAATATAATAATAAGTATTGTGTATGAACACTCTGCGTCCTATCCTTAAAACTGCACACACCAAATTACAACCTATAGATTGTAAATGTAAAATGCTTAAGCTCTGCTACTGGCAACAAAAGTTGCTAAATGCTACTTGCTGTAGTTTGATAATGTGTTAACCAGGACTGTGGCTGGGTTAAAAGGCTGCCTGGTCCAGATATTATTTAGATAGTATCCTAAATGCCCTTTATAATTGGTGCTGCATTAGTAACCAAATATGTAGCTGATGTGGTCAGAGCAGAGGCTGTTTGTTTATTATAATGGATAGCATTACATACAGATCACCATATTAATTCCTGCTATTATATTCATCTATAATAGATTGGTATAATTTAGGGCCTTATTCTGCTCGGTGCGGATATTCCTGAATTCTTTCGGTGCGGGCCGCACGCATCGCTGTGCGGCAGCGTGCGGGCATCGTCCGTAGAAACGCCCACGTGTCCTCCGCATTCGGACGGACTCACTCTTTAAGAACAGGGCGTGTGTACGGACGACATACAAACCGTGCGTGTGCGGTGGAAACGTACAGATTCTTGCACGGTCTTCCCGCACAAGCACGGTCTTACCGCGTGAGAACGTACGGAAAGCTGTCCGTACGCCCCGATGCGGAGTATTTACGCACAATCCATGCCGGGGTATAAAAGACACGGTGATTCAGATAGAACCAAACAGCCATTCCAAGCACTGTTCTATAGACGTCTGTGCTAATAATAATATAATCCACAGTCTACACTTTAGTTAAAAAGATTATACTATAAATGAGTTTTTTGCGATGTCATGACTCTAGAAAGCGGCTAGAAAGGTACAATACACTGTTTCATACAGTTTGCCGACCCATTCAATGCTCAGCTGCAGGGATGTTCCTTATTAATATTAAGTTGTGTGCATTATTTGCAGTGTAAAAGTGTGTGACAAGGGCAGCATGTAAAGTTCCCTTTAAGCAGCAATGCTTCCAATTGTAGCAGTGAGAAGCGTGTAATTAACAAGTAATGGGTAAAGTATGTGATTGTATTGGGTTCAGGTGACATTGGTTGAGGTGCGTCCGCCCTGATTAGGCGTTCCGATTGCCTAGCACATGACCGAGTGGTGTCCGCAAAGCAATACTAGCCTTTTGGACACCGCACATTTCTACCCTTTTTGTTCGCGTGCATTCGGCGTGCTGTCCGAATGCACGCCTACCCAAATATGTGTACTCCCCCGTGTCCGCCCATGTTTCCGCCCAGTTTAGCCCACTTTGAAACTACGCCCCTGTGTCATTCCGCATGACGCCCATAACACACCCATATTGGCCGAGTGATTGCGGTGCACATTTCTGTACGGGATTAGTGAGAACAAGTACGGAGACCATGCGTGGCACATGCGCGTAGCGTTCTCCACGCATGCGCAGACGGCTAAAAAACGCCATCCGAAAGAATTCGGGAATATCCGCACCGAGCAGAATAAGGCCCTTAGTGTGAATGGCTAAAATGTATGTGAGGTATTGAGCCATGTGTGGGGTGGCTACGGCTGGTGGACTGATATTACATCCAGCCCACAGCTCTCCCCAGATGGCACAGACTCATACACACTGTTAATGCTAAGCATTGTAGTGAGGTGACCCTGTGGATGAATGCAATCCACTCAGGGTCTGGTGCCCTAAGCCCTATACCCCGTCAAGGGCAGGGATAAGGTGCACAGAGTGTGGTATATCACACTTATGTGTGAAAAAAAAAAAAAAAACACACGATGGAAGCGCCGCACATGGACAGCAAGCCAGTGTGCGCTTCGCAGTGAAGCTTTGTCAGGGCTAAAATGCACTAATCCATACCCGAACAAATACTGTATGCTCTCTTTAATACACTCTCTCTCATTCTCTCTTGTTCCACCTGACACTCTCATTTCTGTTCACATCCCTCCCTCTCTCCTTCTCTCTGACACTGATCTCTTAGATGCCCCCTCTCTCTCTCCCCCTCTCACCCCGTCTCTCTCTGTCTCCCAGACACCCTCTCTTTTGCTCTCTCCTCTCTCTTTCTCTCATTTCCTCTTTTTCAATTAAACCCTCTCTCTCTCCCTCCTCCATGAATTCACACCCACCACTCTCTACCTCTCTCTTGTTCCACTAAGGGGCATGTAGTGACAATAGGGGGGCTTTCAAGATTTTCTATGGGCCTCAAAAAGTTCTAGTTACACCCCTGTCAGTATGATTTTTTTATATTTCATTACTAATAGAAAGGCACCGCATATACTTTTAACAAAGCATCAAGATAATATTAATTTTTCTTGGGATTCTTTTCAGGCACTTGTGATGCCTACTAGCATGACAGTGGTATTTTGACTCTTTGGTAACCTATATTTTGTAACATTTTACTAAGTTAGGGAGAGATGCAAAATAATTCAAATAACTTGTCAAAAATTATTAATAATATGTGAGCATATATATTAATTCCAATTTTTCGGTCATTTTTCTGTCATTTCTATATTGATCATAACAACATATTTTGCACATTAATACAATTTCTATAAACCCTTTCAAGTCCAACGTCTAGTCAGGCTCAACAGTCCTAGCGCTAGTAGCAGATCCAATGGTGAGCCACTTTAAAATAAGACCATTAACATCGTTCAACATTCAATGTAGACCATTTTTGAATAAAAAAATAAAATAAATTACAATTAATTTAAACATTTAAACCAGACTGTTTCAATTACAAAAATAAAATTGGTTTGCAAAATTGAAACTAATAAAATCCTCAACTAGGTTAACAGAGGTCTCATGTGAACCTGTAATAATCATATCATGCGAATTCTGAATTCCTTCTTACGTGCCTTTACATGTTTATAGAAAATATTAGAAAGTGAATAATGAATTCAAAAATACAAAATATATTTTTTTTTAAATTTTGGTGACCAGTGATCCCAGAAAAAGAATTGGTGATTTTTTTATTATTACAGTGGACCATGTAACGGAGCAGTCATGAATATACAGATGTTTCCTTTTACACTTACCATCTATATGCCATACAGTGCCAGATGCCCAACACGACTGAGATGCTCAGAGAGGTGCTGCCTTTTTCTTAGAATTTTACATCTTATTAGCCTCGTGTATGGTGTATTAGATCTACAGTGACTTGGTCTACAGTCAAAAGGTCGACAGTCATAAGGTAGACGTGGTCAAAAAGACTGAATTGATCAAAAGGTCTACAGTCAAAAGGTTCACATGAAAAAAAAGGTTGACATGAGTTTTTCATGGTTTTTGGTGTCTATGTCAACATAGGTCAACACGGACACCGTATGAGTGTACCGCGTCCCCTCGCATGGCTGCTCTCACCATATTTCGGGCACACTATTATCTAACTCTATGCCAACGTAGATGGTAAAGTATGAACAAATATTTTTTTTTTTTAAATCATGAAAACTCATGTCGATCTTTGTTGACCGTTTTCATGTCGACCTTTTGACCATAACGACCCTTTGACCACATCGATATTTTGACTGCCGACCAATTCTTGGTGACCCTTTGACTGTCGACACTGTAGATCTAATGACTGGATACCATTAGCCTCATAGATGCAATGAAACACAACTCAGCATACTAAAGACGCTGAACTATGCATGGGAACTTGTTTTAAATATGTACAAAGTTGCAGATGAAGCATCACAGAACTTGGCGTAAGGAAAAGCCGTAGCATTGCAGCCATGGCCATAACTTGGGTGGGTCAAATGTAATATGTGCAGACAGAGTTAGATTTGGGTGAGTCATTTTGTTTCTGTGCAGGGTAAATACTGGCTGCTTTATTTCTACACTGCAATTTAGATTTCATTTTCAACACACCCCACCGAAATCTAACTCTGTCTGCACATGTTACATCTGCCCCACCTGCAGTGCAGTGGTTTTGTCCATTTTGGGAACAAATTTGCCCTACGATCAAGTTTGAATTATGCCCATTGTTTTAAACTGTAACTCACTATGTTTTTTTTTCCTATTTATGTATGCACACTGTAATTGGGCACTGCTGATTCCTTGTGGCGCCACATAAATGTATATAATAACAATAATAATAATCTGAATAATTGTGGAAATTCATGTTAAATAAATATTGCCAAGCACTTCCTAAAAAAACAAGTAGATTACTGAAAAAAAAACCAACAAAGAATAAATGTTCCAAGTAAAATGTCAGTGGTTGTTCTAGGATCCAGGTACGCCTAAGTTGGGGGTGGGTTGAACAGGGTGGGGGGTGTTGCCGTAGGGTTGCTTTTTGTTATGGGGAGGTATTTTGTTTTATGTTGATATGTCGTTACTAATAGCATATTTTGTTATTTTACTCTACTCGCTATACAGCTAGTTTTTTGAGGAATTTATGCTCAGTAATTCTAAATCAGGGTTGCCGACTTTAAAAAAATCCTCTCCGGGAGAAGCCCGGAGAGGAATCTTGCATTACGAGTTTTGGGGGCGGGGCTTAACTGTGATGTCATTAAGCCCCGCCCCCATTACAGCAAATAGCAGAAATAACTGATATCCATGGAGGGGGCGGGGCTAAAACGTCACGATTGTGCCGTTTTAGCTCCGCCCCCTCCCCTGAGACCCGCGGATTGCGGCATATAAATGCCGCGATCGGGGGGCTCAGTGGGGGTCCCCCTGATTCCGGGAGGGTTGCCTACCCTTCCGGGGGCCGGGAGGAAGGACCCAATTTTCGGGAGACTCCCGCAAATTCCGGGAGGGTCGGCAACCCTGTTCTAAATATCTAAAGACACCTTGTGCATTTCTGTCTCAATATGTTGTTCACCTGCCCTTGCACCTTCAGTTTTTTTTGCTCTACAAATCCTACAGGAAATGTGGTCCTTGAAATGTATTTACGCTTTGCTTTTACTGCTGTATTTTATTCTCTATTTAAGGTACAGTATAGTGTGTATGTATCGACGTGTCTTCCCACTTGGGCATTTGTTGTTTTTTGGGGAAAATCAATAAAAATGACTGAATTTAAAAAAGAAAATGTCAGTGGTTATCAGTGAATGGGAAAAAAAACATTTTTTAGTGTACAAATAATGTATTTATTGGGCACATGGTTACAAAACACAAACTACAAGTTCCTGAACCAACTACACTAACCTCTACAGCAATGGTCCTGTTAGCAATCATTCTGAAATATGATTTCAGCTCTAAAAGTTGCAATAACAATTGGGGCAGTATGGATGGTGTAATGGTTAGCATTACCGCCTCACAGCGCTGAGGTCATGGGTTTGATCCCCACCATGGCTCTAACTTTGCCGAGTTTGTATATTATCCCCGTGCTTGCGTGGGTTTCCTCGGGTACTCCTGTTTCCTCCCACAATCCAAAAATATACTGGTAGGTTAATTGGCTCCCAACAAAATTAACCCTAAATGTCCGTGTGTGTGTATATGTGGCAGGGAATATAGATTGTAAGCTCCACTGGGGCAGGGACTGATGTGAATGTTCAAATATACTCTGTATAGCGCTGCGGAATATGTGTGCGCTATATAAGAAACTGCTAAGAAATAAATAAATAAATTGCATAGAATATATCATCCAACTGTCCATAAATCCACTTGGAACTCGCAATGCACTTATTTCATTTATTTCGTTCTGCATTTGTATTTAGCTATTATTTACCTGCCCCACTAATATAACTCTCCACAATGAACATTTCCATCCTCAGTGCATGCACTGTGCAATGCAGCCTTTTCCTGCTTTTGCAGAGTTAAGGTGTTGTGTTTCACATGCTGCATCTTAACACTTAGAACCACGGCGTGTTATAGTGATGGGTTGCCATGACAACAGTCCCTGGCAGGCGCTAAGAAATGTAAAGCAGTCAGACACATGAAACGTCTATCTGTATTTTGTGATTTTGGCTTTGGTGATTTAGCAATGATCACTCTTCAATAAATACAACTTCCACAAAATAATCATCTTCAAAAAAAATATGAATATTAAAAGATACTATTTTGTCACGCGTTATTAATGCTGCATTGTTTTTAACTGTTATAATAGGAAACATATCTTCTTAAATGAGATTTATTTATTTAAAATTTTATATAAGATTTTATTTTTAGTTATGACCTCCAGCATTGTCACTTGGAGGTCAAATGGACATTTTTTACAGAGAATAATAAAATAGATGCTGTAGTTAGCAGTTTAGACCAGTAAGCTTACGCTTGCTACAATACGGCCTTCTACAAATGCTACATGAATGACAATTATAGATTTAGACTCTAGGAATGTAAGGAGTTTCACTATGGGGGTTATTCTGGTTCACTCCTTCTGGCAAATTCCTTTTTAGATGGACAAAACCATGTGCACTGCAGGTGAGGCAGGTGTTACTTGTGCAGAGAGAATTAGATTTGGGTGGGGTTTTACTTCAAAGTGAGATCTATATTGCAGTGTAAAAATAAAGCAGTCAGTATTTTCCCTGCACAGAAACAAAATAACTCACCCAAATCGAACTCTCTCTGCACATGTTACATCTGTCCACCTGCAGTGCACATGGTTTTGTCCATCTAAGAAGGAATTTGCCAGAAGGAGTGAACCAGAAAAAAATCCTAAATGCTATACTAACTGGTTCAAGAAGAAGTGGCTGGTTTTAAATGCATGCTGGGTGCAGTAGTACACCATTTGCTGTGGCTGCCTGTCAGTCAGGTGACCAGCTGCATTCCAAGAAGAATCCATTTCAGTGACATAAGTAAGACATGTGCTGAATAAACTGGGCGGACTGGTAGAGAGAGGGATATTGTCGCTGGCAGCTAATGTAAATTAATGCTTTGCCAGGCTGAATCCCTGAAATGAGGAAAGTGTGTGTCGGTGTTACACTAAAACAGTGGTCCATACCTCCCAACAGTCCCGATTTTATCGGGACAGTCCCGATTGTCAGGGCCTGTCCCGATGTCCCACCCGCGGGCGGCAGTGTCCCGCGGTGTGGGGGGGCTGTTGGGAGTCCCCCCTGTCAGCTGCTAAGCAGCGGGGAATAAACGCTGTGCGCATGCGCACAGCGTCTATTCCCGCAGCCAGGGGGCCTGGGGGCATGGCTAGAGGCTCACAGAGCCTCTGGGTCATGCCCCCATAGACTGCTGAGATCCAAAAGTTGGGAGGTATGGTGGTCGCTAAACTTAGTCCTCAAGGACCCATTCAACAGTTTACATTTTCCTGCCCACCTGGCAGGTGCAAAGGTGTAGTCATTACACACTCACCTATTTTAAAAGATCCACAGGTGGAACAAGTTGAGTACTATAGGGAGTCCAGAGGATGCAGCTGCTATGGGCCCAATGGCTTAGAGGGGCCCCAAAGGCAATCCCACTTTTAAACTTTTAGTAACTACTGCACGCATGGCAGTAACAATGTACTTACTGGGAGGGAAGCAATCCGGAAGTGTAGGAGTGCCTGCAATATCGTCTCTCTGGCCTATCTCTCCCTTTCACTCTCTCTCTTACCCCTCCCTTTCTCTCTTTCTCCATGAAAACCCTCTCTCTCTCTCCCCGCTAGTAGCATTGTTGTGACAAAGGCTTAGGGTCAGGGGTAGGGGGGGATATTTTTAAGATTTTGCTGTAGGGCCCACAAAGTTCTAGTTACGCACCTGGGTGGAGCTAAGTATAACACTTGTGAATCTGTGACCTGGAAAACGTACAATGTTTGGAGGCTGCAGTGGAGGCTAGAGTGGAATAATACAGCTGAAAAACAAGAGAATCTGAGGAGAAAAGTGATTAAATGTTAATAGAAAAATGAGTGAGAGGAAAGAACCAGAGTCTGAATACAACTGGACAGTTTAATTGCATATTTGACACGGGGTTGGAAAAAAAAACCACTGTAGGGAATATTTACTAAGCAGCAGATTTGAAAACCCAGCATTCACTGCAAAACACTCCTAGTTTTGTATTCTGAATTATTGCCATTTTTAAATCCCACATCCAGAATAGCTGACAACAAGCAGCTGCTCTCAGTAAAAATATATCTCTGGGAGTCTGTGGAATTGAAAGTAGAAGCTACATCAAGTTTTTATTTTATCGAAGAAGGGCCAGAATATATTCCTGAAGTGCATATGACTTCTCATCAAGTGATTTTTTTTAAATAAACCAACACAGTCTTATCTAGAAAGTTAACTTGCTTCCTATTATTTACTGATAGTGCTGTAAATGGGAAAGTGGGAAAAAAATAAAAGAACACCAAAGAGGGGGAATTCAATTAGCTGCAGTAATTTACCACAGCTAATTGATTCTACCAGGGCTATTCAATTATCCGGTACTTATCAGGAAATATGCTGCTGTCTGCAATGGAAAACAAAGTGGCGGCTGGACCCGGGCATGTCCAACAGACCCGCGCCCAGCAAAGAGTAAACGTCCCCCCTCTTCTTGGCACCACTTATATCTCCAGATTGGTCACCATCTGTATTGGTTCACAGGATGTCTTTCTGCCATTTCATCTTAGATATGTTCTCACCACCTCACGCTTAATCTTTCTAAAACAGTTTAAGAGTATTTCCATCTGGCCTGGCCGAATCAGTGCGGCACTCACCACACTTAATGGAAGCTGGGTGAAGGGTGGTATATGGGGTGCCATTGTCGGTGTTTAAAGACTGTGGCAATGGCAATTCACACCTTGCACCAGCATTTGGATTCCCCCTTAATCAGTTTCCAAATCCTTTTACACAGACCTGCAAAAAAACATATCCAGAATATACCTCATATCACATAACCTTCTTAAGCTATCCTACCTTATTGAATCCCCTCTATACAGTCCACACATAACATATTTCTCCAAGCATACAGTATAATATATTTCGGTACTCTTTACCTAGAACGGCGCCCGCGATTAGAATCGCGGGCATCGGGGGTAAAAAATCGCGGTCATCGCGGGCATCGCGGGTAAATCGCGGGTAAATCGCGGGTACATAAAAATCTTGTACCCGCGATGACCGCGATTTTCCCATAGGGAACAATGTTAAAAAGCCTGATTGACCGCGATTTTACTTAAAAATGCCTCAATGCCCGCGATTTTCCCATAGGAATCAATGTTAAATGGGCTACAGAGCCCAAATAAGCACAATTAACCCTTAAATGTCACCCCAATTTTTGTACGCCACCCCACGATCCACGCCAACCCGAAGCGTGGCGAGCGCAGCGAGCCCGCGAGGGGCGGCGGTACGCGTCCTCCGACCTTTTCATGCCCTACTATCCACGTCGGCGTGGAGTTGAGAATAGAATAGTGTGGCGAGCGCAGCGAGCCACCGAGCCCGAAGCGTGGCGAGCGCAGCGTGCCCCGCGAGGGGACGCGGATACCTTCACAGATAAACGCGTCCCTTCGCGGGCTTCACAGGTGTCCGCGTCGCCACGGACACCTGTGAAGTCCGCGAGGGGACGCGTATAACTGTGAAGGTATCCGCGTCCCCTCGCGGGGCTCGCTGCGCTCGCCACGCTTCGGGCTCGGTGGCTCGCTGCGCTCGCCACACTATTCTTTTCTCAACTCCACGCCGACGTGGATAGTAGGGCATGAAAAGGTCGGAGGACGCGTACCGCCGCCCCTCGCGGGCTCGCTGCGCTCGCCACGCTTCGGGTTGGCGTGGATCGTGGGGTGGCGTAAAAAAATTGGGGGGACATTTAAGGGTTAATTGTGCCTATTTGGGCTCTGTAGCCCATTTAACATTGATTCCTATGGGAAAATCGCGGGCATTGAGGCATTGAATGCAAAATCGCGGTCAATCAGGCTTTTTAACATTGTTCCCTATGGGAAAATCGCGGTGATCGCGGGCATCGCGTCGTGGCCGTTTATGTACTGCCCGCGATGCCGCGATCACCCCGATGGGCGCCGTTCTAGGTAAAGAGTACCTATATTTCTTCTTTCTTTGCCTGTACATCCTCCTGAGCATAGGCCAACATTCCTGTGTGACTGGTTTATTCAGCCCTCCTAGAACCCCTGTAATCTGGCTGGACCTACTGTATATGCAATATGTAGCTCTTATCCACGTGTATTGAGGGATGCCTATTTCCCAATAGCTTGTAAGCTTGCAAACACAGCCCTCTTACCCATACTTGCCGACTTTGGCATACTCCTTTCCGGGAGAAGCCCGGAGAGGAGTGAAAGGGGGCGGGTAGAGGCTTTGTTTTGGGGGCGGGGCATGGGTGATGTCATCAAGCCCCGCCCCCATGACGGGCTGAAGCCTCAATTTGCGGGTCCGTGGGGGGAGGAGCTAAAATGCCGCGAAATGCCGCGAATTGCGTCATTTAGCCCCGCCCCCTCCCCGCGGACCCGCGAAAGTCATAGTTTTTAGACCGCGGGGAGAGGGGGAGCCGGGGCTGTAGGGAAATGCGGGAGACTTGCCCCCCTTCCCGGGGGACCCGATTTGCGGGACCCTCCCGGCCATTCCGGGAGGGTAGGCAAGTATGCTCTTACCTCTTTGTTTGTCTGCTATTACCCAGTCTTGTTTTATTACTGTGTGTTCCCAATGGTAATGTGGAATGAAATATGCTGACACTGTAAAGGTAACCGGAATAATAACTTAAACTCCAGTTTGTAACAAAGGATCATTTTCAATCATTGGTTTCTGACACAAAAAGAGATAGTGGCCATGCATGATAATAATTATCAGATAATGGTGGCCATACAAATAATCTAAGCATTTAAGCCAAAAATGTCATAGCAAATTATGATATGTATATATCAGATGGAGTCAACATAACAACGCCGGAATCCCGACTGCCGCAATGCCGTCAATTTCTCCCTCTATGGGTGTCCACGACACCCATAGAGCACAGCGAGCCCGCAAGGGGGGCGATCCTTGGCCGGTATTTTGGCGGTCGGGATTCCAACCGATGGGATTTAGTACCTATCCCGTATATATGTGTGTGTATACCTCACAACATCTGTGTCTCGCTAATTGGGACAGTGCGTGTGCCCAAAAAGGGGCGTGGTGTATGGAAAGGGGGCATGGTCTCGCAAGATGTCGTTTCCTCAGGCCACTCTCACATTTTCACCCCTCTGCATTGCTGAATAGATGCTGTGGCATGCTCAGAGCATCTATTCCCTTCAGGCTGGGGGGACTCCTATCAGCCCCCCCCCCTGCCATGGGACATGGGAACGTCCCCCAAAACCATGACATTCCTGCAGAAAGCGGGAAAGCTGGGAGATATGGTGTGTGTGTGTGTCATACATGCCAACCTGCAGAAGGCTCCAGTTTTAATCACCTGTCTCCAGCTGACCCACAAGGTTTAATTCCCCAGATTTTTCCAGCCCTGTCTGAAACCTGAACTGAGTATGCACAAAACCGGATGTGATGGGGTGGAGCTTGATGTCTGAATGCAAAATAGTATTTGCCACGCACCACTTACAGTACCAGCACAGTACCAGCACAGCTGACAAGACCCTTGTGGATCTTGGGCAACGTATACAGCAAGGGGACCACTGTACTTGATGGAACCAATGCATTAGCCAAATCCTGCGATATGGCACCATTTTCAACAGCAGATTTCAAAACAGCATTTAATTCCCGACTAAATCTCGGGGTGGGATCCTCATCAAGCAATCTGTAAACCAAATGATCAGATAATTGTCTCTCAATTTCACATTTATAGGCAGAAAGATCTTGAATAACAATCGCCCCGCCTTTATCCGCGGGGCGAATAATAATGTCATTGTAGGAGGATAAATCTTTTAGTGCTTTGAACTCAATCCGGCTCAGATTATTACACCCATATTGCACCCATATTGCTGCTTTAAATGCTTAAATTGCACTACATGTAGATCACTCATTGCCGCCTCCAGCTTCAATCACCCCCACAGTGGTAAGTCTATTAACATCAGGTATAGGGTATCATGCCAAACCAAATTCATTATATATATGATAATTTGCCCATGTAGCTTATGCTACGTGGGCAAAAATGAATGTACCCTGCGAGAGCGGATGGCGGACCACCGCTTCGCGATAAAAAAGGTCTTGGAAAAGGGTACCAGTGACCAGCCTGTGGCAAGGCATTTTGCCGAGGCTGGACACAGCATGGCAGTACTACGATACATTATAATAGACCACATTCCCAGCAGTCTGCGACGGGGTGATCAGGGATTGAAATAATTGCAGCGTGAATCAATGTGGATTCACAGGTTGGGGACATACGGACATTGTCCCCGGGCGGTCTTAATGAGTATGCTGGACTCCACTGATTTATATGAAGTATCTAACAGTACAGCCAGGATGTACCTTGCCAGTTTGCGCAATGTTTGTATTGCGTATAGTAAATTGAGCACATTATAATATATACCCTATAATAGCTGTCTGGATTTTCTATCTTTAATGGGCGTATTTAATGATTAAATGTATAATTGTTGCATTATGGATTAGCAACATATGAGGTGTGTTATATATATCTATAAATGCATATGCCCGGTACTGATGTTGTAATTCTCTACGTATTTTAAAACTTTTGTAAATGTTGTATTTGTTTTTGTTGTATCTAGTTGTAATTAGATGCAGCCGTGCTGGCGTAGCGCTCAGGAGTGACGTCATTGTGGGTGTCCCCTGACGTGCTCCAACGGCAGTGGCTGTTTGCACGTGGTGTGGGGTATTTAAGATGCTTATATTCACTTTGTGATTTGTATCCTGAAGAAGAGATAAGTAATAAAATCTCGAAACGCTGATGACGACATAAAGGCTGTCGACTACTTTCTTGCTGTTGTGAGTGCCGCCTCATCTGCGAAATTATATATATATATATTATATATATATATATATATATATATATATATATAATATATATATATATACACATCTATACATACTTGTGTACACGTACGTACATACAATGTTACACGTGTGTGTGTGTGTATATATCCAGCCGGCACTCTGCTCAATAAACACAACTTGGTCCGAAGCATGTCATCCACATTACAGCGGTAATATATCCCAGCACTCCGACAGCTTCATACGGACACTCAAAGAAATTAAATACTCAGACACTGAGGCTTGTCAGCAACGTTTCAATGCTCATCAAACATTGTCATCAGGCTGATACACATAAAATAATTGCCTGTTCCTTACTTTGATTTTATTTATTATTAATTCTCTGTGCGGTGCGGTGTGGTGTTCCTTGAGAGGGGGAAGCCAGGAGAGAGCTGCGTTACTGCGTAGCAGCCGTTTTGCCGCCTCAAAGATTTGCCGGCCAAAACCCTACTGCACCCACCCTGCACAGAATTTCAGGGAGCCTGGGAGGGGACACGGTGACACTTTATTACTGCTGCCACCACCGTTAACATGACAAGCGGCCCGACTATAGCCGCTTGTCAGCGCCAGGATAGACATAACATTTGCATTATGATTAGTTTTTTACTGCTGCCACCGTTAATGTCCATCTGTGTCTGCCGGGAACGTGAGAGGGGACGCGGTGACGCGGCCGCGCCAACCAATGGCGGAGAGGCGGCTGCCGCGTCGCCCCGTCCCCTCCCACGCTTCCAGTAATGCTGTGCGTGGCAGGCACAGAAGGGCATTAACGGCGGCGGCAGCAGTAAAAAAGTAATCATATTGCAAAGCTTATGTTATGTCTGTCATGGCGCTGACAAGCAGCTATAGTCGGGCCGCTTGTCATAGTAATATATGTCAGTGCGACGGGCCAGACCTAAGTGTCTCGCGGGCCGGGCCGCCTGTTGCCCACCTCTTTTCTAGAAGATAATAGACAATATCTGATTGGTTTCCCAGAGCAATATTCCATCTGAAATAGAACTCCCATCTTAGTAAATGTCCCCCATAGAGTATGACACGATAGGCTACTTCATGTCTTTGTCTTACCTGAGGTCTTCCCGGCATTCTAGAAACCTCTGGTGGTCACAGTGGCTGGAAGTGGTTCCTCACTAGTGTTATATTTTGGCAGGAGATCCCATATACCCCATACACCCCCATATACCCTAATATACCCCCAAATACCTCCATACACCTCTATATACCACCATACACCCCATAAACCCTCATATACTGCCATACATGCCATACACCTCTATATACCATCATACACCCCCATAAACCCTCATATACCGCCATATACGCCGTACACCTTTATATACCACCATACACCCCATAAACCCTCATATACCACCATACACTTCTATATACCACATTATACCCTCATATACTGCCATACACCTCTATATACCACCATAGACCCCCATAAACCCTCAAATACCGCCATACATGCCATACACCTCTATATACCACCTTAGACCCCCATAAACCCTCATATACCGCCATACACCTCTATATACCACCATAGACCCGCAGATCTATACATCTGCCTTATTGCCACTTCTCCCCATACCTGGTGGTGTATCTGGCTGTGAGGCCGTGGCCAGTTATACACATTATTCTCCTCTAGCTGATAGACCAGTGATGCTGTACATACCACGATGTGCACCATTGGCTGCTGGGGATCCCGCCCTGTCCAACAGATTTGTATTGTATCATTGGATAGGATTGTCTACTCATTGGCTAAATACACTGCACTTAGTGTAAGCGACCCGCCATCTGCTGTGGAACTACACATCCCAGCATGCCCTGCCATAGTTTGCAGTTTAGGTGTCTCAGACTGTATGCCAGCTTCACCAACTCATCATGTTGCGAATCAGTTTCCATTGTTGAACAATATGACCAGGGCCGGCTCTAGGGCCATTCCAATGGATCATCACATCTGGGTGCAGTGCAGCCAGTGATGTATTTATGATGGGTGCCTCTGACCAGCATTCTGTACAGCTCCCTCCTCTTCTGTCGGTTCCCGGTGTGACTCCGTTGGATCTTACATGGCTGCAGCTACACATGTAGACCTAAGGGCTTCAAGACATTAAATAGGAGGCCCAGCCTGTGAGTTTGCCTCTAGTTACATACTGTAGGGGCAGATGTATTAAGATGGCTATAACGTTTTTAAAATAACGGGTCCTGCATAACGTGGAGAAGCAGGTACCCGTTATGGTGAAATGTATTGACCCCCCCCAGCCAATGAGGAGAGCCCAGCGTTAATGGCTCTACTTAGAAATATAGAAACATAGAATTTGACGACAGATCAGCACCGTTTGGCCCATCTAGTCTGCCCCTTTTTTACCCTTCAGGTAATCTCAACCCTTTTTAATCCTTATTTCTTTGTAAGGATATTCATATGCCTATCCCAAGCATGTTTAAATTGTTCTACTGTCTTAGCCTCTACCACCTCTGATGGGAGGCTATTCCACTACCCTTTCTGTGAAGTAATTCTTTCTACCATTTCCCCTGAACCTACCTCCCTCCAGTTTCAGTGCATGTCCTCGTGTTATATTACTTCTTTTTCTTTGAAGAAAATTTCCCTCCTGTACTATGTTAAAACCCTTGATATATTTGAAGATTTCTATCATGTCCCCCCTTTCCCTTCTCTGCTCCAAACTATACATGTTAAGATCTTTTAGTCTTTTAGGTAGGTTTTGTGATGTAGGCCATGCACCATTTTAGTTGCCCTTCTTTGTACACTCTAATGTATTTATATCCTTCTGAAGATATGGTCTCCAGAACTGGACACAGTATTCCAGATGAGGCCGTACCAATGACCTATAAAGTGGCATTATTTCGTCTTTTTTCTGCTACTGATTCCTCTCCCTATGCAACCAAGCATCTGACTAGCCTTCCCCATTGCATTGCTACATTGCTTTCCTGCCTTTAAGTCACTTGAAATAGTGACTCCTAGATCTCTTTCCTCCTCAGTAGTTTCCATTATAGTACCCTTGATACTATATTGAGCCTTTTGATACAAAGGTCCGTTGTTTTTAGTATTGCACTTTTTATTTTTTCCACCTCTCCTGCACTCCTTTCAAGTTCCTCCAATCCGCTAATGAATCGCTAAAACATCTCCCCATTTTTGCAAAGTCAGCCTTCCTAAAATCCAACACCTTAGTTTTTGTGTGACTGGAGTTGGACCCTGCCTTGATACTAAACCATACTGCTTGATGATCACTGGATCCCAGGTTCTCACCCACATATATGTCTGATATCCTGTCACCATTTGTGAGTATTAAATCCTTGTCGGCAGCCCTGGCGGCCAAGTGCATGTGCACTCATGCTTTCCCCAGGGCCGGCTCTAATGGGCATGCGCAAAATCTCACTTTTATCATGAGATCTCCAGCGCAGCTTGGAGCCAGCAGCAGGGCTAGCGTTGTCCCCACAGTGGGGGATAGGACAGTGCTAGCCCTGAGCTGGCGAAGCGACTGGGCCGCCTAGGCGGCTGTCAATACATCGCCCCAGCCGCTAATCACTGGGGGGGATTTCAGGGGACAGCCACACTGAGCGTAACTCGGCGGGCTGTCACCAGCGCACATTAGGTGCACTAGTAATACATTATGGAAAACGTAATTGCCCCCAGTTAACCAGCGTTCAGTGCATTTCTGCACTTAACTCTGGTTAGTACATCTGCCCCATAATGATCTACAGACCACTTGTGGATCTTTACAGTATGTCAGTTAGGAATGAATGCAGCACATATTGGGGTAGGTGTATGAAGTAATGATAAGGGAGATAACATAAGCCAGAGGAGAAGTAGCCCATGGCAACCAATCAGCTGCTCTGTATAATTTCATATTATGCAAATAAAAGATGTGACTTAAGTGCTGATTGGTTGCCATGGGCCACTTCTCCTCTGGCTCACTTCTCCCCCCTTATCACTGCTTCATACATCTTCCCCAGAATATGGTGTTAGTTAGTAATGACTACACCTGTGTACTGGCTAGCATACTTGCCTACCACAGCTGTCTCCTCTCTGGGAAAAGCCCGGAGATGAGACTCTCTGCAGCTTGTCTGGGGGGCAGATGCCGTGCCGTAAATGCCGTGATTTGCCGCTCTTCAAGGAGGGGGTGGTAATAAATGATGCAATTTGCGTCATTTTAGCCTCGCCCTCCGGGAGTGGGACCTGATTTTTGGGACCCTCCCAGACATTCCGAGATGGTAGGTAAGTATGCTGGCTAGGCTTTGAGGAAAACATGCACTGCTACGACCCTGGGGACTGACACTCAGGGGCGCTGCAGCAGCCTTTCTCCCCAGCTCAGGACATAGTACTGAGCAGCATGTGCTGAGCTGGGGAGAGAGGCAGTTGCAGTGACAGTTGGTTCTCTCTCAACCTGCAATGAAGGAGGAGGAGCAGGACTCTCCAACAAGCCCAGGCCCAGGTAGAAAGTACCCACTCCCCCCCCCCCCCCCCCCCCCCCCACACACACACTCCCTTCTGCGCCACTACTGACACTGAGAAGCACTGCACAGCAAAGGTAGTGACTGGTCTTAGTGTGATATCGGATATGTGTAGGTATGCGCCAGCAGCGTGAGCACCAGGGTTGTGTCACACACATCACACACACACACACACACACACGGACTGTTATTGTACAGAGTTTTATTGTACATTGGTTATCTATAGATAGATAGATAGATAGATAGATAGATAGATAGATAGATCTATCTATAACTATGTACAATATTTACATATATACAAATATACACAAAGGTATATACTGTCCATGTCCCCACCGACCAGCAGCAGTACGGATATATGTATATACAGTCTGATTAGGCAGTTCATCATAAGCATCAATATAATGATGTTATAGGGTACAAATCCCTCCACTTCTGGTAGCCCGATGTCAGGCGCCAAGTTGCCAATACCCTGGCCAACAGTAACTCAGGCTCCTCCTCCTCCTCTATGGGGGTCAGTGTAGGTGTAAACCTGGGGAGCTTGCGCCTTCTGCTCTTTCTAGTGGTAAACCTATGGCGCTTGAGCCATCTGCTCCTTCTGCAGCTAAATGCCGGTGGTGTGGAAATTATCTTCCACTTCCATAACAAATTTCTCTGATCTTCAGTTGGTAAATTGCCACCTCTATCACAGACATCGGCATTCTGGGATCTCACAGGTACAGCGCACTGCACATCAGCATCGTCATCACAACACTTGGTCAGACAACTGCCCATCTTCACGGATAACGTCTTCCTTCATCCAGTTTCCGTGAAGATATGAGCCCAGAGCCAAACAGCTCAGACCATGTGATCAGTAGTGCATTGTGACATCATCACTCTGAGACATTATCACTCTGTCAAGCCTCAGAGTTTCTCACATTTGCATATGGCAAAATCCTTTAGATGTTAATGGAAAATAGTATTTTGCGGTAGTTTTGATAATTCATTTGCAGGCTTGCACGGGGTGGGTTCTCTTTCTAGGCAGCAGCCAGTGGTGTAATGATAGAAGGTGCAGGGGGTGCACCTGCCATTTAAGGGGGCCCGTGACCGTGGGCACAGCAAGGAACCCCCTGCACCAAGTATTTTTTTTTATCCACCACCGCGGTGTAGCCGGGTGTTAGCAGTACTCCTTGCTAAGAGAAGCACTGCCCTGTCTTTTGTGGCTCCCTCCCATCCCTGTCTCTCCGCCGGCGGGTCGGCAGCAGCAGCACCGGAAGATACACACAGTCACATTCATGGTGCTGGCTGCTTACAACCGCTCCGCCCACCTGAAAATAAGGGACAGGAGCACGGGGTCCTATGAAAAGCAGAGCCGGCAACTACAGCGCACCCCTAGCTGGGGGTGGGGGGGCTACTGTCTGCAATGGAGCCTCCTGGGGGGGTGGTGTTAGTGCCATGGACCCTAATGGAGGGAGGGGGGGGGGTACTGTCTGCCACCCATGGAATTCTGCCCATGTGTTCCCCAGACATTGCAGCACTATATAGGGAGATCATATCATGCATGCATGTACAGGGAGACATTGAATATATGTATGGATGTACGTATATACTGTATGTATGTATGTATGTATGAGGGAGACAGTGTATGTATGTATGTATGTATGAGGGAGACAGTTTATTTATTTATTTGGTACTTGTTTTCTAGCACGGGTCCCGTCGTGGTTAATCGCAAACCTTAAATTAAGGTAACTTAAGGTATGCGATTGATGCGACCAACGCAATATTAGGCTATTTTTAGCCTTTATTGCCGGCATGGATAAAATCTTGTTCATCGCGTCCATCGCATGCCATTATAATGGCATGCAATGCGACCGACGCGATCAACGCGAGTTTACATACATGTATGGAACAATATGAAATGGCCCAATGGGCCCGATTTTTGGGTATTAAGTATGTGAAATGGCCCCACATTGTTAACGCCACCCCACTATTGACGCCAACCCGAAGCGTGGCGAGCGCAGCGAGGCCACTAGGGGCGGCGGTACGTGTCCTCCGACCTTTTCATAACCCCACTATCCACGTCAGCGTGGAGTTGACATTATAAAGTACCCGAAGCGTGGCGAGCCCCGCGAGGGGCCGCATAATACCTGTGAAGTAATGCGCGTCTGCTCACGGGGCTCGCTGCGCTCGCCACGATCGCGTCAATTGCATCGCATGCCATTTGGTTGCATGTGATGCGATCGACGCGATTTTTTAGGTCCCGATCAATGCAATTAAAATCGCTGGTGCCGTGCTAGGAAACAAGTACCATTTATTTATTTATTAACAGTTTCTTATATAGCACAGCATATTCCGTTCCACTTTACAAAGGAGACAGGGATACAGACAGTCAAAATGTAGGAGGGCCCTGCTCGCAAGCTTACAATCTATAGGATGTAATATGTGTATGTATGTATGTATGTATATGAGGGAGACAGTGTACAGTATGAATGTATGTATGTACAGTATGTATGTATGTATGTATGTATGAGGGAGACAGTGTATGTATGTACTTTGTATGTACTGTATGAATGTATGTATGTATGTATGTATGTATGAGGGAGACAGTGTATGTATGTTGTATGTATGTATGTATGAGGGAGACAGTGTATGTATGTATGTATGTATGAGGGAGACTATGTATGTATGTATATATGTATGTATGTATGTATGAGGGATACAGTGTGTGTATGTATGTATGTATGTATGTATGTATGTATGTATGAGGGAGACAGTGTATGTATGTATGCAGGGCTGGTGCTAGGGTGTCCGGGCCTTCCTTCAAACCATAAATTTTGCGCCCTTTCACATTGCCATTGCAACAAGCTGCAGCCCGATTGTGGGAGCGTATGCCAAATGCTATCCTATGGAGGATCTCAGGTGCATGTACATGTATGCATACACCATCTCAGTGCTGTGTCTGCAAAATGTTTCAGGCACTACACGAGAATCGCATACGTTATGGGCTAGATCGCATCGCATCGCACGGCATGCGATCCGAAAGCAGTACAAAAAGTATTTGCAGCACATACTTTTTGTACTGTGCATTGCGATGCCCGCAGAGGTGCACATCGCATCGCAGCGTGTATGGCCACCTTTAGGCACATAACCCAGCCCATTATTTAAAAAGTGTCTAAATGAATATAAAAAAAACCTACAATTATTAAAAAAATTGTTATAAACATGTATAATAAAAGACTCACTGTTCTTTTGCTGTTTAACTCTTGTGCAGTCCCTCCTCTTCTATCTGCGTAGGCAGGACTCTGAGGACGCCATTACACCTCGTGACTGAGGGGGAAAGGAGGGGAGAGAAGGAGGAAATGGAAGAAGAGGGAGGCGGGGCTGCTGTCTGTTCGTCTTTTGATTGACAGCTGACAGGCGCAGGGAGCAATGGGTAGGGGGCGGATCCGGACATGACATGTCATCCAGGCATTCACAGACAGCGCTACATGCCTCAGCGCAAGTGTCCGTGAGGAAGAGGGGGCAGGTCGCAGGAGGAGGACAGTGTGTGCGCAGTGCAGGGAGCTGCTCAGCCTCTCCATACTGCCGCCCGCTGTCAGACAGGCACTGCGGGCGGCGTGCAGGCTGTGTGCACTCGCAGTGCAGGGAGCAGCTCTTTATACTGCCACCTGCCCGCTGTCAGACAGGCGCTGTGGCGGCGTGCTGGAGGCAGTGACAGTGAGGGCTGAGGCAGCTTTAGCAGAGCAGGGAGGGAGACAGCACCTTTTCAGCATGGTGCCTCCCTCTTTGCAGGAGCAGCTGAGTGGGTAGCGCCGGCCCTGTATGTATGTAGGTATGTATGTATGTATGAGGGATACAGTTTGTGTATGTATGTATGTATGTATGTATGTATGAGGGAGACAGTGTATGTATGTACTTTGTATGTACTGTATGTATGTATGTATGTATGAGGGATACAGTGTGTGTGTGTATGTATGTATGTATGTATGTATGTATGTATGTATGAGGGAGACAGTGTATGTATGGATGCATGTATGTATGTATGTACAGTATGTATGTACAGTATGTATGTATGAGTGAGACAGTGTATGTATGTATGTATGTATATATATATGCATGTACTGTATGTACTGTATGTATGTATGTATGTATGTATGTATGAGGGAGACAATGTATGTATGTATGTATGTATGGATGCATGTACGTATGTATGTACAGTATGTATGTATGTATGTATGTATGAGTGAGACAGTGTATGTATATATGTATGTATGCATGTATGTATTTATGTATGTATGTATGTATGTATGTATGAGGGAGGCAGTGAATGAATGTTTGTTCAGTATTTATGAGGGAGTCAGTGGATTTATGTATGTATGTATGAGGAAGGCAGTATATGTATGTAGTTGGGCAGTACGGATGGTGTAATGGTTAGCATTACTGCCTCACAGCACTGAGGTCATGGGTTTGATTCTCACCATGGCTCTAACTGTGCAGAGTTTGTATATTCTCCCCGTACTTGCGTGGGTTTCCTCCGAGTACTCCGGTTTCCTCCCACAATCCAAAAATATACTGGCAGGTTAATTGGCTCCCAAAAAAATTAACCCTAGAATGTCTGTGTGTGCGTGTGCATGTGGTAGGGAATTAAGGGGCAGATGTATCATAGCAGCGCTTATCGCGCCGCTATGATACTTCCTGCTTCGCCTCAATAGCGAGGCGAAGCAGGAAGGGACATCGACAAGATGTATTAACATCTTGTCTGCCGAAGCGGGGGATCGGTAACTCCCCCCTTCGGCGATGTCCCTTTCTGGAGATAGCGCATCAGTTAATACTGATGCGCTGTCTCCTGTCCCCCGGCCGGCCGCACTGGGCATGCGCGGGATCTCGCTGTTCACGCGAGATCTCCAGCGCAGCCCAGACCTAACAGCAGGGACAGCGCTGTCCCTGCTGTTTAGATAGGGCTTCGCCAGCCTGATGGTGGCGAAGCCAAACCCGGCTTCGTGCGGAACAGTCAGCGATGCTGTAAAGCGTTGTGGAATATGTGTGCGCTATATAAGAAATTGTTAATAAATAATAATAATAATAATAATGTGAGACTCGAATCCCACCCATCTGTTCGTCTGTTTGCATGTCTGTCTATCTATGTCTCCATATCGTGCTCTGTTGCACCGTCTATGCCTGCCCCCTGACTGACTCTTTCTCTTTCTTCATGACTTTTTGTGTCTCCCCAACTCTCCCATCTCTCTCTCCCTCCCCGACGCTGCCCATCTCTCTCTCCCTCCCCGACGCTGCCCATCTCTCTGTCCCTCCCAGACGCTGCCCATCTCTCTCTCCCTCCCTGACGCTGCCCATCTCTCTCTCCCTCCCTGACGCTGCCCAACTCTCTCTCCCTCCCTGACGCTGCCCATCTCTCTCTCCCTCCCCGACGCTGCCCATCTCTCTGTCCCTCCCAGACGCTGCCCATCTCTCTCTCCCTCCCTGACGCTGCCCATCTCTCTCTCCCTCCCTGACGCTGCCCAACTCTCTCTCCCTCCCTGACGCTGCCCATCTCTCTCTCCCTCCCTGACGCTGCCCATCTCTCTCTCCCTCCCCGACGCTGCCCATCTTTCTCTCCCTCCCTGACGCTGCCCATCTCTCTCTCCCTCCCTGACGCTGCCCATCTCTCTCTCCCTCCCTCCCCGACGCTGCCCATCTCTCTCTCCCTCCCCGAAGCTGCCCATCTCTCTCTCCCTCCCTGACGCTGCCCATCTCTCTCTCCCTCCCTGACGCTGCCCATCTCTCTCTCCCTCCCTGACGCTGCCCATCTCTCTCTCCCTCCCTGACGCTGCCCATCGCTCTCCCCCTCCCCGACGCTGCCCATCTCTCTCTCCCTCCCTGACGCTGCCCATCTCTCTCTCCCTCCCTGACGCTGCCCATCGCTCTCCCCCTCCCCGACGCTGCCCATCTCTCTCTCCCTCCCTGACGCTGCCCATCTCTCTCTCCCTCCCTGACGCTGCCCATCTCTCTCTCCCTCCCTGACGCTGCCCATCTCTCTCTCCCTCCCTGACGCTGCCCATCTCTCTCTCCCTCCCTGATGCTGCCCATCTCTCTCTCCCTCCCCGACGCTGCCCATCTCTCTCTCCCTCCTTGAATCACACTGTCTGTGTCACTGACATCCTCTCTCTCTCCTTTTCTCTTGCTCCCCTCTTTTTCTTTCTCCCTCTGTTATGCACTCTCTCTCACTCGTCGCATCCCTCCGTCTCTCTCTGACACCCTGTCTCTCTCCTTGATGTCCTCTCTCTGGCCCTTATTCTGATCGGTGCGGCCGGAGCCGAATATGCGGCCAGGACCGTGCGTGCGAAACCCCGCCTTCCATACGGATCGCCAACTCCGTCCGTACGCGGTAAGAAGCTGGCCGAACGGACCGCACGTGTATTTTTCACGGAATACGCCTCCTCCATCTAAGGGAACCTCCCCCATCATTCGATGGTCGCAGACCATCGAATGCAGGACCGAATGCTCCACCAGCTCCCGCAACCTCAGACCACACGGACATGTTTCCGTGCAAAAGCAGGGATCTGGGCGGGCAGCTGACATCCGGCAATGTCATATGTCCGCCCCTACACGTGCGTCACGACCGCATTACCATACGTACGCCCAGCGTTTGCATGGGAACGCCCATGAAACGCGGGGCGTATGCATATGGTAATGAGCCCAAATAGCCCTTCACGCCCATCTCCACCCCCTGTTCGGAGTGTTCACAGATCATGCGGGATTTGGCCGTACGCCCCGCTCGCACATGCGCAGAGACGCCTCTGCACATGCGCAGACACAAAACATCGGCAGGCCGAACGCACGCGGATATATCCGCACCGATCAGAATAAGGGCCTCTTTCTCACACCACCCCACCTCTCTCTTACTCTCCCTCTTTTTCCATGAAATCCTCTATGACTTTCTGACCCCCCCCCCCCCAGAGGCATTGTAATGGGGGGGGGGGGGGGGATTTAGCTATGGGGCCCTGAATGCTCTAGTTACGCCCCTGGCAGCTGCAATCTACTCACAGTCATCTGCAACTTCTCATATTAGTGATCCATGCCGAATTAGGTCCTACAGTATGTCCTATACAGCAATGACCCGCAAACTATGCCCCACACAGTATTGCCCCACACAGTATTGCCCACACAGTATTGCCCCACAAAGTACTGCCCACACAGTATTGCCCCACACAGTATTGCCCCACACAGTATTGCCCACACAATAATGCCCCGCACAGTATTGCCCCACAAAGTATTGCCCAACATAATAATGAGCCACACAGTATTGCCCACGCAATAATGCCCCACACAGTATTGCTCACACAGTATTGCCCACACAGTATTGCCCACACAGTATTGCCCACACAATGATGCCCCACACAGTATTGCCCCACACAGTATTGCCCCACACAGTATTGCCCCACACAGTACTGCCCACACAGTATTGCCCACACAGTATTGCCCCATATAATAATGCCCCACACAGTATTGCCCAACATAATAATGCCCCACACAGTATTGCCCACGCAATAATGCCCCACACAGTATTGCTCACACAGTATTGCCCACACAGTATTGCCCACACAATGATGCCCCACACAGTATTGCCCCACATAATAATGCCCCACACAGTACTGCCCCGCACAGTATTGCCCACACAGTATTGCCCACACAATAATGCCCCACACAGTATTGCCCACACAATAATGCCCCACACAGTATTGCCCACACAATAATGCCCACACAGTATTGCCCACACAGTATTGCCCACACAGTACTGCCCTGCACATTAAGCCCCTCACAATTATGCCCTGCACATTGGGGGTATTCAGACCTCAGCATTGTGCACGTGCATATGGATCACTGTACGCCTGCCTGTAGCCAAACAGCAACAAAAATTAGCATTTCTTTTCATCGCTATATGACTGGCAGGAAGCCGATGTTGGGGGGTGTCACCCAGCCGTTATCTGGGAAACCACTGGCCTGCCCAAACATTTTAGGGAGGGTCCTGTGACATCAGCTCCGGCCTCAATCAGTCTGTCTCTGTCGCACAGTAGGATCTGGGTTTTGCACAGACTGAAAACCCAGCTATTCGCTGATTGATGTGATTTTCACAAGCCATTTTCAGGGCAGGATTTCCCTCTGACTGGGTGGTGACTAAGGGGCCCATTTATTATTGATCGCATTTACAATGCAATCTGGGCTGAATATTACCACCCAGGATCGCATTGTAAACACATCACCGGGATGTATCATCCCTGAGGGCGCAGGGACAGGGCTCCAAAAAGAGTCCGTCCCTGCGATGTCCGGAGCCGGGTGCCAGGGGGTCTGCGCTTGCGCGGTTAGCGCTGACCCCCCGCCAAACGCACTGCAGCCCAGGCAGTGCAATCCCATAGCCATAGGATACAATGGGCTATTGCCATCTCAGCTCCGGTCCAGAACAGCCTCTTTGTATCGCAGCCACCGAGTAGGTCCTGGGCTATGCAGGGGCAAACGCAGGATTTTCATGGGAGGGGGTTCCGTATGGGATAAGGTCAGAATCCTGGTGGTCAGGGTGTCGGCGTTCAGTGTATGCCAGCTTCCCTACTGCGTTCATATAACCAGCCATCAGGATGCCATCAACGGAATCCTGACAGCCTGCATCCCGATTAGTAAGTATGTGGGGATTGCTAGCTTGCGCCCAGGGAATGGAGGTTAGGGATAGGCACTAGTGAGGGTACATAGGGATAGGCTGAGGAGCAGGGAGAAGGGGGTAGATTTAGGCTGCAGGGTTATGCACTTAAGGGGAGGAATAGGGTCAGGCTGCATGGGGGGTAGGATTAGGTTGCTAGGGAGAGTTAGGAGGGCAGGCGAGCAGTGGCGTAGCTAGGGTGGAGCAGGCGGAGCACTTGCTCCGGGCGCTGTAATATAACCTGGCGCCGGAGCCGTGCACTCTGCTGCCGGCTCCCCCGCGCTGCTCCCCCAATTCGCCCGCTCGTCATTCCCCGCTGTGCCGGCTGGAGTCCCGGACACATGAACTCATACATGATCTGACCAGGGACTCTATTTTTAAAAATGGGCGGGTCCCCTGGGACACGCCCCACGCTGATTGGTCGGGCACTAGCAGGATCGACATGGATTCCTGGGCGGCAGCTTCGCGGGAACATGGCGGCGCAGGAGTCACCGGCTGGGAGGGGGAGCCAGGAGTGGCAGATGGGGAGGACAGCAGCATTGTCAGGTCAGTGGCCAGAACCACCCCCACCCCGGTGCCTATTCATTGCCGCACGCTGCCCCGGGCTTTGAGCTTGTAGCACCGCGGTAGTTGCAGGGCGGCGGGCGGGAAGCTGATGTTGAAAAGACTGGCCAGACGCTGGTTGGCTGAATTCTCTCAGCTAATCAGTGTCCGGCATGTCTTTTCAAAATCAGCAGCGCCTCCCGCTGCCGGGCAAAATAGCGCTACAGCTACAGGATTCCAGCCGTCGGCTTCCAGCAGTGGCTGGGAGACAGGCATGCACCCTGGCAGTGTACGTGTGTACGACATGTGAGAGCTGGGCACCTTTAGTGGCAGAGGCTGGGAGTCTCCATGGTGGCTACCATCATCTCCCTGCTGACAGCTCTGTGTCACGTTACACTGTTTGTGTAATGGTGACGAGTGTGGTGGCAGTAGAGTGACCCCAGGTAGGCAGGGCCATGGACCGAGGGCTGCAGCTGGGAGCAGAGTGAAAGGAGGGCAGCTATCAGTGAGAAGCAGGGCAGGGACACAACACAGAGGTCCGACCGCTGCTGGTGGCTTAGCCTGCTGTCCCCGCCCCCTCTTATAGATCTTAGGTTGGGTCGGCTGATGTGCATTGTGCACTGCAGGAACATGTATAGGTCTCAGTAAGCGGCTGCGGCTGATGCCTGCCTGGTGCTTCCTGCCCGACACCCGGCAAATAAGCTTCCAGTCGCAGCAGATCCCTGGGGCAGTGCCGTCTTGGCCATTGGGGTAGGCCCCTAGAATCCTTGGGGCCCCTAGGCAACTGCCCATTGTGCCTTATGGTAAAGACGGCACTGGTGTGCGTAATCCTGGCACAGTAGGTCAAGGTGCCTCTGTGCACAAGTGGCACTATTGTGTGGGACTCAGAAAAAGACAGTTATGACCCCATTTTTTGGACGTGAGGGGTCCCAGGTACCCACTATTTTTTGGCACTTATGTGTCAAATGTGTAATGGGCATTACGATTTGTTATATAGTATGGAATGGGCATCATGTGTGGCTTTATGTGTAATTGGCATTATGGCATGTGGCTTTATGTGTAATGGCTATTACAAAGTTCACAAAAATGTGCAATGGGCATTACTGTATAATGTTAGGCCACACACCCTTTATCACCGCGCAAGAGCCCCGCATACTAAAAATTCGGGAGGGGGGGAGGCCTTGCTCCGGGCCTTGCATATCAGCCACTGTCTCCAGGAGTCCGGCTGCACCACTGCGCTATTGCCACCATCCCTGACCTGCATGCCATCAGTCACTGCCTCCGGGAGTCCGGCCAGCCTGGCTGCACCACCGCACCATTGCCGCCACCCCTGACCTGCATGCACTCAGTCACTGCCTCCGGGAGTCCGGCCAGCCCGGCTGCAGCACCGTTTAGCAGTAAGTCCCATGGGAACAGTAATGCCTGGCAGTGAGAGGGGCTTGCATGCTGCAGCAGCTCCCTCAGGCCGGGGGACGGGGCAGGGGCAATGGCCGCTTAAATATCCGTAGCCCCCTGTTGTGTCCTGTGCAGTCTAGTGCAGTCCAGTCCTATGGTCCTGTGCTGCTATAGTCCATGCAGTGGTGCTGCTATAGTCCATGCAGTGGTGCTGTGCTGCTGTCTAGTGCTGCTGTTAACCAGTGGCATAACTATACATTTTGCTCCCCCCTGCCAAAAAGTGTGTGCCGCCCCCCCTCCAGGCTCCTCTCCAGCATGTTTCCCCAGCCTGTGACGTGATGATGTCACACGCATAACAGAGAAACTGAAGCAGGAGAGAGGAAGAGAGACCAGCAGACACTGCTGCTTCGCTTGGCTCCGACGCATCCCAGACCACCCTAGCACGCCCATCCTGTACACAGTAGCCAATAGCCGGCTCTATGTACAGTCAATTGAATCAGTGGGGGAATTTTTCATCTCTGCCATGGCCCCACCCGTGCTGCAGCTGACTCGTGTCCAGTGCTCCGTGAGTGGGCAGCGGCAGGCAGCAGTGCGTCGAGTGGTGCCGGCGCCCACACAGACCCTGCTCCTGCTTGCTCCCCCAAGCGGCTGCTGGGGCTGCCTTACAGTAGTTACGCCACTGGCCTGTTTTGAGTTTGAGTTAGTACTTCAGGCAGTCACGCAGCTATATGTACACAGTGCTGTCCTGCCTCAGCGGTGCCAGAAAGTAGCGTGTGTGACCAATCACGCATTTTGGGGGAGGAGTGGAGAATGTAAACAACTCAGGACAGTGTTTTTATTTTACCTGCCATGAATGCCATGAACCAGTTCATCCGAGTTGCCCGGAGGCAAGATAAATATTGGTGCCCCCCAAATAGTTCAATCAGTAAGGTGTCTGTCTCCATTTGGACAGGTCATGGGATCTAATACAAAGTGTGACAATTGCAAAAATTATACCCAATCAGCCACATTAGCGATATCAACTGCTTTCAATCAACTGATTCAAACTTGAAGGGGAGGAGAGGTGCCCCCTTGGGAGCAGGAGCCCGGCGGCAGATGACTCCATTGCCTCCCAGAGTTCTGCCTCTGCTTGGAACCAAGAGGACTGATCCAAGGCCAAGGAGCTGGTGAGTATAATTTCCTTCCAGGGGTACCCCAAATGGATTTTCTACTGGATAACGAGACCGATCCTTCTTTTCAAGGTAAGTATCAGTATGAAAGGGCTCAGGATGTAATAAAGTTGTATTTTTCTGGTGTGGGTATTTATTTATTGGGCTATTGGTTCTGCTGTGGAACTAAGAGACCCAGCATGCCCATTAAGGCCTGGCATGCTGGGACTTGTGGTTCTCCAAGTCCCAGTATGCGGGGGGGGGGGGGGGCGGGCTTGCTGGGACTCATATTTCTACGGCAGAACCCAATAGTTAATGATCTAGTTTTTACACTGCAGTCAGCCTGGTGCCCACCGCCCTGGGGCAGGTTTCATTCTGGAGGGGGGGACCCCTTCATTGGGGGGTCCCCACATCCACAGGCCCAGGCTGACCAGCCACAGAGCCCGGGAAGCGTCCCCGGGGGAATGCTTTGGCTGGGAAAATTATTCTAAAAAGTTTTCCCTGGTTGTGGCATTACCCTGCTGGCTGTTTGGGTCTGTTGCTGGTTCTTAAAATACGGGGAACCCCTACTCATTTAGTCCCCCATATTTTGTTAACCAGGGCCGCCCCTTGAGCCTGGGGCTGCTTTTAAAAATTCAGAGGATCCCCTATTCGGGTTGAACCCGTGAATTTCTAGAACCAGGACCGGCTCTTTGAGCATGGGTTGGTTACGGCCGTGGGGTGGTGGGGACCCGACGCCATTTTTTATAACATTTATTTAATTAATTTTTTTTTTACACTGAAGCCTGCAAGGATCAGTACAGGCTGCCGATTCGTATTTGTATTCGGTGGCCGTATATACAGCCACCAAAATTTGATAAGGAATGGAAAAATATATGCCCACCATGCCATTGGGAAATACAAATCCCATAAATACGGCAGATCAGTAAATCTGCCCTATTCACGAGTCGTATTTCCCTGAGAATACGGCTGATGCTGGTCATATAAATTTGTATCCTGCATCGGCCGTATTCATATTCATAACCGGGTTCAGGGCCAGATTCTCTAAGCTTCAAAAGTGATAAAATCAGCGGTGTAGCTAGGTGCCATGGTGCCCGGAGCAAGGGCATATTTCGCGCCCCCCCCCCATCTCCCGGTAATGAATTGGGGGCGTGGCTAACATGTGTTGGCATGTTACATTTGAAATATATAAGACACTGTAACGGAATCTGCTGCGCTATTTAAGACACTGTAATAGAATCTGCTGCGCTATATAAGACACTGTAACAGAATCTGCTGCACTATATAAGACACTGTAATGGAATCTGCTGCGCTATATAAGACACTGTAACAGAATCTGCTGCGCTATATAAGACGCTGTAACAGAATCGGCTGCGCTATATAAGACACTGTAGCGGAATCTGCTGCACTATATAAGACACTGTAACGGAATCTGCTGCGCTATATAAGACACTAACGGAATCTGCTGCGCTATATAAGACACTGTAACGGAATATGCTGCGCTATATAAGACACTGTAACGGAATCTGCTGCGCTATATAAGACACTGTAACGGAATCTGCTGCACTATATAAGACACTGTAACGGAATCTGCTGCGCTATATAAGACACTAACGGAATCTGCTGCGCTATATAAGACACTGTAACGGAATCTGCAACGCTATATAAGATGCTGTAACGGAATCTGCTGCGCTATATAAGACGCTGTAACGGAATCTGCTGCTCTATATAAAACGCTGTAACGGAATCTGCTGCGTTATATAAAACACTGTAACGGAATCTACCAACACGCATAATGCCCCCCCATAGTGCCACACGCATAATGCCCCCCCATAGTGCCACACGCATAATGCCCCCATAGTGCCACATGCATAATGCCCCCATAGTGCCAAATGCATAATGCCCCTGTAGTACTACATACATAATGCCCCCTCAGTATTGCCACATACACATATGCCCCCATAGTGCCACCTACACACATGCACCCATACACAGTGGCAGTTGGCAGTGCTGCAGCTTACACTGCATGTCACACAGCCTGGGGCAGAGGAAGAAGAGAGGGGACAGAGTTACCTGGAGTCGGCAGAGGGTGGAACTGAGGTGCTGGGCAGAGGGGGCCTAGCTGCTGCGTGGACAAAGCTGGCAGGGCAGGTAGTTTCTAGATCACATGCAGGGCCGTGGACGGAGGTGCCGGGCGGAAGGGGAACGAAATGATAGCTGCCGGGCTGATTGGGAGGAGCTTCCCGTCCTCCTGCTGCCGCAGACGGACACGTGGGGGACTGAGCTCTGTTTTCATGCTGGGAGCTCGCTGCCGGCTGCCGCAGCACTATACATAAAAAAAAAACAGCTGCATCCGTGTCAGCGGCAGCGGGCTCCATTAACTCCTCGGGCACCGGCAGTATCCTTTGCGGAGGGGGGGCGGGCCGGCGGCGCCATTCCACCAATCTGCGCCCGGAGCGTGAGCTCCGGTGGCTCCGCCCTCCCTACGCCTCTGGATAAAATGGAGAGTGATAAACAGCCAGCCAATCAGCTCCTGTCTGACATTTTTAAAAGACAGTCTGTGACATGGCTGGCTGTTTATCACTCTCCATTTTACCACTTTTGAAGCTTAGAGAATCTGGCCCTCAGTGTGAAAGGCATCAACTTGACAATAAACTGGCTGCACAATGCGATGTCAAAGGGGTTTTGCTTGCTCAGACCCATTTCAGAAATGTTTTCCATTACCGGGATAGAGCAGGGTTTGCGATGTGAAAGCAGTATTATTACCTTGTCAGAGGAGATGAGCTGTCGAGATGCGCCCCCCCCCCCCCCCATGCTGGTACCTCTGCTGCTGGTCCCCGCAGGTCCCTGCCACCTCCACCTCCGTCTTCTTGTCCATACCGCCACCGCCGCCGCCTCCATCTTCTTGTCCTGGTCAATATCGCGGGACCAGTGCATGCGCAGTAGCCTTTTTGGTACTGTGCAAAGGCTGCCCCAACCTCTATGGGGCTGCTTCGGGAGCAGACCCGTAGAATTAAATCTACGTCCCAGGACCGGTAGAAGCGTAGTATCATCCGTGGTACTGTGGATGCGCAGAACCCATTTTTAGAGTCTGCCCCGCAGCTGCGCATTGAGAGACATCTTGGAGGGAGGAAACACCTCCCAATGGGACTGCTTTAAATGACTGGCAGGTCGGACTTCCAATAGGAAGTCACTGCCAGTCACAGTGAAGCCAGAGCAGACTCACAGACAGATGACTGCATCTGATTTCACACAGTGGCGGATTTTACATGGTAAATCCATAGGAAAAAAACCACCACTGAGTATTATTGTATCATATATGAATCCTTGGGGGTGATTCTGATTGACTCGCTAAGCAGCAAAAAGTCTCTGCTTAGCACGCCATTTAACGCCACGTGCCGGCTGCATGAATATCCACCCTCTGACGCAATCCACATATCCCTGCAGCTTTGCAAATGGATGTTTTGCATATACATCCAATGGCAGGGTTGTGTATGGGGCCAAAATCATTCAATGTCACTGACCATCAAATGATTTTTACCCTGTGCGCAAATCTAAGTCAGTGTGCGGTGTCCAGGTCCAAGATGGGGCGGGCGGCTGACATAATGTGACATCAACCACCCGCCCCCGGAAGGTAGGTACCCACCTGCGTTCGCATGGAGACGACCCAGCGTTTTTCTGGGTGCACCCACTGTTTTTATGGCTACAAACAGGAAACACTGGGCGTTCGCATGCGTTCCGTGCAAATGCCACGGCAACTATGCAAGACAATGGCCCTTATTCTGATCGGTGCGGATATTCCCGCTTGCGTACGGGCCGCCGATGTTTATCGTCTGCGCATGTGCAGAGGTCACTCTGCGCATGTGCAGGCGATTTCGCCGCATGGATTCTTTATACGCCGCACGAGGGGCGTGAGGGGCTACTTAGCCTCATTACCCTATGCATACGCCCCGCGTTTCATGGGCGTTCCCATGCAAACGCGGGGCGTATGCATGGTAATGAGGCCGTGACGCGTGGGTACAGGGCGGGCATCTGACATCGCCGGATGTCAGCTGCCCGCCCCCATACAAGATTTCACACGGACAAGTGTCCGTGTGGTCTTGTGTTGCGGGACCTGGTGGAGCGTGCGGCCCTGCATTCGATGTTCGGCGACCATCGAATGCAGGGGCTGCTCCCACCATGGAGGAGGCGTATCCCCGTCCACATTCATGCGGACCGCCACATATCCGCATACGGACGGAGGTGGCGATCCGTATGGAAGGCGGGGATTCGCCAAGACGGACATCACCGCATATTTCTGATCGGGCCGCACCGATCAGAATAAGGGCCAATGAAGGCAACCGTAAATAAGCCCTGCACATATGCACATGCACAGTGTGTCCTCAGCATTCTCATATATTTCCACCATATCAATGCACCAGCTCCCTCATCCGGAATTGTTGCGGCCAAATTGCATGAATTGCGCTATGAATTGAAAGATTAAAATTGTTCCTAAAAGATAACCGTGGCCCACAAGGAATCCTTTAAATACATTTTAAAAAGACAAAATAAACCTTCACAGATAAGCAATTAGCCAGAATCATCAGCTGAACCCATGCTTAAAGTAATGATAGTATGTCATATATTTCTTACTAATTGACATAAAATAAAAAATAAAGTTAATATTAACACAATTGCAAAAATGATTTTTGCTAAAAATGGAAAATAAAATATTCTGGAATTTTGCAAAGAAGTAATAATAAACAACTACTTGTAAGCAGTGTACTCCTTATTGTTCAAAGTTGCAATATCTTCTAATACCACAAGAGGGAGATGGGTGCATGCTTAACTTTAGTGAAAAGGAAGTTCCTTAAATTGAAAGACTGTGGGTGAAATGTAATAGGGTGCGATTTTTTAGACTAAAAAAAAATCGCACCAAATCGCACCTTTAAAAATCGCATTTTTTGCCGCGAATTCGCATATGTAATGAGATGCGAATTAGCGGCAAAAAAATGCGATTTGCCGCGATTTTTAGTCATGAAAATATGCGCATTTTCAGTCATGAAAATGTGCGCATTTTTATAAATGCGCTTTTGTGCAAAAAAAAAAAAGTTAAAAAAAAAACGGCGTGGGGTCCCCCCTCCTAAGCATAACCAGCCCCGGGCTCATTGAGCCGGACCTGGTTCCAAAAATACGGGGGACAAAAAATCTGGGGGTCCCCCGTATTTTGAAACCAGCACCGGGCTCCAACAGCCCGCGGTGTCATGCCACAGCCGGGGGACACTTTTTATACAAGGTCCCCCGGCCAAAACATGAGCACCGTGGCTGGTCAGCCTTGGACGGGGTACCTGGAGGAGTGGGGACCCCCCCAATAAAGGGGTCCCCCCCCCCCAGGCTTCACCCGTCCAGGGCTGAAGCCCGGGGCTGTCACCGGCGTCCGTGGCCAGTGGACGCCGGCCTGATAGGGTTAAATCCATCATACATATCATTACATTGCTTTTTACCGGCGAACTACAAGTGCCAGCAGACCTCCCCCGCATGCTGGGACTTGGAGAACCACAAGTCCCAGCATGCAGGGCATTAATGGGCCCGCTGGGACTTGTAGTCCACCTGTAAAAAGAATGTTTATAAAAAACACACACACAGAGAAGTACAAGTTTATTACACACACACACCTCAATTTTACACCAGCGTTACTTACCATTCCTGGATCCAGCGCTGGTCTGGCTGCTTTACAGCCGGCTCCCCCCGCACTGACAGGCAGCGGGGAGAACCGCTTTCTCCGTTGCCTGTCACCGGCTTTCTCCGTAGCTTCTGTAGCTCTGTCCCAGTGCTACAGAGGCTGAGAGCGTGATTGGCTGAGCTACAGTATGCGTCTCCATGGAGACGCATAGCTCAGTCCTGATTGGCTGAGCTATGCGTCTCCATGGAGACGCATACTGTAGCTCAGCCAATCACGCTCTCAGCCTCTGTAGCACTGGGACAGAGCTACAGAAGCTACGGAGAAAGCCGGTGACAGGCAACGGAGAAAGCGGTTCTCCCCGCTGCCTGTCAGTGCGGGGGGAGCCGGCTGTAAAGCAGCCAGACCAGCGCTGGATCCAGGAATGGTAAGTAACGCTGGTGTAAAATTGAGGTGTGTGTGTGTAATAAACTTGTACTTCTCTGTGTGTGTGTTTTTTATAAACATTCTTTTTACAGGTGGACTACAAGTCCCAGCGGGCCCATTAATGCCCTGCATGCTGGGACTTGTGGTTCTCCAAGTCCCAGCATGCGGGGGAGGTCTGCTGGCACTTGTAGTTCGCCGGTAAAAAGCAATGTAATGATATGTATGATGGATTTAACCCTATCAGGCCGGCGTCCACTGGCCACGGACGCCGGTGACAGCCCCGGGCTTCAGCCCTGGACGGGTGAAGCCTGGGGGGGGGGACCCCTTTATTGGGGGGGTCCCCACTCCTCCAGGTACCCCGTCCAAGGCTGACCAGCCACGGTGCTCATGTTTTGGCCGGGGGACCTTGTATAAAAAGTGTCCCCCGGCTGTGGCATGACACCGCGGGCTGGTTTCAAAATACGGGGGGACCCCCAGATTTTTTGTCCCCCGTATTTTTGGAACCAGGACCGGTCCAAGAGTCCGGGGCTGGTTTCAGAAATACGGGGGACCCCTATGCTTTTTGTTCCCCCGTATTTTTGGAACCAGGTCCGGCTCAATGAGCCCGGGGCTGGTTATGCTTAGGAGGGGGGACCCCACGCCGTTTTTTTTTTTTATAAAAACACTTTTACACATTTTTATTAACAGAACCATGCACAGATCTCAATGATCTGTGCATGGTTCTGTCAAATTCGCCTGTCAGAACCTGGTCTATTTTTTTTGCGATTTTTGGTAACATTGACCAAAAATCGCACCCTATTACATTTGCGAGTTGTATACTTTATAATGGGAAAACATCTGGATGCGAATTGAAATGTGACTAAAAATCGCACTTCTAAAAGTGCGATTTCGCGGTAAAAAGTGCGATTTTTTACCGCGATTTTCAACCTATTAAATGTGCGATTTTCGGAAAATGTGCGATTTCGGCCGTTTTTGACCAAAAATCGCACATGTCTAAAAAATCGCACTCTATTACATTTCGCCCTGTATATGAGACTGAGAGTTGGAGATGGCGGCGCGCTACGGTGCTGCGGCTCTGGGAACACAGAGTACAGGGAGGACGAAAGGAAAGCATCCTGTCATATTGTTTTGTAGTGTGGTTCGGGAATAGCACTAAAAAAGATCTTAAGAATTATACACTCTGCGGTGGCCATTATTGATTTGTCTTCTATTGAGGATATTTTTATTAGAAAGTGTCGGCGAAAAAGAGATAGCATTGTGCAGGATTGCCATCATCCTTATAATTATATCTTCTCCTTTTTACCATAAAAAAACGGCTAAGATGTATCAAGTCAAGGACATCGCGCATGAATTTTTTTTGGTACTTGTGGATTATCACGGCTCCCATCGCATGCCATCGCATGCCATATATAGTGGCATGCGATGGCATGCGATTGGATGCGATTTTTGCAGTTTTTACCAATTTTTACAAAATAGCATGCGATTTGATCGCATGCGATCACATGCGTTTTTTAACAGAAAAGCATCCAAATGCATTGAAATTAGTATCAAACATGTTCAATGGCCCCCAAATGTCATTTTTGAGGCTGTACCACCCCCACTATCAACGCGAACCCGAAGCGTGGCGAGCGCAGTGAGCCCATGAGGGGCGGCAGTACGCGTCCTATCCACGTTGGCGTGGAGTTGAGAATAGAAAGTGTGGCGAGCGCAGCGAGCCACCGAGCCCGAAGCGTGGCGAGCGGACGCGGACACCTGTGAGGCCCGCAAGGGGACGCTTATACCCACACTTTCTATTCTCAACTCCACGCCGACGTGGATAGTGGGGGTATGAAAAGGTCATATGACGCGTACCGCCGCCCATCGTGGGCTCGCTGCGCTCACCACGCTTCAGGTTCGCGTTGATAGTGGGGGTGGTACAGCCTCAAAAATGACATTTGGGGGCCATTGAACATGTTTGATACTAATTTCAATGCATTTGGATGCTTTTCTGTTAAAAAACGCATGCGATTGCATGCGATGCGATTTTTTGCTATGCGATGCACATCATGGGAGCCGTGATAATCCACAAGTACCATTTTTTTTCCCAGCGGTAATTATCGATTTTAACCAAAATTGTTAAATCGCATTTTTTGTGACCCAGAATGTAATTTCATTGTTTTACAATTTTGATGTTGTTTTACAGTGACAATAAACTATTATCGGTACTTCTGTAGTTTCACGGCGTCTGAGTCCCCTTGCGGGGCTCGCTTCGCTCGCCCACGCTGCGGGCTCGGGGGCTCGCTACGCTCTCCACGCTATTTAAAATCAACTCCATGCCAACATGGATAGTGGGGGTATGAACTATCCATGTTGGCATGGAGTTAAGTTACTTTTTTTGACATATTTCGTGGCGAGCGTAGAACCCGGAAGTAGCACGGCGCCATGCTGGCGCCGTGAAACTACAGAAGTACCCTATTATCTTATCTTATGATTGATCAAATATCTTCTAAAATGAATAATACAAAATTCCAGCTATTGCAAGAGTAAATTTACTTGCCACCTGCTGTGCACTGCTAAAATACCAGTATTGCACAGTGGGAGGTGTGGCCATGAGGACACTATCATCCTGGCCACGCCCCCACATCTGTGATCTGCCGGCTGTCTGCCCCGTCCCTTTCCTGCAACATCAGCGGCCCCACCCCCCTACCTCACTGACTGGCTGTCCTCTCCTGGAGAAGGAAATTATGAATTGGTTTCTATGGGCAACATAGAATATAGTGCAAATCCCATTCTAATGCAGTATATAATAAACACCTGTGTGTGACTATAACAAGTAGTTACAGTATCTCCTGCAGCAAAGCAACTTTTATTAGGCTGTAGTTGTCTTCAAACATAGGGGAGTATTCAATGCCATGGCGAGCGCATGGCAGCGAATCCTGTTTTTGATTCGCAGTGCGCTCGCCATGATTTTTCACTCCCCTTCACTTCGCTGCCAGACGCCAGCCCACACTATTCAATGCGTCAGGGGCTCGCTGCCCCTGACGGCGAATAGTGTGAAGAGTGACGAATCCCCCTGTGCAGATGCTCCATGCCTGTCTGGAGTCTGCAGGGGGATGGGAGGGACTGGTGTCGCGGCGGGGGAGCGCGCTGATGCAGGCGGGAGCCTCCGCACAGCCTGGGGACAGGTCCAGCAGCAGCAGAGCCTCCGGCTCAAGCAGTCCCAGCGCTGACATCACCGTGCTGTGGCTGCCGGAGTCAGAGGTCTGCTACTGCTGGAGCCGTCCCTGTCAGCTTGTCCCCCGCATATCTCTCCCCCCTCCCGTCCCCTCACCTCCCTCCCCTCACCTCACCCCCAGCAGAAGCGCTTGCAGGGTGCTGCTGGGGTCGGAGCCGCTGCACTCTCACTGGTCCCGATCATCGGGATCAGTGTGCAGTGAATATATGAATATTAATGAGCGGCTCCGGCTCCCGGCCCCCTGCTGGCGAATGTGTAAAAAAAAAAAATATATATTGTTTAAAAAAAAAATATATATATTAAAAATATATTCATGTGCTGCACGTATATGAATAAAAATAGCATGCCCCTTCATAGGAAAAATATTCTGATTTTTGAACACAAAAAAAAAAAATTAAACACGCTTTAATTTAAAAGATCACATTACAGTTCACCTACAAAAGCTGCCGAATGCTAAACGGAGAATCATGGCGAAAATCAGTGGAGAAAGCAGTTCTCCATTTGAGCATTGAATACACTGTCGGCGAATTCCACTAAAAACCCCATTGAAAATCACAGGCGAATTGTGGAGAATAATTTACGGCGAATCGGCAGACATTCGCTGTTCATTTGTGGCGAATTGCCTCCATTGAATAGGGAGAATTGTTTTTTCTAACAGAAAATTCGCCGTAAACCCAGCGAATTGCCAGATTCACTGAAAAAAAACGGCGAATCTGAGGCATTGAATACTGGCCATAGTTCTATTTGTGTGAGAAATCTGGTAGAACTGGTAGGGTTACTTTATAGGTCCTGTAGTAAGATGAATATGGGTTTGAGCGGAAAGTGTATTTCTGTGATATTACTTTCCTCATGTTGCTGTGAGGACAATTTATGGCCTAACATCCATAAATCTAATATGGATTAATATGTATTACTGAGCTAAAACTCTGATATCTGAAGTGTTTTACTTGTTCACTTGTTTGTCTACCCACATCCATTCAGGTTGCTTTGCTCTTACAGCGCAGATAAAGTAATGGCTCTTATAATATATTTGAATGTAGTTATGTTTTGTTGATAACTTTTCCCACAACGCATCTTATGCAGCATTTACACTTTGATCTGCCAAGCCTCTTACTCTGAATCAAAATAGAATTTCTACCGATGGAGCCGCTCTCACCGGAGATAAAATTATCATGCACCATCCCCCGCTCTTCCTCTCTCGCTGCCTGCTCCCTGTCTGTCTCCCTGATGTGGAGACAGGCAGGGAAACACCCAGTCTCCGCTCCACCCAGCTTTGATGATGGGACGCGCAAGCTCCCCGTCCACCAGCCACGCCCCCACCGGCACTTTGGTCATGTCACACTGGCAGGCTGGCTCCATCTGTATATAGCCACATTTCACCAAAAATATATAGCCCTTGTCATCTCAATCTATGATGCTTCCTAAATACTGTAGGATTTCCTAGGAATATTCATGGGAAGCCACTGCCAGGCAAATCATACCATGTGCTTGGACTGGATTACTGCTGATTTATAATACAGATGTGGCATGCTATCAATGTCACCACAGCTATCACAGACAGCAAATAGGCTGTTACCAGTTACAATGGGGCAGATGTATGAAGCCTTAACAAGAGATAAATGCAAGGGTGATAAGGAGAGATAAACGTCCAGCCAATCAGCTCCTTACTGGCTTTTTTCAAACACAGGCTGTAACATGGCAGTTGGCAGGTGATTGGCTGGACGTTTATCTCTCCTTATCACCTTGGATTTATCTCTTGTTAAAGCTTAATACATCTGCCCCAATGTAACTGGTATCCTCAGCATGCTCATATTAAAAACATCCTGGCTCCTGACTGAGAAGTTAAAGGGCAAGAGATACGTCTGCCCTGACATCACTAGCAATAGAACATGTTATGAATAAATCAGTAATTAAATAGTAAATGACATGCCACCATTAAATCATTATTAGAAGGCAGGGGAGACATGGGTGCTATTAGAGAGTAGCACCTATGTCTCCCCTGCCTTCTAATAATGATTCCCAATCTTTTTTCTCTCCCGTACCCCTTGATTAGGCGTTTTATCAATGAGTACCGCCTCCTCTCAATATGAAATATCCAGAGTACTTACGAGTGGAGTGGAAGTGAGCGGTATGCGTATCCTTATGTATGTCCTTATATTAAGGAGTAGCGGAGGAGTAGTGTGCGGTCAGGAATCGGTCCCTCTGTGGCTGGCCGCTGGCTGTGTACTGTCTCCAGGGTTCCTGCTAACACCTGTAGGATTTATGCTGCTGCTTCCTCCACCTGTGTCAGCATAGGGCAGATGATCTCTGATGTCAGAGCAGGAAGGTCCCATTGGATTGCAGAACAGGCAAAATCGTGTCAGGACGCTGATGATGCTGCAGATGGAACCAAAAGTGACGCAACTTGGTTTGTCCCAATGGCAATGGGAGACTTCTTCCACCATTACCAATATTATTTTCAAGTACCACCAACATTTCTGCAGAGACCACCTAGGGGTACGAGAACCGCTGCTCTAGCTGCTTAACACCAGGTGAAACGCGGGCGTGAGTGCTTTGGTGTATGTGGTAAGCCTAGCTACGAGTGACGGAGGTATTTTTATTTTGTATCATACACCTATCTTCAGGTAATGTTACTGATTATTATGGTAGGATTATAAATGTTATATATACAGTATTATCATCACTGGTCGATGTGTTATAAAAAGAATACACCAACTACACTGTATAGAATCCTTGTAGTTCTGAATGTTACATTGGGCCAGATGTATCAAGGTCCAAAAAGTGATAAAGTAGAGAGTGATAAACAACCAGCCAACCAGCCAATCAGCTCCTTACTGTCATTTTTCAAACCCAGCCTGTAACATGACAGGTAGGAGCCGATTGGCCGGCTGATTATCACTCTCCATTTTATCACTTTTTGAAGTTTGATACATCTGGCCCATTACCTATTATTTATTCACTATTAAAACAAATCTATTTGTTCAGCATAAAAAGAAGGAAAAGAAAGGGGGAGGAGCCTGGCTATAGAGACAGCTGGTACTGCTTTATTGCTTTATTGTTATGAAGGCACCTAGAGCAGTGCCTCCAGCTGTTCATGTTAAGGTTCAAGAACAAGGGGCGGGCAGGGGGCTGGGCTAAGCACCAGGTTGCAAAATCCCATTAAAAAAACCTCTATAGGCGGCACCTATAGCGGTGCCTCGGGAACAGGGACATGCTTTAAAAGCACGCCCCTGTCAGTGAAGCAGCTGCGATTGGTTAGCGCAGCAGAAGAAACCCAGCTGCACTGTGTACAGACATACCCCCCCCCCCCCCCCTTCCCCACACGGCGGGTGCACGGACCTCCACATTCCCCCTTCACCCGCTGGCTGCACGGACACCCACACCTCTCCCTTCTCCCCTGGCTTGCGCATGATGAAAACTCCCCCCCACCTCCTTCCCCATCCGGCGGGTGAACAGACCTCCGCGCCCCCCTCTTCATCACCCGGCAGCTGCGTGGACACCCGCACCTCTCCCGGTGTACACATAACGAAAGTAACTCCCGCACCCCCTACCCTACCCGCCGGCTGAACGGACACCTCTGCTGTGTGCTGAACCAAGCATGGGGGCCGTTGTCAGCAGCTACACGCAGGGGACATCCAGTGCTGGAGAACTGAGGAGCCATCCATGCCCGGAGCCTGAGATGTAAGTGACAGCCCCAGGACAGGGACTGACCAGACAGGACAAAGCCAGAGATGGGATTTTAGCAGCAGGTACCGGTGAGTGGGAGCGAGGTGGTGGTGGTGGGGGGGGGGGGGGGGGGTGGTGGTGGTGGGGGGGGGGGGGGTGGCAGTCAATGTGGGCAGGGGGGGCAGAAGAGCAAATGCTTGCTGTTGGCAGCGCAGATCACTGCACGGTGAAGGTGTCAGCCCCACCGGTGCTGTCACTGATCCCACTGTTGTATTGTTCTGGGAAGGGATAAAATGTGGGGGCCTGGGGATATGTGTAAGGGGCATTCTGCGTAGAACGACCTTTGATCATGTGGGGCATATGTAAAGGGAACTATGTGTATATATGTGAATTTAATAATGTGGAGCATATGTGTATAAGGGCATTAATAATGTTGGTCATATATGTATGGGGCATTATTTGTCATGTGTTTTAGGGCATTAATAAATGTGGGGCATATATGTATGGGGCATTATGTGTTGTGTATAAGGGCATTAATAATGTGGGGCATATATGTATGGGGTATTATATGTAATGTGTATAAGGGCATGAATAATGTGGGTCATATGTGTATGGGGCAATTTTGTGTACAGGCTATAAAAAAGTGGGTCATACAGTAAGTATAACGGGCATTATGGGAGAAAGAGCATTAATAATGTGTAGCAAACAGGGGAATTATTATTGTATTTGTAGTATGGCATAATGTGTAAAATGCATTAATAAGGTGTGCCATATGTGTAAGGGCCTTTATTGTAAAGCAATATATGTATAAGGACATTACTAGTGTGTGACATTCTCTGCATATGGTGTATTACTGCTGCATACTGCGTATAAGGGTACGACTGTGGAGGTTGAGCGCAGTGGCATAACTACCACAGGTGCAGGGGATGTGGCTGCTATGGCACCCTTGATGTGTGTAGGACCCGCCGCTCCATTGCACCGTCATGCTGCTGCTAGTGCCTCACCAACCACTGATCTCACCGCACGTCACTGTAGGGTACAGTGATTCAAGTAAGTTTGGCAACCATTGAGCTAGTTTAATATATGTGCTGGCTGTCATACCCAATGAACAGCAGCACCGCTCTGCTTCGCTGACCTTGCTGCAGCATAGGACACCGCGCTCAGCTTGCCTGTCTTCTATAAGCCCACCCCCAGATTCCGGTAGGCTACTTTTCCTGGAATCTGGGGGTGGGTTTATAAAAGATAGACAAGCTGAGCGCTGTGTTCCGTGCTACAGCAGGTCAGTGAAACACGGTTACGGTATAGATGATAGACAATGTCTAGGTTGGCAGTCACTAGGTCGACACAAGCTTATGGTCGACATAGGCAAGGTCAATAGTTAAAAGGCTGGTACTGTATAAGGGTTACATGAATTTTTTGGTGTCTATGTAATCATACATCGACATGGAGACCATATATGTACCGCTTTGCTCGCCATACTATTATATTCCCACTTTATGCCCACTTGCATAGTAAAGTATGAAAATCCACCTTTTTTCTGAAAAAAATCATGAAAACCTTATGTCGACCATAAGTCACTAGTCACTGTCCAAGGTGTCCATCTAGTCACTGTCGAACCATTAGTGGTCAACCTAGTGACCGTTGACCTTTGTCTATCCACTGACCTGATACCCTGAAAAACACGGTGCTGCGGATCACTGGGTATGGTTGTCAGCACATATATATATATATATATATATATATATATATATATAAAACATACAACATTACATGTACATATGCTAACTGGCTCCCCCATGCAATGTGTGGTCGGTACTCCAAATCAGGGACAGCAGCAGCCACTGCTCCTCGATCACCTTCCCCTGTAAGCTCATGACCCACCTGCTGCCTCTGCACCGAATGCATCTCCCTCCATTAGCCATTCTTGCATACACTCCAGGAACAACCGGGAGGCTCCCGAAGGTTGGGTAGCCCTCCCAGCCCCTTGGGGCAATAGACAAGTTTCCTGGGTCATGCCGCACAGGCCCCACCCCCAGGTAGCCCCTGCACCTGGCCTGTTGGCGCCCCTGACTATTACATACATAATAACACCTTTCCTACATCCACTCCTCCAAAATCTTATTTTCTATATGACATTAGTTTTATTATTTTATTGAAAAATGTTTCTTTTTATTCATAAGGATAAAATTATGAGATATACTGTTGCAGTAATGGAGATCCAAATAACAAGATATGAAAATATCAAATATAAATCAAATTAAACCTTTATTCTATAACTTTTAGTGTAAAACAACGTAAACTTCATTAACTATATAAAGAGGGACAAACTGTCAGCAAGGCACTGGTAGAGTGATCTCACAATAGCTTGTGATGTCACAATAGCTAGTGATGTCACAAAAGCTAGTGATGTCACGATGGAACTTGGAGGGTAAAAAAAAAAGCAGCGCACTGCACAGAGAGCATTATTGTTGCAGAGTCACGGGACATAGAAGCAGCTCTGACAGATTTTGTCTTATTATCTTCTCAAACCATGGCGGAAATACCCTGCAACGTAGCGGTATACAGTACCTTATGTTTGGATGACCAAAAGATCGACTTGGTTTATTCAGTTTTAAAGCGAGTATGTGATGATGGTGAAATAATTCACCCAGGAGATCTACAAGAGGACCAACTGATGGTGACTATCAGGGATGGCTCTACAGAGATTGAGATGGTTGGTGCTCCAAAAGCATGGAGCTATGATCGTTATTTAGGCTGGATAGAAGAGGCACATAACTATAGTGCCATGTGGACGCTCACAGAAAGTCTACTGCCTCATACTGTCAGCACGGACGTGACTGGCGATGATAGGAGTGACAGAGAAAGGAGCGTACAGCTGGAGGAAAACATACAAGAGACTCCAAATGACGACATGATGGACGCATTACAGCTCAAAAGAGAAGTGGAGGAGGAAATAAAAAAGAAAGAAGCTGAACTTAGAGAACTCCATCAAGTGAAGGAAAGTTTAAATGACATTCTAAAAGAAAAGACCCCACGCTCAGGCTGGCGAGGCTTCGTCAGCAGCATTAGAGGGTCAGTGCGCAATATATTCAGAAGACGCAGCAGCACTTATTTCCTCACTACAGAGGGTGAAGCAGGCCCACAGGCTGAGACAGACATTAATCAATGGGGCTCCTGGGGAATGACATATTCCCAGCTCCTATACTAGATCAGATTTGTCCGTGGGATAGGCTGAACTCATCTTGGTGCACACATTCCACACCTCAGAGATGAGCATTGAAGTCGCAAGGCTGAGCTCATCTAGGTGCAGACATTCCACACCTGAGAGATGAGCATTGAAGTCGCAAGGCTGAGCTCATCTAGGTGCAGACATTCCACACCTGAGAGATGAGCATTGAAGTCGCAAGGCTGAGCTCATCTAGGTACAGACATTCCACACCTGAGAGATGAGCATTGAAGCCCCTGCCCCTTACACACCCTCTGCTGCACCACATTATCCTGAACAGAGATTCAACACCTGAGATCATCACATACAGCACCTGGGGATTAGGGCTACTGGCGAAACCCCATTAAAAAAAACGACACAGTGCAGCCACCTCATGGGTGTGTTGGAAGAGCTGCTAATTATTTATAAAATGTTGACAGTTACATCTAACTTGTTGATAACTTATAATACCAAAAAATCAGTCGCAGTTCCGATATGTCAATTAGTACCAAAATTAAAACAATAACACCAAATAAATGAATTATGATGATCACACCGAAGATTTGGTAGTGCAGCTCCCAGAAGTAATTGGAATAGATTACTTGCAGAAATAGTTTTAAAAGGACAGAGAGTGCAAAACCAAAATCTAAATATTTGTTATAGGTTTATTAACCAGTAAAAAACAATTCAAATATGCATTTGTAAATATATACAATAAAATACATTTATTACTCACTGGTGCCCATCTATTTAAGAGTGTGACTCTGTTAAATAAAATAAATAATGTATTTTATTGTATATATTTACAAATGCATATTTTACTTGTTTTTTACTGGTTAATAAACCTATAACAAAGATTTCGGTTTTGCGCTCTCTTTCTTTTTAAAAATATTGTTGGTAACTTAATAACCTGAATATTTAAACCCAGGCAACGCTGGCTACTTCAGCTAGTGCAGTGATTCCCAACAGTGGTTCCCTTGAGTGCCACCTGACACCTGCAGGGGTGTCGTCTTGCAGTAGGTTGGTGGTCAAGTTCCAAATCTAATTATTCATGGTTAAAACTATTGGCAAAACCAGCGCTAGTGGCTGCCAATGATAAAACATGTGGACAAAAAGATGCACAACTATCAACCACAACAGAACTAAATAATGACAGGTAGGCAAAATTTACTTCATTTAATATTTTTCCCAAATTTGTCAATAAAAACAGCTTTCATCCTAGGGATGCCATAAACAAAAGTGCTGATTCTCTAGGGTACAGTGATTCAAGTAAGTTTGGCAACCATTGAGCTAGTTTAATATATGTGCTGGCTGTCATACCCAATGAACAGCAGCACCGCTCTGCTTCGCTGACCTTGCCACAGCATAGGACACCGCGCTCAGCTTGCCTGTCTTCTATAAGCCCACCCCCAGATTCCGGTAGGCTACTTTCCCTGGAATCTGAGGGTGGGTTTATAAAAGATAGACAAGCTGAGCGCTGTGTTCCGTGCTACAGCAGGTCAGTGAAACACGGTTACGGTATAGATGATAGACAATGTCTAGGTTGGCAGTCACTAGGTCGACACAATCTTATGGTCGACATAGGCAAGGTCAATAGTTAAAAGGCTGGTACTGTATAAGGGTTACATGATTTTTTTGGTGTCTATGTAATCATACATCGACATGGAGACCATATATGTACCGCTTTGCTCGCCATACTATTATATTCCCACTTTATGCCCACTTGGATAGTAAAGTATGAAAATCCACCTTTTTTCTGAAAAAAATCATGAAAACCTCATGTCGACCATAAGTCACTAGTCACTGTCCAAGGTGTCCATCTAGTCACTGTCGAACCATTAGTGGTCAACCTAGTGACCGTTGACCTAGACATTGTCTATCCACTGACCGGATACCCTGAAAAACACGGTGCTGCGGATCACTGGGTATGGTTGTCAGCACATATATATATATATATATATATATATATATATATATATATATAAAACATACAACATTACATGTACATATGCTAACTGGCTCCCCCATGCAATGTGTGGTCGGTACTCCAAATCAGGGACAGCAGCAGCCACTGCTCCTCGATCACCTTCCCCTGTAAGCTCATGACCCACCTGCTGCCTCTGCACCGAATGCATCTCCCTCCATTAGCCTTTCTTGCATACACTCCAGGAACAACCGGGAGGCTCCCGAAGGTTGGGTAGCCCTCCCAGCCCCTTGGGGCAATAGACAAGTTTCCTGGGTCATGCCGCACAGGCCCCACCCCCAGGTAGCCCCCCTGCACCTGGCCATCGAATATTAAAATGGATAGATGCAAAAAAAAAAAACATGTAGTAGTCAGGGGCGCCTGTTGGCGCCCCTGACTATTACATACATAATAACACCTTTCCTACATCCACTCCTCCAAAATCTTATTTTCGATATGACATTAGTTTTATTATTTTATTGAAAAATGTTTCTTTTTATTCATAAGGATAAAATTATGAGATATACTGTTGCAGTAATGGAGATCCAAATAACAAGATATGAAAAGATCAAATATAAATCAAATTAAACCTTTATTCTATAACTTTTAGTGTAAAACAACGTAAACTTCATTAACTATATAAAGAGGGACAAACTGTCAGCAAGGCACTGGTAGAGTTATCTCACAATAGCTTGTGATGTCACAATAGCTAGTGATGTCACAACAGCTAGTGATGTCACAACAGCTAGTGATGTCACGATGGAACTTGGAGGGTAAAAAAAATAGCAGCGCACTGCACAGAGAGCATTATTGTTGCAGAGTCACGGGACATAGAAGCAGCTCTGACAGATTTTGTCTTATTATCTTCTCAAACCATGGTGGAAATACCCTGCAACGTAGCGGTATACAGTACCTTATGTTTGGATGACCAAAAGATCGACTTGGTTTATTCAGTTTCAAAGCGAGTATGTGATGATGGTGAAATAATTCACCCAGGAGATCTACAAGAGGACCAACTGATGGTGACTATCAGGGATGGCTCTACAGAGATTGAAATGGTTGGTGCTCCAAAAGCATGGAGCTATGATCGTTATTTAGGCTGGATAGAAGAGGCACATAACTATAGTGCCATGTGGACGCTCACAGAAAGTCTACTGCCTCATACTGTCAGCACGGACGTGACTGGCGATGATAGGAGTGACAGAGAAAGGAGCGTACAGCTGGAGGAAAACATACAAGAGACTCCAAATGACGACATGATGGACACATTACAGCTCAGAAGAGAAGTGGAGGAGGAAATAAAAAACAAAGAAGCTGAACTTAGAGAACTCCATCAAGTGAAGGAAAGTTTAAATGACATTCTAAAAGAAAAGACCCCACGCTCAGGCTGGCGAGGCTTCGTCAGCAGCATTAGAGGGTCAGTGCGCAATATATTCAGAAGACGCAGCAGCACTTATTTCCTCACTACAGAGGGTGAAGCAGGCCCACAGGCTGAGACAGACATTAATCAATGTCTGGGAATGACATATTCCCAGCTCCTATACTAGATCAGATTTGTCCGTGGGATAGGCTGAGCTCATCTAGGTGCACACATTCCACACCTGAGAGATGAGCATTGAAGTCGCAAGGCTGAGCTCATCTAGGTGCAGACATTCCACACCTGAGAGATGAGCATTGAAGTCGCAAGGCTGAGCTCATCTAGGTGCAGACATTCCACACCTGAGAGATGAGCATTGAAGCCCCTGCCCCTTACACACCCTCTGCTGCACCACATTATCCTGGAACAGAGATTCAACACCTGAGATCATCACATACAGCACCTGGGGATTAGGGCTACTGGCGAAACCCCATTAAAAAAAACGACACAGTGCAGCCACCTCATGGGTGTGTTGGAAGAGCTGCTAATTATTTATAAAATGTTGACAGTTACATCTAACTTGTTGATAACTTATAATACCAAAAAATCAGTCGCAGTTCCGATATGTCAATTAGTACCAAAATTAAAACAATAACACCAAATAAATGAATTATGATGATCACACCGAAGATTTGGTAGTGCAGCTCCCAGAAGTAATTGGAATAGATTACTTGCAGAAATAGTTTTAAAAGGACAGAGAGTGCAAAACCAAAATCTAAATATTTTTTATAGGTTTATTAACCAGTAAAAAACAATTCGAATATGCATTTGTAAATATATACAATAAAATACATTTATTACTCACTGGTGCCCATCTATTTAAGAGTGTGACTCTGTTAAATAAAATAAATAATGTATTTTATTGTATATATTTACAAATGCATATTTTAATTGTTTTTTACTGGTTAATAAACCTATAACAAATATTCAGATTTCGGTTTTGCGCTCTCTTTCTTTTTAAAAATATTGTTGGTAACTTAATAACCTGAATATTTAAACCCAGGCAACGCTGGCTACTTCAGCTAGTGCAGTGATTCCCAACAGTGGTTCCCTTGAGTGCCACCTGACTCCTGCAGGGGTGTCGTCTTGCAGTAGGTTGGTGGTCAAGTTCCAAATCTAATTATTCATGGTTAAAACTATTGGCAAAACCAGCGCTAGTGGCTGCCAATGATAAAACATGTGGACAAAAAGATGCACAACTATCAACCACAACAGAACTAAATAATGACAGGTAGGCAAAATTTACTTCATTTAATATTTTTCCCAAATTTGTCAATAAAAACAGCTTTTATCCTAGGGATGCCATAAACAAAAGTGCTGATTCTCTAGGGTACAGTGATTCAAGTAAGTTTGGCAACCATTGAGCTAGTTTAATATATGTGCTGGCTGTCATACCCAATGAACAGCAGCACCGCTCTGCTTCGCTGACCTTGCCACAGCATAGGACACCGCGCTCAGCTTGCCTGTCTTCTATAAGCCCACCCCCAGATTCCGGTAGGCTACTTTCCCTGGAATCTGAGGGTGGGTTTATAAAAGATAGACAAGCTGAGCGCTGTGTTCCGTGCTACAGCAGGTCAGTGAAACACGGTTACGGTATAGATGATAGACAATGTCTAGGTTGGCAGTCACTAGGTCAACACAAGCTTATGGTCGACATAGGCAAGGTCAATAGTTAAAAGGCTGGTACTGTATAAGGGTTACATGATTTTTTTGGTGTCTATGTAATCATACATCGACATGGAGACCATATATGTACCGCTTTGCTCGCCATACTATTATATTCCCACTTTATGCCCACTTGGATAGTAAAGTATGAAAATCCACCTTTTTTTCTGAAAAAAATCATGAAAACCTCATGTCGACCATAAGTCACTAATCACTGTCCAAGGTGTCCATCTAGTCACTGTCGAACCATTAGTGGTCAACCTAGTGACCGTTGACCTAGACATTGTCTATCCACTGACCGGATACCCTGAAAAACACGGTGCTGCGGATCACTGGGTATGGTTGTCAGCACATATATATATATATATATATATATATATATATATATATATATATATATAAAACATACAACATTACATGTACATATGCTAACTGGCTCCCCCATGCAATGTGTGGTCGGTACTCCAAATCAGGGACAGCAGCAGCCACTGCTCCTCGATCACCTTCCCCTGTAAGCTCATGACCCACCTGCTGCCTCTGCACCAAATGCATCTCCCTCCATTAGCCATTCTTGCATACACTCCAGGAACAACCGGGAGGCTCCCGAAGGTTGGGTAGCCCTCCCAGCCCCTTGGGGCAATAGACAAGTTTCCTGGGTCATGCCGCACAGGCCCCACCCCCAGGTAGCCCCTGCACCTGGCCATCGAATATTAAAATGGATAGATGCAAAAAAAAAAAAAACATGTAGTAGTCAGGGGCGCCTGTTGGCGCCCCTGACTATTACATACATAATAACACCTTTCCTACATCCACTCCTCCAAAATCTTATTTTCTATATGACATTAGTTTTATTATTTTATTGAAAAATGTTTCTTTTTATTCATAAGGATAAAATTATGAGATATACTGTTGCAGTAATGGAGATCCAAATAACAAGATATGAAAAGATCAAATATAAATCAAATTAAACCTTTATTCTATAACTTTTAGTGTAAAACAACGTAAACTTCATTAACTATATAAAGAGGGACAAACTGTCAGCAAGGCACTGGTAGAGTTCTCTCACAATAGCTTGTGATGTCACAATAGTTAGTGATGTCACGATGGAACTTGGAGGGTAAAAAAAAAAGCAGCGCACTGCACAGAGAGCATTATTGTTGCAGAGTCACGGGACATAGAAGCAGCTCTGACAGATTTTGTCTTATTATCTTCTCAAACCATGGCGGAAATACCCTGCAACGTAGCGGTATACAGTACCTTATGTTTGGATGACCAAAAGATCGACTTGGTTTATTCAGTTTCAAAGCGAGTATGTGATGATGGTGAAATAATTCACCCAGGAGATCTACAAGAGGACCAACTGATGGTGACTATCAGGGATGGCTCTACAGAGATTGAAATGGTTGGTGCTCCAAAAGCATGGAGCTATGATCGTTATTTAGGCTGGATAGAAGAGGCACATAACTATAGTGCCATGTGGACGCTCACAGAAAGTCTACTGCCTCATACTGTCAGCACGGACGTGACTGGCGATGATAGGAGTGACAGAGAAAGGAGCGTACAGCTGGAGGAAAACATACAAGAGACTCCAAATGACGACATGATGGACGCATTACAGCTCAGAAGAGAAGTGGAGGAGGAAATAAAAAACAAAGAAGCTGAACTTAGAGAACTCCATCAAGTGAAGGAAAGTTTAAATGACATTCTAAAAGAAAAGACCCCACGCTCAGGCTGGCGAGGCTTCGTCAGCAGCATTAGAGGGTCAGTGCGCAATATATTCAGAAGACGCAGCAGCACTTATTTCCTCACTACAGAGGTTGAAGCAGGCCCACAGGCTGAGACAGACATTAATCAATGTCTGGGAATGACATATTCCCAGCTCCTATACTAGATCAGATTTGTCCGTGGGATAGGCTGAGCTCATCTAGGTGCACACATTCCACACCTGAGAGATGAGCATTGAAGTCGCAAGGCTGAGCTCATCTAGGTGCAGACATTCCACACCTGAGAGATGAGCATTGAAGTCGCAAGGCTGAGCTCATCTAGGTGCAGACATTCCACACCTGAGAGATGAGCATTGAAGCCCCTGCCCCTTACACACCCTCTGCTGCACCACATTATCCTGGAACAGAGATTCAACACCTGAGATCATCACATACAGCACCTGGGGATTAGGGCTACTGGCGAAACCCCATTAAAAAAAACGACACAGTGCAGCCACCTCATGGGTGTGTTGGAAGAGCTGCTAATTATTTATAAAATGTTGACAGTTACATCTAACTTGTTGATAACTTATAATACCAAAAAATCAGTCGCCGTTCCGATATGTCAATTAGTACCAAAATTAAAACAATAACACCAAATAAATGAATTATGATGATCACACCGAAGATTTGGTAGTGCAGCTCCCAGAAGTAATTGGAATAGATTACTTGCAGAAATAGTTTTAAAAGGACAGAGAGTGCAAAACCAAAATCTAAATATTTGTTATAGGTTTATTAACCAGTAAAAAACAATTCGAATATGCATTTGTAAATATATACAATAAAATACATTTATTACTCACTGGTGCCCATCTATTTAAGAGTGTGACTCTGTTAAATAAAATAAATAATGTATTTTATTGTATATATTTACAAATGCATATTTTAATTGTTTTTTACTGGTTAATAAACCTATAACAAATATTCAGATTTCGGTTTTGCGCTCTCTTTCTTTTTAAAAATATTGTTGGTAACTTAATAACCTGAATATTTAAACCCAGGCAACGCTGGCTACTTCAGCTAGTGCAGTGATTCCCAACAGTGGTTCCCTTGAGTGCCACCTGACTCCTGCAGGGGTGTCGTCTTGCAGTAGGTTGGTGGTCAAGTTCCAAATCTAATTATTCATGGTTAAAACTATTGGCAAAACCAGCGCTAGTGGCTGCCAATGATAAAACATGTGGACAAAAAGATGCACAACTATCAACCACAACAGAACTAAATAATGACAGGTAGGCAAAATTTACTTCATTTAATATTTTTCCCAAATTTGTCAATAAAAACAGCTTTTATCCTAGGGATGCCATAAACAAAAGTGCTGATTCTCTAGGGTACAGTGATTCAAGTAAGTTTGGCAACCATTGAGCTAGTTTAATATATGTGCTGGCTGTCATACCCAATGAACAGCAGCACCGCTCTGCTTCGCTGACCTTGCCACAGCATAGGACACCGCGCTCAGCTTGCCTGTCTTCTATAAGCCCACCCCCAGATTCCGGTAGGCTACTTTCCCTGGAATCTGAGGGTGGGTTTATAAAAGATAGACAAGCTGAGCGCTGTGTTCCGTGCTACAGCAGGTCAGTGAAACACGGTTACGGTATAGATGATAGACAATGTCTAGGTTGGCAGTCACTAGGTCGACACAAGCTTATGGTCGACATAGGCAAGGTCAATAGTTAAAAGGCTGGTACTGTATAAGGGTTACATGATTTTTTTGGTGTCTATGTAATCATACATCGACATGGAGACCATATATGTACCGCTTTGCTCGCCATACTATTATATTCCCACTTTATGCCCACTTGGATAGTAAAGTATGAAAATCCACCTTTTTTTCTGAAAAAAATCATGAAAACCTCATGTCGACCATAAGTCACTAATCACTGTCCAAGGTGTCCATCTAGTCACTGTCGAACCATTAGTGGTCAACCTAGTGACCGTTGACCTAGACATTGTCTATCCACTGACCGGATACCCTGAAAAACACGGTGCTGCGGATCACTGGGTATGGTTGTCAGCACATATATATATATATATATATATATAAAACATACAACATTACATGTACATATGCTAACTGGCTCCCCCATGCAATGTGTGGTCGGTACTCCAAATCAGGGACAGCAGCAGCCACTGCTCCTCGATCACCTTCCCCTGTAAGCTCATGACCCACCTGCTGCCTCTGCACCAAATGCATCTCCCTCCATTAGCCATTCTTGCATACACTCCAGGAACAACCGGGAGGCTTCCGAAGGTTGGGTAGCCCTCCCAGCCCCTTGGGGCAATAGACAAGTTTCCTGGGTCATGCCGCACAGGCCCCACCCCCAGGTAGCCCCTGCACCTGGCCATCGAATATTAAAATGGATAGATGCAAAAAAAAAAAAACATGTAGTAGTCAGGGGCGCCTGTTGGCGCCCCTGACTATTACATACATAATAACACCTTTCCTACATCCACTCCTCCAAAATCTTATTTTCTATATGACATTAGTTTTATTATTTTATTGAAAAATGTTTCTTTTTATTCATAAGGATAAAATTATGAGATATACTGTTGCAGTAATGGAGATCCAAATAACAAGATATGAAAAGATCAAATATAAATCAAATTAAACCTTTATTCTATAACTTTTAGTGTAAAACAACGTAAACTTCATTAACTATATAAAGAGGGACAAACTGTCAGCAAGGCACTGGTAGAATTCTCTCACAATAGCTTGTGATGTCACAATAGCTAGTGATGTCACGATGGAACTTGGAGGGTAAAAAAAAAAGCAGTGCACTGCACAGAGAGCATTATTGTTGCAGAGTCACGGGACATAGAAGCAGCTCTGACAGATTTTGTCTTATTATCTTCTCAAACCATGGCGGAAATAACCTGCAACGTAGCGGTATACAGTACCTTATGTTTGGATGACCAAAAGATCGACTTGGTTTATTCAGTTTCAAAGCGAGTATGTGATGATGGTGAAATAATTCACCCAGGAGATCTACAAGAGGACCAACTGATGGTGACTATCAGGGATGGCTCTACAGAGATTGAAATGGTTGGTGCTCCAAAAGCATGGAGCTATGATCGTTATTTAGGCTGGATAGAAGAGGCACATAACTATAGTGCCATGTGGACGCTCACAGAAAGTCTACTGCCTCATACTGTCAGCACGGACGTGACTGGCGATGATAGGAGTGACAGAGAAAGGAGCGTACAGCTGGAGGAAAACATACAAGAGACTCCAAATGACGACATGATGGACGCATTACAGCTCAGAAGAGAAGTGGAGGAGGAAATAAAAAACAAAGAAGCTGAACTTAGAGAACTCCATCAAGTGAAGGAAAGTTTAAATGACATTCTAAAAGAAAAGACCCCACGCTCAGGCTGGCGAGGCTTCGTCAGCAGCATTAGAGGGTCAGTGCGCAATATATTCAGAAGACGCAGCAGCACTTATTTCCTCACTACAGAGGGTGAAGCAGGCCCACAGGCTGAGACAGACATTAATCAATGTCTGGGAATGACATATTCCCAGCTCCTATACTAGATCAGATTTGTCCGTGGGATAGGCTGAGCTCATCTAGGTGCACACATTCCACACCTGAGAGATGAGCATTGAAGTCGCAAGGCTGAGCTCATCTAGGTGCAGACATTCCACACCTGAGAGATGAGCATTGAAGTCGCAAGGCTGAGCTCATCTAGGTGCAGACATTCCACACCTGAGAGATGAGCATTGAAGTCGCAAGGCTGAGCTCATCTAGGTGCAGACATTCCACACCTGAGAGATGAGCATTGAAGCCCCTGCCCCTTACACACCCTCTGCTGCACCACATTATCCTGGAACAGAGATTCAACACCTGAGATCATCACATACAGCACCTGGGGATTAGGGCTACTGGCGAAACCCCATTAAAAAAAACGACACAGTGCAGCCACCTCATGGGTGTGTTGGAAGAGCTGCTAATTATTTATAAAATGTTGACAGTTACATCTAACTTGTTGATAACTTATAATACCAAAAAATCAGTCGCAGTTCCGATATGTCAATTAGTACCAAAATTAAAACAATAACACCAAATAAATGAATTATGATGATCACACCGAAGATTTGGTAGTGCAGTTCCCAGAAGTAATTGGAATAGATTACTTGCAGAAATAGTTTTAAAAGGACAGAGAGTGCAAAACCAAAATCTAAATATTTGTTATAGGTTTATTAACCAGTAAAAAACAATTCGAATATGCATTTGTAAATATATACAATAAAATAAATTTATTACTCACTGGTGCCCATCTATTTAAGAGTGTGACTCTGTTAAATAAAATAAATAATGTATTTTATTGTATATATTTACAAATGCAAATTTTAATTGTTTTTTTACTGGTTAATAAACCTATAACAAATATTCAGATTTCGGTTTTGCACTCTCTTTCATTTTAAAAATATTGTTGGTAACTTAATAACCTGAATATTTAAACCCAGGCAACGCTGGCTACTTCAGCTAGTGCAGTGATTCCCAACAGTGGTTCCCTTGAGTGCCACCTGACTCCTGCAGGGGTGTCGTCTTGCAGCAGGTTGGTGGTCAAGTTCCAAATCTAATTATTCATGGTTAAAACTATTGGCAAAACCAGCGCTAGTGGCTGCCAATGATAAAACATGTGGACAAAAAGATGCACAACTATCAACCACAACAGAACTAAATAATGACAGGTAGGCAAAATTTACTTCATTTAATATTTTTCCCAAATTTGTCAATAAAAACAGCTTTTATCCTAGGGATGCCATAAACAAAAGTGCTGATTCTCTAGGGTACAGTGATTCAAGTAAGTTTGGCAACCATTGAGCTAGTTTAATATATGTGCTGGCTGTCATACCCAATGAACAGCAGCACCGCTCTGCTTCGCTGACCTTGCCACAGCATAGGACACCGCGCTCAGCTTGCCTGTCTTCTATAAGCCCACCCCCAGATTCCGGTAGGCTACTTTCCCTGGAACTGAGGGTGGGTTTATAAAAGATAGACAAGCTGAGCGCTGTGTTCCGTGCTACAGCAGGTCAGTGAAACACGGTTACGGTATAGATGATAGACAATGTCTAGGTTGGCAGTCACTAGGTCGACACAAGCTTATGGTCGACATAGGCAAGGTCAATAGTTAAAAGGCTGGTACTGTATAAGGGTTACATGATTTTTTTGGTGTCTATGTAATCATACATCGACATGGAGACCATATATGTACCGCTTTGCTCGCCATACTATTATATTCCCACTTTATGCCCACTTGGATAGTAAAGTATGAAAATCCACCTTTTTTTCTGAAAAAAATCATGAAAACCTCATGTCGACCATAAGTCACTAATCACTGTCCAAGGTGTCCATCTAGTCACTGTCGAACCATTAGTGGTCAACCTAGTGACCGTTGACCTAGACATTGTCTATCCACTGACCGGATACCCTGAAAAACACGGTGCTGCGGATCACTGGGTATGGTTGTCAGCACATATATATATATATATAAAACATACAACATTACATGTACATATGCTAACTGGCTCCCCCATGCAATGTGTGGTCGGTACTCCAAATCAGGGACAGCAGCAGCCACTGCTCCTCGATCACCTTCCCCTGTAAGCTCATGACCCACCTGTTGCCTCTGCACCAAATGCATCTCCCTCCATTAGCCATTCTTGCATACACTCCAGGAACAACCGGGAGGCTCCCGAAGGTTGGGTAGCCTTCCCAGCCCCTTGGGGCAATAGACAAGTTTCCTGGGTCATGCCGCACAGGCCCCACCCCCAGGTAGCCCCTGCACCTGGCCATCGAATATTAAAATGGATAGATGCAAAAAAAAAAAAACATGTAGTAGTCAGGGGCGCCTGTTGGCGCCCCTGACTATTACATACATAATAACACCTTTCCTACATCCACTCCTCCAAAATCTTATTTTCTATATGACATTAGTTTTATTATTTTATTGAAAAATGTTTCTTTTTATTCATAAGGATAAAATTATGAGATATACTGTTGCAGTAATGGAGATCCAAATAACAAGATATGAAAAGATCAAATATAAATCAAATTAAACCTTTATTCTATAACTTTTAGTGTAAAACAACGTAAACTTCATTAACTATATAAAGAGGGACAAACTGTCAGCAAGGCACTGGTAGAGTTCTCTCACAATAGCTTGTGATGTCACAATAGCTAGTGATGTCACGATGGAACTTGGAGGGTAAAAAAAAAAGCAGCGCACTGCACAGAGAGCATTATTGTTGCAGAGTCACGGGACATAGAAGCAGCTCTGACAGATTTTGTCTTATTATCTTCTCAAACCATGGCGGAAATACCCTGCAACGTAGCGGTATACAGTACCTTATGTTTGGATGACCAAAAGATCGACTTGGTTTATTCAGTTTCAAAGCGAGTATGTGATGATGGTGAAATAATTCACCCAGGAGATCTACAAGAGGACCAACTGATGGTGACTATCAGGGATGGCTCTACAGAGATTGAAATGGTTGGTGCTCCAAAAGCATGGAGCTATGATCGTTATTTAGGCTGGATAGAAGAGGCACATAACTATAGTGCCATGTGGACGCTCACAGAAAGTCTACTGCCTCATACTGTCAGCACGGACGTGACTGGCGATGATAGGAGTGACAGAGAAAGGAGCGTACAGCTGGAGGAAAACATACAAGAGACTCCAAATGACGACATGATGGACGCATTACAGCTCAGAAGAGAAGTGGAGGAGGAAATAAAAAACAAAGAAGCTGAACTTAGAGAACTCCATCAAGTGAAGGAAAGTTTAAATGACATTCTAAAAGAAAAGACCCCACGCTCAGGCTGGCGAGGCTTCGTCAGCAGCATTAGAGGGTCAGTGCGCAATATATTCAGAAGACGCAGCAGCACTTATTTCCTCACTACAGAGGGTGAAGCAGGCCCACAGGCTGAGACAGACATTAATCAATGTCTGGGAATGACATATTCCCAGCTCCTATACTAGATCAGATTTGTCCGTGGGATAGGCTGAGCTCATCTAGGTGCACACATTCCACACCTGAGAGATGAGCATTGAAGTCGCAAGGCTGAGCTCATCTAGGTGCAGACATTCCACACCTGAGAGATGAGCATTGAAGTCGCAAGGCTGAGCTCATCTAGGTGCAGACATTCCACACCTGAGAGATGAGCATTGAAGCCCCTGCCCCTTACACACCCTCTGCTGCACCACATTATCCTGGAACAGAGATTCAACACCTGAGATCATCACATACAGCACCTGGGGATTAGGGCTACTGGCGAAACCCCATTAAAAAAAACGACACAGTGCAGCCACCTCATGGGTGTGTTGGAAGAGCTGCTAATTATTTATAAAATGTTGACAGTTACATCTAACTTGTTGATAACTTATAATACCAAAAAATCAGTCGCAGTTCCGATATGTCAATTAGTACCAAAATTAAAACAATAACACCAAATAAATGAATTATGATGATCACACCGAAGATTTGGTAGTGCAGCTCCCAGAAGTAATTGGAATAGATTACTTGCAGAAATAGTTTTAAAAGGACAGAGAGTGCAAAACCAAAATCTAAATATTTGTTATAGGTTTATTAACCAGTAAAAAACAATTCGAATATGCATTTGTAAATATATACAATAAAATACATTTATTACTCACTGGTGCCCATCTATTTAAGAGTGTGACTCTGTTAAATAAAATAAATAATGTATTTTATTGTATATATTTACAAATGCATATTTTAATTGTTTTTTTACTGGTTAATAAACCTATAACAAATATTCAGATTTCGGTTTTGCACTCTCTTTCATTTTAAAAATATTGTTGGTAACTTAATAACCTGAATATTTAAACCCAGGCAACGCTGGCTACTTCAGCTAGTGCAGTGATTCCCAACAGTGGTTCCCTTGAGTGCCACCTGACTCCTGCAGGGGTGTCGTCTTGCAGCAGGTTGGTGGTCAAGTTCCAAATCTAATTATATATGGTTAAAACTATTGGCAAAACCAGCGCTAGTGGCTGCCAATGATAAAACATGTGGACAAAAAGATGCACAACTATCAACCACAACAGAACTAAATAATGACAGGTAGGCAAAATTTACTTCATTTAATATTTTTCCCAAATTTGTCAATAAAAACAGCTTTTATCCTAGGGATGCCATAAACAAAAGTGCTGATTCTCTAGGGTACAGTGATTCAAGTAAGTTTGGCAACCATTGAGCTAGTTTAATATATGTGCTGGCTGTCATACCCAATGAACAGCAGCACCGCTCTGCTTCGCTGACCTTGCCACAGCATAGGACACCGCGCTCAGCTTGCCTGTCTTCTATAAGCCCACCCCCAGATTCCGGTAGGCTACTTTCCCTGGAATCTGAGGGTGGGTTTATAAAAGATAGACAAGCTGAGCGCTGTGTTCCGTGCTACAGCAGGTCAGTGAAACACGGTTACGGTATAGATGATAGACAATGTCTAGGTTGGCAGTCACTAGGTCGACACAAGCTTATGGTCGACATAGGCAAGGTCAATAGTTAAAAGGCTGGTACTGTATAAGGGTTACATGATTTTTTTGGTGTCTATGTAATCATACATCGACATGGAGACCATATATGTACCGCTTTGCTCGCCATACTATTATATTCCCACTTTATGCCCACTTGGATAGTAAAGTATGAAAATCCACCTTTTTTTCTGAAAAAAATCATGAAAACCTCATGTCGACCATAAGTCACTAATCACTGTCCAAGGTGTCCATCTAGTCACTGTCGAACCATTAGTGGTCAACCTAGTGACCGTTGACCTAGACATTGTCTATCCACTGACCGGATACCCTGAAAAACACGGTGCTGCGGATCACTGGGTATGGTTTTCAGCACATATATATATATATATAAAACATACAACATTACATGTACATATGCTAACTGGCTCCCCCATGCAATGTGTGGTCGGTACTCCAAATCAGGGACAGCAGCAGCCACTGCTCCTCGATCACCTTCCCCTGTAAGCTCATGACCCACCTGTTGCCTCTGCACCAAATGCATCTCCCTCCATTAGCCATTCTTGCATACACTCCAGGAACAACCGGGAGGCTCCCGAAGGTTGGGTAGCCCTCCCAGCCCCTTGGGGCAATAGACAAGTTTCCTGGGTCATGCCGCACAGGCCCCACCCCCAGGTAGCCCCTGCACCTGGCCATCGAATATTAAAATGGATAGATGCAAAAAAAAAAAAACATGTAGTAGTCAGGGGCGCCTGTTGGCGCCCCTGACTATTACATACATAATAACACCTTTCCTACATCCACTCCTCCAAAATCTTATTTTCTATATGACATTAGTTTTATTATTTTATTGAAAAATGTTTCTTTTTATTCATAAGGATAAAATTATGAGATATACTGTTGCAGTAATGGAGATCCAAATAACAAGATATGAAAAGATCAAATATAAATCAAATTAAACCTTTATTCTATAACTTTTAGTGTAAAACAATGTAAACTTCATTAACTATATAAAGAGGGACAAACTGTCAGCAAGGCACTGGTAGAGTTCTCTCACAATAGCTTGTGATGTCACAATAGCTAGTGATGTCACGATGGAACTTGGAGGGTAAAAAAAAAAGCAGCGCACTGCACAGAGAGCATTATTGTTGCAGAGTCACGGGACATAGAAGCAGCTCTGACAGATTTTGTCTTATTATCTTCTCAAACCATGGCGGAAATACCCTGCAACGTAGCGGTATACAGTACCTTATGTTTGGATGACCAAAAGATCGACTTGGTTTATTCAGTTTCAAAGCGAGTATGTGATGATGGTGAAATAATTCACCCAGGAGATCTACAAGAGGACCAACTGATGGTGACTATCAGGGATGGCTCTACAGAGATTGAAATGGTTGGTGCTCCAAAAGCATGGAGCTATGATCGTTATTTAGGCTGGATAGAAGAGGCACATAACTATAGTGCCATGTGGACGCTCACAGAAAGTCTACTGCCTCATACTGTCAGCACGGACGTGACTGGCGATGATAGGAGTGACAGAGAAAGGAGCGTACAGCTGGAGGAAAACATACAAGAGACTCCAAATGACGACATGATGGACGCATTACAGCTCAGAAGAGAAGTGGAGGAGGAAATAAAAAACAAAGAAGCTGAACTTAGAGAACTCCATCAAGTGAAGGAAAGTTTAAATGACATTCTAAAAGAAAAGACCCCACGCTCAGGCTGGCGAGGCTTCGTCAGCAGCATTAGAGGGTCAGTGCGCAATATATTCAGAAGACGCAGCAGCACTTATTTCCTCACTACAGAGGGTGAAGCAGGCCCACAGGCTGAGACAGACATTAATCAATGTCTGGGAATGACATATTCCCAGCTCCTATACTAGATCAGATTTGTCCGTGGGATAGGCTGAGCTCATCTAGGTGCACACATTCCACACCTGAGAGATGAGCATTGAAGTCGCAAGGCTGAGCTCATCTAGGTGCAGACATTCCACACCTGAGAGATGAGCATTGAAGTCGCAAGGCTGAGCTCATCTAGGTGCAGACATTCCACACCTGAGAGATGAGCATTGAAGTCGCAAGGCTGAGCTCATCTAGGTGCAGACATTCCACACCTGAGAGATGAGCATTGAAGTCGCAAGGCTGAGCTCATCTAGGTGCAGACATTCCACACCTGAGAGATGAGCATTGAAGCCCCTGCCCCTTACACACCCTCTGCTGCACCACATTATCCTGGAACAGAGATTCAACACCTGAGATCATCACATACAGCACCTGGGGATTAGGGCTACTGGCGAAACCCCATTAAAAAAAACGACACAGTGCAGCCACCTCATGGGTGTGTTGGAAGAGCTGCTAATTATTTATAAAATGTTGACAGTTACATCTAACTTGTTGATAACTTATAATACCAAAAAATCAGTCGCAGTTCCGATATGTCAATTAGTACCAAAATTAAAACAATAACACCAAATAAATGAATTATGATGATCAAACCGAAGATTTGGTAGTGCAGTTCCCAGAAGTAATTGGAATAGATTACTTGCAGAAATAGTTTTAAAAGGACAGAGAGTGCAAAACCAAAATCTAAATATTTGTTATAGGTTTATTAACCAGTAAAAAACAATTCGAATATGCATTTGTAAATATATACAATAAAATACATTTATTACTCACTGGTGCCCATCTATTTAAGAGTGTGACTCTGTTAAATAAAATAAATAATGTATTTTATTGTATATATTTACAAATGCATATTTTAATTGTTTTTTTACTGGTTAATAAACCTATAACAAATATTCAGATTTCGGTTTTGCACTCTCTTTCATTTTAAAAATATTGTTGGTAACTTAATAACCTGAATATTTAAACCCAGGCAACGCTGGCTACTTCAGCTAGTGCAGTGATTCCCAACAGTGGTTCCCTTGAGTGCCACCTGACTCCTGCAGGGGTGTCGTCTTGCAGCAGGTTGGTGGTCAAGTTCCAAATCTAATTATTCATGGTTAAAACTATTGGCAAAACCAGCGCTAGTGGCTGCCAATGATAAAACATGTGGACAAAAAGATGCACAACTATCAACCACAACAGAACTAAATAATGACAGGTAGGCAAAATTTACTTCATTTAATATTTTTCCCAAATTTGTCAATAAAAACAGCTTTTATCCTAGGGATGCCATAAACAAAAGTGCTGATTCTCTAGGGTACAGTGATTCAAGTAAGTTTGGCAACCATTGAGCTAGTTTAATATATGTGCTGGCTGTCATACCCAATGAACAGCAGCACCGCTCTGCTTCGCTGACCTTGCCACAGCATAGGACACCGCGCTCAGCTTGCCTGTCTTCTATAAGCCCACCCCCAGATTCCGGTAGGCTACTTTCCCTGGAATCTGAGGGTGGGTTTATAAAAGATAGACAAGCTGAGCGCTGTGTTCCGTGCTACAGCAGGTCAGTGAAACACGGTTACGGTATAGATGATAGACAATGTCTAGGTTGGCAGTCACTAGGTCGACACAAGCTTATGGTCGACATAGGCAAGGTCAATAGTTAAAAGGCTGGTACTGTATAAGGGTTACATGATTTTTTTGGTGTCTATGTAATCATACATCGACATGGAGACCATATATGTACCGCTTTGCTCGCCATACTAATATATTCCCACTTTATGCCCACTTGGATAGTAAAGTATGAAAATCCACCTTTTTTTCTGAAAAAAATCATGAAAACCTCATGTCGACCATAAGTCACTAATCACTGTCCAAGGTGTCCATCTAGTCACTGTCGAACCATTAGTGGTCAACCTAGTGACCGTTGACCTAGACATTGTCTATCCACTGACCGGATACCCTGAAAAACACGGTGCTGCGGATCACTGGGTATGGTTGTCAGCACATATATATATATATATATAAAACATACAACATTACATGTACATATGCTAACTGGCTCCCCCATGCAATGTGTGGTCGGTACTCCAAATCAGGGACAGCAGCAGCCACTGCTCCTCGATCACCTTCCCCTGTAAGCTCATGACCCACCTGTTGCCTCTGCACCAAATGCATCTCCCTCCATTAGCCATTCTTGCATACACTCCAGGAACAACCGGGAGGCTCCCGAAGGTTGGGTAGCCCTCCCAGCCCCTTGGGGCAATAGACAAGTTTCCTGGGTCATGCCGCACAGGCCCCACCCCCAGGTAGCCCCTGCACCTGGCCATCGAATATTAAAATGGATAGATGCAAAAAAAAAAAAACATGTAGTAGTCAGGGGCGCCTGTTGGCGCCCCTGACTATTACATACATAATAACACCTTTCCTACATCCACTCCTCCAAAATCTTATTTTCTATATGACATTAGTTTTATTATTTTATTGAAAAATGTTTCTTTTTATTCATAAGGATAAAATTATGAGATATACTGTTGCAGTAATGGAGATCCAAATAACAAGATATGAAAAGATCAAATATAAATCAAATTAAACCTTTATTCTATAACTTTTAGTGTAAAACAACGTAAACTTCATTAACTATATAAAGAGGGACAAACTGTCAGCAAGGCACTGGTAGAGTTCTCTCACAATAGCTTGTGATGTCACAATAGCTAGTGATGTCACGATGGAACTTGGAGGGTAAAAAAAAAAGCAGCGCACTGCACAGAGAGCATTATTGTTGCAGAGTCACGGGACATAGAAGCAGCTCTGACAGATTTTGTCTTATTATCTTCTCAAACCATGGCGGAAATACCCTGCAACGTAGCGGTATACAGTACCTTATGTTTGGATGACCAAAAGATCGACTTGGTTTATTCAGTTTCAAAGCGAGTATGTGATGATGGTGAAATAATTCACCCAGGAGATCTACAAGAGGACCAACTGATGGTGACTATCAGGGATGGCTCTACAGAGATTGAAATGGTTGGTGCTCCAAAAGCATGGAGCTATGATCGTTATTTAGGCTGGATAGAAGAGGCACATAACTATAGTGCCATGTGGACGCTCACAGAAAGTCTACTGCCTCATACTGTCAGCACGGACGTGACTGGCGATGATAGGAGTGACAGAGAAAGGAGCGTACAGCTGGAGGAAAACATACCAGAGACTCCAAATGACGACATGATGGACGCATTACAGCTCAGAAGAGAAGTGGAAGAGGAAATAAAAAACAAAGAAGCTGAACTTAGAGAACTCCATCAAGTGAAGGAAAGTTTAAATGACATTCTAAAAGAAAAGACCCCACGCTCAGGCTGGCGAGGCTTCGTCAGCAGCATTAGAGGGTCAGTGCGCAATATATTCAGAAGACGCAGCAGCACTTATTTCCTCACTACAGAGGGTGAAGCAGGCCCACAGGCTGAGACAGACATTAATCAATGTCTGGGAATGACATATTCCCAGCTCCTATACTAGATCAGATTTGTCCGTGGGATAGGCTGAGCTCATCTAGGTGCACACATTCCACACCTGAGAGATGAGCATTGAAGTCGCAAGGCTGAGCTCATCTAGGTGCAGACATTCCACACCTGAGAGATGAGCATTGAAGTCGCAAGGCTGAGCTCATCTAGGTGCAGACATTCCACACCTGAGAGATGAGCATTGAAGCCCCTGCCCCTTACACACCCTCTGCTGCACCACATTATCCTGGAACAGAGATTCAACACCTGAGATCATCACATACAGCACCTGGGGATTAGGGCTACTGGCGAAACCCCATTAAAAAAAACGACACAGTGCAGCCACCTCATGGGTGTGTTGGAAGAGCTGCTAATTATTTATAAAATGTTGACAGTTACATCTAACTTGTTGATAACTTATAATACCAAAAAATCAGTCGCAGTTCCGATATGTCAATTAGTACCAAAATTAAAACAATAACACCAAATAAATGAATTATGATGATCACACCGAAGATTTGGTAGTGCAGCTCCCAGAAGTAATTGGAATAGATTACTTGCAGAAATAGTTTTAAAAGGACAGAGAGTGCAAAACCAAAATCTAAATATTTTTTATAGGTTTATTAACCAGTAAAAAACAATTCGAATATGCATTTGTAAATATATACAATAAAATACATTTATTACTCACTGGTGCCCATCTATTTAAGAGTGTGACTCTGTTAAATAAAATAAATAATGTATTTTATTGTATATATTTACAAATGCATATTTTAATTGTTTTTTACTGGTTAATAAACCTATAACAAATATTCAGATTTCGGTTTTGCGCTCTCTTTCTTTTTAAAAATATTGTTGGTAACTTAATAACCTGAATATTTAAACCCAGGCAACGCTGGCTACTTCAGCTAGTGCAGTGATTCCCAACAGTGGTTCCCTTGAGTGCCACCTGACTCCTGCAGGGGTGTCGTCTTGCAGTAGGTTGGTGGTCAAGTTCCAAATCTAATTATTCATGGTTAAAACTATTGGCAAAACCAGCGCTAGTGGCTGCCAATGATAAAACATGTGGACAAAAAGATGCACAACTATCAACCACAACAGAACTAAATAATGACAGGTAGGCAAAATTTACTTCATTTAATATTTTTCCCAAATTTGTCAATAAAAACAGCTTTTATCCTAGGGATGCCATAAACAAAAGTGCTGATTCTCTAGGGTACAGTGATTCAAGTAAGTTTGGCAACCATTGAGCTAGTTTAATATATGTGCTGGCTGTCATACCCAATGAACAGCAGCACCGCTCTGCTTCGCTGACCTTGCCACAGCATAGGACACCGCGCTCAGCTTGCCTGTCTTCTATAAGCCCACCCCCAGATTCCGGTAGGCTACTTTCCCTGGAATCTGAGGGTGGGTTTATAAAAGATAGACAAGCTGAGCGCTGTGTTCCGTGCTACAGCAGGTCAGTGAAACACGGTTACGGTATAGATGATAGACAATGTCTAGGTTGGCAGTCACTAGGTCGACACAAGCTTATGGTCGACATAGGCAAGGTCAATAGTTAAAAGGCTGGTACTGTATAAGGGTTACATGATTTTTTTGGTGTCTATGTAATCATACATCGACATGGAGACCATATATGTACCGCTTTGCTCGCCATACTAATATATTCCCACTTTATGCCCACTTGGATAGTAAAGTATGAAAATCCACCTTTTTTTCTGAAAAAAATCATGAAAACCTCATGTCGACCATAAGTCACTAATCACTGTCCAAGGTGTCCATCTAGTCACTGTCGAACCATTAGTGGTCAACCTAGTGACCGTTGACCTAGACATTGTCTATCCACTGACCGGATACCCTGAAAAACACGGTGCTGCGGATCACTGGGTATGGTTGTCAGCACATATATATATATATAAAACATACAACATTACATGTACATATGCTAACTGGCTCCCCCATGCAATGTGTGGTCGGTACTCCAAATCAGGGACAGCAGCAGCCACTGCTCCTCGATCACCTTCCCCTGTAAGCTCATGACCCACCTGTTGCCTCTGCACCAAATGCATCTCCCTCCATTAGCCATTCTTGCATACACTCCAGGAACAACCGGGAGGCTCCCGAAGGTTGGGTAGCCCTCCCAGCCCCTTGGGGCAATAGACAAGTTTCCTGGGTCATGCCGCACAGGCCCCACCCCCAGGTAGCCCCTGCACCTGGCCATCGAATATTAAAATGGATAGATGCAAAAAAAAAAAAACATGTAGTAGTCAGGGGCGCCTGTTGGCGCCCCTGACTATTACATACATAATAACACCTTTCCTACATCCACTCCTCCAAAATCTTATTTTCTATATGACATTAGTTTTATTATTTTATTGAAAAATGTTTCTTTTTATTCATAAGGATAAAATTATGAGATATACTGTTGCAGTAATGGAGATCCAAATAACAAGATATGAAAAGATCAAATATAAATCAAATTAAACCTTTATTCTATAACTTTTAGTGTAAAACAACGTAAACTTCATTAACTATATAAAGAGGGACAAACTGTCAGCAAGGCACTGGTAGAGTTCTCTCACAATAGCTTGTGATGTCACAATAGCTAGTGATGTCACGATGGAACTTGGAGGGTAAAAAAAAAAGCAGCGCACTGCACAGAGAGCATTATTGTTGCAGAGTCACGGGACATAGAAGCAGCTCTGACAGATTTTGTCTTATTATCTTCTCAAACCATGGCGGAAATACCCTGCAACGTAGCGGTATACAGTACCTTATGTTTGGATGACCAAAAGATCGACTTGGTTTATTCAGTTTCAAAGCGAGTATGTGATGATGGTGAAATAATTCACCCAGGAGATCTACAAGAGGACCAACTGATGGTGACTATCAGGGATGGCTCTACAGAGATTGAAATGGTTGGTGCTCCAAAAGCATGGAGCTATGATCGTTATTTAGGCTGGATAGAAGAGGCACATAACTATAGTGCCATGTGGACGCTCACAGAAAGTCTACTGCCTCATACTGTCAGCACGGACGTGACTGGCGATGATAGGAGTGACAGAGAAAGGAGCGTACAGCTGGAGGAAAACATACAAGAGACTCCAAATGACGACATGATGGACGCATTACAGCTCAGAAGAGAAGTGGAAGAGGAAATAAAAAACAAAGAAGCTGAACTTAGAGAACTCCATCAAGTGAAGGAAAGTTTAAATGACATTCTAAAAGAAAAGACCCCACGCTCAGGCTGGCGAGGCTTCGTCAGCAGCATTAGAGGGTCAGTGCGCAATATATTCAGAAGACGCAGCAGCACTTATTTCCTCACTACAGAGGGTGAAGCAGGCCCACAGGCTGAGACAGACATTAATCAATGTCTGGGAATGACATATTCCCAGCTCCTATACTAGATCAGATTTGTCCGTGGGATAGGCTGAGCTCATCTAGGTGCACACATTCCACACCTGAGAGATGAGCATTGAAGTCGCAAGGCTGAGCTCATCTAGGTGCAGACATTCCACACCTGAGAGATGAGCATTGAAGTCGCAAGGCTGAGCTCATCTAGGTGCAGACATTCCACACCTGAGAGATGAGCATTGAAGCCCCTGCCCCTTACACACCCTCTGCTGCACCACATTATCCTGGAACAGAGATTCAACACCTGAGATCATCACATACAGCACCTGGGGATTAGGGCTACTGGCGAAACCCCATTAAAAAAAACGACACAGTGCAGCCACCTCATGGGTGTGTTGGAAGAGCTGCTAATTATTTATAAAATGTTGACAGTTACATCTAACTTGTTGATAACTTATAATACCAAAAAATCAGTCGCAGTTCCGATATGTCAATTAGTACCAAAATTAAAACAATAACACCAAATAAATGAATTATGATGATCACACCGAAGATTTGGTAGTGCAGCTCCCAGAAGTAATTGGAATAGATTACTTGCAGAAATAGTTTTAAAAGGACAGAGAGTGCAAAACCAAAATCTAAATATTTTTTATAGGTTTATTAACCAGTAAAAAACAATTCGAATATGCATTTGTAAATATATACAATAAAATACATTTATTACTCACTGGTGCCCATCTATTTAAGAGTGTGACTCTGTTAAATAAAATAAATAATGTATTTTATTGTATATATTTACAAATGCATATTTTAATTGTTTTTTACTGGTTAATAAACCTATAACAAATATTCAGATTTCGGTTTTGCGCTCTCTTTCTTTTTAAAAATATTGTTGGTAACTTAATAACCTGAATATTTAAACCCAGGCAACGCTGGCTACTTCAGCTAGTGCAGTGATTCCCAACAGTGGTTCCCTTGAGTGCCACCTGACTCCTGCAGGGGTGTCGTCTTGCAGTAGGTTGGTGGTCAAGTTCCAAATCTAATTATTCATGGTTAAAACTATTGGCAAAACCAGCGCTAGTGGCTGCCAATGATAAAACATGTGGACAAAAAGATGCACAACTATCAACCACAACAGAACTAAATAATGACAGGTAGGCAAAATTTACTTCATTTAATATTTTTCCCAAATTTGTCAATAAAAACAGCTTTTATCCTAGGGATGCCATAAACAAAAGTGCTGATTCTCTAGGGTACAGTGATTCAAGTAAGTTTGGCAACCATTGAGCTAGTTTAATATATGTGCTGGCTGTCATACCCAATGAACAGCAGCACCGCTCTGCTTCGCTGACCTTGCCACAGCATAGGACACCGCGCTCAGCTTGCCTGTCTTCTATAAGCCCACCCCCAGATTCCGGTAGGCTACTTTCCCTGGAATCTGAGGGTGGGTTTATAAAAGATAGACAAGCTGAGCGCTGTGTTCCGTGCTACAGCAGGTCAGTGAAACACGGTTACGGTATAGATGATAGACAATGTCTAGGTTGGCAGTCACTAGGTCGACACAAGCTTATGGTCGACATAGGCAAGGTCAATAGTTAAAAGGCTGGTACTGTATAAGGGTTACATGATTTTTTTGGTGTCTATGTAATCATACATCGACATGGAGACCATATATGTACCGCTTTGCTCGCCATACTATTATATTCCCACTTTATGCCCACTTGGATAGTAAAGTATGAAAATCCACCTTTTTTTCTGAAAAAAATCATGAAAACCTCATGTCGACCATAAGTCACCAATCACTGTCCAAGGTGTCCATCTAGTCACTGTCGAACCATTAGTGGTCAACCTAGTGACCGTTGACCTAGACATTGTCTATCCACTGACCGGATACCCTGAAAAACACGGTGCTGCGGATCACTGGGTATGGTTGTCAGCACATATATATATATATATATATATATAAAACATACAACATTACATGTACATATGCTAACTGGCTCCCCCATGCAATGTGTGGTCGGTACTCCAAATCAGGGACAGCAGCAGCCACTGCTCCTCGATCACCTTCCCCTGTAAGCTCATGACCCACCTGTTGCCTCTGCACCAAATGCATCTCCCTCCATTAGCCATTCTTGCATACACTCCAGGAACAACCGGGAGGCTCCCGAAGGTTGGGTAGCCCTCCCAGCCCCTTGGGGCAATAGACAAGTTTCCTGGGTCATGCCGCACAGGCCCCACCCCCAGGTAGCCCCTGCACCTGGCCATCGAATATTAAAATGGATAGATGCAAAAAAAAAAAAACATGTAGTAGTCAGGGGCGCCTGTTGGCGCCCCTGACTATTACATACATAATAACACCTTTCCTACATCCACTCCTCCAAAATCTTATTTTCTATATGACATTAGTTTTATTATTTTATTGAAAAATGTTTCTTTTTATTCATAAGGATAAAATTATGAGATATACTGTTGCAGTAATGGAGATCCAAATAACAAGATATGAAAAGATCAAATATAAATCAAATTAAACCTTTATTCTATAACTTTTAGTGTAAAACAACGTAAACTTCATTAACTATATAAAGAGGGACAAACTGTCAGCAAGGCACTGGTAGAGTTCTCTCACAATAGCTTGTGATGTCACAATAGCTAGTGATGTCACGATGGAACTTGGAGGGTAAAAAAAAAAGCAGCGCACTGCACAGAGAGCATTATTGTTGCAGAGTCACGGGACATAGAAGCAGCTCTGACAGATTTTGTCTTATTATCTTCTCAAACCATGGCGGAAATACCCTGCAACGTAGCGGTATACAGTACCTTATGTTTGGATGACCAAAAGATCGACTTGGTTTATTCAGTTTCAAAGCGAGTATGTGATGATGGTGAAATAATTCACCCAGGAGATCTACAAGAGGACCAACTGATGGTGACTATCAGGGATGGCTCTACAGAGATTGAAATGGTTGGTGCTCCAAAAGCATGGAGCTATGATCGTTATTTAGGCTGGATAGAAGAGGCACATAACTATAGTGCCATGTGGACGCTCACAGAAAGTCTACTGCCTCATACTGTCAGCACGGACGTGACTGGCGATGATAGGAGTGACAGAGAAAGGAGCGTACAGCTGGAGGAAAACATACAAGAGACTCCAAATGACGACATGATGGACGCATTACAGCTCAGAAGAGAAGTGGAGGAGGAAATAAAAAACAAAGAAGCTGAACTTAGAGAACTCCATCAAGTGAAGGAAAGTTTAAATGACATTCTAAAAGAAAAGACCCCACGCTCAGGCTGGCGAGGCTTCGTCAGCAGCATTAGAGGGTCAGTGCGCAATATATTCAGAAGACGCAGCAGCACTTATTTCCTCACTACAGAGGGTGAAGCAGGCCCACAGGCTGAGACAGACATTAATCAATGTCTGGGAATGACATATTCCCAGCTCCTATACTAGATCAGATTTGTCCGTGGGATAGGCTGAGCTCATCTAGGTGCACACATTCCACACCTGAGAGATGAGCATTGAAGTCGCAAGGCTGAGCTCATCTAGGTGCAGACATTCCACACCTGAGAGATGAGCATTGAAGTCGCAAGGCTGAGCTCATCTAGGTGCAGACATTCCACACCTGAGAGATGAGCATTGAAGCCCCTGCCCCTTACACACCCTCTGCTGCACCACATTATCCTGGAACAGAGATTCAACACCTGAGATCATCACATACAGCACCTGGGGATTAGGGCTACTGGCGAAACCCCATTAAAAAAAACGACACAGTGCAGCCACCTCATGGGTGTGTTGGAAGAGCTGCTAATTATTTATAAAATGTTGACAGTTACATCTAACTTGTTGATAACTTATAATACCAAAAAATCAGTCGCAGTTCCGATATGTCAATTAGTACCAAAATTAAAACAATAACACCAAATAAATGAATTATGATGATCACACCGAAGATTTGGTAGTGCAGCTCCCAGAAGTAATTGGAATAGATTACTTGCAGAAATAGTTTTAAAAGGACAGAGAGTGCAAAACCAAAATCTAAATATTTGTTATAGGTTTATTAACCAGTAAAAAACAATTCGAATATGCATTTGTAAATATATACAATAAAATACATTTATTACTCACTGGTGCCCATCTATTTAAGAGTGTGACTCTGTTAAATAAAATAAATAATGTATTTTATTGTATATATTTACAAATGCATATTTTAATTGTTTTTTACTGGTTAATATACCTATAACAAATATTCAGATTTCGGTTTTGCGCTCTCTTTCTTTTTAAAAATATTGTTGGTAACTTAATAACCTGAATATTTAAACCCAGGCAACGCTGGCTACTTCAGCTAGTGCAGTGATTCCCAACAGTGGTTCCCTTGAGTGCCACCTGACTCCTGCAGGGGTGTCGTCTTGCAGTAGGTTGGTGGTCAAGTTCCAAATCTAATTATTCATGGTTAAAACTATTGGCAAAACCAGCGCTAGTGGCTGCCAATGATAAAACATGTGGACAAAAAGATGCACAACTATCAACCACAACAGAACTAAATAATGACAGGTAAGCAAAATTTACTTCATTTAATATTTTTCCCAAATTTGTCAATAAAAACAGCTTTTATCCTAGGGATGCCATAAACAAAAGTGCTGATTCTCTAGGGTACAGTGATTCAAGTAAGTTTGGCAACCATTGAGCTAGTTTAATATATGTGCTGGCTGTCATACCCAATGAACAGCAGCACCGCTCTGCTTCGCTGACCTTGCCACAGCATAGGACACCGCGCTCAGCTTGCCTGTCTTCTATAAGCCCACCCCCAGATTCCGGTAGGCTACTTTCCCTGGAATCTGAGGGTGGGTTTATAAAAGATAGACAAGCTGAGCGCTGTGTTCCGTGCTACAGCAGGTCAGTGAAACACGGTTACGGTATAGATGATAGACAATGTCTAGGTTGGCAGTCACTAGGTCGACACAAGCTTATGGTCGACATAGGCAAGGTCAATAGTTAAAAGGCTGGTACTGTATAAGGGTTACATGATTTTTTTGGTGTCTATGTAATCATACATCGACATGGAGACCATATATGTACCGCTTTGCTCGCCATACTAATATATTCCCACTTTATGCCCACTTGGATAGTAAAGTATGAAAATCCACCTTTTTTTCTGAAAAAAATCATGAAAACCTCATGTCGACCATAAGTCACTAATCACTGTCCAAGGTGTCCATCTAGTCACTGTCGAACCATTAGTGGTCAACCTAGTGACCGTTGACCTAGACATTGTCTATCCACTGACCGGATACCCTGAAAAACACGGTGCTGCGGATCACTGGGTATGGTTGTCAGCACATATATATATATATATATAAAACATACAACATTACATGTACATATGCTAACTGGCTCCCCCATGCAATGTGTGGTCGGTACTCCAAATCAGGGACAGCAGCAGCCACTGCTCCTCGATCACCTTCCCCTGTAAGCTCATGACCCACCTGCTGCCTCTGCACCAAATGCATCTCCCTCCATTAGCCATTCTTGCATACACTCCAGGAACAACCGGGAGGCTTCCGAAGGTTGGGTAGCCCTCCCAGCCCCTTGGGGCAATAGACAAGTTTCCTGGGTCATGCCGCACAGGCCCCACCCCCAGGTAGCCCCTGCACCTGGCCATCGAATATTAAAATGGATAGATGCAAAAAAAAAAAAACATGTAGTAGTCAGGGGCGCCTGTTGGCGCCCCTGACTATTACATACATAATAACACCTTTCCTACATCCACTCCTCCAAAATCTTATTTTCTATATGACATTAGTTTTATTATTTTATTGAAAAATGTTTCTTTTTATTCATAAGGATAAAATTATGAGATATACTGTTGCAGTAATGGAGATCCAAATAACAAGATATGAAAAGATCAAATATAAATCAAATTAAACCTTTATTCTATAACTTTTAGTGTAAAACAACGTAAACTTCATTAACTATATAAAGAGGGACAAACTGTCAGCAAGGCACTGGTAGAATTCTCTCACAATAGCTTGTGATGTCACAATAGCTAGTGATGTCACGATGGAACTTGGAGGGTAAAAAAAAAAGCAGTGCACTGCACAGAGAGCATTATTGTTGCAGAGTCACGGGACATAGAAGCAGCTCTGACAGATTTTGTCTTATTATCTTCTCAAACCATGGCGGAAATACCCTGCAACGTAGCGGTATACAGTACCTTATGTTTGGATGACCAAAAGATCGACTTGGTTTATTCAGTTTCAAAGCGAGTATGTGATGATGGTGAAATAATTCACCCAGGAGATCTACAAGAGGACCAACTGATGGTGACTATCAGGGATGGCTCTACAGAGATTGAAATGGTTGGTGCTCCAAAAGCATGGAGCTATGATCGTTATTTAGGCTGGATAGAAGAGGCACATAACTATAGTGCCATGTGGACGCTCACAGAAAGTCTACTGCCTCATACTGTCAGCACGGACGTGACTGGCGATGATAGGAGTGACAGAGAAAGGAGCGTACAGCTGGAGGAAAACATACAAGAGACTCCAAATGACGACATGATGGACGCATTACAGCTCAGAAGAGAAGTGGAGGAGGAAATAAAAAACAAAGAAGCTGAACTTAGAGAACTCCATCAAGTGAAGGAAAGTTTAAATGACATTCTAAAAGAAAAGACCCCACGCTCAGGCTGGCGAGGCTTCGTCAGCAGCATTAGAGGGTCAGTGCGCAATATATTCAGAAGACGCAGCAGCACTTATTTCCTCACTACAGAGGGTGAAGCAGGCCCACAGGCTGAGACAGACATTAATCAATGTCTGGGAATGACATATTCCCAGCTCCTATACTAGATCAGATTTGTCCGTGGGATAGGCTGAGCTCATCTAGGTGCACACATTCCACACCTGAGAGATGAGCATTGAAGTCGCAAGGCTGAGCTCATCTAGGTGCAGACATTCCACACCTGAGAGATGAGCATTGAAGTCGCAAGGCTGAGCTCATCTAGGTGCAGACATTCCACACCTGAGAGATGAGCATTGAAGCCCCTGCCCCTTACACACCCTCTGCTGCACCACATTATCCTGGAACAGAGATTCAACACCTGAGATCATCACATACAGCACCTGGGGATTAGGGCTACTGGCGAAACCCCATTAAAAAAAACGACACAGTGCAGCCACCTCATGGGTGTGTTGGAAGAGCTGCTAATTATTTATAAAATGTTGACAGTTACATCTAACTTGTTGATAACTTATAATACCAAAAAATCAGTCGCAGTTCCGATATGTCAATTAGTACCAAAATTAAAACAATAACACCAAATAAATGAATTATGATGATCACACCGAAGATTTGGTAGTGCAGTTCCCAGAAGTAATTGGAATAGATTACTTGCAGAAATAGTTTTAAAAGGACAGAGAGTGCAAAACCAAAATCTAAATATTTGTTATAGGTTTATTAACCAGTAAAAAACAATTCGAATATGCATTTATAAATATATACAATAAAATACATTTATTACTCACTGGTGCCCATCTATTTAAGAGTGTGACTCTGTTAAATAAAATAAATAATGTATTTTATTGTATATATTTACAAATGCATATTTTAATTGTTTTTTTACTGGTTAATAAACCTATAACAAATATTCAGATTTCGGTTTTGCACTCTCTTTCATTTTAAAAATATTGTTGGTAACTTAATAACCTGAATATTTAAACCCAGGCAACGCTGGCTACTTCAGCTAGTGCAGTGATTCCCAACAGTGGTTCCCTTGAGTGCCACCTGACTCCTGCAGGGGTGTCGTCTTGCAGCAGGTTGGTGGTCAAGTTCCAAATCTAATTATTCATGGTTAAAACTATTGGCAAAACCAGCGCTAGTGGCTGCCAATGATAAAACATGTGGACAAAAAGATGCACAACTATCAACCACAACAGAACTAAATAATGACAGGTAGGCAAAATTTACTTCATTTAATATTTTTCCCAAATTTGTCAATAAAAACAGCTTTTATCCTAGGGATGCCATAAACAAAAGTGCTGATTCTCTAGGGTACAGTGATTCAAGTAAGTTTGGCAACCATTGAGCTAGTTTAATATATGTGCTGGCTGTCATACCCAATGAACAGCAGCACCGCTCTGCTTCGCTGACCTTGCCACAGCATAGGACACCGCGCTCAGCTTGCCTGTCTTCTATAAGCCCACCCCCAGATTCCGGTAGGCTACTTTCCCTGGAATCTGAGGGTGGGTTTATAAAAGATAGACAAGCTGAGCGCTGTGTTCCGTGCTACAGCAGGTCAGTGAAACACGGTTACGGTATAGATGATAGACAATGTCTAGGTTGGCAGTCACTAGGTCGACACAAGCTTATGGTCGACATAGGCAAGGTCAATAGTTAAAAGGCTGGTACTGTATAAGGGTTACATGATTTTTTTTGGTGTCTATGTAATCATACATCGACATGGAGACCATATATGTACCGCTTTGCTCGCCATACTATTATATTCCCACTTTATGCCCACTTGGATAGTAAAGTATGAAAATCCACCTTTTTTTCTGAAAAAAATCATGAAAACCTCATGTCGACCATAAGTCACTAATCACTGTCCAAGGTGTCCATCTAGTCACTGTCGAACCATTAGTGGTCAACCTAGTGACCGTTGACCTAGACATTGTCTATCCACTGACCGGATACCCTGAAAAACACGGTGCTGCGGATCACTGGGTATGGTTGTCAGCACATATATATATATATATATATATATATAAAACATACAACATTACATGTATATTTGCTAACTGGCTCCCCCATGCAATGTGTGGTCGGTACTCCAAATCAGGGACAGCAGCAGCCACTGCTCCTCGATCACCTTCCCCTGTAAGCTCATGACCCACCTGTTGCCTCTGCACCAAATGCATCTCCCTCCATTAGCCATTCTTGCATACACTCCAGGAACAACCGGGAGGCTCCCGAAGGTTGGGTAGCCCTCCCAGCCCCTTGGGGCAATAGACAAGTTTCCTGGGTCATGCCGCACAGGCCCCACCCCCAGGTAGCCCCTGCACCTGGCCATCGAATATTAAAATGGATAGATGCAAAAAAAAAAAAACATGTAGTAGTCAGGGGCGCCTGTTGGCGCCCCTGACTATTACATACATAATAACACCTTTCCTACATCCACTCCTCCAAAATCTTATTTTCTATATGACATTAGTTTTATTATTTTATTGAAAAATGTTTCTTTTTATTCATAAGGATAAAATTATGAGATATACTGTTGCAGTAATGGAGATCCAAATAACAAGATATGAAAAGATCAAATATAAATCAAATTAAACCTTTATTCTATAACTTTTAGTGTAAAACAACGTAAACTTCATTAACTATATAGAGGGACAAACTGTCAGCAAGGCACTGGTAGAGTTCTCTCACAATAGCTTGTGATGTCACAATAGCTAGTGATGTCACGATGGAACTTGGAGGGTAAAAAAAAAAGCAGCGCACTGCACAGAGAGCATTATTGTTGCAGAGTCACGGGACATAGAAGCAGCTCTGACAGATTTTGTCTTATTATCTTCTCAAACCATGGCGGAAATATCCTGCAACGTAGCGGTATACAGTACCTTATGTTTGGATGACCAAAAGATCGACTTGGTTTATTCAGTTTCAAAGCGAGTATGTGATGATGGTGAAATAATTCACCCAGGAGATCTACAAGAGGACCAACTGATGGTGACTATCAGGGATGGCTCTACAGAGATTGAAATGGTTGGTGCTCCAAAAGCATGGAGCTATGATCGTTATTTAGGCTGGATAGAAGAGGCACATAACTATAGTGCCATGTGGACGCTCACAGAAAGTCTACTGCCTCATACTGTCAGCACGGACGTGACTGGCGATGATAGGAGTGACAGAGAAAGGAGCGTACAGCTGGAGGAAAACATACAAGAGACTCCAAATGACGACATGATGGACGCATTACAGCTCAGAAGAGAAGTGGAGGAGGAAATAAAAAACAAAGAAGCTGAACTTAGAGAACTCCATCAAGTGAAGGAAAGTTTAAATGACATTCTAAAAGAAAAGACCCCACGCTCAGGCTGGCGAGGCTTCGTCAGCAGCATTAGAGGGTCAGTGCGCAATATATTCAGAAGACGCAGCAGCACTTATTTCCTCACTACAGAGGGTGAAGCAGGCCCACAGGCTGAGACAGACATTAATCAATGTCTGGGAATGACATATTCCCAGCTCCTATACTAGATCAGATTTGTCCGTGGGATAGGCTGAGCTCATCTAGGTGCACACATTCCACACCTGAGAGATGAGCATTGAAGTCGCAAGGCTGAGCTCATCTAGGTGCAGACATTCCACACCTGAGAGATGAGCATTGAAGTCGCAAGGCTGAGCTCATCTAGGTGCAGACATTCCACACCTGAGAGATGAGCATTGAAGCCCCTGCCCCTTACACACCCTCTGCTGCACCACATTATCCTGGAACAGAGATTCAACACCTGAGATCATCACATACAGCACCTGGGGATTAGGGCTACTGGCGAAACCCCATTAAAAAAAACGACACAGTGCAGCCACCTCATGGGTGTGTTGGAAGAGCTGCTAATTATTTATAAAATGTTGACAGTTACATCTAACTTGTTGATAACTTATAATACCAAAAAATCAGTCGCAGTTCCGATATGTCAATTAGTACCAAAATTAAAACAATAACACCAAATAAATGAATTATGATGATCACACCGAAGATTTGGTAGTGCAGCTCCCAGAAGTAATTGGAATAGATTACTTGCAGAAATAGTTTTAAAAGGACAGAGAGTGCAAAACCAAAATCTAAATATTTTTTATAGGTTTATTAACCAGTAAAAAACAATTCGAATATGCATTTGTAAATATATACAATAAAATACATTTATTACTCACTGGTGCCCATCTATTTAAGAGTGTGACTCTGTTAAATAAAATAAATAATGTATTTTATTGTATATATTTACAAATGCATATTTTAATTGTTTTTTACTGGTTAATAAACCTATAACAAATATTCAGATTTCGGTTTTGCGCTCTCTTTCTTTTTAAAAATATTGTTGGTAACTTAATAACCTGAATATTTAAACCCAGGCAACGCTGGCTACTTCAGCTAGTGCAGTGATTCCCAACAGTGGTTCCCTTGAGTGCCACCTGACTCCTGCAGGGGTGTCGTCTTGCAGTAGGTTGGTGGTCAAGTTCCAAATCTAATTATTCATGGTTAAAACTATTGGCAAAACCAGCGCTAGTGGCTGCCAATGATAAAACATGTGGACAAAAAGATGCACAACTATCAACCACACCAGAACTAAATAATGACAGGTAGGCAAAATTTACTTCATTTAATATTTTTCCCAAATTTGTCAATAAAAACAGCTTTTATCCTAGGGATGCCATAAACAAAAGTGCTGATTCTCTAGGGTACAGTGATTCAAGTAAGTTTGGCAACCATTGAGCTAGTTTAATATATGTGCTGGCTGTCATACCCAATGAACAGCAGCACCGCTCTGCTTCGCTGACCTTGCCACAGCATAGGACACCGCGCTCAGCTTGCCTGTCTTCTATAAGCCCACCCCCAGATTCCGGTAGGCTACTTTCCCTGGAATCTGAGGGTGGGTTTATAAAAGATAGACAAGCTGAGCGCTGTGTTCCGTGCTACAGCAGGTCAGTGAAACACGGTTACCGTATAGATGATAGACAATGTCTAGGTTGGCAGTCACTAGGTCGACACAAGCTTATGGTCGACATAGGCAAGGTCAATAGTTAAAAGGCTGGTACTGTATAAGGGTTACATGATTTTTTTGGTGTCTATGTAATCATACATCGACATGGAGACCATATATGTACCGCTTTGCTCGCCATACTATTATATTCCCACTTTATGCCCACTTGGATAGTAAAGTATGAAAATCCACCTTTTTTTCTGAAAAAAATCATGAAAACCTCATGTCGACCATAAGTCACTAATCACTGTCCAAGGTGTCCATCTTGTCACTGTCGAACCATTAGTGGTCAACCTAGTGACCGTTGACCTAGACATTGTCTATCCACTGACCGGATACCCTGAAAAACACGGTGCTGCGGATCACTGGGTATGGTTGTCAGCACATATATATATATATATATATATATATATATATATAAAACATACAACATTACATGTACATATGCTAACTGGCTCCCCCATGCAATGTGTGGTCGGTACTCCAAATCAGGGACAGCAGCAGCCACTGCTCCTCGATCACCTTCCCCTGTAAGCTCATGACCCACCTGCTGCCTCTGCACCAAATGCATCTCCCTCCATTAGCCATTCTTGCATACACTCCAGGAACAACCGGGAGGCTCCCGAAGGTTGGGTAGCCCTCCCAGCCCCTTGGGGCAATAGACAAGTTTCCTGGGTCATGCCGCACAGGCCCCACCCCCAGGTAGCCCCTGCACCTGGCCATCGAATATTAAAATGGATAGATGCAAAAAAAAAAAACCATGTAGTAGTCAGGGGCGCCTGTTGGCGCCCCTGACTATTACATACATAATAACACCTTTCCTACATCCACTCCTCCAAAATCTTATTTTCTATATGACATTAGTTTTATTATTTTATTGAAAAATGTTTCTTTTTATTCATAAGGATAAAATTATGAGATATACTGTTGCAGTAATGGAGATCCAAATAACAAGATATGAAAAGATCAAATATAAATCAAATTAAACCTTTATTCTATAACTTTTAGTGTAAAACAACGTAAACTTCATTAACTATATAAAGAGGGACAAACTGTCAGCAAGGCACTGGTAGAGTTCTCTCACAATAGCTTGTGATGTCACAATAGCTAGTGATGTCACGATGGAACTTGGAGGGTAAAAAAAAAAGCAGCGCACTGCACAGAGAGCATTATTGTTGCAGAGTCACGGGACATAGAAGCAGCTCTGACAGATTTTGTCTTATTATCTTCTCAAACCATGGCGGAAATACCCTGCAACGTAGCGGTATACAGTACCTTATGTTTGGATGACCAAAAGATCGACTTGGTTTATTCAGTTTCAAAGCGAGTATGTGATGATGGTGAAATAATTCACCCAGGAGATCTACAAGAGGACCAACTGATGGTGACTATCAGGGATGGCTCTACAGAGATTGAAATGGTTGGTGCTCCAAAAGCATGGAGCTATGATCGTTATTTAGGCTGGATAGAAGAGGCACATAACTATAGTGCCATGTGGACGCTCACAGAAAGTCTACTGCCTCATACTGTCAGCACGGACGTGACTGGCGATGATAGGAGTGACAGAGAAAGGAGCGTACAGCTGGAGGAAAACATACAAGAGACTCCAAATGACGACATGATGGACGCATTACAGCTCAGAAGAGAAGTGGAGGAGGAAATAAAAAACAAAGAAGCTGAACTTAGAGAACTCCATCAAGTGAAGGAAAGTTTAAATGACATTCTAAAAGAAAAGACCCCACGCTCAGGCTGGCGAGGCTTCGTCAGCAGCATTAGAGGGTCAGTGCGCAATATATTCAGAAGACGCAGCAGCACTTATTTCCTCACTACAGAGGGTGAAGCAGGCCCACAGGCTGAGACAGACATTAATCAATGTCTGGGAATGACATATTCCCAGCTCCTATACTAGATCAGATTTGTCCGTGTGATAGGCTGAGCTCATCTAGGTGCACACATTCCACACCTGAGAGATGAGCATTGAAGTCGCAAGGCTGAGCTCATCTAGGTGCAGACATTCCACACCTGAGAGATGAGCATTGAAGTCGCAAGGCTGAGCTCATCTAGGTGCAGACATTCCACACCTGAGAGATGAGCATTGAAGCCCCTGCCCCTTACACACCCTCTGCTGCACCACATTATCCTGGAACAGAGATTCAACACCTGAGATCATCACATACAGCACCTGGGGATTAGGGCTACTGGCGAAACCCCATTAAAAAAAACGACACAGTGCAGCCACCTCATGGGTGTGTTGGAAGAGCTGCTAATTATTTATAAAATGTTGACAGTTACATCTAACTTGTTGATAACTTATAATACCAAAAAATCAGTCGCAGTTCCGATATGTCAATTAGTACCAAAATTAAAACAATAACACCAAATAAATGAATTATGATGATCACACCGAAGATTTGGTAGTGCAGCTCCCAGAAGTAATTGGAATAGATTACTTGCAGAAATAGTTTTAAAAGGACAGAGAGTGCAAAACCAAAATCTAAATATTTGTTATAGGTTTATTAACCAGTAAAAAACAATTCGAATATGCATTTGTAAATATATACAATAAAATACATTTATTACTCACTGGTGCCCATCTATTTAAGAGTGTGACTCTGTTAAATAAAATAAATAATGTATTTTATTGTATATATTTACAAATGCATATTTTAATTGTTTTTTACTGGTTAATAAACCTATAACAAATATTCAGATTTCGGTTTTGCGCTCTCTTTCTTTTTAAAAATATTGTTGGTAACTTAATAACCTGAATATTTAAACCCAGGCAACGCTGGCTACTTCAGCTAGTGCAGTGATTCCCAACAGTGGTTCCCTTGAGTGCCACCTGACTCCTGCAGGGGTGTCGTCTTGCAGTAGGTTGGTGGTCAAGTTCCAAATCTAATTATTCATGGTTAAAACTATTGGCAAAACCAGCGCTAGTGGCTGCCAATGATAAAACATGTGGACAAAAAGATGCACAACTATCAACCACACCAGAACTAAATAATGACAGGTAGGCAAAATTTACTTCATTTAATATTTTTCCCAAATTTGTCAATAAAAACAGCTTTTATCCTAGGGATGCCATAAACAAAAGTGCTGATTCTCTAGGGTACAGTGATTCAAGTAAGTTTGGCAACCATTGAGCTAGTTTAATATATGTGCTGGCTGTCATACCCAATGAACAGCAGCACCGCTCTGCTTCGCTGACCTTGCCACAGCATAGGACACCGCGCTCAGCTTGCCTGTCTTCTATAAGCCCACCCCCAGATTCCGGTAGGCTACTTTCCCTGGAATCTGAGGGTGGGTTTATAAAAGATAGACAAGCTGAGCGCTGTGTTCCGTGCTACAGCAGGTCAGTGAAACACGGTTACCGTATAGATGATAGACAATGTCTAGGTTGGCAGTCACTAGGTCGACACAAGCTTATGGTCGACATAGGCAAGGTCAATAGTTAAAAGGCTGGTACTGTATAAGGGTTACATGATTTTTTTGGTGTCTATGTAATCATACATCGACATGGAGACCATATATGTACCGCTTTGCTCGCCATACTATTATATTCCCACTTTATGCCCACTTGGATAGTAAAGTATGAAAATCCACCTTTTTTTCTGAAAAAAATCATGAAAACCTCATGTCGACCATAAGTCACTAATCACTGTCCAAGGTGTCCATCTTGTCACTGTCGAACCATTAGTGGTCAACCTAGTGACCGTTGACCTAGACATTGTCTATCCACTGACCGGATACCCTGAAAAACACGGTGCTGCGGATCACTGGGTATGGTTGTCAGCACATATATATATATATATATATATATATATATAAAACATACAACATTACATGTACATATGCTAACTGGCTCCCCCATGCAATGTGTGGTCGGTACTCCAAATCAGGGACAGCAGCAGCCACTGCTCCTCGATCACCTTCCCCTGTAAGCTCATGACCCACCTGCTGCCTCTGCACCAAATGCATCTCCCTCCATTAGCCATTCTTGCATACACTCCAGGAACAACCGGGAGGCTCCCGAAGGTTGGGTAGCCCTCCCAGCCCCTTGGGGCAATAGACAAGTTTCCTGGGTCATGCCGCACAGGCCCCACCCCCAGGTAGCCCCTGCACCTGGCCATCGAATATTAAAATGGATAGATGCAAAAAAAAAAAAACATGTAGTAGTCAGGGGCGCCTGTTGGCGCCCCTGACTATTACATACATAATAACACCTTTCCTACATCCACTCCTCCAAAATCTTATTTTCTATATGACATTAGTTTTATTATTTTATTGAAAAATGTTTCTTTTTATTCATAAGGATAAAATTATGAGATATACTGTTGCAGTAATGGAGATCCAAATAACAAGATATGAAAAGATCAAATATAAATCAAATTAAACCTTTATTCTATAACTTTTAGTGTAAAACAACGTAAACTTCATTAACTATATAAAGAGGGACAAACTGTCAGCAAGGCACTGGTAGAGTTCTCTCACAATAGCTTGTGATGTCACAATAGCTAGTGATGTCACGATGGAACTTGGAGGGTAAAAAAAAAAGCAGCGCACTGCACAGAGAGCATTATTGTTGCAGAGTCACGGGACATAGAAGCAGCTCTGACAGATTTTGTCTTATTATCTTCTCAAACCATGGCGGAAATACCCTGCAACGTAGCGGTATACAGTACCTTATGTTTGGATGACCAAAAGATCGACTTGGTTTATTCAGTTTCAAAGCGAGTATGTGATGATGGTGAAATAATTCACCCAGGAGATCTACAAGAGGACCAACTGATGGTGACTATCAGGGATGGCTCTACAGAGATTGAAATGGTTGGTGCTCCAAAAGCATGGAGCTATGATCGTTATTTAGGCTGGATAGAAGAGGCACATAACTATAGTGCCATGTGGACGCTCACAGAAAGTCTACTGCCTCATACTGTCAGCACGGACGTGACTGGCGATGATAGGAGTGACAGAGAAAGGAGCGTACAGCTGGAGGAAAACATACAAGAGACTCCAAATGACGACATGATGGACGCATTACAGCTCAGAAGAGAAGTGGAGGAGGAAATAAAAAACAAAGAAGCTGAACTTAGAGAACTCCATCAAGTGAAGGAAAGTTTAAATGACATTCTAAAAGAAAAGACCCCACGCTCAGGCTGGCGAGGCTTCGTCAGCAGCATTAGAGGGTCAGTGCGCAATATATTCAGAAGACGCAGCAGCACTTATTTCCTCACTACAGAGGGTGAAGCAGGCCCACAGGCTGAGACAGACATTAATCAATGTCTGGGAATGACATATTCCCAGCTCCTATACTAGATCAGATTTGTCCGTGTGATAGGCTGAGCTCATCTAGGTGCACACATTCCACACCTGAGAGATGAGCATTGAAGTCGCAAGGCTGAGCTCATCTAGGTGCAGACATTCCACACCTGAGAGATGAGCATTGAAGTCGCAAGGCTGAGCTCATCTAGGTGCAGACATTCCACACCTGAGAGATGAGCATTGAAGCCCCTGCCCCTTACACACCCTCTGCTGCACCACATTATCCTGGAACAGAGATTCAACACCTGAGATCATCACATACAGCACCTGGGGATTAGGGCTACTGGCGAAACCCCATTAAAAAAAACGACACAGTGCAGCCACCTCATGGGTGTGTTGGAAGAGCTGCTAATTATTTATAAAATGTTGACAGTTACATCTAACTTGTTGATAACTTATAATACCAAAAAATCAGTCGCAGTTCCGATATGTCAATTAGTACCAAAATTAAAACAATAACACCAAATAAATGAATTATGATGATCACACCGAAGATTTGGTAGTGCAGCTCCCAGAAGTAATTGGAATAGATTACTTGCAGAAATAGTTTTAAAAGGACAGAGAGTGCAAAACCAAAATCTAAATATTTGTTATAGGTTTATTAACCAGTAAAAAACAATTCGAATATGCATTTGTAAATATATACAATAAAATACATTTATTACTCACTGGTGCCCATCTATTTAAGAGTGTGACTCTGTTAAATAAAATAAATAATGTATTTTATTGTATATATTTACAAATGCATATTTTAATTGTTTTTTACTGGTTAATAAACCTATAACAAATATTCAGATTTCGGTTTTGCGCTCTCTTTCTTTTTAAAAATATTGTTGGTAACTTAATAACCTGAATATTTAAACCCAGGCAACGCTGGCTACTTCAGCTAGTGCAGTGATTCCCAACAGTGGTTCCCTTGAGTGCCACCTGACTCCTGCAGGGGTGTCGTCTTGCAGTAGGTTGGTGGTCAAGTTCCAAATCTAATTATTCATGGTTAAAACTATTGGCAAAACCAGCGCTAGTGGCTGCCAATGATAAAACATGTGGACAAAAAGATGCACAACTATCAACCACAACATTTGCCCAAGCCGAAATGAGATCTATATATAATTTAGGTACTCTGGCCCCAAAAGGTCTGAACGGAGAATTCGAAATGAAATGGTTCCTATGAAAGCACTACAAAAATAAGCCAATAGATTGAGCCCATTTTAGGATATATGACATCTGTTTTTGTGCATATTCAATTTATATATATTTATGAGGTTTAGGATATTTTATATTTCTTTATCCCATCCATTGACCCCGGTTTTATTAGTATAATGTTGTATTTAAAATATTGAATTAAAAATCTACAGGACAAGAATCCACCCATTGTTTGCGTTCCAAAAACGGAACTTACTTCCTGGTTTTGCGTTCCAAAAACCTCCCGGATACAGCAGAGGGAGTTAAAGAACGGTTACACAATAGAGATCCTGTGAGCGGTCTTTCACTCACATCATCAAGGGCGGATACACCGCCGGAAGTCGTGCGTTCCACCGTTCTAGCGTGGACGCGACTTCAGGAAGGAGTCCGTCTGTTACAGACTGTAATGTGACGTACCGCCGGAAGGAACTTGCGTTCCACGTGCGGGTCACAGTAAACAGACCAGGAAGACTTTTTTTGGACAAACGATAGAAAGTGACGGACCGCAGGAAGCGCCGTGCGCTCCACATGCGGGTCACCAGAAACCTGCATAAGGCAGTTTTAACATAATCATGACGGGGGCATTCTATTAAAGGATACAGCTCCCGGGGCGGTCTCCAGGACTTCCTGTATACTATCAAACCACCAGCAACATTTAAAAGGTTTATAATACGTTTTTACCTGTTTTTAATGGATTTTAATTTATTGAATCTATGGATGTTTCTCTTATAATGTATGATATGCATGTATATACTTGGTTTTGATGAAATTGACCATCGACCAATCATGAGGGAGAGGAAGGGGAGGATCCTTCTTGTAGATGTGTATAAAAAGGCCTAATGGAGGTTGGAGGTACCACCTTGAAAAAGACCAACGGGTCGAAACGCGTTGGTGCGGTACCTCCTGGCCATTTGCTGTACAACTTTGTTTGCCTTCCTGGACACCCCAACTTTGATCTGGTGAGTCACCCCGGGTTTTTTCCATCTTACTCCCAGTAACAAAGTGAGGAGAAAAGGAGGCTTTTTTAAAGACCAGCTTTTAGAGACTTTTACATATATATATTTTTTTCGTGTACTATTTGGAAAATAAAAGGATTTGTTTTTGAATATCACTTTGGATGGACATCCCCTCTATTTGAGATATGAAAGATACCTTGATGAGAGGATCCACATCTGTACTAAAGTGAGCATACACGTAAGCACGCTTTCTGGAGGTGGATGGGAATGAATGTGATTTCATAAAAAGATACCGTGATAAGTGTTTCCTCTGTTTGCATATGTAAGCATACATGTAAGCCAAGAGACGTACTACCGGCACGAGGTGACCCCTAATTTAAATAAGGACAACATCTTGGGTTTTAGAAAGGACCCCATTTATTCATTCCCCCCGGTTTAATACTAGAATATGTATATGGGCATGAACGCCTACTAAAACCATCTTAAAAAAACATTTTTTTTTCATAATTGTGATAAACCACACCCCCGACTGAGTTGTGCGAGCCAGAGCGTCCAAATACACACAGGAGAATTGGTGGTGTTTTCAAGAAAAGATACCTTGATAGGTTTACCACACAAGATGCATATGTAAGCATACATGTGAGCATGTCCTCCTTTTGACTGCACGAGGTGTTCCCTAAACAATTAAAGAAGACACCCGGGTATAGAAAAGGACCCCATATATCTCCCAACATCTTTATTGAAAACGTGTGACATTCCAGAGACTGAGACTGTGTTTCTTGTACATCTTCTCTTTTCATGGTCCGGTTTTCAACTGAACTTGTGTGAACTTCACATACCACTTCTTTTTTCGCCCTTTATGGACACGATCGCATCACGAGGAGACGGTATGGTCCCTCTCCTTTTTTGAATAATACAACCATCGTTCCCATGTGAGGGTCGCCACACTAAAAACCCCATTTTTTCACTGTATATCTTATGTTACCAGGCCGATAATACCTGGTTTTGGTGTATTGGCTGACCCTATTCAGCGCCTTAACAGTATATTGTTTGCCTATTGTATCAACCACAACAGAACTAAATAATGACAGGTAGGCAAAATTTACTTCATTTAATATTTTTCCCAAATTTGTCAATAAAAACAGCTTTTATCCTAGGGATGCCATAAACAAAAGTGCTGATTCTCTAGGGTACAGTGATTCAAGTAAGTTTGGCAACCATTGAGCTAGTTTAATATATGTGCTGGCTGTCATACCCAATGAACAGCAGCACCGCTCTGCTTCGCTGACCTTGCCACAGCATAGGACACCGCGCTCAGCTTGCCTGTCTTCTATAAGCCCACCCCCAGATTCCGGTAGGCTACTTTCCCTGGAATCTGAGGGTGGGTTTATAAAAGATAGACAAGCTGAGCGCTGTGTTCCGTGCTACAGCAGGTCAGTGAAACACGGTTACGGTATAGATGATAGACAATGTCTAGGTTGGCAGTCACTAGGTCGACACAAGCTTATGGTCGACATAGGCAAGGTCAATAGTTAAAAGGCTGGTACTGTATAAGGGTTACATGATTTTTTTGGTGTCTATGTAATCATACATCGACATGGAGACCATATATGTACCGCTTTGCTCGCCATACTATTATATTCCCACTTTATGCCCACTTGGATAGTAAAGTATGAAAATCCACCTTTTTTTCTGAAAAAAATCATGAAAACCTCATGTCGACCATAAGTCACTAATCACTGTCCAAGGTGTCCATCTTGTCACTGTCGAACCATTAGTGGTCAACCTAGTGACCGTTGACCTAGACATTGTCTATCCACTGACCGGATACCCTGAAAAACACGGTGCTGCGGATCACTGGGTATGGTTGTCAGCACATATATATATATATATATAAAACATACAACATTACATGTACATATGCTAACTGGCTCCCCCATGCAATGTGTGGTCGGTACTCCAAATCAGGGACAGCAGCAGCCACTGCTCCTCGATCACCTTCCCCTGTAAGCTCATGACCCACCTGCTGCCTCTGCACCAAATGCATCTCCCTCCATTAGCCATTCTTGCATACACTCCAGGAACAACCGGGAGGCTCCCGAAGGTTGGGTAGCCCTCCCAGCCCCTTGGGGCAATAGACAAGTTTCCTGGGTCATGCCGCACAGGCCCCACCCCCAGGTAGCCCCTGCACCTGGCCATCGAATATTAAAATGGATAGATGCAAAAAAAAAAAAACATGTAGTAGTCAGGGGCGCCTGCTGGCGCCCCTGACTATTACATACATAATAACACCTTTCCTACATCCACTCCTCCAAAATCTTATTTTCTATATGACATTAGTTTTATTATTTTATTGAAAAATGTTTCTTTTTATTCATAAGGATAAAATTATGAGATATACTGTTGCAGTAATGGAGATCCAAATAACAAGATATGAAAAGATCAAATATAAATCAAATTAAACCTTTATTCTATAACTTTTAGTGTAAAACAACGTAAACTTCATTAACTATATAAAGAGGGACAAACTGTCAGCAAGGCACTGGTAGAGTTCTCTCACAATAGCTTGTGATGTCACAATAGCTAGTGATGTCACGATGGAACTTGGAGGGTAAAAAAAAAAGCAGCGCACTGCACAGAGAGCATTATTGTTGCAGAGTCACGGGACATAGAAGCAGCTCTGACAGATTTTGTCTTATTATCTTCTCAAACCATGGCGGAAATACCCTGCAACGTAGCGGTATACAGTACCTTATGTTTGGATGACCAAAAGATCGACTTGGTTTATTCAGTTTCAAAGCGAGTATGTGATGATGGTGAAATAATTCACCCAGGAGATCTACAAGAGGACCAACTGATGGTGACTATCAGGGATGGCTCTACAGAGATTGAAATGGTTGGTGCTCCAAAAGCATGGAGCTATGATCGTTATTTAGGCTGGATAGAAGAGGCACATAACTATAGTGCCATGTGGACGCTCACAGAAAGTCTACTGCCTCATACTGTCAGCACGGACGTGACTGGCGATGATAGGAGTGATAGAGAAAGGAGCGTACAGCTGGAGGAAAACATACAAGAGACTCCAAATGACGACATGATGGACGCATTACAGCTCAGAAGAGAAGTGGAGGAGGAAATAAAAAACAAAGAAGCTGAACTTAGAGAACTCCATCAAGTGAAGGAAAGTTTAAATGACATTCTAAAAGAAAAGACCCCACGCTCAGGCTGGCGAGGCTTCGTCAGCAGCATTAGAGGGTCAGTGCGCAATATATTCAGAAGACGCAGCAGCACTTATTTCCTCACTACAGAGGGTGAAGCAGGCCCACAGGCTGAGACAGACATTAATCAATGTCTGGGAATGACATATTCCCAGCTCCTATACTAGATCAGATTTGTCCGTGGGATAGGCTGAGCTCATCTAGGTGCACACATTCCACACCTGAGAGATGAGCATTGAAGTCGCAAGGCTGAGCTCATCTAGGTGCAGACATTCCACACCTGAGAGATGAGCATTGAAGTCGCAAGGCTGAGCTCATCTAGGTGCAGACATTCCACACCTGAGAGATGAGCATTGAAGCCCCTGCCCCTTACACACCCTCTGCTGCACCACATTATCCTGGAACAGAGATTCAACACCTGAGATCATCACATACAGCACCTGGGGATTAGGGCTACTGGCGAAACCCCATTAAAAAAAACGACACAGTGCAGCCACCTCATGGGTGTGTTGGAAGAGCTGCTAATTATTTATAAAATGTTGACAGTTACATCTAACTTGTTGATAACTTATAATACCAAAAAATCAGTCGCAGTTCCGATATGTCAATTAGTACCAAAATTAAAACAATAACACCAAATAAATGAATTATGATGATCACACCGAAGATTTGGTAGTGCAGCTCCCAGAAGTAATTGGAATAGATTACTTGCAGAAATAGTTTTAAAAGGACAGAGAGTGCAAAACCAAAATCTAAATATTTGTTATAGGTTTATTAACCAGTAAAAAACAATTCGAATATGCATTTGTAAATATATACAATAAAATACATTTATTACTCACTGGTGCCCATCTATTTAAGAGTGTGACTCTGTTAAATAAAATAAATAATGTATTTTATTGTATATATTTACAAATGCATATTTTAATTGTTTTTTACTGGTTAATAAACCTATAACAAATATTCAGATTTCGGTTTTGCGCTCTCTTTCTTTTTAAAAATATTGTTGGTAACTTAATAACCTGAATATTTAAACCCAGGCAACGCTGGCTACTTCAGCTAGTGCAGTGATTCCCAACAGTGGTTCCCTTGAGTGCCACCTGACTCCTGCAGGGGTGTCGTCTTGCAGTAGGTTGGTGGTCAAGTTCCAAATCTAATTATTCATGGTTAAAACTATTGGCAAAACCAGCGCTAGTGGCTGCCAATGATAAAACATGTGGACAAAAAGATGCACAACTATCAACCACAACAGAACTATATAATGACAGGTAGGCAAAATTTACTTCATTTAATATTTTTCCCAAATTTGTCAATAAAAACAGCTTTTATCCTAGGGATGCCATAAACAAAAGTGCTGATTCTCTAGGGTACAGTGATTCAAGTAAGTTTGGCAACCATTGAGCTAGTTTAATATATGTGCTGGCTGTCATACCCAATGAACAGCAGCACCGCTCTGCTTCGCTGACCTTGCCACAGCATAGGACACCGCGCTCAGCTTGCCTGTCTTCTATAAGCCCACCCCCAGATTCCGGTAGGCTACTTTCCCTGGAATCTGAGGGTGGGTTTATAAAAGATAGACAAGCTGAGCGCTGTGTTCCGTGCTACAGCAGGTCAGTGAAACACGGTTACGGTATAGATGATAGACAATGTCTAGGTTGGCAGTCACTAGGTCGACACAAGCTTATGGTCGACATAGGCAAGGTCAATAGTTAAAAGGCTGGTACTGTATAAGGGTTACATGATTTTTTTGGTGTCTATGTAATCATACATCGACATGGAGACCATATATGTACCGCTTTGCTCGCCATACTATTATATTCCCACTTTATGCCCACTTGGATAGTAAAGTATGAAAATCCACCTTTTTTTCTGAAAAAAATCATGAAAACCTCATGTCGACCATAAGTCACTAATCACTGTCCAAGGTGTCCATCTAGTCACTGTCGAACCATTAGTGGTCAACCTAGTGACCGTTGACCTAGACATTGTCTATCCACTGACCGGATACCCTGAAAAACACGGTGCTGCGGATCACTGGGTATGGTTGTCAGCACATATATATATATATATATATATATATAAAACATACAACATTACATGTACATATGCTAACTGGCTCACCCATGCAATGTGTGGTCGGTACTCCAAATCAGGGACAGCAGCAGCCACTGCTCCTCGATCACCTTCCCCTGTAAGCTCATGACCCACCTGCTGCCTCTGCACCAAATGCATCTCCCTCCATTAGCCATTCTTGCATACACTCCAGGAACAACCGGGAGGCTCCCGAAGGTTGGGTAGCCCTCCCAGCCCCTTGGGGCAATAGACAAGTTTCCTGGGTCATGCCGCACAGGCCCCACCCCCAGGTAGCCCCTGCACCTGGCCATCGAATATTAAAATGGATAGATGCAAAAAAAAAAAAACATGTAGTAGTCAGGGGCGCCTGTTGGCGCCCCTGACTATTACATACATAATAACACCTTTCCTACATCCACTCCTCCAAAATCTTATTTTCTATATGACATTAGTTTTATTATTTTATTGAAAAATGTTTCTTTTTATTCATAAGGATAAAATTATGAGATATACTGTTGCAGTAATGGAGATCCAAATAACAAGATATGAAAAGATCAAATATAAATCAAATTAAACCTTTATTCTATAACTTTTAGTGTAAAACAACGTAAACTTCATTAACTATATAAAGATGGACAAACTGTCAGCAAGGCACTGGTAGAGTTCTCTCACAATAGCTTGTGATGTCACAATAGCTAGTGATGTCACGATGGAACTTGGAGGGTAAAAAAAAAAGCAGCGCACTGCACAGAGAGCATTATTGTTGCAGAGTCACGGGACATAGAAGCAGCTCTGACAGATTTTGTCTTATTATCTTCTCAAACCATGGCGGAAATACCCTGCAACGTAGCGGTATACAGTACCTTATGTTTGGATGACCAAAAGATCGACTTGGTTTATTCAGTTTCAAAGCGAGTATGTGATGATGGTGAAATAATTCACCCAGGAGATCTACAAGAGGACCAACTGATGGTGACTATCAGGGATGGCTCTACAGAGATTGAAATGGTTGGTGCTCCAAAAGCATGGAGCTATGATCGTTATTTAGGCTGGATAGAAGAGGCACATAACTATAGTGCCATGTGGACGCTCACAGAAAGTCTACTGCCTCATACTGTCAGCACGGACGTGACTGGCGATGATAGGAGTGACAGAGAAAGGAGCGTACAGCTGGAGGAAAACATACAAGAGACTCCAAATGACGACATGATGGACGCATTACAGCTCAGAAGAGAAGTGGAGGAGGAAATAAAAAACAAAGAAGCTGAACTTAGAGAACTCCATCAAGTGAAGGAAAGTTTAAATGACATTCTAAAAGAAAAGACCCCACGCTCAGGCTGGCGAGGCTTCGTCAGCAGCATTAGAGGGTCAGTGCGCAATATATTCAGAAGACGCAGCAGCACTTATTTCCTCACTACAGAGGGTGAAGCAGGCCCACAGGCTGAGACAGACATTAATCAATGTCTGGGAATGACATATTCCCAGCTCCTATACTAGATCAGATTTGTCCGTGGGATAGGCTGAGCTCATCTAGGTGCACACATTCCACACCTGAGAGATGAGCATTGAAGTCGCAAGGCTGAGCTCATCTAGGTGCAGACATTCCACACCTGAGAGATGAGCATTGAAGTCGCAAGGCTGAGCTCATCTAGGTGCAGACATTCCACACCTGAGAGATGAGCATTGAAGCCCCTGCCCCTTACACACCCTCTGCTGCACCACATTATCCTGGAACAGAGATTCAACACCTGAGATCATCACATACAGCACCTGGGGATTAGGGCTACTGGCGAAACCCCATTAAAAAAAACGACACAGTGCAGCCACCTCATGGGTGTGTTGGAAGAGCTGCTAATTATTTATAAAATGTTGACAGTTACATCTAACTTGTTGATAACTTATAATACCAAAAAATCAGTCGCAGTTCCGATATGTCAATTAGTACCAAAATTAAAACAATAACACCAAATAAATGAATTATGATGATCACACCGAAGATTTGGTAGTGCAGCTCCCAGAAGTAATTGGAATAGATTACTTGCAGAAATAGTTTTAAAAGGACAGAGAGTGCAAAACCAAAATCTAAATATTTGTTATAGGTTTATTAACCAGTAAAAAACAATTCGAATATGCATTTGTAAATATATACAATAAAATACATTTATTACTCACTGGTGCCCATCTATTTAAGAGTGTGACTCTGTTAAATAAAATAAATAATGTATTTTATTGTATATATTTACAAATGCATATTTTAATTGTTTTTTACTGGTTAATAAACCTATAACAAATATTCAGATTTCGGTTTTGCGCTCTCTTTCTTTTTAAAAATATTGTTGGTAACTTAATAACCTGAATATTTAAACCCAGGCAACGCTGGCTACTTCAGCTAGTGCAGTGATTCCCAACAGTGGTTCCCTTGAGTGCCACCTGACTCCTGCAGGGGTGTCGTCTTGCAGTAGGTTGGTGGTCAAGTTCCAAATCTAATTATTCATGGTTAAAACTATTGGCAAAACCAGCGCTAGTGGCTGCCAATGATAAAACATGTGGACAAAAAGATGCACAACTATCAACCACAACAGAACTATATAATGACAGGTAGGCAAAATTTACTTCATTTAATATTTTTCCCAAATTTGTCAATAAAAACAGCTTTTATCCTAGGGATGCCATAAACAAAAGTGCTGATTCTCTAGGGTACAGTGATTCAAGTAAGTTTGGCAACCATTGAGCTAGTTTAATATATGTGCTGGCTGTCATACCCAATGAACAGCAGCACCGCTCTGCTTCGCTGACCTTGCCACAGCATAGGACACCGCGCTCAGCTTGCCTGTCTTCTATAAGCCCACCCCCAGATTCCGGTAGGCTACTTTCCCTGGAATCTGAGGGTGGGTTTATAAAAGATAGACAAGCTGAGCGCTGTGTTCCGTGCTACAGCAGGTCAGTGAAACACGGTTACGGTATAGATGATAGACAATGTCTAGGTTGGCAGTCACTAGGTCGACACAAGCTTATGGTCGACATAGGCAAGGTCAATAGTTAAAAGGCTGGTACTGTATAAGGGTTACATGATTTTTTTGGTGTCTATGTAATCATACATCGACATGGAGACCATATATGTACCGCTTTGCTCGCCATACTATTATATTCCCACTTTATGCCCACTTGGATAGTAAAGTATGAAAATCCACCTTTTTTTCTGAAAAAAATCATGAAAACCTCATGTCGACCATAAGTCACTAATCACTGTCCAAGGTGTCCATCTAGTCACTGTCGAACCATTAGTGGTCAACCTAGTGACCGTTGACCTAGACATTGTCTATCCACTGACCGGATACCCTGAAAAACACGGTGCTGCGGATCACTGGGTATGGTTGTCAGCACATATATATATATATATATATATATATAAAACATACAACATTACATGTACATATGCTAACTGGCTCACCCATGCAATGTGTGGTCGGTACTCCAAATCAGGGACAGCAGCAGCCACTGCTCCTCGATCACCTTCCCCTGTAAGCTCATGACCCACCTGCTGCCTCTGCACCAAATGCATCTCCCTCCATTAGCCATTCTTGCATACACTCCAGGAACAACCGGGAGGCTCCCGAAGGTTGGGTAGCCCTCCCAGCCCCTTGGGGCAATAGACAAGTTTCCTGGGTCATGCCGCACAGGCCCCACCCCCAGGTAGCCCCTGCACCTGGCCATCGAATATTAAAATGGATAGATGCAAAAAAAAAAAAACATGTAGTAGTCAGGGGCGCCTGTTGGCGCCCCTGACTATTACATACATAATAACACCTTTCCTACATCCACTCCTCCAAAATCTTATTTTCTATATGACATTAGTTTTATTATTTTATTGAAAAATGTTTCTTTTTATTCATAAGGATAAAATTATGAGATATACTGTTGCAGTAATGGAGATCCAAATAACAAGATATGAAAAGATCAAATATAAATCAAATTAAACCTTTATTCTATAACTTTTAGTGTAAAACAACGTAAACTTCATTAACTATATAAAGATGGACAAACTGTCAGCAAGGCACTGGTAGAGTTCTCTCACAATAGCTTGTGATGTCACAATAGCTAGTGATGTCACGATGGAACTTGGAGGGTAAAAAAAAAAGCAGCGCACTGCACAGAGAGCATTATTGTTGCAGAGTCACGGGACATAGAAGCAGCTCTGACAGATTTTGTCTTATTATCTTCTCAAACCATGGCGGAAATACCCTGCAACGTAGCGGTATACAGTACCTTATGTTTGGATGACCAAAAGATCGACTTGGTTTATTCAGTTTCAAAGCGAGTATGTGATGATGGTGAAATAATTCACCCAGGAGATCTACAAGAGGACCAACTGATGGTGACTATCAGGGATGGCTCTACAGAGATTGAAATGGTTGGTGCTCCAAAAGCATGGAGCTATGATCGTTATTTAGGCTGGATAGAAGAGGCACATAACTATAGTGCCATGTGGACGCTCACAGAAAGTCTACTGCCTCATACTGTCAGCACGGACGTGACTGGCGATGATAGGAGTGACAGAGAAAGGAGCGTACAGCTGGAGGAAAACATACAAGAGACTCCAAATGACGACATGATGGACGCATTACAGCTCAGAAGAGAAGTGGAGGAGGAAATAAAAAACAAAGAAGCTGAACTTAGAGAACTCCATCAAGTGAAGGAAAGTTTAAATGACATTCTAAAAGAAAAGACCCCACGCTCAGGCTGGCGAGGCTTCGTCAGCAGCATTAGAGGGTCAGTGCGCAATATATTCAGAAGACGCAGCAGCACTTATTTCCTCACTACAGAGGGTGAAGCAGGCCCACAGGCTGAGACAGACATTAATCAATGTCTGGGAATGACATATTCCCAGCTCCTATACTAGATCAGATTTGTCCGTGGGATAGGCTGAGCTCATCTAGGTGCACACATTCCACACCTGAGAGATGAGCATTGAAGTCGCAAGGCTGAGCTCATCTAGGTGCAGACATTCCACACCTGAGAGATGAGCATTGAAGTCGCAAGGCTGAGCTCATCTAGGTGCAGACATTCCACACCTGAGAGATGAGCATTGAAGCCCCTGCCCCTTACACACCCTCTGCTGCACCACATTATCCTGGAACAGAGATTCAACACCTGAGATCATCACATACAGCACCTGGGGATTAGGGCTACTGGCGAAACCCCATTAAAAAAAACGACACAGTGCAGCCACCTCATGGGTGTGTTGGAAGAGCTGCTAATTATTTATAAAATGTTGACAGTTACATCTAACTTGTTGATAACTTATAATACCAAAAAATCAGTCGCAGTTCCGATATGTCAATTAGTACCAAAATTAAAACAATAACACCAAATAAATGAATTATGATGATCACACCGAAGATTTGGTAGTGCAGCTCCCAGAAGTAATTGGAATAGATTACTTGCAGAAATAGTTTTAAAAGGACAGAGAGTGCAAAACCAAAATCTAAATATTTGTTATAGGTTTATTAACCAGTAAAAAACAATTCGAATATGCATTTGTAAATATATACAATAAAATACATTTATTACTCACTGGTGCCCATCTATTTAAGAGTGTGACTCTGTTAAATAAAATAAATAATGTATTTTATTGTATATATTTACAAATGCATATTTTAATTGTTTTTTACTGGTTAATAAACCTATAACAAATATTCAGATTTCGGTTTTGCGCTCTCTTTTTAAAAATATTGTTGGTAACTTAATAACCTGAATATTTAAACCCAGGCAACGCTGGCTACTTCAGCTAGTGCAGTGATTCCCAACAGTGGTTCCCTTGAGTGCCACCTGACTCCTGCAGGGGTGTCGTCTTGCAGTAGGTTGGTGGTCAAGTTCCAAATCTAATTATTCATGGTTAAAACTATTGGCAAAACCAGCGCTAGTGGCTGCCAATGATAAAACATGTGGACAAAAAGATGCACAACTATCAACCACAACAGAACTAAATAATGACAGGTAGGCAAAATTTACTTCATTTAATATTTTTCCCAAATTTGTCAATAAAAACAGCTTTTATCCTAGGGATGCCATAAAAAAAAGTGCTGATTCTCTAGGGTACAGTGATTCAAGTAAGTTTGGCAACCATTGAGCTAGTTTAATATATGTGCTGGCTGTCATACCCAATGAACAGCAGCACCGCTCTGCTTCGCTGACCTTGCCACAGCATAGGACACCGCGCTCAGCTTGCCTGTCTTCTATAAGCCCACCCCCAGATTCCGGTAGGCTACTTTCCCTGGAATCTGAGGGTGGGTTTATAAAAGATAGACAAGCTGAGCGCTGTGTTCCGTGCTACAGCAGGTCAGTGAAACACGGTTACGGTATAGATGATAGACAATGTCTAGGTTGGCAGTCACTAGGTCGACACAAGCTTATGGTCGACATAGGCAAGGTCAATAGTTAAAAGGCTGGTACTGTATAAGGGTTACATGATTTTTTTGGTGTCTATGTAATCATACATCGACATGGAGACCATATATGTACCGCTTTGCTCGCCATACTATTATATTCCCACTTTTTGCCCACTTGGATAGTAAAGTATGAAAATCCACCTTTTTTTCTGAAAAAAATCATGAAAACCTCATGTCGACCATAAGTCACTAATCACTGTCCAAGGTGTCCATCTTGTCACTGTCGAACCATTAGTGGTCAACCTAGTGACCGTTGACCTAGACATTGTCTATCCACTGACCGGATACCCTGAAAAACACGGTGCTGCGGATCACTGGGTATGGTTGTCAGCACATATATATATATATATATATATATATATATATATATATATATATAAAACATACAACATTACATGTACATATGCTAACTGGCTCCCCCATGCAATGTGTGGTCGGTACTCCAAATCAGGGACAGCAGCAGCCACTGCTCCTCGATCACCTTCCCCTGTAAGCTCATGACCCACCTGCTGCCTCTGCACCAAATGCATCTCCCTCCATTAGCCATTCTTGCATACACTCCAGGAACAACCGGGAGGCTCCCGAAGGTTGGGTAGCCCTCCCAGCCCCTTGGGGCAATAGACAAGTTTCCTGGGTCATGCCGCACAGGCCCCACCCCCAGGTAGCCCCTGCACCTGGCCATCGAATATTAAAATGGATAGATGCAAAAAAAAAAAAACATGTAGTAGTCAGGGGCGCCTGTTGGCGCCCCTGACTATTACATACATAATAACACCTTTCCTACATCCACTCCTCCAAAATCTTATTTTCTATATGACATTAGTTTTATTATTTTATTGAAAAATGTTTCTTTTTATTCATAAGGATAAAATTATGAGATATACTGTTGCAGTAATGGAGATCCAAATAACAAGATATGAAAAGATCAAATATAAATCAAATTAAACCTTTATTCTATAACTTTTAGTGTAAAACAACGTAAACTTCATTAACTATATAAAGAGGGACAAACTGTCAGCAAGGCACTGGTAGAGTTCTCTCACAATAGCTTGTGATGTCACAATAGCTAGTGATGTCACGATGGAACTTGGAGGGTAAAAAAAAAAGCAGCGCACTGCACAGAGAGCATTATTATTGCAGAGTCACGGGACATAGAAGCAGCTCTGACAGATTTTGTCTTATTATCTTCTCAAACCATGGCGGAAATACCCTGCAACGTAGCGGTATACAGTACCTTATGTTTGGATGACCAAAAGATCGACTTGGTTTATTCAGTTTCAAAGCGAGTATGTGATGATGGTGAAATAATTCACCCAGGAGATCTACAAGAGGACCAACTGATGGTGACTATCAGGGATGGCTCTACAGAGATTGAAATGGTTGGTGCTCCAAAAGCATGGAGCTATGATCGTTATTTAGGCTGGATAGAAGAGGCACATAACTATAGTGCCATGTGGACGCTCACAGAAAGTCTACTGCCTCATACTGTCAGCACGGACGTGACTGGCGATGATAGGAGTGACAGAGAAAGGAGCGTACAGCTGGAGGAAAACATACAAGAGACTCCAAATGACGACATGATGGACGCATTACAGCTCAGAAGAGAAGTGGAGGAGGAAATAAAAAACAAAGAAGCTGAACTTAGAGAACTCCATCAAGTGAAGGAAAGTTTAAATGACATTCTAAAAGAAAAGACCCCACGCTCAGGCTGGCAAGGCTTCGTCAGCAGCATTAGAGGGTCAGTGCGCAATATATTCAGAAGACGCAGCAGCACTTATTTCCTCACTACAGAGGGTGAAGCAGGCCCACAGGCTGAGACAGACATTAATCAATGTCTGGGAATGACATATTCCCAGCTCCTATACTAGATCAGATTTGTCCGTGGGTTAGGCTGAGCTCATCTAGGTGCACACATTCCACACCTGAGAGATGAGCATTGAAGTCGCAAGGCTGAGCTCATCTAGGTGCAGACATTCCACACCTGAGAGATGAGCATTGAAGTCGCAAGGCTGAGCTCATCTAGGTGCAGACATTCCACACCTGAGAGATGAGCATTGAAGCCCCTGCCCCTTACACACCCTCTGCTGCACCACATTATCCTGGAACAGAGATTCAACACCTGAGATCATCACATACAGCACCTGGGGATTAGGGCTACTGGCGAAACCCCATTAAAAAAAACGACACAGTGCAGCCACCTCATGGGTGTGTTGGAAGAGCTGCTAATTATTTATAAAATGTTGACAGTTACATCTAACTTGTTGATAACTTATAATACCAAAAAATCAGTCGCAGTTCCGATATGTCAATTAGTACCAAAATTAAAACAATAACACCAAATAAATGAATTATGATGATCACACCGAAGATTTGGTAGTGCAGCTCCCAGAAGTAATTGGAATAGATTACTTGCAGAAATAGTTTTAAAAGGACAGAGAGTGCAAAACCAAAATCTAAATATTTGTTATAGGTTTATTAACCAGTAAAAAACAATTCGAATATGCATTTGTAAATATATACAATAAAATACATTTATTACTCACTGGTGCCCATCTATTTAAGAGTGTGACTCTGTTAAATAAAATAAATAATGTATTTTATTGTATATATTTACAAATGCATATTTTAATTGTTTTTTACTGGTTAATAAACCTATAACAAATATTCAGATTTCGGTTTTGCGCTCTCTTTTTAAAAATATTGTTGGTAACTTAATAACCTGAATATTTAAACCCAGGCAACGCTGGCTACTTCAGCTAGTGCAGTGATTCCCAACAGTGGTTCCCTTGAGTGCCACCTGACTCCTGCAGGGGTGTCGTCTTGCAGTAGGTTGGTGGTCAAGTTCCAAATCTAATTATTCATGGTTAAAACTATTGGCAAAACCAGCGCTAGTGGCTGCCAATGATAAAACATGTGGACAAAAAGATGCACAACTATCAACCACAACAGAACTAAATAATGACAGGTAGGCAAAATTTACTTCATTTAATATTTTTCCCAAATTTGTCAATAAAAACAGCTTTTATCCTAGGGATGCCATAAACAAAAGTGCTGATTCTCTAGGGTACAGTGATTCAAGTAAATTTGGCAACCATTGAGCTAGTTTAATATATGTGCTGGCTGTCATACCCAATGAACAGCAGCACCGCTCTGCTTCGCTGACCTTGCCACAGCATAGGACACCGCGCTCAGCTTGCCTGTCTTCTATAAGCCCACCCCCAGATTCCGGTAGGCTACTTTCCCTGGAATCTGAGGGTGGGTTTATAAAAGATAGACAAGCTGAGCGCTGTGTTCCGTGCTACAGCAGGTCAGTGAAACACGGTTACGGTATAGATGATAGACAATGTCTAGGTTGGCAGTCACTAGGTCGACACAAGCTTATGGTCGACATAGGCAAGGTCAATAGTTAAAAGGCTGGTACTGTATAAGGGTTACATGATTTTTTTGGTGTCTATGTAATCATACATCGACATGGAGACCATATATGTACCGCTTTGCTCGCCATACTATTATATTCCCACTTTATGCCCACTTGGATAGTAAAGTATGAAAATCCACCTTTTTTTCTGAAAAAAATCATGAAAACCTCATGTCGACCATAAGTCACTAATCACTGTCCAAGGTGTCCATCTAGTCACTGTCGAACCATTAGTGGTCAACCTAGTGACCGTTGACCTAGACATTGTCTATCCACTGACCGGATACCCTGAAAAACACGGTGCTGCGGATCACTGGGTATGGTTGTCAGCACATATATATATATATATATATATATATATAAAACATACAACATTACATGTACATATGCTAACTGGCTCCCCCATGCAATGTGTGGTCGGTTCTCCAAATCAGGGACAGCAGCAGCCACTGCTCCTCGATCACCTTCCCCTGTAAGCTCATGACCCACCTGCTGCCTCTGCACCAAATGCATCTCCCTCCATTAGCCATTCTTGCATACACTCCAGGAACAACCGGGAGGCTTCCGAAGGTTGGGTAGCCCTCCCAGCCCCTTGGGGCAATAGACAAGTTTCCTGGGTCATGTCGCACAGGCCCCACCCCCAGGTAGCCCCTGCACCTGGCCATCGAATATTAAAATGGATAGATGCAAAAAAAAAACAACATGTAGTAGTCAGGGGCGCCTGTTGGCGCCCCTGACTATTACATACATAATAACACCTTTCCTACATCCACTCCTCCAAAATCTTATTTTCTATATGACATTAGTTTTATTATTTTATTGAAAAATGTTTCTTTTTATTCATAAGGATAAAATTATGAGATATACTGTTGCAGTAATGGAGATCCAAATAACAAGATATGAAAAGATCAAATATAAATCAAATTAAACCTTTATTCTATAACTTTTAGTGTAAAACAACGTAAACTTCATTAACTATATAAAGAGGGACAAACTGTCAGCAAGGCACTGGTAGAATTCTCTCACAATAGCTTGTGATGTCACAATAGCTAGTGATGTCACGATGGAACTTGGAGGGTAAAAAAAAAAGCAGCGCACTGCACAGAGAGCATTATTGTTGCAGAGTCACGGGACATAGAAGCAGCTCTGACAGATTTTGTCTTATTATCTTCTCAAACCATGGCGGAAATACCCTGCAACGTAGCGGTATACAGTACCTTATGTTTGGATGACCAAAAGATCGACTTGGTTTATTCAGTTTCAAAGCGAGTATGTGATGATGGTGAAATAATTCACCCAGGAGATCTACAAGAGGACCAACTGATGGTGACTATCAGGGATGGCTCTACAGAGATTGAAATGGTTGGTGCTCCAAAAGCATGGAGCTATGATCGTTATTTAGGCTGGATAGAAGAGGCACATAACTATAGTGCCATGTGGACGCTCACAGAAAGTCTACTGCCTCATACTGTCAGCACGGACGTGACTGGCGATGATAGGAGTGACAGAGAAAGGAGCGTACAGCTGGAAGAAAACATACAAGAGACTCCAAATGACGACATGATGGACGCATTACAGCTCAGAAGAGAAGTGGAGGAGGAAATAAAAAACAAAGAAGCTGAACTTAGAGAACTCCATCAAGTGAAGGAAAGTTTAAATGACATTCTAAAAGAAAAGACCCCACGCTCAGGCTGGCGAGGCTTCGTCAGCAGCATTAGAGGGTCAGTGCGCAATATATTCAGAAGACGCAGCAGCACTTATTTCCTCACTACAGAGGGTGAAGCAGGCCCACAGGCTGAGACAGACATTAATCAATGTCTGGGAATGACATATTCCCAGCTCCTATACTAGATCAGATTTGTCCGTGGGATAGGCTGAGCTCATCTAGGTGCACACATTCCACACCTGAGAGATGAGCATTGAAGTCGCAAGGCTGAGCTCATCTAGGTGCAGACATTCCACACCTGAGAGATGAGCATTGAAGTCGCAAGGCTGAGCTCATCTAGGTGCAGACATTCCACACCTGAGAGATGAGCATTGAAGCCCCTGCCCCTTACACACCCTCTGCTGCACCACATTATCCTGGAACAGAGATTCAACACCTGAGATCATCACATACAGCACCTGGGGATTAGGGCTACTGGCGAAACCCCATTAAAAAAAACGACACAGTGCAGCCACCTCATGGGTGTGTTGGAAGAGCTGCTAATTATTTATAAAATGTTGACAGTTACATCTAACTTGTTGATAACTTATAATACCAAAAAATCAGTCGCAGTTCTGATATGTCAATTAGTACCAAAATTAAAACAATAACACCAAATAAATGAATTATGATGATCACACCGAAGATTTGGTAGTGCAGCTCCCAGAAGTAATTGGAGTAGATTACTTGCAGAAATAGTTTTAAAAGGACAGAGAGTGCAAAACCAAAATCTAAATATTTGTTATAGGTTTATTAACCAGTAAAAAACAATTCGAATATGCATTTGTAAATATATACAATAAAATACATTTATTACTCACTGGTGCCCATCTATTTAAGAGTGTGACTCTGTTAAATAAAATAAATAATGTATTTTATTGTATATATTTACAAATGCATATTTTAATTGTTTTTTACTGGTTAATAAACCTATAACAAATATTCAGATTTCGGTTTTGCGCTCTCTTTCTTTTTAAAAATATTGTTGGTAACTTAATAACCTGAATATTTAAACCCAGGCAACGCTGGCTACTTCAGCTAGTGCAGTGATTCCCAACAGTGGTTCCCTTGAGTGCCACCTGACTCCTGCAGGGGTGTCGTCTTGCAGTAGGTTGGTGGTCAAGTTCCAAATCTAATTATTCATGGTTAAAACTATTGGCAAAACCAGCGCTAGTGGCTGCCAATGATAAAACATGTGGACAAAAAGATGCACAACTATCAACCACAACAGAACTAAATAATGACAGGTAGGCAAAATTTACTTCATTTAATATTTTTCCCAAATTTGTCAATAAAAACAGCTTTTATCCTAGGGATGCCATAAACAAAAGTGCTGATTCTCTAGGGTACAGTGATTCAAGTAAGTTTGGCAACCATTGAGCTAGTTTAATATATGTGCTGGCTGTCATACCCAATGAACAGCAGCACCGCTCTGCTTCGCTGACCTTGCCACAGCATAGGACACCGCGCTCAGCTTGCCTGTCTTCTATAAGCCCACCCCCAGATTCCGGTAGGCTACTTTCCCTGGAATCTGAGGGTGGGTTTATAAAAGATAGACAAGCTGAGCGCTGTGTTCCGTGCTACAGCAGGTCAGTGAAACACGGTTACGGTATAGATGATAGACAATGTCTAGGTTGGCAGTCACTAGGTCGACACAAGCTTATGGTCGACATAGGCAAGGTCAATAGTTAAAAGGCTGGTACTGTATAAGGGTTACATGATTTTTTTGGTGTCTATGTAATCATACATCGACATGGAGACCATATATGTACCGCTTTGCTCGCCATACTATTATATTCCCACTTTATGCCCACTTGGATAGTAAAGTATGAAAATCCACCTTTTTTTCTGAAAAAAATCATGAAAACCTCATGTCGACCATAAGTCACTAATCACTGTCCAAGGTGTCCATCTAGTCACTGTCGAACCATTAGTGGTCAACCTAGTGACCGTTGACCTAGACATTGTCTATCCACTGACCGGATACCCTGAAAAACACGGTGCTGCGGATCACTGGGTATGGTTGTCAGCACATATATATATATATATATATAAAACATACAACATTACATGTACATATGCTAACTGGCTCCCCCATGCAATGTGTGGTCGGTACTCCAAATCAGGGACAGCAGCAGCCACTGCTCCTCGATCACCTTCCCCTGTAAGCTCATGACCCACCTGCTGCCTCTGCACCAAATGCATCTCCCTCCATTAGCCATTCTTGCATACACTCCAGGAACAACCGGGAGGCTTCCGAAGGTTGGGTAGCCCTCCCAGCCCCTTGGGGCAATAGACAAGTTTCCTGGGTCATGCCGCACAGGCCCCACCCCCAGGTAGCCCCTGCACCTGGCCATCGAATATTAAAATGGATAGATGCAAAAAAAAAAAAACATGTAGTAGTCAGGGGCGCCTGTTGGCGCCCCTGACTATTACATACATAATAACACCTTTCCTACATCCACTCCTCCAAAATCTTATTTTCTATATGACATTAGTTTTATTATTTTATTGAAAAATGTTTCTTTTTATTCATAAGGATAAAATTATGAGATATACTGTTGCAGTAATGGAGATCCAAATAACAAGATATGAAAAGATCAAATATAAATCAAATTAAACCTTTATTCTATAACTTTTAGTGTAAAACAACGTAAACTTCATTAACTATATAAAGAGGGACAAACTGTCAGCAAGGCACTGGTAGAATTCTCTCACAATAGCTTGTGATGTCACAATAGCTAGTGATGTCACGATGGAACTTGGAGGGTAAAAAAAAAAGCAGCGCACTGCACAGAGAGCATTATTGTTGCAGAGTCACGGGACATAGAAGCAGCTCTGACAGATTTTGTCTTATTATCTTCTCAAACCATGGCGGAAATACCCTGCAACGTAGCGGTATACAGTACCTTATGTTTGGATGACCAAAAGATCGACTTGGTTTATTCAGTTTCAAAGCGAGTATGTGATGATGGTGAAATAATTCACCCAGGAGATCTACAAGAGGACCAACTGATGGTGACTATCAGGGATGGCTCTACAGAGATTGAAATGGTTGGTGCTCCAAAAGCATTGAGCTATGATCGTTATTTAGGCTGGATAGAAGAGGCACATAACTATAGTGCCATGTGGACGCTCACAGAAAGTCTACTGCCTCATACTGTCAGCACGGACGTGACTGGCGATGATAGGAGTGACAGAGAAAGGAGCGTACAGCTGGAGGAAAACATACAAGAGACTCCAAATGACGACATGATGGACACATTACAGCTCAGAAGAGAAGTGGAGGAGGAAATAAAAAACAAAGAAGCTGAACTTAGAGAACTCCATCAAGTGAAGGAAAGTTTAAATGACATTCTAAAAGAAAAGACCCCACGCTCAGGCTGGCGAGGCTTCGTCAGCAGCATTAGAGGGTCAGTGCGCAATATATTCAGAAGACGCAGCAGCACTTATTTCCTCACTACAGAGGGTGAAGCAGGCCCACAGGCTGAGATAGACATTAATCAATGTCTGGGAATGACATATTCCCAGCTCCTATACTAGATCAGATTTGTCCGTGGGATAGGCTGAGCTCATCTAGGTGCACACATTCCACACCTGAGAGATGAGCATTGAAGTCGCAAGGCTGAGCTCATCTAGGTGCAGACATTCCACACCTGAGAGATGAGCATTGAAGTCGCAAGGCTGAGCTCATCTAGGTGCAGACATTCCACACCTGAGAGATGAGCATTGAAGCCCCTGCCCCTTACACACCCTCTGCTGCACCACATTATCCTGGAACAGAGATTCAACACCTGAGATCATCACATACAGCACCTGGGGATTAGGGCTACTGGCGAAACCCCATTAAAAAAAACGACACAGTGCAGCCACCTCATGGGTGTGTTGGAAGAGCTGCTAATTATTTATAAAATGTTGACAGTTACATCTAACTTGTTGATAACTTATAATACCAAAAAATCAGTCGCAGTTCCGATATGTCAATTAGTACCAAAATTAAAACAATAACACCAAATAAATGAATTATGATGATCACACCGAAGATTTGGTAGTGCAGCTCCCAGAAGTAATTGGAATAGATTACTTGCAGAAATAGTTTTAAAAGGACAGAGAGTGCAAAACCAAAATCTAAATATTTGTTATAGGTTTATTAACCAGTAAAAAACAATTCGAATATGCATTTGTAAATATATACAATAAAATACATTTATTACTCACTGGTGCCCATCTATTTAAGAGTGTGACTCTGTTAAATAAAATAAATAATGTATTTTATTGTATATATTTACAAATGCATATTTTAATTGTTTTTTACTGGTTAATAAACCTATAACAAATATTCAGATTTCGGTTTTGCACTCTCTTTCTTTTTAAAAATATTGTTGGTAACTTAATAACCTGAATATTTAAACCCAGGCAACGCTGGCTACTTCAGCTAGTGCAGTGATTCCCAACAGTGGTTCCCTTAAGTGCCACCTGACTCCTGCAGGGGTGTCGTCTTGCAGTAGGTTGGTGGTCAAGTTCCAAATCTAATTATTCATGGTTAAAACTATTGGCAAAACCAGCGCTAGTGGCTGCCAATGATAAAACATGTGGACAAAAAGATGCACAACTATCAACCACAACAGAACTAAATAATGACAGGTAGGCAAAATTTACTTCATTTAATATTTTTCCCAAATTTGTCAATAAAAACAGCTTTTATCCTAGGGATGCCATAAACAAAAGTGCTGATTCTCTAGGGTACAGTGATTCAAGTAAGTTTGGCAACCATTGAGCTAGTTTAATATATGTGCTGGCTGTCATACCCAATGAACAGCAGCACCGCTCTGCTTCGCTGACCTTGCCACAGCATAGGACACCACGCTCAGCTTGCCTGTCTTCTATAAGCCCACCCCCAGATTCCGGTAGGCTACTTTCCCTGGAATCTGAGGGTGGGTTTATAAAAGATAGACAAGCTGAGCGCTGTGTTCCGTGCTACAGCAGGTCAGTGAAACACGGTTACGGTATAGATGATAGACAATGTCTAGGTTGGCAGTCACTAGGTCGACACAAGCTTATGGTCGACATAGGCAAGGTCAATAGTTAAAAGGCTGGTACTGTATAAGGGTTACATGATTTTTTTGGTGTCTATGTAATCATACATCGACATGGAGACCATATATGTACCGCTTTGCTCGCCATACTATTATATTCCCACTTTATGCCCACTTGGATAGTAAAGTATGAAAATCCACCTTTTTTTCTGAAAAAAATCATGAAAACCTCATGTCGACCATAAGTCACTAATCACTGTCCAAGGTGTCCATCTAGTCACTGTCGAACCATTAGTGGTCAACCTAGTGACCGTTGACCTAGACATTGTCTATCCACTGACCGGATACCCTGAAAAACACGGTGCTGCGGATCACTGGGTATGGTTGTCAGCACATATATATATATAAAACATATAACATTACATGTACATATGCTAACTGGCTCCCCCATGCAATGTGTGGTCGGTACTCCAAATCAGGGACAGCAGCAGCCACTGCTCCACGATCACCTTCCCCTGTAAGCTCATGACCCACCTGCTGCCTCTGCACCAAATGCATCTCCCTCCATTAGCCATTCTTGCATACACTCCAGGAACAACCGGGAGGCTCCCGAAGGTTGGGTAGCCCTCCCAGCCCCTTGGGGCAATAGACAAGTTTCCTGGGTCATGCCGCACAGGCCCCACCCCCAGGTAGCCCCTGCACCTGGCCATCGAATATTAAAATGGATAGATGCAAAAAAAAAAAAAACATGTAGTAGTCAGGGGCGCCTGTTGGCGCCCCTGACTATTACATACATAATAACACCTTTCCTACATCCACTCCTCCAAAATCTTATTTTCTATATGACATTAGTTTTATTATTTTATTGAAAAATGTTTCTTTTTATTCATAAGGATAAAATTATGAGATATACTGTTGCAGTAATGGAGATCCAAATAACAAGATATGAAAAGATCAAATATAAATCAAATTAAACCTTTATTCTATAACTTTTAGTGTAAAACAACGTAAACTTCATTAACTATATAAAGAGGGACAAACTGTCAGCAAGGCACTGGTAGAGTTCTCTCACAATAGCTTGTGATGTCACAATAGCTAGTGATGTCACGATGGAACTTGGAGGGTAAAAAAAAAAGCAGCGCACTGCACAGAGAGCATTATTGTTGCAGAGTCACGGGACATAGAAGCAGCTCTGACAGATTTTGTCTTATTATCTTCTCAAACCATGGCGGAAATACCCTGCAACGTAGCGGTATACAGTACCTTATGTTTGGATGACCAAAAGATCGACTTGGTTTATTCAGTTTCAAAGCGAGTATGTGATGATGGTGAAATAATTCACCCAGGAGATCTACAAGAGGACCAACTGATGGTGACTATCAGGGATGGCTCTACAGAGATTGAAATGGTTGGTGCTCCAAAAGCATGGAGCTATGATCGTTATTTAGGCTGGATAGAAGAGGCACATAACTATAGTGCCATGTGGACGCTCACAGAAAGTCTACTGCCTCATACTGTCAGCACGGACGTGACTGGCTATGATAGGAGTGACAGAGAAAGGAGCGTACAGCTGGAGGAAAACATACAAGAGACTCCAAATGACGACATGATGGACGCATTACAGCTCAGAAGAGAAGTGGAGGAGGAAATAAAAAACAAAGAAGCTGAACTTAGAGAACTCCATCAAGTGAAGGAAAGTTTAAATGACATTCTAAAAGAAAAGACCCCACGCTCAGGCTGGCGAGGCTTCGTCAGCAGCATTAGAGGGTCAGTGCGCAATATATTCAGAAGACGCAGCAGCACTTATTTCCTCACTACAGAGGGTGAAGCAGGCCCACAGGCTGAGACAGACATTAATCAATGTCTGGGAATGACATATTCCCAGCTCCTATACTAGATCAGATTTGTCCGTGGGATAGGCTGAGCTCATCTAGGTGCACACATTCCACACCTGAGAGATGAGCATTGAAGTCGCAAGGCTGAGCTCATCTAGGTGCAGACATTCCACACCTGAGAGATGAGCATTGAAGTCGCAAGGCTGAGCTCATCTAGGTGCAGACATTCCACACCTGAGAGATGAGCATTGAAGCCCCTGCCCCTTACACACCCTCTGCTGCACCACATTATCCTGGAACAGAGATTCAACACCTGAGATCATCACATACAGCACCTGGGGATTAGGGCTACTGGCGAAACCCCATTAAAAAAAACGACACAGTGCAGCCACCTCATGGGTGTGTTGGAAGAGCTGCTAATTATTTATAAAATGTTGACAGTTACATCTAACTTGTTGATAACTTATAATACCAAAAAATCAGTCGCAGTTCCGATATGTCAATTAGTACCAAAATTAAAACAATAACACCAAATAAATGAATTATGATGATCACACCGAAGATTTGGTAGTGCAGCTCCCAGAAGTAATTGGAATAGATTACTTGCAGAAATAGTTTTAAAAGGACAGAGAGTGCAAAATCAAAATCTAAATATTTGTTATAGGTTTATTAACCAGTAAAAAACAATTCGAATATGCATTTGTAAATATATACAATAAAATACATTTATTACTCACTGGTGCCCATCTATTTAAGAGTGTGACTCTGTTAAATAAAATAAATAATGTATTTTATTGTATATATTTACAAATGCATATTTTAATTGTTTTTTACTGGTTAATAAACCTATAACAAATATTCAGATTTCGGTTTTGCGCTCTCTTTCTTTTTAAAAATATTGTTGGTAACTTAATAACCTGAATATTTAAACCCAGGCAACGCTGGCTACTTCAGCTAGTGCAGTGATTCCCAACAGTGGTTCCCTTGAGTGCCACCTGACTCCTGCAGGGGTGTCGTCTTGCAGTAGGTTGGTGGTCAAGTTCCAAATCTAATTATTCATGGTTAAAACTATTGGCAAAACCAGCGCTAGTGGCTGCCAATGATAAAACATGTGGACAAAAAGATGCACAACTATCAACCACAACAGAACTAAATAATGACAGGTAGGCAAAATTTACTTCATTTAATATTTTTCCCAAATTTGTCAATAAAAACAGCTTTTATCCTAGGGATGCCATAAACAAAAGTGCTGATTCTCTAGGGTACAGTGATTCAAGTAAGTTTGGCAACCATTGAGCTAGTTTAATATATGTGCTGGCTGTCATACCCAATGAACAGCAGCACCGCTCTGCTTCGCTGACCTTGCCACAGCATAGGACACCGCGCTCAGCTTGCCTGTCTTCTATAAGCCCACCCCCAGATTCCGGTAGGCTACTTTCCCTGGAATCTGAGGGTGGGTTTATAAAAGATAGACAAGCTGAGCGCTGTGTTCCGTGCTACAGCAGGTCAGTGAAACACGGTTACGGTATAGATGATAGACAATGTCTAGGTTGGCAGTCACTAGGTCGACACAAGCTTATGGTCGACATAGGCAAGGTCAATAGTTAAAAGGCTGGTACTGTATAAGGGTTACATGATTTTTTTGGTGTCTATGTTATCATACATCGACATGGAGACCATATATGTACCGCTTTGCTCGCCATACTATTATATTCCCACTTTATGCCCACTTGGATAGTAAAGTATGAAAATCCACCTTTTTTTCTGAAAAAAATCATGAAAACCTCATGTCGACCATAAGTCACTAATCACTGTCCAAGGTGTCACTCTTGTCACTGTGGAACCATTAGTGGTCAACCTAGTGACCGTTGACCTAGACATTGTCTATCCACTGACCGGATACCCTGAAAAACACGGTGCTGCGGATCACTGGGTATGGTTGTCAGCACATATATATATATATATATATATATAAAACATACAACATTACATGTACATATGCTAACTGGCTCCCCCATGCAATGTGTGGTCGGTACTCCAAATCAGGGACAGCAGCAGCCACTGCTCCTCGATCACCTTCCCCTGTAAGCTCATGACCCACCTGCTGCCTCTGCACCAAATGCATCTCCCTCCATTAGCCATTCTTGCATACACTCCAGGAACAACCGGGAGGCTCCCGAAGGTTGGGTAGCCCTCCCAGCCCCTTGGGGCAATAGACAAGTTTCCTGGGTCATGCCGCACAGGCCCCACCCCCAGGTAGCCCCTGCACCTGGCCATCGAATATTAAAATGGATAGATGCAAAAAAAAAAAAAAACATGTAGTAGTCAGGGGCGCCTGCTGGCGCCCCTGACTATTACATACATAATAACACCTTTCCTACATCCACTCCTCCAAAATCTTATTTTCTATATGACATTAGTTTTATTATTTTATTGAAAAATTTTTCTTTTTATTCATAAGGATAAAATTATGAGATATACTGTTGCAGTAATGGAGATCCAAATAACAAGATATGAAAAGATCAAATATAAATCAAATTAAACCTTTATTCTATAACTTTTAGTGTAAAACAACGTAAACTTCATTAACTATATAAAGAGGGACAAACTGTCAGCAAGGCACTGGTAGAATTCTCTCACAATAGCTAGTGATGTCACGATGGAACTTGGAGGGTAAAAAAAAAAGCAGCGCACTGCACAGAGAGCATTATTGTTGCAGAGTCACGGGACATAGAAGCAGCTCTGACAGATTTTGTCTTATTATCTTCTCAAACCATGGCGGAAATACCCTGCAACGTAGCGGTATACAGTACCTTATGTTTGGATGACCAAAAGATCGACTTGGTTTATTCAGTTTCAAAGCGAGTATGTGATGATGGTGAAATAATTCACCCAGGAGATCTACAAGAGGACCAACTGATGGTGACTATCAGGGATGGCTCTACAGAGATTGAAATGGTTGGTGCTCCAAAAGCATGGAGCTATGATCGTTATTTAGGCTGGATAGAAGAGGCACATAACTATAGTGCCATGTGGACGCTCACAGAAAGTCTACTGCCTCATACTGTCAGCACGGACGTGACTGGCGATGATAGGAGTGACAGAGAAAGGAGCGTACAGCTGGAGGAAAACATACAAGAGACTCCAAATGACGACATGATGGACGCATTACAGCTCAGAAGAGAAGTGGAGGAGGAAATAAAAAACAAAGAAGCTGAACTTAGAGAACTCCATCAAGTGAAGGAAAGTTTAAATGACATTCTAAAAGAAAAGACCCCACGCTCAGGCTGGCGAGGCTTCGTCAGCAGCATTAGAGGGTCAGTGCGCAATATATTCAGAAGACGCAGCAGCACTTATTTCCTCACTACAGAGGGTGAAGCAGGCCCACAGGCTGAGACAGACATTAATCAATGTCTGGGAATGACATATTCCCAGCTCCTATACTAGATCAGATTTGTCCGTGGGATAGGCTGAGCTCATCTAGGTGCACACATTCCACACCTGAGAGATGAGCATTGAAGTCGCAAGGCTGAGCTCATCTAGGTGCAGACATTCCACACCTGAGAGATGAGCATTGAAGTCGCAAGGCTGAGCTCATCTAGGTGCAGACATTCCACACCTGAGAGATGAGCATTGAAGCCCCTGCCCCTTACACACCCTCTGCTGCACCACATTATCCTGGAACAGAGATTCAACACCTGAGATCATCACATACAGCACCTGGGGATTAGGGCTACTGGCGAAACCCCATTAAAAAAAACGACACAGTGCAGCCACCTCATGGGTGTGTTGGAAGAGCTGCTAATTATTTATAAAATGTTGACAGTTACATCTAACTTGTTGATAACTTATAATACCAAAAAATCAGTCGCAGTTCCGATATGTCAATTAGTACCAAAATTAAAACAATAACACCAAATAAATGAATTATGATGATCACACCGAAGATTTGGTAGTGCAGCTCCCAGAAGTAATTGGAATAGATTACTTGCAGAAATAGTTTTAAAAGGACAGAGAGTGCAAAACCAAAATCTAAATATTTGTTATAGGTTTATTAACCAGTAAAAAACAATTCGAATATGCATTTGTAAATATATACAATAAAATACATTTATTACTCACTGGTGCCCATCTATTTAAGAGTGTGACTCTGTTAAATAAAATAAATAATGTATTTTATTGTATATATTTACAAATGCATATTTTAATTGTTTTTTACTGGTTAATAAACCTATAACAAATATTCAGATTTCGGTTTTGCGCTCTCTTTCTTTTTAAAAATATTGTTGGTAACTTAATAACCTGAATATTTAAACCCAGGCAACGCTGGCTACTTCAGCTAGTGCAGTGATTCCCAACAGTGGTTCCCTTGAGTGCCACCTGACTCCTGCAGGGGTGTCGTCTTGCAGTAGGTTGGTGGTCAAGTTCCAAATCTAATTATTCATGGTTAAAACTATTGGCAAAACCAGCGCTAGTGGCTGCCAATGATAAAACATGTGGACAAAAAGATTCACAACTATCAACCACAACAGAACTAAATAATGACAGGTAGGCAAAATTTACTTCATTTAATATTTTTCCCAAATGTGTCAATAAAAACAGCTTTTATCCTAGGGATGCCATAAACAAAAGTGCTGATTCTCTAGGGTACAGTGATTCAAGTAAGTTTGGCAACCATTGAGCTAGTTTAATATATGTGCTGGCTGTCATACCCAATGAACAGCAGCACCGCTCTGCTTCGCTGACCTTGCCACAGCATAAGACACCGCGCTCAGCTTGCCTGTCTTCTATAAGCCCACCCCCAGATTCCGGTAGGCTACTTTCCCTGGAATCTGAGGGTGGGTTTATAAAAGATAGACAAGCTGAGCGCTGTGTTCCGTGCTACAGCAGGTCAGTGAAACACGGTTACGGTATAGATGATAGACAATGTCTAGGTTGGCAGTCACTAGGTCGACACAAGCTTATGGTCGACATAGGCAAGGTCAATAGTTAAAAGGCTGGTACTGTATAAGGGTTACATGATTTTTTTGGTGTCTATGTAATCATACATCGACATGGAGACCATATATGTACCGCTTTGCTCGCCATACTATTATATTCCCACTTTATGCCCACTTGGATAGTAAAGTATGAAAATCAACCTTTTTTTCTGAAAAAAATCATGAAAACCTCATGTCGACCATAAGTCACTAATCACTGTCCAAGGTGTCCATCTAGTCACTGTCGAACCATTAGTGGTCAACCTAGTGACCGTTGACCTAGACATTGTCTATCCACTGACCGGATACCCTGAAAAACACGGTGCTGCGGATCACTGGGTATGGTTGTCAGCACATATATATATATATATATATATATATAAAACATACAACATTACATGTACATATGCTAACTGGCTCCCCCATGCAATGTGTGGTCGGTACTCCAAATCAGGGACAGCAGCAGCCACTGCTCCTCGATCACCTTCCCCTGTAAGCTCATGACCCACCTGCTGCCTCTGCACCAAATGCATCTCCCTCCATTAGCCATTCTTGCATACACTCCAGGAACAACCGGGAGGCTTCCGAAGGTTGGGTAGCCCTCCCAGCCCCTTGGGGCAATAGACAAGTTTCCTGGGTCATGCCGCACAGGCCCCACCCCCAGGTAGCCCCTGCACCTGGCCATCGAATATTAAAATGGATAGATGCAAAAAAAAAAAAACATGTAGTAGTCAGGGGCGCCTGTTGGCGCCCCTGACTATTACATACATAATAACACCTTTCCTACATCCACTCCTCCAAAATCTTATTTTCTATATGACATGAGTTTTATTATTTTATTGAAAAATGTTTCTTTTTATTCATAAGGTTAAAATTATGAGATATACTGTTGCAGTAATGGAGATCCAAATAACAAGATATGAAAAGATCAAATATAAATCAAATTAAACCTTTATTCTATAACTTTTAGTGTAAAACAACGTAAACTTCATTAACTATATAAAGAGGGACAAACTGTCAGCAAGGCACTGGTAGAATTCTCTCACAATAGCTTGTGATGTCACAATAGCTAGTGATGTCACGATGGAACTTGGAGGGTAAAAAAAAAAGCAGCGCACTGCACAGAGAGCATTATTGTTGCAGAGTCACGGGACATAGAAGCAGCTCTGACAGATTTTGTCTTATTATCTTCTCAAACCATGGCGGAAATACCCTGCAACGTAGCGGTATACAGTACCTTATGTTTGGATGACCAAAAGATCGACTTGGTTTATTCAGTTTCAAAGCGAGTATGTGATGATGGTGAAATAATTCACCCAGGAGATCTACAAGAGGACCAACTGATGGTGACTATCAGGGATGGCTCTACAGAGATTGAAATGGTTGGTGCTCCAAAAGCATGGAGCTATGATCGTTATTTAGGCTGGATAGAAGAGGCACATAACTATAGTGCCATGTGGACGCTCACAGAAAGTCTACTGCCTCATACTGTCAGCACGGACGTGACTGGCGATGATAGGAGTGACAGAGAAAGGAGCGTACAGCTGGAGGAAAACATACAAGAGACTCCAAATGACGACATGATGGACGCATTACAGCTCAGAAGAGAAGTGGAGGAGGAAATAAAAAACAAAGAAGCTGAACTTAGAGAACTCCATCAAGTGAAGGAAAGTTTAAATGACATTCTAAAAGAAAAGACCCCACGCTCAGGCTGGCGAGGCTTCGTCAGCAGCATTAGAGGGTCAGTGCGCAATATATTCAGAAGACGCAGCAGCACTTATTTCCTCACTACAGAGGGTGAAGCAGGCCCACAGGCTGAGACAGACATTAATCAATGTCTGGGAATGACATATTCCCAGCTCCTATACTAGATCAGATTTGTCCGTGGGATAGGCTGAGCTCATCTAGGTGCACACATTCCACACCTGAGAGATGAGCATTGAAGTCGCAAGGCTGAGCTCATCTAGGTGCAGACATTCCACACCTGAGAGATGAGCATTGAAGTCGCAAGGCTGAGCTCATCTAGGTGCAGACATTCCACACCTGAGAGATGAGCATTGAAGTCGCAAGGCTGAGCTCATCTAGGTGCAGACATTCCACACCTGAGAGATGAGCATTGAAGCCCCTGCCCCTTACACACCCTCTGCTGCACCACATTATCCTGGAACAGAGATTCAACACCTGAGATCATCACATACAGCACCTGGGGATTAGGGCTACTGGCGAAACCCCATTAAAAAAAACGACACAGTGCAGCCACCTCATGGGTGTGTTGGAAGAGCTGCTAATTATTTATAAAATGTTGACAGTTACATCTAACTTGTTGATAACTTATAATACCAAAAAATCAGTCGCAGTTCCGATATGTCAATTAGTACCAAAATTAAAACAATAACACCAAATAAATGAATTATGATGATCACACCGAAGATTTGGTAGTGCAGCTCCCAGAAGTAATTGGAATAGATTACTTGCAGAAATAGTTTTAAAAGGACAGAGAGTGCAAAACCAAAATCTAAATATTTGTTATAGGTTTATTAACCAGTAAAAAACAATTCGAATATGCATTTGTAAATATATACAATAAAATACATTTATTACTCACTGGTGCCCATCTATTTAAGAGTGTGACTCTGTTAAATAAAATAAATAATGTATTTTATTGTATATATTTACAAATGCATATTTTAATTGTTTTTTTACTGGTTAATAAACCTATAACAAATATTCAGATTTCGGTTTTGCACTCTCTTTCATTTTAAAAATATTGTTGGTAACTTAATAACCTGAATATTTAAACCCAGGCAACGCTGGCTACTTCAGCTAGTGCAGTGATTCCCAACAGTGGTTCCCTTGAGTGCCACCTGACTCCTGCAGGGGTGTCGTCTTGCAGCAGGTTGGTGGTCAAGTTCCAAATCTAATTATTCATGGTTAAAACTATTGGCAAAACCAGCGCTAGTGGCTGCCAATGATAAAACATGTGGACAAAAAGATGCACAACTATCAACCACAACAGAACTAAATAATGACAGGTAGGCAAAATTTACTTCATTTAATATTTTTCCCAAATTTGTCAATAAAAACAGCTTTTATCCTAGGGATGCCATAAACAAAAGTGCTGATTCTCTAGGGTACAGTGATTCAAGTAAGTTTGGCAACCATTGAGCTAGTTTAATATATGTGCTGGCTGTCATACCCAATGAACAGCAGCACCGCTCTGCTTCGCTGACCTTGCCACAGCATAGGACACCGCGCTCAGCTTGCCTGTCTTCTATAAGCCCACCCCCAGATTCCGGTAGGCTACTTTCCCTGGAATCTGAGGGTGGGTTTATAAAAGATAGACAAGCTGAGCGCTGTGTTCCGTGCTACAGCAGGTCAGTGAAACACGGTTACGGTATAGATGATAGACAATGTCTAGGTTGGCAGTCACTAGGTCGACACAAGCTTATGGTCGACATAGGCAAGGTCAATAGTTAAAAGGCTGGTACTGTATAAGGGTTACATGATTTTTTTGGTGTCTATGTAATCATACATCGACATGGAGACCATATATGTACCGCTTTGCTCGCCATACTATTATATTCCCACTTTATGCCCACTTGGATAGTAAAGTATGAAAATCCACCTTTTTTTCTGAAAAAAATCATGAAAACCTCATGTCGACCATAAGTCACTAATCACTGTCCAAGGTGTCCATCTAGTCACTGTCGAACCATTAGTGGTCAACCTAGTGACCGTTGACCTAGACATTGTCTATCCACTGACCGGATACCCTGAAAAACACGGTGCTGCGGATCACTGGGTATGGTTGTCAGCACATATATATATATATATATATATATATATATAAAACATACAACATTACATGTACATATGCTAACTGGCTCCCCCATGCAATGTGTGGTCGGTACTCCAAATCAGGGACAGCAGCAGCCACTGCTCCTCGATCACCTTCCCCTGTAAGCTCATGACCCACCTGCTGCCTCTGCACCAAATGCATCTCCCTCCATTAGCCATTCTTGCATACACTCCAGGAACAACCGGGAGGCTTCCGAAGGTTGGGTAGCCCTCCCAGCCCCTTGGGGCAATAGACAAGTTTCCTGGGTCATGCCGCACAGGCCCCACCCCCAGGTAGCCCCTGCACCTGGCCATCGAATATTAAAATGGATAGATGCAAAAAAAAAAAAACATGTAGTAGTCAGGGGCGCCTGTTGGCGCCCCTGACTATTACATACATAATAACACCTTTCCTACATCCACTCCTCCAAAATCTTATTTTCTATATGACATTAGTTTTATTATTTTATTGAAAAATGTTTCTTTTTATTCATAAGGTTAAAATTATGAGATATACTGTTGCAGTAATGGAGATCCAAATAACAAGATATGAAAAGATCAAATATAAATCAAATTAAACCTTTATTCTATAACTTTTAGTGTAAAACAACGTAAACTTCATTAACTATATAAAGAGGGACAAACTGTCAGCAAGGCACTGGTAAAATTCTCTCACAATAGCTTGTGATGTCACAATAGCTAGTGATGTCACGATGGAACTTGGAGGGTAAAAAAAAAGCAGCGCACTGCACAGAGAGCATTATTGTTGCAGAGTCACGGGACATAGAAGCAGCTCTGACAGATTTTGTCTTATTATCTTCTCAAACCATGGCGGAAATACCCTGCAACGTAGCGGTATACAGTACCTTATGTTTGGATGACCAAAAGATCGACTTGGTTTATTCAGTTTCAAAGCGAGTATGTGATGATGGTGAAATAATTCACCCAGGAGATCTACAAGAGGACCAACTGATGGTGACTATCAGGGATGGCTCTACAGAGATTGAAATGGTTGGTGCTCCAAAAGCATGGAGCTATGATCGTTATTTAGGCTGGATAGAAGAGGCACATAACTATAGTGCCATGTGGACGCTCACAGAAAGTCTACTGCCTCATACTGTCAGCACGGACGTGACTGGCGATGATAGGAGTGACAGAGAAAGGAGCGTACAGCTGGAGGAAAACATACAAGAGACTCCAAATGACGACATGATGGACGCATTACAGCTCAGAAGAGAAGTGGAGGAGGAAATAAAAAACAAAGAAGCTGAACTTAGAGAACTCCATCAAGTGAAGGAAAGTTTAAATGACATTCTAAAAGAAAAGACCCCACGCTCAGGCTGGCGAGGCTTCGTCAGCAGCATTAGAGGGTCAGTGCGCAATATATTCAGAAGACGCAGCAGCACTTATTTCCTCACTACAGAGGGTGAAGCAGGCCCACAGGCTGAGACAGACATTAATCAATGTCTGGGAATGACATATTCCCAGCTCCTATACTAGATCAGATTTGTCCGTGGGATAGGCTGAGCTCATCTAGGTGCACACATTCCACACCTGAGAGATGAGCATTGAAGTCGCAAGGCTGAGCTCATCTAGGTGCAGACATTCCACACCTGAGAGATGAGCATTGAAGTCGCAAGGCTGAGCTCATCTAGGTGCAGACATTCCACACCTGAGAGATGAGCATTGAAGCCCCTGCCCCTTACACACCCTCTGCTGCACCACATTATCCTGGAACAGAGATTCAACACCTGAGATCATCACATACAGCACCTGGGGATTAGGGCTACTGGCGAAACCCCATTAAAAAAAACGACACAGTGCAGCCACCTCATGGGTGTGTTGGAAGAGCTGCTAATTATTTATAAAATGTTGACAGTTACATCTAACTTGTTGATAACTTATAATACCAAAAAATCAGTCGCAGTTCCGATATGTCAATTAGTACCAAAATTAAAACAATAACACCAAATAAATGAATTATGATGATCACACCGAAGATTTGGTAGTGCAGCTCCCAGAAGTAATTGGAATAGATTACTTGCAGAAATAGTTTTAAAAGGACAGAGAGTGCAAAACCAAAATCTAAATATTTGTTATAGGTTTATTAACCAGTAAAAAACAATTCGAATATGCATTTGTAAATATATACAATAAAATACATTTATTACTCACTGGTGCCCATCTATTTAAGAGTGTGACTCTGTTAAATAAAATAAATAATGTATTTTATTGTATATATTTACAAATGCATATTTTAATTGTTTTTTACTGGTTAATAAACCTATAACAAATATTCAGATTTCGGTTTTGCGCTCTCTTTCTTTTTAAAAATATTGTTGGTAACTTAATAACCTGAATATTTAAACCCAGGCAACGCTGGCTACTTCAGCTAGTGCAGTGATTCCCAACAGTGGTTCCCTTGAGTGCCACCTGACTCCTGCAGGGGTGTCGTCTTGCAGTAGGTTGGTGGTCAAGTTCCAAATCTAATTATTCATGGTTAAAACTATTGGCAAAACCAGCGCTAGTGGCTGCCAATGATAAAACATGTGGACAAAAAGATTCACAACTATCAACCACAACAGAACTAAATAATGACAGGTAGGCAAAATTTACTTCATTTAATATTTTTCCCAAATGTGTCAATAAAAACAGCTTTTATCCTAGGGATGCCATAAACAAAAGTGCTGATTCTCTAGGGTACAGTGATTCAAGTAAGTTTGGCAACCATTGAGCTAGTTTAATATATGTGCTGGCTGTCATACCCAATGAACAGCAGCACCGCTCTGCTTCGCTGACCTTGCCACAGCATAAGACACCGCGCTCAGCTTGCCTGTCTTCTATAAGCCCACCCCCAGATTCCGGTAGGCTACTTTCCCTGGAATCTGAGGGTGGGTTTATAAAAGATAGACAAGCTGAGCGCTGTGTTCCGTGCTACAGCAGGTCAGTGAAACACGGTTACGGTATAGATGATAGACAATGTCTAGGTTGGCAGTCACTAGGTCGACACAAGCTTATGGTCGACATAGGCAAGGTCAATAGTTAAAAGGCTGGTACTGTATAAGGGTTACATGATTTTTTTGGTGTCTATGTAATCATACATCGACATGGAGACCATATATGTACCGCTTTGCTCGCCATACTATTATATTCCCACTTTATGCCCACTTGGATAGTAAAGTATGAAAATCAACCTTTTTTTCTGAAAAAAATCATGAAAACCTCATGTCGACCATAAGTCACTAATCACTGTCCAAGGTGTCCATCTAGTCACTGTCGAACCATTAGTGGTCAACCTAGTGACCGTTGACCTAGACATTGTCTATCCACTGACCGGATACCCTGAAAAACACGGTGCTGCGGATCACTGGGTATGGTTGTCAGCACATATATATATATATATATATATATATAAAACATACAACATTACATGTACATATGCTAACTGGCTCCCCCATGCAATGTGTGGTCGGTACTCCAAATCAGGGACAGCAGCAGCCACTGCTCCTCGATCACCTTCCCCTGTAAGCTCATGACCCACCTGCTGCCTCTGCACCAAATGCATCTCCCTCCATTAGCCATTCTTGCATACACTCCAGGAACAACCGGGAGGCTTCCGAAGGTTGGGTAGCCCTCCCAGCCCCTTGGGGCAATAGACAAGTTTCCTGGGTCATGCCGCACAGGCCCCACCCCCAGGTAGCCCCTGCACCTGGCCATCGAATATTAAAATGGATAGATGCAAAAAAAAAAAACATGTAGTAGTCAGGGGCGCCTGTTGGCGCCCCTGACTATTACATACATAATAACACCTTTCCTACATCCACTCCTCCAAAATCTTATTTTCTATATGACATTAGTTTTATTATTTTATTGAAAAATGTTTCTTTTTATTCATAAGGTTAAAATTATGAGATATACTGTTGCAGTAATGGAGATCCAAATAACAAGATATGAAAAGATCAAATATAAATCAAATTAAACCTTTATTCTATAACTTTTAGTGTAAAACAACGTAAACTTCATTAACTATATAAAGAGGGACAAACTGTCAGCAAGGCACTGGTAGAATTCTCTCACAATAGCTTGTGATGTCACAATAGCTAGTGATGTCACGATGGAACTTGGAGGGTAAAAAAAAAGCAGCGCACTGCACAGAGAGCATTATTGTTGCAGAGTCACGGGACATAGAAGCAGCTCTGACAGATTTTGTCTTATTATCTTCTCAAACCATGGCGGAAATACCCTGCAACGTAGCGGTATACAGTACCTTATGTTTGGATGACCAAAAGATCGACTTGGTTTATTCAGTTTCAAAGCGAGTATGTGATGATGGTGAAATAATTCACCCAGGAGATCTACAAGAGGACCAACTGATGGTGACTATCAGGGATGGCTCTACAGAGATTGAAATGGTTGGTGCTCCAAAAGCATGGAGCTATGATCGTTATTTAGGCTGGATAGAAGAGGCACATAACTATAGTGCCATGTGGACGCTCACAGAAAGTCTACTGCCTCATACTGTCAGCACGGACGTGACTGGCGATGATAGGAGTGACAGAGAAAGGAGCGTACAGCTGGAGGAAAACATACAAGAGACTCCAAATGACGACATGATGGACGCATTACAGCTCAGAAGAGAAGTGGAGGAGGAAATAAAAAACAAAGAAGCTGAACTTAGAGAACTCCATCAAGTGAAGGAAAGTTTAAATGACATTCTAAAAGAAAAGACCCCACGCTCAGGCTGGCGAGGCTTCGTCAGCAGCATTAGAGGGTCAGTGCGCAATATATTCAGAAGACGCAGCAGCACTTATTTCCTCACTACAGAGGGTGAAGCAGGCCCACAGGCTGAGACAGACATTAATCAATGTCTGGGAATGACATATTCCCAGCTCCTATACTAGATCAGATTTGTCCGTGGGATAGGCTGAGCTCATCTAGGTGCACACATTCCACACCTGAGAGATGAGCATTGAAGTCGCAAGGCTGAGCTCATCTAGGTGCAGACATTCCACACCTGAGAGATGAGCATTGAAGTCGCAAGGCTGAGCTCATCTAGGTGCAGACATTCCACACCTGAGAGATGAGCATTGAAGTCGCAAGGCTGAGCTCATCTAGGTGCAGACATTCCACACCTGAGAGATGAGCATTGAAGCCCCTGCCCCTTACACACCCTCTGCTGCACCACATTATCCTGGAACAGAGATTCAACACCTGAGATCATCACATACAGCACCTGGGGATTAGGGCTACTGGCGAAACCCCATTAAAAAAAACGACACAGTGCAGCCACCTCATGGGTGTGTTGGAAGAGCTGCTAATTATTTATAAAATGTTGACAGTTACATCTAACTTGTTGATAACTTATAATACCAAAAAATCAGTCGCAGTTCCGATATGTCAATTAGTACCAAAATTAAAACAATAACACCAAATAAATGAATTATGATGATCACACCGAAGATTTGGTAGTGCAGCTCCCAGAAGTAATTGGAATAGATTACTTGCAGAAATAGTTTTAAAAGGACAGAGAGTGCAAAACCAAAATCTAAATATTTGTTATAGGTTTATTAACCAGTAAAAAACAATTCGAATATGCATTTGTAAATATATACAATAAAATACATTTATTACTCACTGGTGCCCATCTATTTAAGAGTGTGACTCTGTTAAATAAAATAAATAATGTATTTTATTGTATATATTTACAAATGCATATTTTAATTGTTTTTTTACTGGTTAATAAACCTATAACAAATATTCAGATTTCGGTTTTGCACTCTCTTTCATTTTAAAAATATTGTTGGTAACTTAATAACCTGAATATTTAAACCCAGGCAACGCTGGCTACTTCAGCTAGTGCAGTGATTCCCAACAGTGGTTCCCTTGAGTGCCACCTGACTCCTGCAGGGGTGTCGTCTTGCAGCAGGTTGGTGGTCAAGTTCCAAATCTAATTATTCATGGTTAAAACTATTGGCAAAACCAGCGCTAGTGGCTGCCAATGATAAAACATGTGGACAAAAAGATGCACAACTATCAACCACAACAGAACTAAATAATGACAGGTAGGCAAAATTTACTTCATTTAATATTTTTCCCAAATTTGTCAATAAAAACAGCTTTTATCCTAGGGATGCCATAAACAAAAGTGCTGATTCTCTAGGGTACAGTGATTCAAGTAAGTTTGGCAACCATTGAGCTAGTTTAATATATGTGCTGGCTGTCATACCCAATGAACAGCAGCACCGCTCTGCTTCGCTGACCTTGCCACAGCATAGGACACCGCGCTCAGCTTGCCTGTCTTCTATAAGCCCACCCCCAGATTCCGGTAGGCTACTTTCCCTGGAATCTGAGGGTGGGTTTATAAAAGATAGACAAGCTGAGCGCTGTGTTCCGTGCTACAGCAGGTCAGTGAAACACGGTTACGGTATAGATGATAGACAATGTCTAGGTTGGCAGTCACTAGGTCGACACAAGCTTATGGTCGACATAGGCAAGGTCAATAGTTAAAAGGCTGGTACTGTATAAGGGTTACATGATTTTTTTGGTGTCTATGTAATCATACATCGACATGGAGACCATATATGTACCGCTTTGCTCGCCATACTATTATATTCCCACTTTATGCCCACTTGGATAGTAAAGTATGAAAATCCACCTTTTTTTCTGAAAAAAATCATGAAAACCTCATGTCGACCATAAGTCACTAATCACTGTCCAAGGTGTCCATCTAGTCACTGTCGAACCATTAGTGGTCAACCTAGTGACCGTTGACCTAGACATTGTCTATCCACTGACCGGATACCCTGAAAAACACGGTGCTGCGGATCACTGGGTATGGTTGTCAGCACATATATATATATATATATATATATATATATAAAACATACAACATTACATGTACATATGCTAACTGGCTCCCCCATGCAATGTGTGGTCGGTACTCCAAATCAGGGACAGCAGCAGCCACTGCTCCTCGATCACCTTCCCCTGTAAGCTCATGACCCACCTGCTGCCTCTGCACCAAATGCATCTCCCTCCATTAGCCATTCTTGCATACACTCCAGGAACAACCGGGAGGCTTCCGAAGGTTGGGTAGCCCTCCCAGCCCCTTGGGGCAATAGACAAGTTTCCTGGGTCATGCCGCACAGGCCCCACCCCCAGGTAGCCCCTGCACCTGGCCATCGAATATTAAAATGGATAGATGCAAAAAAAAAAAAACATGTAGTAGTCAGGGGCGCCTGTTGGCGCCCCTGACTATTACATACATAATAACACCTTTCCTACATCCACTCCTCCAAAATCTTATTTTCTATATGACATTAGTTTTATTATTTTATTGAAAAATGTTTCTTTTTATTCATAAGGTTAAAATTATGAGATATACTGTTGCAGTAATGGAGATCCAAATAACAAGATATGAAAAGATCAAATATAAATCAAATTAAACCTTTATTCTATAACTTTTAGTGTAAAACAACGTAAACTTCATTAACTATATAAAGAGGGACAAACTGTCAGCAAGGCACTGGTAGAATTCTCTCACAATAGCTTGTGATGTCACAATAGCTAGTGATGTCACGATGGAACTTGGAGGGTAAAAAAAAAGCAGCGCACTGCACAGAGAGCATTATTGTTGCAGAGTCACGGGACATAGAAGCAGCTCTGACAGATTTTGTCTTATTATCTTCTCAAACCATGGCGGAAATACCCTGCAACGTAGCGGTATACAGTACCTTATGTTTGGATGACCAAAAGATCGACTTGGTTTATTCAGTTTCAAAGCGAGTATGTGATGATGGTGAAATAATTCACCCAGGAGATCTACAAGAGGACCAACTGATGGTGACTATCAGGGATGGCTCTACAGAGATTGAAATGGTTGGTGCTCCAAAAGCATGGAGCTATGATCGTTATTTAGGCTGGATAGAAGAGGCACATAACTATAGTGCCATGTGGACGCTCACAGAAAGTCTACTGCCTCATACTGTCAGCACGGACGTGACTGGCGATGATAGGAGTGACAGAGAAAGGAGCGTACAGCTGGAGGAAAACATACAAGAGACTCCAAATGACGACATGATGGACGCATTACAGCTCAGAAGAGAAGTGGAGGAGGAAATAAAAAACAAAGAAGCTGAACTTAGAGAACTCCATCAAGTGAAGGAAAGTTTAAATGACATTCTAAAAGAAAAGACCCCACGCTCAGGCTGGCGAGGCTTCGTCAGCAGCATTAGAGGGTCAGTGCGCAATATATTCAGAAGACGCAGCAGCACTTATTTCCTCACTACAGAGGGTGAAGCAGGCCCACAGGCTGAGACAGACATTAATCAATGTCTGGGAATGACATATTCCCAGCTCCTATACTAGATCAGATTTGTCCGTGGGATAGGCTGAGCTCATCTAGGTGCACACATTCCACACCTGAGAGATGAGCATTGAAGTCGCAAGGCTGAGCTCATCTAGGTGCAGACATTCCACACCTGAGAGATGAGCATTGAAGTCGCAAGGCTGAGCTCATCTAGGTGCAGACATTCCACACCTGAGAGATGAGCATTGAAGTCGCAAGGCTGAGCTCATCTAGGTGCAGACATTCCACACCTGAGAGATGAGCATTGAAGCCCCTGCCCCTTACACACCCTCTGCTGCACCACATTATCCTGGAACAGAGATTCAACACCTGAGATCATCACATACAGCACCTGGGGATTAGGGCTACTGGCGAAACCCCATTAAAAAAAACGACACAGTGCAGCCACCTCATGGGTGTGTTGGAAGAGCTGCTAATTATTTATAAAATGTTGACAGTTACATCTAACTTGTTGATAACTTATAATACCAAAAAATCAGTCGCAGTTCCGATATGTCAATTAGTACCAAAATTAAAACAATAACACCAAATAAATGAATTATGATGATCACACCGAAGATTTGGTAGTGCAGCTCCCAGAAGTAATTGGAATAGATTACTTGCAGAAATAGTTTTAAAAGGACAGAGAGTGCAAAACCAAAATCTAAATATTTGTTATAGGTTTATTAACCAGTAAAAAACAATTTGAATATGCATTTGTAAATATATACAATAAAATACATTTATTACTCACTGGTGCCCATCTATTTAAGAGTGTGACTCTGTTAAATAAAATAAATAATGTATTTTATTGTATATATTTACAAATGCATATTTTAATTGTTTTTTACTGGTTAATAAACCTATAACAAATATTCAGATTTCGGTTTTGCGCTCTCTTTCTTTTTAAAAATATTGTTGGTAACTTAATAACCTGAATATTTAAACCCAGGCAACGCTGGCTACTTCAGCTAGTGCAGTGATTCCCAACAGTGGTTCCCTTGAGTGCCACCTGACTCCTGCAGGGGTGTCGTCTTGCAGTAGGTTGGTGGTCAAGTTCCAAATCTAATTATTCATGGTTAAAACTATTGGCAAAACCAGCGCTAGTGGCTGCCAATGATAAAACATGTGGACAAAAAGATGCACAACTATCAACCACACCAGAACTAAATAATGACAGGTAGGCAAAATTTACTTCATTTAATATTTTTCCCAAATTTGTCAATAAAAACAGCTTTTATCCTAGGGATGCCATAAACAAAAGTGCTGATTCTCTAGGGTACAGTGATTCAAGTAAGTTTGGCAACCATTGAGCTAGTTTAATATATGTGCTGGCTGTCATACCCAATGAACAGCAGCACCGCTCTGCTTCGCTGACCTTGCCACAGCATAGGACACCGCGCTCAGCTTGCCTGTCTTCTATAAGCCCACCCCCAGATTCCGGTAGGCTACTTTCCCTGGAATCTGAGGGTGGGTTTATAAAAGATAGACAAGCTGAGCGCTGTGTTCCGTGCTACAGCAGGTCAGTGAAACACGGTTACGGTATAGATGATAGACAATGTCTAGGTTGGCAGTCACTAGGTCGACACAAGCTTATGGTCGACATAGGCAAGGTCAATAGTTAAAAGGCTGGTACTGTATAAGGGTTACATGATTTTTTTGGTGTCTATGTAATCATACATCGACATGGAGACCATATATGTACCGCTTTGCTCGCCATACTATTATATTCCCACTTTATGCCCACTTGGATAGTAAAGTATGAAAATCCACCTTTTTTTCTGAAAAAAATCATGAAAACCTCATGTCGACCATAAGTCACTAATCACTGTCCAAGGTGTCCATCTAGTCACTGTCGAACCATTAGTGGTCAACCTAGTGACCGTTGACCTAGACATTGTCTATCCACTGACCGGATACCCTGAAAAACACGGTGCTGCGGATCACTGGGTATGGTTGTCAGCACATATATATATATATATATATATATATAAAACATACAACATTACATGTACATATGCTAACTGGCTCCCCCATGCAATGTGTGGTCGGTACTCCAAATCAGGGACAGCAGCAGCCACTGCTCCTCGATCACCTTCCCCTGTAAGCTCATGACCCACCTGCTGCCTCTGCACCAAATGCATCTCCCTCCATTAGCCATTCTTGCATACACTCCAGGAACAACCGGGAGGCTTCCGAAGGTTGGGTAGCCCTCCCAGCCCCTTGGGGCAATAGACAAGTTTCCTGGGTCATGCCGCACAGGCCCCACCCCCAGGTAGCCCCTGCACCTGGCCATCGAATATTAAAATGGATAGATGCAAAAAAAAAAAAACATGTAGTAGTCAGGGGCGCCTGTTGGCGCCCCTGACTATTACATACATAATAACACCTTTCCTACATCCACTCCTCCAAAATCTTATTTTCTATATGACATTAGTTTTATTATTTTATTGAAAAATGTTGCTTTTTATTCATAAGGTTAAAATTATGAGATATACTGTTGCAGTAATGGAGATCCAAATAACAAGATATGAAAAGATCAAATATAAATCAAATTAAACCTTTATTCTATAACTTTTAGTGTAAAACAACGTAAACTTCATTAACTATATAAAGAGGGACAAACTGTCAGCAAGGCACTGGTAGAATTCTCTCACAATAGCTTGTGATGTCACAATAGCTAGTGATGTCACGATGGAACTTGGAGGGTAAAAAAAAAGCAGCGCACTGCACAGAGAGCATTATTGTTGCAGAGTCACGGGACATAGAAGCAGCTCTGACAGATTTTGTCTTATTATCTTCTCAAACCATGGCGGAAATACCCTGCAACGTAGCGGTATACAGTACCTTATGTTTGGATGACCAAAAGATCGACTTGGTTTATTCAGTTTCAAAGCGAGTATGTGATGATGGTGAAATAATTCACCCAGGAGATCTACAAGAGGACCAACTGATGGTGACTATCAGGGATGGCTCTACAGAGATTGAAATGGTTGGTGCTCCAAAAGCATGGAGCTATGATCGTTATTTAGGCTGGATAGAAGAGGCACATAACTATAGTGCCATGTGGACGCTCACAGAAAGTCTACTGCCTCATACTGTCAGCACGGACGTGACTGGCGATGATAGGAGTGACAGAGAAAGGAGCGTACAGCTGGAGGAAAACATACAAGAGACTCCAAATGACGACATGATGGACGCATTACAGCTCAGAAGAGAAGTGGAGGAGGAAATAAAAAACAAAGAAGCTGAACTTAGAGAACTCCATCAAGTGAAGGAAAGTTTAAATGACATTCTAAAAGAAAAGACCCCACGCTCAGGCTGGCGAGGCTTCGTCAGCAGCATTAGAGGGTCAGTGCGCAATATATTCAGAAGACGCAGCAGCACTTATTTCCTCACTACAGAGGGTGAAGCAGGCCCACAGGCTGAGACAGACATTAATCAATGTCTGGGAATGACATATTCCCAGCTCCTATACTAGATCAGATTTGTCCGTGGGATAGGCTGAGCTCATCTAGGTGCACACATTCCACACCTGAGAGATGAGCATTGAAGTCGCAAGGCTGAGCTCATCTAGGTGCAGACATTCCACACCTGAGAGATGAGCATTGAAGTCGCAAGGCTGAGCTCATCTAGGTGCAGACATTCCACACCTGAGAGATGAGCATTGAAGTCGCAAGGCTGAGCTCATCTAGGTGCAGACATTCCACACCTGAGAGATGAGCATTGAAGCCCCTGCCCCTTACACACCCTCTGCTGCACCACATTATCCTGGAACAGAGATTCAACACCTGAGATCATCACATACAGCACCTGGGGATTAGGGCTACTGGCGAAACCCCATTAAAAAAAACGACACAGTGCAGCCACCTCATGGGTGTGTTGGAAGAGCTGCTAATTATTTATAAAATGTTGACAGTTACATCTAACTTGTTGATAACTTATAATACCAAAAAATCAGTCGCAGTTCCGATATGTCAATTAGTACCAAAATTAAAACAATAACACCAAATAAATGAATTATGATGATCACACCGAAGATTTGGTAGTGCAGCTCCCAGAAGTAATTGGAATAGATTACTTGCAGAAATAGTTTTAAAAGGACAGAGAGTGCAAAACCAAAATCTAAATATTTGTTATAGGTTTATTAACCAGTAAAAAACAATTTGAATATGCATTTGTAAATATATACAATAAAATACATTTATTACTCACTGGTGCCCATCTATTTAAGAGTGTGACTCTGTTAAATAAAATAAATAATGTATTTTATTGTATATATTTACAAATGCATATTTTAATTGTTTTTTTACTGGTTAATAAACCTATAACAAATATTCAGATTTCGGTTTTGCACTCTCTTTCATTTTAAAAATATTGTTGGTAACTTAATAACCTGAATATTTAAACCCAGGCAACGCTGGCTACTTCAGCTAGTGCAGTGATTCCCAACAGTGGTTCCCTTGAGTGCCACCTGACTCCTGCAGGGGTGTCGTCTTGCAGCAGGTTGGTGGTCAAGTTCCAAATCTAATTATTCATGGTTAAAACTATTGGCAAAACCAGCGCTAGTGGCTGCCAATGATAAAACATGTGGACAAAAAGATGCACAACTATCAACCACAACAGAACTAAATAATGACAGGTAGGCAAAATTTACTTCATTTAATATTTTTCCCAAATTTGTCAATAAAAACAGCTTTTATCCTAGGGATGCCATAAACAAAAGTGCTGATTCTCTAGGGTACAGTGATTCAAGTAAGTTTGGCAACCATTGAGCTAGTTTAATATATGTGCTGGCTGTCATACCCAATGAACAGCAGCACCGCTCTGCTTCGCTGACCTTGCCACAGCATAGGACACCGCGCTCAGCTTGCCTGTCTTCTATAAGCCCACCCCCAGATTCCGGTAGGCTACTTTCCCTGGAATCTGAGGGTGGGTTTATAAAAGATAGACAAGCTGAGCGCTGTGTTCCGTGCTACAGCAGGTCAGTGAAACACGGTTACGGTATAGATGATAGACAATGTCTAGGTTGGCAGTCACTAGGTCGACACAAGCTTATGGTCGACATAGGCAAGGTCAATAGTTAAAAGGCTGGTACTGTATAAGGGTTACATGATTTTTTTGGTGTCTATGTAATCATACATCGACATGGAGACCATATATGTACCGCTTTGCTCGCCATACTATTATATTCCCACTTTATGCCCACTTGGATAGTAAAGTATGAAAATCCACCTTTTTTTCTGAAAAAAATCATGAAAACCTCATGTCGACCATAAGTCACTAATCACTGTCCAAGGTGTCCATCTAGTCACTGTCGAACCATTAGTGGTCAACCTAGTGACCGTTGACCTAGACATTGTCTATCCACTGACCGGATACCCTGAAAAACACGGTGCTGCGGATCACTGGGTATGGTTGTCAGCACATATATATATATATATATATATATATATATATATAAAACATACAACATTACATGTACATATGCTAACTGGCTCCCCCATGCAATGTGTGGTCGGTACTCCAAATCAGGGACAGCAGCAGCCACTGCTCCTCGATCACCTTCCCCTGTAAGCTCATGACCCACCTGCTGCCTCTGCACCAAATGCATCTCCCTCCATTAGCCATTCTTGCATACACTCCAGGAACAACCGGGAGGCTTCCGAAGGTTGGGTAGCCCTCCCAGCCCATTGGGGCAATAGACAAGTTTCCTGGGTCATGCCGCACAGGCCCCACCCCCAGGTAGCCCCTGCACCTGGCCATCGAATATTAAAATGGATAGATGCAAAAAAAAAAAAACATGTAGTAGTCAGGGGCGCCTGTTGGCGCCCCTGACTATTACATACATAATAACACCTTTCCTACATCCACTCCTCCAAAATCTTATTTTCTATATGACATTAGTTTTATTATTTTATTGAAAAATGTTTCTTTTTATTCATAAGGATAAAATTATGAGATATACTGTTGCAGTAATGGAGATCCAAATAACAAGATATGAAAAGATCAAATATAAATCAAATTAAACCTTTATTCTATAACTTTTAGTGTAAAACAACGTAAACTTCATTAACTATATAAAGAGGGACAAACTGTCAGCAAGGCACTGGTAGAATTCTCTCACAATAGCTTGTGATGTCACAATAGCTAGTGATGTCACGATGGAACTTGGAGGGTAAAAAAAAAAGCAGTGCACTGCACAGAGAGCATTATTGTTGCAGAGTCACGGGACATAGAAGCAGCTCTGACAGATTTTGTCTTATTATCTTCTCAAACCATGGCGGAAATACCCTGCAACGTAGCGGTATACAGTACCTTATGTTTGGATGACCAAAAGATCGACTTGGTTTATTCAGTTTCAAAGCGAGTATGTGATGATGGTGAAATAGTTCACCCAGGAGATCTACAAGAGGACCAACTGATGGTGACTATCAGGGATGGCTCTACAGAGATTGAAATGGTTGGTGCTCCAAAAGCATGGAGCTATGATCGTTATTTAGGCTGGATAGAAGAGGCACATAACTATAGTGCCATGTGGACGCTCACAGAAAGTCTACTGCCTCATACTGTCAGCACGGACGTGACTGGCGATGATAGGAGTGACAGAGAAAGGAGCGTACAGCTGGAGGAAAACATACAAGAGACTCCAAATGACGACATGATGGACGCATTACAGCTCAGAAGAGAAGTGGAGGAGGAAATAAAAAACAAAGCAGCTGAACTTAGAGAACTCCATCAAGTGAAGGAAAGTTTAAATGACATTCTAAAAGAAAAGACCCCACGCTCAGGCTGGCGAGGCTTCGTCAGCAGCATTAGAGGGTCAGTGCTCAATATATTCAGAAGACGCAGCAGCACTTATTTCCTCACTACAGAGGGTGAAGCAGGCCCACAGGCTGAGACAGACATTAATCAATGTCTGGGAATGACATATTCCCAGCTCCTATACTAGATCAGATTTGTCCGTGGGATAGGCTGAGCTCATCTAGGTGCACACATTCCACACCTGAGAGATGAGCATTGAAGTCGCAAGGCTGAGCTCATCTAGGTGCAGACATTCCACACCTGAGAGATGAGCATTGAAGTCGCAAGGCTGAGCTCATCTAGGTGCAGACATTCCACACCTGAGAGATGAGCATTGAAGCCCCTGCCCCTTACACACCCTCTGCTGCACCACATTATCCTGGAACAGAGATTCAACACCTGAGATCATCACATACAGCACCTGGGGATTAGGGCTACTGGCGAAACCCCATTAAAAAAAACGACACAGTGCAGCCACCTCATGGGTGTGTTGGAAGAGCTGCTAATTATTTATAAAATGTTGACAGTTACATCTAACTTGTTGATAACTTATAATACCAAAAAATCAGTCGCAGTTCCGATATGTCAATTAGTACCAAAATTAAAACAATAACACCAAATAAATGAATTATGATGATCACACCGAAGATTTGGTAGTGCAGCTCCCAGAAGTAATTGGAATAGATTACTTGCAGAAATAGTTTTAAAAGGACAGAGAGTGCAAAACCAAAATCTAAATATTTGTTATAGGTTTATTAACCAGTAAAAAACAATTCGAATATGCATTTGTAAATATATACAATAAAATACATTTATTACTCACTGGTGCCCATCTATTTAAGAGTGTGACTCTGTTAAATAAAATAAATAATGTATTTTATTGTATATATTTACAAATGCATATTTTAATTGTTTTTTTACTGGTTAATAAACCTATAACAAATATTCAGATTTCGGTTTTGCACTCTCTTTCTTTTTAAAAATATTGTTGGTAACTTAATAACCTGAATATTTAAACCCAGGCAACGCTGGCTACTTCAGCTAGTGCAGTGATTCCCAACAGTGGTTCCCTTGAGTGCCACCTGACTCCTGCAGGGGTGTCGTCTTGCAGTAGGTTGGTGGTCAAGTTCCAAATCTAATTATTCATGGTTAAAACTATTGGCAAAACCAGCGCTAGTGGCTGCCAATGATAAAACATGTGGACAAAAAGATGCACAACTATCAACCACAACAGAACTAAATAATGACAGGTAGGCAAAATTTACTTCATTTAATATTTTTCCCAAATTTGTCAATAAAAACAGCTTTTATCCTAGGGATGCCATAAACAAAAGTGCTGATTCTCTAGGGTACAGTGATTCAAGTAAGTTTGGCAACCATTGAGCTAGTTTAATATATGTGCTGGCTGTCATACCCAATGAACAGCAGCACCGCTCTGCTTCGCTGACCTTGCCACAGCATAGGACACCGCGCTCAGCTTGCCTGTCTTCTATAAGCCCACCCCCAGATTCCGGTAGGCTACTTTCCCTGGAATCTGAGGGTGGGTTTATAAAAGATAGAATAGCAAAAAAAGAAAAGGGTTGTCTCTTTTGCTGGCGCACTGAAGAGTTATTTAGTTGTATTAAAAATTAACTTTTATTAAATGTCAATAAATTTAAAAGGAAACCGCCAAGGTGAAATATATACTACATACAAAACATACAAAGATACAATAAACAATTAATTAAAATTATGCACGCGCTGCATGTGTGTGCTCTGTGTGTGATCTAAATTGATCATAGGTGTCCTCCTGGAGGAATGCTTGGTGGTAGATATATCGGGTGGTACTTGTCCCCTTGCCCCTACTGAAAGGAGTCGTGTGGGTGACCAATCACTATACTGTGGTTGGCTCCTCTATGTTATCACGGCTCTGTCAGTCTATGTGAGACTTTCTCTTGGTCTATATGTCAATACGCTGGTATTGTATATGGACAAATGGCAGTTCTTTACATATAATAACTCCTAATACGTCAGGGATTGGTTGTGGGTGCAGGTTAATTAATTCTGACGGAGTATAATTTCCGTATATTACACAGTGAAATTTGTGCGGGTGGTACTTGTCCCCTTGCCCCTACTGAAAGGAGTCGTGTGGGTGACCAATCACTATACTGTGGTTGGCTCCTCTATGTTATCACGGCTCTGTCAGTCTATGTGAGACTTTCTCTTGGTCTATATGTCAATACGCTGGTATTGTATATGGACAAATGGCAGTTCTTTACATATAATAACTCCTAATACGTCAGGGATTGGTTGTGGGTGCAGGTTAATTAATTCTGACGGAGTATAATTTCCGTATATTACACAGTGAAATTTGTGCGGGTACACCTACACCTGTCGCTATTGTCCCCTTTTAATAGGTACCTATTAAAAGGGGACAATAGCGACAGGTGTAGGTGTACCCGCACAAATTTCACTGTGTAATATACGGAAATTATACTCCGTCAGAATTAATTAACCTGCACCCACAACCAATCCCTGACGTATTAGGAGTTATTATATGTAAAGAACTGCCATTTGTCCATATACAATACCAGCGTATTGACATATAGACCAAGAGAAAGTCTCACATAGACTGACAGAGCCGTGATAACATAGAGGAGCCAACCACAGTATAGTGATTGGTCACCCACACGACTCCTTTCAGTAGGGGCAAGGGGACAAGTACCACCCGCACAAATTTCACTGTGTAATATACGGAAATTATACTCCGTCAGAATTAATTAACCTGCACCCACAACCAATCCCTGACGTATTAGGAGTTATTATATGTAAAGAACTGCCATTTGTCCATATACAATACCAGCGTATTGACATATAGACCAAGAGAAAGTCTCACATAGACTGACAGAGCCGTGATAACATAGAGGAGCCAACCACAGTATAGTGATTGGTCACCCACACGACTCCTTTCAGTAGGGGCAAGGGGACAAGTACCACCCGATATATCTACCACCAAGCATTCCTCCAGGAGGACACCTATGATCAATTTAGATCACACACAGAGCACACACATGCAGCGCGTGCATAATTTTAATTAATTGTTTATTGTATCTTTGTATGTTTTGTATGTAGTATATATTTCACCTTGGCGGTTTCCTTTTAAATTTATTGACATTTAATAAAAGTTAATTTTTAATACAACTAAATAACTCTTCAGTGCGCCAGCAAAAGAGACAACCCTTTTCTTTTTTTGCTATTGTACCACATTCTTGTCTCTGGCAGCACCCCCAACCAATGTATTGGTAATCACAACTAAGTATTCACCACTTGGGGCCAACACTCGAAAACCTACTATACTCTTGTGCAGAACTATTCCCCATTCCCCTTTTCCTTGTTCAAGTTTTTATAAAAGATAGACAAGCTGAGCGCTGTGTTCCGTGCTACAGCAGGTCAGTGAAACACGGTTACGGTATAGATGATAGACAATGTCTAGGTTGGCAGTCACTAGGTCGACACAAGCTTATGGTCGACATAGGCAAGGTCAATAGTTAAAAGGCTGGTACTGTATAAGGGTTACATGATTTTTTTGGTGTCTATGTAATCATACATCGACATGGAGACCATATATGTACCGCTTTGCTCGCCATACTATTATATTCCCACTTTATGCCCACTTGGATAGTAAAGTATGAAAATCCACCTTTTTTTCTGAAAAAAAATCATGAAAACCTCATGTCGACCATAAGTCACTAATCACTGTCCAAGGTGTCCATCTAGTCACTGTCGAACCATTAGTGGTCAACCTAGTGACCGTTGACCTAGACATTGTCTATCCACTGACCGGATACCCTGAAAAACACGGTGCTGCGGATCACTGGGTATGGTTGTCAGCACATATATATATATATATATATATATATAAAACATACAACATTACATGTACATATGCTAACTGACTCCCCCATGCAATGTGTGGTCGGTACTCCAAATCAGGGACAGCAGCAGCCACTGCTCCTCGATCACCTTCCCCTGTAAGCTCATGACCCACCTGCTGCCTCTGCACCAAATGCATCTCCCTCCATTAGCCATTTTTGCATACACTCCAGGAACAAAAGGGAGGCTCCCGAAGGTTGGGTAGCCCTCCCAGCCCCTTGGGGCAATAGACAAGTTTCCTGGGTCATGCCGCACAGGCCCCACCCCCAGGTAGCCCCTGCACCTGGCCATCGAATATTAAAATGGATAGATGCAAAAAAAAAAAACATGTAGTAGTCAGGGGCGCCTGTTGGCGCCCCTGACTATTACATACATAATAACACCTTTCCTACATCCACTCCTCCAAAATCTTATTTTCTATATGACATTAGTTTTATTATTTTATTGAAAAATGTTTCTTTTTATTCATAAGGATAAAATTATGAGATATACTGTTGCAGTAATGGAGATCCAAATAACAAGATATGAAAAGATCAAATATAAATCAAATTAAACCTTTATTCTATAACTTTTAGTGTAAAACAACGTAAACTTCATTAACTATATAAAGAGGGACAAACTGTCAGCAAGGCACTGGTAGAGTTCTCTCACAATAGCTTGTGATGTCACAATAGCTAGTGATGTCACGATGGAACTTGGAGGGTAAAAAAAAAAGCAGCGCACTGCACAGAGAGCATTATTGTTGCAGAGTCACGGGACATAGAAGCAGCTCTGACAGATTTTGTCTTATTATCTTCTCAAACCATGGCGGAAATACCCTGCAACGTAGCGGTATACAGTACCTTATGTTTGGATGACCAAAAGATCGACTTGGTTTATTCAGTTTCAAAGCGAGTATGTGATGATGGTGAAATAATTCACCCAGGAGATCTACAAGAGGACCAACTGATGGTGACTATCAGGGATGGCTCTACAGAGATTGAAATGGTTGGTGCTCCAAAAGCATGGAGCTATGATCGTTATTTAGGCTGGATAGAAGAGGCACATAACTATAGTGCCATGTGGACGCTCACAGAAAGTCTACTGCCTCATACTGTCAGCACGGACGTGACTGGCGATGATAGGAGTGACAGAGAAAGGAGCGTACAGCTGGAGGAAAACATACAAGAGACTCCAAATGACGACATGATGGACGCATTACAGCTCAGAAGAGAAGTGGAGGAGGAAATAAAAAACAAAGAAGCTGAACTTAGAGAACTCCATCAAGTGAAGGAAAGTTTAAATGACATTCTAAAAGAAAAGACCCCACGCTCAGGCTGGCGAGGCTTCGTCAGCAGCATTAGAGGGTCAGTGCGCAATATATTCAGAAGACGCAGCAGCACTTATTTCCTCACTACAGAGGGTGAAGCAGGCCCACAGGCTGAGACAGACATTAATCAATGTCTGGGAATGACATATTCCCAGCTCCTATACTAGATCAGATTTGTCCGTGGGATAGGCTGAGCTCATCTAGGTGCACACATTCCACACCTGAGAGATGAGCATTGAAGTCGCAAGGCTGAGCTCATCTAGGTGCAGACATTCCACACCTGAGAGATGAGCATTGAAGTCGCAAGGCTGAGCTCATCTAGGTGCAGACATTCCACACCTGAGAGATGAGCATTGAAGCCCCTGCCCCTTACACACCCTCTGCTGCACCACATTATCCTGGAACAGAGATTCAACACCTGAGATCATCACATACAGCACCTGGGGATTAGGGCTACTGGCGAAACCCCATTAAAAAAAACGACACAGTGCAGCCACCTCATGGGTGTGTTGGAAGAGCTGCTAATTATTTATAAAATGTTGACAGTTACATCTAACTTGTTGATAACTTATAATACCAAAAAATCAGTCGCAGTTCCGATATGTCAATTAGTACCAAAATTAAAACAATAACACCAAATAAATGAATTATGATGATCACACCGAAGATTTGGTAGTGCAGCTCCCAGAAGTAATTGGAATAGATTACTTGCAGAAATAGTTTTAAAAGGACAGAGAGTGCAAAACCAAAATCTAAATATTTGTTATAGGTTTATTAACCAGTAAAAAACAATTCGAATATGCATTTGTAAATATATACAATAAAATACATTTATTACTCACTGGTGCCCATCTATTTAAGAGTGTGACTCTGTTAAATAAAATAAATAATGTATTTTATTGTATATATTTACAAATGCATATTTTAATTGTTTTTTACTGGTTAATAAACCTATAACAAATATTCAGATTTCGGTTTTGCACTCTCTTTCTTTTTAAAAATATTGTTGGTAACTTAATAACCTGAATATTTAAACCCAGGCAACGCTGGCTACTTCAGCTAGTGCAGTGATTCCCAACAGTGGTTCCCTTGAGTGCCACCTGACTCCTGCAGGGGTGTCGTCTTGCAGTAGGTTGGTGGTCAAGTTCCAAATCTAATTATTCATGGTTAAAACTATTGGCAAAACCAGCGCTAGTGGCTGCCAATGATAAAACATGTGGACAAAAAGATGCACAACTATCAACCACAACAGAACTAAATAATGACAGGTAGGCAAAATTTACTTCATTTAATATTTTTCCCAAATTTGTCAATAAAAACAGCTTTTATCCTAGGGATGCCATAAACAAAAGTGCTGATTCTCTAGGGTACAGTGATTCAAGTAAGTTTGGCAACCATTGAGCTAGTTTAATATATGTGCTGGCTGTCATACCCAATGAACAGCAGCACCGCTCTGCTTCGCTGACCTTGCCACAGCATAGGACACCGCGCTCAGCTTGCCTGTCTTCTATAAGCCCACCCCCAGATTCCGGTAGGCTACTTTCCCTGGAATCTGAGGGTGGGTTTATAAAAGATAGACAAGCTGAGCGCTGTGTTCCGTGCTACAGCAGGTCAGTGAAACACAGTTACGGTATAGATGATAGACAATGTCTAGGTTGGCAGTCACTAGGTCGACACAAGCTTATGGTCGACATAGGCAAGGTCAATAGTTAAAAGGCTGGTACTGTATAAGGGTTACATGATTTTTTTGGTGTCTATGTAATCATACATCGACATGGAGACCATATATGTACCGCTTTGCTCGCCATACTATTATATTCCCACTTTATGCCCACTTGGATAGTAAAGTATGAAAATCCACCTTTTTTTCTGAAAAAAATCATGAAAACCTCATGTCGACCATAAGTCACTAATCACTGTCCAAGGTGTCCATCTAGTCACTGTCGAACCATTAGTGGTCAACCTAGTGACCGTTGACCTAGACATTGTCTATCAACTGACCGGATACCCTGAAAAACACGGTGCTGCGGATCACTGGGTATGGTTGTCAGCACATATATATATATATATATATATATATAAAACATACAACATTACATGTACATATGCTAACTGGCTCCCCCATGCAATGTGTGGTCGGTACTCCAAATCAGGGACAGCAGCAGCCACTGCTCCTCGATCACCTTCCCCTGTAAGCTCATGGCCCACCTGCTGCCTCTGCACCAAATGCATCTCCCTCCATTAGCCATTCTTGCATACACTCCAGGAACAACCGGGAGGCTTCCGAAGGTTGGGTAGCCCTCCCAGCCCCTTGGGGCAATAGACAAGTTTCCTGGGTCATGCCGCACAGGCCCCACCCTAGGTAGCCCCTGCACCTGGCCATCGAATATTAAAATGGATAGATGCAAAAAAAAAAAAACATGTAGTAGTCAGGGGCGCCTGTTGGCGCCCCTGACTATTACATACATAATAACACCTTTCCTACATCCACTCCTCCAAAATCTTATTTTCTATATGACATTAGTTTTATTATTTTATTGAAAAATGTTTCTTTTTATTCATAAGGATAAAATTATGAGATATACTGTTGCAGTAATGGAGATCCAAATAACAAGATATGAAAAGATCAAATATAAATCAAATTAAACCTTTATTCTATAACTTTTAGTGTAAAACAACGTAAACTTCATTAACTATATAAAGAGGGACAAACTGTCAGCAAGGCACTGGTAGAATTCTCTCACAATAGCTTGTGATGTCACAATAGCTAGTGATGTCACGATGGAACTTGGAGGGTAAAAAAAAAAGCAGCGCACTGCACAGAGAGCATTATTGTTGCAGAGTCACGGGACATAGAAGCAGCTCTGACAGATTTTGTCTTATTATCTTCTCAAACCATGGCGGAAATACCCTGCAACGTAGCGGTATACAGTACCTTATGTTTGGATGACCAAAAGATCGACTTGGTTTATTCAGTTTCAAAGCGAGTATGTGATGATGGTGAAATAATTCACCCAGGAGATCTACAAGAGGACCAACTGATGGTGACTATCAGGGATGGCTCTACAGAGATTGAAATGGTTGGTGCTCCAAAAGCATGGAGCTATGATCGTTATTTAGGCTGGATAGAAGAGGCACATAACTATAGTGCCATGTGGACGCTCACAGAAAGTCTACTGCCTCATACTGTCAGCACGGACGTGACTGGCGATGATAGGAGTGACAGAGAAAGGAGCGTACAGCTGGAGGAAAACATACAAGAGACTCCAAATGACGACATGATGGACGCATTACAGCTCAGAAGAGAAGTGGAGGAGGAAATAAAAAACAAAGAAGCTGAACTTAGAGAACTCCATCAAGTGAAGGAAAGTTTAAATGACATTCTAAAAGAAAAGACCCCACGCTCAGGCTGGCAAGGCTTCGTCAGCAGCATTAGAGGGTCAGTGCGCAATATATTCAGAAGACGCAGCAGCACTTATTTCCTCACTACAGAGGGTGAAGCAGGCCCACAGGCTGAGACAGACATTAATCAATGTCTGGGAATGACATATTCCCAGCTCCTATACTAGATCAGATTTGTCCGTGGGATAGGCTGAGCTCATCTAGGTGCACACATTCCACACCTGAGAGATGAGCATTGAAGTCGCAAGGCTGAGCTCATCTAGGTGCAGACATTCCACACCTGAGAGATGAGCATTGAAGTCGCAAGGCTGAGCTCATCTAGGTGCAGACATTCCACACCTGAGAGATGAGCATTGAAGCCCCTGCCCCTTACACACCCTCTGCTGCACCACATTATCCTGGAACAGAGATTCAACACCTGAGATCATCACATACAGCACCTGGGGATTAGGGCTACTGGCGAAACCCCATTAAAAAAAACGACACAGTGCAGCCACCTCATGGGTGTGTTGGAAGAGCTGCTAATTATTTATAAAATGTTGACAGTTACATCTAACTTGTTGATAACTTATAATACCAAAAAATCAGTCGCAGTTCCGATATGTCAATTAGTACCAAAATTAAAACAATAACACCAAATAAATGAATTATGATGATCACACCGAAGATTTGGTAGTGCAGCTCCCAGAAGTAATTGGAATAGATTACTTGCAGAAATAGTTTTAAAAGGACAGAGAGTGCAAAACCAAAATCTAAATATTTGTTATAGGTTTATTAACCAGTAAAAAACAATTCGAATATGCATTTGTAAATATATACAATAAAATACATTTATTACTCACTGGTGCCCATCTATTTAAGAGTGTGACTCTGTTAAATAAAATAAATAATGTATTTTATTGTATATATTTACAAATGCATATTTTAATTGTTTTTTACTGGTTAATAAACCTATAACAAATATTCAGATTTCGGTTTTGCGCTCTCTTTCTTTTTAAAAATATTGTTGGTAACTTAATAACCTGAATATTTAAACCCAGGCAACGCTGGCTACTTCAGCTAGTGCAGTGATTCCCAACAGTGGTTCCCTTGAGTGCCACCTGACTCCTGCAGGGGTGTCGTCTTGCAGTAGGTTGGTGGTCAAGTTCCAAATCTAATTATTCATGGTTAAAACTATTGGCAAAACCAGCGCTAGTGGCTGCCAATGATAAAACATGTGGACAAAAAGATGCACAACTATCAACCACAACAGAACTAAATAATGACAGGTAGGCAAAATTTACTTCATTTAATATTTTTCCCAAATTTGTCAATAAAAACAGCTTTTATCCTAGGGATGCCATAAACAAAAGTGCTGATTCTCTAAGGTACAGTGATTCAAGTAAGTTTGGCAACCATTGAGCTAGTTTAATATATGTGCTGGCTGTCATACCCAATGAACAGCAGCACCGCTCTGCTTCGCTGACCTTGCCACAGCATAGGACACCGCGCTCAGCTTGCCTGTCTTCTATAAGCCCACCCCCAGATTCCGGTAGGCTACTTTCCCTGGAATCTGAGGGTGGGTTTATAAAAGATAGACAAGCTGAGCGCTGTGTTCCGTGCTACAGCAGGTCAGTGAAACACGGTTACGGTATAGATGATAGACAATGTCTAGGTTGGCAGTCACTAGGTCGACACAAGCTTATGGTCGACATAGGCAAGGTCAATAGTTAAAAGGCTGGTACTGTATAAGGGTTACATGATTTTTTTGGTGTCTATGTAATCATACATCGACATGGAGACCATATATGTACCGCTTTGCTCGCCATACTATTATATTCCCACTTTATGCCCACTTGGATAGTAAAGTATGAAAATCCACCTTTTTTTCTGAAAAAAATCATGAAAACCTCATGTCGACCATAAGTCACTAATCACTGTCCAAGGTGTCCATCTAGTCACTGTCGAACCATTAGTGGTCAACCTAGTGACCGTTGACCTAGACATTGTCTATCCACTGACCGGATACCCTGAAAAACACGGTGCTGCGGATCACTGGGTATGGTTGTCAGCACATATATATATATATATAAAACATACAACATTACATGTACATATGCTAACTGGCTCCCCCATGCAATGTGTGGTCGGTACTCCAAATCAGGGACAGCAGCAGCCACTGCTCCTCGATCACCTTCCCCTGTAAGCTCATGGCCCACCTGCTGCCTCTGCACCAAATGCATCTCCCTCCATTAGCCATTCTTGCATACACTCCAGGAACAACCGGGAGGCTTCCGAAGGTTGGGTAGCCCTCCCAGCCCCTTGGGGCAATAGACAAGTTTCCTGGGTCATGCCGCACAGGCCCCACCCCCAGGTAGCCCCTGCACCTGGCCATCGAATATTAAAATGGATAGATGCAAAAAAAAAAAAAACATGTAGTAGTCAGGGGCGCCTGTTGGCGCCCCTGACTATTACATACATAATAACACCTTTCCTACATCCACTCCTCCAAAATCTTATTTTCTATATGACATTAGTTTTATTATTTTATTGAAAAATGATTCTTTTTATTCATAAGGATAAAATTATGAGATATACTGTTGCAGTAATGGAGATCCAAATAACAAGATATGAAAAGATCAAATATAAATCAAATTAAACCTTTATTCTATAACTTTTAGTGTAAAACAACGTAAACTTCATTAACTATATAAAGAGGGACAAACTGTCAGCAAGGCACTGGTAGAATTCTCTCACAATAGCTTGTGATGTCACAATAGCTAGTGATGTCACGATGGAACTTGGAGGGTAAAAAAAAAAGCAGCGCACTGCACAGAGAGCATTATTGTTGCAGAGTCACGGGACATAGAAGCAGCTCTGACAGATTTTGTCTTATTATCTTCTCAAACCATGGCGGAAATACCCTGCAACGTAGCGGTATACAGTACCTTATGTTTGGATGACCAAAAGATCGACTTGGTTTATTCAGTTTCAAAGCGAGTATGTGATGATGGTGAAATAATTCACCCAGGAGATCTACAAGAGGACCAACTGATGGTGACTATCAGGGATGGCTCTACAGAGATTGAAATGGTTGGTGCTCCAAAAGCATGGAGCTATGATCGTTATTTAGGCTGGATAGAAGAGGCACATAACTATAGTGCCATGTGGACGCTCACAGAAAGTCTACTGCCTCATACTGTCAGCACGGACGTGACTGGCGATGATAGGAGTGACAGAGAAAGGAGCGTACAGCTGGAGGAAAACATACAAGAGACTCCAAATGACGACATGATGGACGCATTACAGCTCAGAAGAGAAGTGGAGGAGGAAATAAAAAACAAAGAAGCTGAACTTAGAGAACTCCATCAAGTGAAGGAAAGTTTAAATGACATTCTAAAAGAAAAGACCCCACGCTCAGGCTGGCGAGGCTTCGTCAGCAGCATTAGAGGGTCAGTGCGCAATATATTCAGAAGACGCAGCAGCACTTATTTCCTCACTACAGAGGGTGAAGCAGGCCCACAGGCTGAGACAGACATTAATCAATGTCTGGGAATGACATATTCCCAGCTCCTATACTAGATCAGATTTGTCCGTGGGATAGGCTGAGCTCATCTAGGTGCACACATTCCACACCTGAGAGATGAGCATTGAAGTCGCAAGGCTGAGCTCATCTAGGTGCAGACATTCCACACCTGAGAGATAAGCATTGAAGTCGCAAGGCTGAGCTCATCTAGGTGCAGACATTCCACACCTGAGAGATGAGCATTGAAGCCCCTGCCCCTTACACACCCTCTGCTGCACCACATTATCCTGGAACAGAGATTCAACACCTGAGATCATCACATACAGCACCTGGGGATTAGGGCTACTGGCGAAACCCCATTAAAAAAAACGACACAGTGCAGCCACCTCATGGGTGTGTTGGAAGAGCTGCTAATTATTTATAAAATGTTGACAGTTACATCTAACTTGTTGATAACTTATAATACCAAAAAATCAGTCGCAGTTCCGATATGTCAATTAGTACCAAAATTAAAACAATAACACCAAATAAATGAATTATGATGATCACACCGAAGATTTGGTAGTGCAGCTCCCAGAAGTAATTGGAATAGATTACTTGCAGAAATAGTTTTAAAAGGACAGAGAGTGCAAAACCAAAATCTAAATATTTGTTATAGGTTTATTAACCAGTAAAAAACAATTCGAATATGCATTTGTAAATATATACAATAAAATACATTTATTACTCACTGGTGCCCATCTATTTAAGAGTGTGACTCTGTTAAATAAAATAAATAATGTATTTTATTGTATATATTTACAAATGCATATTTTAATTGTTTTTTACTGGTTAATAAACCTATAACAAATATTCAGATTTCGGTTTTGCGCTCTCTTTCTTTTTAAAAATATTGTTGGTAACTTAATAACCTGAATATTTAAACCCAGGCAACGCTGGCTACTTCAGCTAGTGCAGTGATTCCCAACAGTGGTTCCCTTGAGTGCCACCTGACTCCTGCAGGGGTGTCGTCTTGCAGTAGGTTGGTGGTCAAGTTCCAAATCTAATTATTCATGGTTAAAACTATTGGCAAAACCAGCGCTAGTGGCTGCCAATGATAAAACATGTGGACAAAAAGATGCACAACTATCAACCACAACAGAACTAAATAATGACAGGTAGGCAAAATTTACTTCATTTAATATTTTTCCCAAATTTGTCAATAAAAACAGCTTTTATCCTAGGGATGCCATAAACAAAAGTGCTGATTCTCTAGGGTACAGTGATTCAAGTAAGTTTGGCAACCATTGAGCTAGTTTAATATATGTGCTGGCTGTCATACCCAATGAACAGCAGCACCGCTCTGCTTCGCTGACCTTGCCACAGCATAGGACACCGCGCTCAGCTTGCCTGTCTTCTATAAGCCCACCCCCAGATTCCGGTAGGCTACTTTCCCTGGAATCTGAGGGTGGGTTTATAAAAGATAGACAAGCTGAGCGCTGTGTTCCGTGCTACAGCAGGTCAGTGAAACACGGTTACGGTATAGATGATAGACAATGTCTAGGTTGGCAGTCACTAGGTCGACACAAGCTTATGGTCGACATAGGCAAGGTCAATAGTTAAAAGGCTGGTACTGTATAAGGGTTACATGATTTTTTTGGTGTCTATGTAATCATACATCGACATGGAGACCATATATGTACCGCTTTGCTCGCCATACTATTATATTCCCACTTTATGCCCACTTGGATAGTAAAGTATGAAAATCCACCTTTTTTTCTGAAAAAAATCATGAAAACCTCATGTCGACCATAAGTCACTAATCACTGTCCAAGGTGTCCATCTAGTCACTGTCGAACCATTAGTGGTCAACCTAGTGACCGTTGACTTAGACATTGTCTATCCACTGACCGGATACCCTGAAAAACACGGTGCTGCGGATCACTGGGTATGGTTGTCAGCACATATATATATATATATATATAAAAAATACAACATTACATGTACATATGCTAACTGGCTCCCCCATGCAATGTGTGGTCGGTACTCCAAATCAGGGACAGCAGCAGCCACTGCTCCTCGATCACCTTCCCCTGTAAGCTCATGACCCACCTGCTGCCTCTGCACCAAATGCATCTCCCTCCATTAGCCATTCTTGCATACACTCCAGGAACAACCGGGAGGCTTCCGAAGGTTGGGTAGCCCTCCCAGCCCCTTGGGGCAATAGACAAGTTTCCTGGGTCATGCCGCACAGGCCCCACCCCCAGGTAGCCCCTGCACCTGGCCATCGAATATTAAAATGGATAGATGCAAAAAAAAAAAAAACATGTAGTAGTCAGGGGCGCCTGTTGGCGCCCCTGACTATTACATACATAATAACACCTTTCCTACATCCACTCCTCCAAAATCTTATTTTCTATATGACATTAGTTTTATTATTTTATTGAAAAATGTTTCTTTTTATTCATAAGGATAAAATTATGAGATATACTGTTGCAGTAATGGAGATCCAAATAACAAGATATGAAAAGATCAAATATAAATCAAATTAAACCTTTATTCTATAACTTTTAGTGTAAAACAACGTAAACTTCATTAACTATATAAAGAGGGACAAACTGTCAGCAAGGCACTGGTAGAATTCTCTCACAATAGCTTGTGATGTCACAATAGCTAGTGATGTCACGATGGAACTTGGAGGGTAAAAAAAAAGCAGCGCACTGCACAGAGAGCATTATTGTTGCAGAGTCACGGGACATAGAAGCAGCTCTGACAGATTTTGTCTTATTATCTTCTCAAACCATGGCGGAAATACCCTGCAACGTAGCGGTATACAGTACCTTATGTTTGGATGACCAAAAGATCGACTTGGTTTATTCAGTTTCAAAGCGAGTATGTGATGATGGTGAAATAATTCACCCAGGAGATCTACAAGAGGACCAACTGATGGTGACTATCAGGGATGGCTCTACAGAGATTGAAATGGTTGGTGCTCCAAAAGCATGGAGCTATGATCGTTATTTAGGCTGGATAGAAGAGGCACATAACTATAGTGCCATGTGGACGCTCACAGAAAGTCTACTGCCTCATACTGTCAGCACGGACGTGACTGGCGATGATAGGAGTGACAGAGAAAGGAGCGTACAGCTGGAGGAAAACATACAAGAGACTCCAAATGACGACATGATGGACGCAATACAGCTCAGAAGAGAAGTGGAGGAGGAAATAAAAAACAAAGAAGCTGAACTTAGAGAACTCCATCAAGTGAAGGAAAGTTTAAATGACATTCTAAAAGAAAAGACCCCACGCTCAGGCTGGCGAGGCTTCGTCAGCAGCATTAGAGGGTCAGTGCGCAATATATTCAGAAGACGCAGCAGCACTTATTTCCTCACTACAGAGGGTGAAGCAGGCCCACAGGCTGAGACAGACATTAATCAATGTCTGGGAATGACATATTCCCAGCTCCTATACTAGATCAGATTTGTCCGTGGGATAGGCTGAGCTCATCTAGGTGCACACATTCCACACCTGAGAGATGAGCATTGAAGTCGCAAGGCTGAGCTCATCTAGGTGCAGACATTCCACACCTGAGAGATGAGCATTGAAGTCGCAAGGCTGAGCTCATCTAGGTGCAGACATTCCACACCTGAGAGATGAGCATTGAAGCCCCTGCCCCTTACACACCCTCTGCTGCACCACATTATCCTGGAACAGAGATTCAACACCTGAGATCATCACATACAGCACCTGGGGATTAGGGCTACTGGCGAAACCCCATTAAAAAAAACGACACAGTGCAGCCACCTCATGGGTGTGTTGGAAGAGCTGCTAATTATTTATAAAATGTTGACAGTTACATCTAACTTGTTGATAACTTATAATACCAAAAAATCAGTCGCAGTTCCGATATGTCAATTAGTACCAAAATTAAAACAATAACACCAAATAAATGAATTATGATGATCACACCGAAGATTTGGTAGTGCAGCTCCCAGAAGTAATTGGAATAGATTACTTGCAGAAATAGTTTTAAAAGGACAGAGAGTGCAAAACCAAAATCTAAATATTTGTTATAGGTTTATTAACCAGTAAAAAACAATTTGAATATGCATTTGTAAATATATACAATAAAATACATTTATTACTCACTGGTGCCCATCTATTTAAGAGTGTGACTCTGTTAAATAAAATAAATAATGTATTTTATTGTATATATTTACAAATGCATATTTTAATTGTTTTTTTACTGGTTAATAAACCTATAACAAATATTCAGATTTCGGTTTTGCACTCTCTTTCTTTTTAAAAATATTGTTGGTAACTTAATAACCTGAATATTTAAACCCAGGCAACGCTGGCTACTTCAGCTAGTGCAGTGATTCCCAACAGTGGTTCCCTTGAGTGCCACCTGACTCCTGCAGGGGTGTCGTCTTGCAGTAGGTTGGTGGTCAAGTTCCAAATCTAATTATTCATGGTTAAAACTATTGGCAAAACCAGCGCTAGTGGCTGCCAATGATAAAACATGTGGACAAAAAGATGCACAACTATCAACCACAACAGAACTAAATAATGACAGGTAGGCAAAATTTACTTCATTTAATATTTTTCCCAAATTTGTCAATAAAAACAGCTTTTATCCTAGGGATGCCATAAACAAAAGTGCTGATTCTCTAGGGTACAGTGATTCAAGTAAGTTTGGCAACCATTGAGCTAGTTTAATATATGTGCTGGCTGTCATACCCAATGAACAGCAGCACCGCTCTGCTTCGCTGACCTTGCCACAGCATAGGACACCGCGCTCAGCTTGCCTGTCTTCTATAAGCCCACCCCCAGATTCCGGTAGGCTACTTTCCCTGGAATCTGAGGGTGGGTTTATAAAAGATAGACAAGCTGAGCGCTGTGTTCCGTGCTACAGCAGGTCAGTGAAACACGGTTACGGTATAGATGATAGACAATGTCTAGGTTGGCAGTCACTAGGTCGACACAAGCTTATGGTCGACATAGGCAAGGTCAATAGTTAAAAGGCTGGTACTGTATAAGGGTTACATGATTTTTTTGGTGTCTATGTAATCATACATCGACATGGAGACCATATATGTACCGCTTTGCTCGCCATACTATTATATTCCCACTTTATGCCCACTTGGATAGTAAAGTATGAAAATCCACCTTTTTTTCTGAAAAAAATCATGAAAACCTCATGTCGACCATAAGTCACTAATCACTGTCCAAGGTGTCCATCTAGTCACTGTCGAACCATTAGTGGTCAACCTAGTGACCGTTGACCTAGACATTGTCTATCCACTGACCGGATACCCTGAAAAACACGGTGCTGCGGATCACTGGGTATGGTTGTCAGCACATATATATATATATATATAAAACATACAACATTACATGTACATATGCTAACTGGCTCCCCCATGCAATGTGTGGTCGGTACTCCAAATCAGGGACAGCAGCAGCCACTGCTCCTCGATCACCTTCCCCTGTAAGCTCATGACCCACCTGCTGCCTCTGCACCAAATGCATCTCCCTCCATTAGCCATTCTTGCATACACTCCAGGAACAACCGGGAGGCTCCCGAAGGTTGGGTAGCCCTCCCAGCCCCTTGGGGCAATAGACAAGTTTCCTGGGTCATGCCGCACAGGCCCCACCCCCAGGTAGCCCCTGCACCTGGCCATCGAATATTAAAATGGATAGATGCAAAAAAAAAAAACATGTAGTAGTCAGGGGCGCCTGTTGGCGCCCCTGACTATTACATACATAATAACACCTTTCCTACATCCACTCCTCCAAAATCTTATTTTCTATATGACATTAGTTTTATTATTTTATTGAAAAATGTTTCTTTTTATTCATAAGGATAAAATTATGAGATATACTGTTGCAGTAATGGAGATCCAAATAACAAGATATGAAAAGATCAAATATAAATCAAATTAAACCTTTATTCTATAACTTTTAGTGTAAAACAACGTAAACTTCATTAACTATATAAAGAGGGACAAACTGTCAGCAAGGCACTGGTAGAGTTCTCTCACAATAGCTTGTGATGTCACAATAGCTAGTGATGTCACGATGGAACTTGGAGGGTAAAAAAAAAGCAGCGCACTGCACAGAGAGCATTATTGTTGCAGAGTCACGGGACATAGAAGCAGCTCTGACAGATTTTGTCTTATTATCTTCTCAAACCATGGCGGAAATACCCTGCAACGTAGCGGTATACAGTACCTTATGTTTGGATGACCAAAAGATTGACTTGGTTTATTCAGTTTCAAAGCGAGTATGTGATGATGGTGAAATAATTCACCCAGGAGATCTACAAGAGGACCAACTGATGGTGACTATCAGGGATGGCTCTACAGAGATTGAAATGGTTGGTGCTCCAAAAGCATGGAGCTATGATCGTTATTTAGGCTGGATAGAAGAGGCACATAACTATAGTGCCATGTGGACGCTCACAGAAAGTCTACTGCCTCATACTGTCAGCACGGACGTGACTGGCGATGATAGGAGTGACAGAGAAAGGAGCGTACAGCTGGAGGAAAACATACAAGAGACTCCAAATGACGACATGATGGACGCATTACAGCTCAGAAGAGAAGTGGAGGAGGAAATAAAAAACAAAGAAGCTGAACTTAGAGAACTCCATCAAGTGAAGGAAAGTTTAAATGACATTCTAAAAGAAAAGACCCCACGCTCAGGCTGGCGAGGCTTCGTCAGCAGCATTAGAGGGTCAGTGCGCAATATATTCAGAAGACGCAGCAGCACTTATTTCCTCACTACAGAGGGTGAAGCAGGCCCACAGGCTGAGACAGACATTAATCAATGTCTGGGAATGACATATTCCCAGCTCCTATACTAGATCAGATTTGTCCGTGGGATAGGCTGAGCTCATCTAGGTGCACACATTCCACACCTGAGAGATGAGCATTGAAGTCGCAAGGCTGAGCTCATCTAGGTGCAGACATTCCACACCTGAGAGATGAGCATTGAAGTCGCAAGGCTGAGCTCATCTAGGTGCAGACATTCCACACCTGAGAGATGAGCATTGAAGCCCCTGCCCCTTACACACCCTCTGCTGCATCACATTATCCTGGAACAGAGATTCAACACCTGAGATCATCACATACAGCACCTGGGGATTAGGGCTACTGGCGAAACCCCATTAAAAAAAACGACACAGTGCAGCCACCTCATGGGTGTGTTGGAAGAGCTGCTAATTATTTATAAAATGTTGACAGTTACATCTAACTTGTTGATAACTTATAATACCAAAAAATCAGTCGCAGTTCCGATATGTCAATTAGTACCAAAATTAAAACAATAACACCAAATAAATGAATTATGATGATCACACCGAAGATTTGGTAGTGCAGCTCCCAGAAGTAATTGGAATAGATTACTTGCAGAAATAGTTTTAAAAGGACAGAGAGTGCAAAACCAAAATCTAAATATTTGTTATAGGTTTATTAACCAGTAAAAAACAATTCGAATATGCATTTGTAAATATATACAATAAAATACATTTATTACTCACTGGTGCCCATCTATTTAAGAGTGTGACTCTGTTAAATAAAATAAATAATGTATTTTATTGTATATATTTACAAATGCATATTTTAATTGTTTTTTACTGGTTAATAAACCTATAACAAATATTCAGATTTCGGTTTTGCGCTCTCTTTCTTTTTAAAAATATTGTTGGTAACTTAATAACCTGAATATTTAAACCCAGGCAACGCTGGCTACTTCAGCTAGTGCAGTGATTCCCAACAGTGGTTCCCTTGAGTGCCACCTGACTCCTGCAGGGGTGTCGTCTTGCAGTAGGTTGGTGGTCAAGTTCCAAATCTAATTATTCATGGTTAAAACTATTGGCAAAACCAGCGCTAGTGGCTGCCAATGATAAAACATGTGGACAAAAAGATGCACAACTATCAACCACAACAGAACTAAATAATGACAGGTAGGCAAAATTTACTTCATTTAATATTTTTCCCAAATTTGTCAATAAAAACAGCTTTTATCCTAGGGATGCCATAAACAAAAGTGCTGATTCTCTAGGGTACAGTGATTCAAGTAAGTTTGGCAACCATTGAGCTAGTTTAATATATGTGCTGGCTGTCATACCCAATGAACAGCAGCACCGCTCTGCTTCGCTGACCTTGCCACAGCATAGGACACCGCGCTCAGCTTGCCTGTCTTCTATAAGCCCACCCCCAGATTCCGGTAGGCTACTTTCCCTGGAATCTGAGGGTGGGTTTATAAAAGATAGACAAGCTGAGCGCTGTGTTCCGTGCTACAGCAGGTCAGTGAAACACGGTTACGGTATAGATGATAGACAATGTCTAGGTTGGCAGTCACTAGGTCGACACAAGCTTATGGTCGACATAGGCAAGGTCAATAGTTAAAAGGCTGGTACTGTATAAGGGTTACATGATTTTTTTGGTGTCTATGTAATCATACATCGACATGGAGACCATATATGTACCGCTTTGCTCGCCATACTATTATATTCCCACTTTATGCCCACTTGGATAGTAAAGTATGAAAATCCACCTTTTTTTCTGAAAAAAATCATGAAAACCTCATGTCGACCATAAGTCACTAATCACTGTCCAAGGTGTCCATCTAGTCACTGTCGAACCATTAGTGGTCAACCTAGTGACCGTTGACCTAGACATTGTCTATCCACTGACCGGATACCCTGAAAAACACGGTGCTGCGGATCACTGGGTATGGTTGTCAGCACATATATATATATATATATATATATAAAACATACAACATTACATGTACATATGCTAACTGGCTCCCCCATGCAATGTGTGGTCGGTACTCCAAATCAGGGACAGCAGCAGCCACTGCTCCTCGATCACCTTCCCCTGTAAGCTCATGACCCACCTGCTGCCTCTGCACCAAATGCATCTCCCTCCATTAGCCATTCTTGCATACACTCCAGGAACAACCGGGAGGCTTCCGAAGGTTGGGTAGCCCTCCCAGCCCCTTGGGGCAATAGACAAGTTTCCTGGGTCATGCCGCACAGGCCCCACCCCCAGGTAGCCCCTGCACCTGGCCATCGAATATTAAAATGGATAGATGCAAAAAAAAAAAAACATGTAGTAGTCAGGGGCGCCTCTTGGCGCCCCTGACTATTACATACATAATAACACCTTTCCTACATCCACTCCTCCAAAATCTTATTTTCTATATGACATTAGTTTTATTATTTTATTGAAAAATGTTTCTTTTTATTCATAAGGATAAAATTATGAGATATACTGTTGCAGTAATGGAGATCCAAATAACAAGATATGAAAAGATCAAATATAAATCAAATTAAACCTTTATTCTATAACTTTTAGTGTAAAACAACGTAAACTTCATTAACTATATAAAGAGGGACAAACTGTCAGCAAGGCACTGGTAGAATTCTCTCACAATAGCTAGTGATGTCACGATGGAACTTGGAGGGTAAAAAAAAAAGCAGCGCACTGCACAGAGAGCATTATTGTTGCAGAGTCACGGGACATAGAAGCAGCTCTGACAGATTTTGTCTTATTATCTTCTCAAACCATGGCGGAAATACCCTGCAACGTAGCGGTATACAGTACCTTATGTTTGGATGACCAAAAGATCGACTTGGTTTATTCAGTTTCAAAGCGAGTATGTGATGATGGTGAAATAATTCACCCAGGAGATCTACAAGAGGACCAACTGATGGTGACTATCAGGGATGGCTCTACAGAGATTGAGATGGTTGGTGCTCCAAAAGCATGGAGCTATGATCGTTATTTAGGCTGGATAGAAGAGGCACATAACTATAGTGCCATGTGGACGCTCACAGAAAGTCTACTGCCTCATACTGTCAGCACGGACGTGACTGGCGATGATAGGAGTGACAGAGAAAGGAGCGTACAGCTGGAGGAAAACATACAAGAGACTCCAAATGACGACATGATGGACGCATTACAGCTCAGAAGAGAAGTGGAGGAGGAAATAAAAAACAAAGAAGCTGAACTTAGAGAACTCCATCAAGTGAAGGAAAGTTTAAATGACATTCTAAAAGAAAAGACCCCACGCTCAGGCTGGCGAGGCTTCGTCAGCAGCATTAGAGGGTCAGTGCGCAATATATTCAGAAGACGCAGCAGCACTTATTTCCTCACTACAGAGGGTGAAGCAGGCCCACAGGCTGAGACAGACATTAATCAATGTCTGGGAATGACATATTCCCAGCTCCTATACTAGATCAGATTTGTCCGTGGGATAGGCTGAGCTCATCTAGGTGCACACATTCCACACCTGAGAGATGAGCATTGAAGTCGCAAGGCTGAGCTCATCTAGGTGCAGACATTCCACACCTGAGAGATGAGCATTGAAGTCGCAAGGCTGAGCTCATCTAGGTGCAGACATTCCACACCTGAGAGATGAGCATTGAAGCCCCTGCCCCTTACACACCCTCTGCTGCACCACATTATCCTGGAACAGAGATTCAACACCTGAGATCATCACATACAGCACCTGGGGATTAGGGCTACTGGCGAAACCCCATTAAAAAAAACGACACAGTGCAGCCACCTCATGGGTGTGTTGGAAGAGCTGCTAATTATTTATAAAATGTTGACAGTTACATCTAACTTGTTGATAACTTATAATACCAAAAAATCAGTCGCAGTTCCGATATGTCAATTAGTACCAAAATTAAAACAATAACACCAAATAAATTAATTATGATGATCACACCGAAGATTTGGTAGTGCAGCTCCCAGAAGTAATTGGAATAGATTACTTGCAGAAATAGTTTTAAAAGGACAGAGAGTGCAAAACCAAAATCTAAATATTTGTTATAGGTTTATTAACCAGTAAAAAACAATTCGAATATGCATTTGTAAATATATACAATAAAATACATTTATTACTCACTGGTGCCCATCTATTTAAGAGTGTGACTCTGTTAAATAAAATAAATAATGTATTTTATTGTATATATTTACAAATGCATATTTTAATTGTTTTTTACTGGTTAATAAACCTATAACAAATATTCAGATTTCGGTTTTGCGCTCTCTTTCTTTTTAAAAATATTGTTGGTAACTTAATAACCTGAATATTTAAACCCAGGCAACGCTGGCTACTTCAGCTAGTGCAGTGATTCCCAACAGTGGTTCCCTTGAGTGCCACCTGACTCCTGCAGGGGTGTCGTCTTGCAGTAGGTTGGTGGTCAAGTTCCAAATCTAATTATTCATGGTTAAAACTATTGGCAAAACCAGCGCTAGTGGCTGCCAATGATAAAACATGTGGACAAAAAGATGCACAACTATCAACCACAACAGAACTAAATAATGACAGGTAGGCAAAATTTACTTCATTTAATATTTTTCCCAAATTTGTCAATAAAAACAGCTTTTATCCTAGGGATGCCATAAACAAAAGTGCTGATTCTCTAGGGTACAGTGATTCAAGTAAGTTTGGCAACCATTGAGCTAGTTTAATATATGTGCTGGCTGTCATACCCAATGAACAGCAGCACCGCTCTGCTTCGCTGACCTTGCCACAGCATAGGACACCGCGCTCAGCTTGCCTGTCTTCTATAAGCCCACCCCCAGATTCCGGTAGGCTACTTTCCCTGGAATCTGAGGGTGGGTTTATAAAAGATAGACAAGCTGAGCGCTGTGTTCCGTGCTACAGCAGGTCAGTGAAACACGGTTACGGTATAGATGATAGACAATGTCTAGGTTGGCAGTCACTAGGTCGACACAAGCTTATGGTCGACATAGGCAAGGTCAATAGTTAAAAGGCTGGTACTGTATAAGGGTTACATGATTTTTTTGGTGTCTATGTAATCATACATCGACATGGAGACCATATATGTACCGCTTTGCTCGCCATACTATTATATTCCCACTTTATGCCCACTTGGATAGTAAAGTATGAAAATCCACCTTTTTTCTGAAAAAAATCATGAAAACCTCATGTCGACCATAAGTCACTAATCACTGTCCAAGGTGTCCATCTAGTCACTGTCGAACCATTAGTGGTCAACCTAGTGACCGTTGACCTAGACATTGTCTATCCACTGACCGGATACCCTGAAAAACACGGTGCTGCGGATCACTGGGTATGGTTGTCAGCACATATATATATATATATATATATATATATATAAAACATACAACATTACATGTACATATGCTAACTGGCTCCCCCATGCAATGTGTGGTCGGTACTCCAAATCAGGGACAGCAGCAGCCACTGCTCCTCGATCACCTTCCCCTGTAAGCTCATGACCCACCTGCTGCCTCTGCACCAAATGCATCTCCCTCCATTAGCCATTCTTGCATACACTCCAGGAACAACCGGGAGGCTCCCGAAGGTTGGGTAGCCCTCCCAGCCCCTTGGGGCAATAGACAAGTTTCCTGGGTCATGCCGCACAGGCCCCACCCCCAGGTAGCCCCTGCACCTGGCCATCGAATATTAAAATGGATAGATGCAAAAAAAAAAAACCATGTAGTAGTCAGGGGCGCCTGCTGGCGCCCCTGACTATTACATACATAATAACACCTTTCCTACATCCACTCCTCCAAAATCTTATTTTCTATATGACATTAGTTTTATTATTTTATTGAAAAATGTTTCTTTTTATTCATAAGGTTAAAATTATGAGATATACTGTTGCAGTAATGGAGATCCAAATAACAAGATATGAAAAGATCAAATATAAATCAAATTAAACCTTTATTCTATAACTTTTAGTGTAAAACAACGTAAACTTCATTAACTATATAAAGAGGGACAAACTGTCAGCAAGGCACTGGTAGAATTCTCTCACAATAGCTTGTGATGTCACAATAGCTAGTGATGTCACGATGGAACTTGGAGGGTAAAAAAAAAAGCAGCGCACTGCACAGAGAGCATTATTGTTGCAGAGTCACGGGACATAGAAGCAGCTCTGACAGATTTTGTCTTATTATCTTCTCAAACCATGGCGGAAATACCCTGCAACGTAGCGGTATACAGTACCTTATGTTTGGATGACCAAAAGATCGACTTGGTTTATTCAGTTTCAAAGCGAGTATGTGATGATGGTGAAATAATTCACCCAGGAGATCTACAAGAGGACCAACTGATGGTGACTATCAGGGATGGCTCTACAGAGATTGAAATGGTTGGTGCTCCAAAAGCATGGAGCTATGATCGTTATTTAGGCTGGATAGAAGAGGCACATAACTATAGTGCCATGTGGACGCTCACAGAAAGTCTACTGCCTCATACTGTCAGCACGGACGTGACTGGCGATGATAGGAGTGACAGAGAAAGGAGCGTACAGCTGGAGGAAAACATACAAGAGACTCCAAATGACGACATGATGGACGCATTACAGCTCAGAAGAGAAGTGGAGGAGGAAATAAAAAACAAAGAAGCTGAACTTAGAGAACTCCATCAAGTGAAGGAAAGTTTAAATGACATTCTAAAAGAAAAGACCCCACGCTCAGGCTGGCGAGGCTTCGTCAGCAGCATTAGAGGGTCAGTGCGCAATATATTCAGAAGACGCAGCAGCACTTATTTCCTCACTACAGAGGGTGAAGCAGGCCCACAGGCTGAGACAGACATTAATCAATGTCTGGGAATGACATATTCCCAGCTCCTATACTAGATCAGATTTGTCCGTGGGATAGGCTGAGCTCATCTAGGTGCACACATTCCACACCTGAGAGATGAGCATTGAAGTCGCAAGGCTGAGCTCATCTAGGTGCAGACATTCCACACCTGAGAGATGAGCATTGAAGTCGCAAGGCTGAGCTCATCTAGGTGCAGACATTCCACACCTGAGAGATGAGCATTGAAGCCCCTGCCCCTTACACACCCTCTGCTGCACCACATTATCCTGGAACAGAGATTCAACACCTGAGATCATCACATACAGCACCTGGGGATTAGGGCTACTGGCGAAACCCCATTAAAAAAAACGACACAGTGCAGCCACCTCATGGGTGTGTTGGAAGAGCTGCTAATTATTTATAAAATGTTGACAGTTACATCTAACTTGTTGATAACTTATAATACCAAAAAATCAGTCGCAGTTCCGATATGTCAATTAGTACCAAAATTAAAACAATAACACCAAATAAATGAATTATGATGATCACACCGAAGATTTGGTAGTGCAGCTCCCAGAAGTAATTGGAATAGATTACTTGCAGAAATAGTTTTAAAAGGACAGAGAGTGCAAAACCAAAATCTAAATATTTGTTATAGGTTTATTAACCAGTAAAAAACAATTCGAATATGCATTTGTAAATATATACAATAAAATACATTTATTACTCACTGGTGCCCATCTATTTAAGAGTGTGACTCTGTTAAATAAAATAAATAATGTATTTTATTGTATATATTTACAAATGCATATTTTAATTGTTTTTTACTGGTTAATAAACCTATAACAAATATTCAGATTTCGGTTTTGCGCTCTCTTTCTTTTTAAAAATATTGTTGGTAACTTAATAACCTGAATATTTCAACCCAGGCAACGCTGGCTACTTCAGCTAGTGCAGTGATTCCCAACAGTGGTTCCCTTGAGTGCCACCTGACTCCTGCAGGGGTGTCGTCTTGCAGTAGGTTGGTGGTCAAGTTCCAAATCTAATTATTCATGGTTAAAACTATTGGCAAAACCAGCGCTAGTGGCTGCCAATGATAAAACATGTGGACAAAAAGATTCACAACTATCAACCACAACAGAACTAAATAATGACAGGTAGGCAAAATTTACTTCATTTAATATTTTTCCCAAATGTGTCAATAAAAACAGCTTTTATCCTAGGGATGCCATAAACAAAAGTGCTGATTCTCTAGGGTACAGTGATTCAAGTAAGTTTGGCAACCATTGAGCTAGTTTAATATATGTGCTGGCTGTCATACCCAATGAACAGCAGCACCGCTCTGCTTCGCTGACCTTGCCACAGCATAAGACACCGCGCTCAGCTTGCCTGTCTTCTATAAGCCCACCCCCAGATTCCGGTAGGCTACTTTCCCTGGAATCTGAGGGTGGGTTTATAAAAGATAGACAAGCTGAGCGCTGTGTTCCGTGCTACAGCAGGTCAGTGAAACACGGTTACGGTATAGATGATAGACAATGTCTAGGTTGGCAGTCACTAGGTCGACACAAGCTTATGGTCGACATAGGCAAGGTCAATAGTTAAAAGGCTGGTACTGTATAAGGGTTACATGATTTTTTTGGTGTCTATGTAATCATACATCGACATGGAGACCATATATGTACCGCTTTGCTCGCCATACTATTATATTCCCACTTTATGCCCACTTGGATAGTAAAGTATGAAAATCAACCTTTTTTTCTGAAAAAAATCATGAAAACCTCATGTCGACCATAAGTCACTAATCACTGTCCAAGGTGTCCATCTAGTCACTGTCGAACCATTAGTGGTCAACCTAGTGACCGTTGACCTAGACATTGTCTATCCACTGACCGGATACCCTGAAAAACACGGTGCTGCGGATCACTGGGTATGGTTGTCAGCACATATATATATATATATATATATATAAAACATACAACATTACATGTACATATGCTAACTGGCTCCCCCATGCAATGTGTGGTCGGTACTCCAAATCAGGGACAGCAGCAGCCACTGCTCCTCGATCACCTTCCCCTGTAAGCTCATGACCCACCTGCTGCCTCTGCACCAAATGCATCTCCCTCCATTAGCCATTCTTGCATACACTCCAGGAACAACCGGGAGGCTTCCGAAGGTTGGGTAGCCCTCCCAGCCCCTTGGGGCAATAGACAAGTTTCCTGGGTCATGCCGCACAGGCCCCACCCCCAGGTAGCCCCTGCACCTGGCCATCGAATATTAAAATGGATAGATGCAAAAAAAAAAAAACATGTAGTAGTCAGGGGCGCCTGTTGGCGCCCCTGACTATTACATACATAATAACACCTTTCCTACATCCACTCCTCCAAAATCTTATTTTCTATATGACATTAGTTTTATTATTTTATTGAAAAATGTTTCTTTTTATTCATAAGGTTAAAATTATGAGATATACTGTTGCAGTAATGGAGATCCAAATAACAAGATATGAAAAGATCAAATATAAATCAAATTAAACCTTTATTCTATAACTTTTAGTGTAAAACAACGTAAACTTCATTAACTATATAAAGAGGGACAAACTGTCAGCAAGGCACTGGTAGAATTCTCTCACAATAGCTTGTGATGTCACAATAGCTAGTGATGTCACGATGGAACTTGGAGGGTAAAAAAAAAAGCAGCGCACTGCACAGAGAGCATTATTGTTGCAGAGTCACGGGACATAGAAGCAGCTCTGACAGATTTTGTCTTATTATCTTCTCAAACCATGGCGGAAATACCCTGCAACGTAGCGGTATACAGTACCTTATGTTTGGATGACCAAAAGATCGACTTGGTTTATTCAGTTTCAAAGCGAGTATGTGATGATGGTGAAATAATTCACCCAGGAGATCTACAAGAGGACCAACTGATGGTGACTATCAGGGATGGCTCTACAGAGATTGAAATGGTTGGTGCTCCAAAAGCATGGAGCTATGATCGTTATTTAGGCTGGATAGAAGAGGCACATAACTATAGTGCCATGTGGACGCTCACAGAAAGTCTACTGCCTCATACTGTCAGCACGGACGTGACTGGCTATGATAGGAGTGACAGAGAAAGGAGCGTACAGCTGGAGGAAAACATACAAGAGACTCCAAATGACGACATGATGGACGCATTACAGCTCAGAAGAGAAGTGGAGGAGGAAATAAAAAACAAAGAAGCTGAACTTAGAGAACTCCATCAAGTGAAGGAAAGTTTAAATGACATTCTAAAAGAAAAGACCCCACGCTCAGGCTGGCGAGGCTTCGTCAGCAGCATTAGAGGGTCAGTGCGCAATATATTCAGAAGACGCAGCAGCACTTATTTCCTCACTACAGAGGGTGAAGCAGGCCCACAGGCTGAGACAGACATTAATCAATGTCTGGGAATGACATATTCCCAGCTCCTATACTAGATCAGATTTGTCCGTGGGATAGGCTGAGCTCATCTAGGTGCACACATTCCACACCTGAGAGATGAGCATTGAAGTCGCAAGGCTGAGCTCATCTAGGTGCAGACATTCCACACCTGAGAGATGAGCATTGAAGTCGCAAGGCTGAGCTCATCTAGGTGCAGACATTCCACACCTGAGAGATGAGCATTGAAGTCGCAAGGCTGAGCTCATCTAGGTGCAGACATTCCACACCTGAGAGATGAGCATTGAAGCCCCTGCCCCTTACACACCCTCTGCTGCACCACATTATCCTGGAACAGAGATTCAACACCTGAGATCATCACATACAGCACCTGGGGATTAGGGCTACTGGCGAAACCCCATTAAAAAAAACGACACAGTGCAGCCACCTCATGGGTGTGTTGGAAGAGCTGCTAATTATTTATAAAATGTTGACAGTTACATCTAACTTGTTGATAACTTATAATACCAAAAAATCAGTCGCAGTTCCGATATGTCAATTAGTACCAAAATTAAAACAATAACACCAAATAAATGAATTATGATGATCACACCGAAGATTTGGTAGTGCAGCTCCCAGAAGTAATTGGAATAGATTACTTGCAGAAATAGTTTTAAAAGGACAGAGAGTGCAAAACCAAAATCTAAATATTTGTTATAGGTTTATTAACCAGTAAAAAACAATTCGAATATGCATTTGTAAATATATACAATAAAATACATTTATTACTCACTGGTGCCCATCTATTTAAGAGTGTGACTCTGTTAAATAAAATAAATAATGTATTTTATTGTATATATTTACAAATGCATATTTTAATTGTTTTTTTACTGGTTAATAAACCTATAACAAATATTCAGATTTCGGTTTTGCACTCTCTTTCATTTTAAAAATATTGTTGGTAACTTAATAACCTGAATATTTAAACCCAGGCAACGCTGGCTACTTCAGCTAGTGCAGTGATTCCCAACAGTGGTTCCCTTGAGTGCCACCTGACTCCTGCAGGGGTGTCGTCTTGCAGCAGGTTGGTGGTCAAGTTCCAAATCTAATTATTCATGGTTAAAACTATTGGCAAAACCAGCGCTAGTGGCTGCCAATGATAAAACATGTGGACAAAAAGATGCACAACTATCAACCACAACAGAACTAAATAATGACAGGTAGGCAAAATTTACTTCATTTAATATTTTTCCCAAATTTGTCAATAAAAACAGCTTTTATCCTAGGGATGCCATAAACAAAAGTGCTGATTCTCTAGGGTACAGTGATTCAAGTAAGTTTGGCAACCATTGAGCTAGTTTAATATATGTGCTGGCTGTCATACCCAATGAACAGCAGCACCGCTCTGCTTCGCTGACCTTGCCACAGCATAGGACACCGCGCTCAGCTTGCCTGTCTTCTATAAGCCCACCCCCAGATTCCGGTAGGCTACTTTCCCTGGAATCTGAGGGTGGGTTTATAAAAGATAGACAAGCTGAGCGCTGTGTTCCGTGCTACAGCAGGTCAGTGAAACACGGTTACGGTATAGATGATAGACAATGTCTAGGTTGGCAGTCACTAGGTCGACACAAGCTTATGGTCGACATAGGCAAGGTCAATAGTTAAAAGGCTGGTACTGTATAAGGGTTACATGATTTTTTTGGTGTCTATGTAATCATACATCGACATGGAGACCATATATGTACCGCTTTGCTCGCCATACTATTATATTCCCACTTTATGCCCACTTGGATAGTAAAGTATGAAAATCCACCTTTTTTTCTGAAAAAAATCATGAAAACCTCATGTCGACCATAAGTCACTAATCACTGTCCAAGGTGTCCATCTAGTCACTGTCGAACCATTAGTGGTCAACCTAGTGACCGTTGACCTAGACATTGTCTATCCACTGACCGGATACCCTGAAAAACACGGTGCTGCGGATCACTGGGTATGGTTGTCAGCACATATATATATATATATATATATATATATATATATAAAACATACAACATTACATGTACATATGCTAACTGGCTCCCCCATGCAATGTGTGGTCGGTACTCCAAATCAGGGACAGCAGCAGCCACTGCTCCTCGATCACCTTCCCCTGTAAGCTCATGACCCACCTGCTGCCTCTACACCAAATGCATCTCCCTCCATTAGCCATTCTTGCATACACTCCAGGAACAACCGGGAGGCTTCCGAAGGTTGGGTAGCCCTCCCAGCCCCTTGGGGCAATAGACAAGTTTCCTGGGTCATGCCGCACAGGCCCCACCCCCAGGTAGCCCCTGCACCTGGCCATCGAATATTAAAATGGATAGATGCAAAAAAAAAAAAACATGTAGTAGTCAGGGGCGCCTGTTGGCGCCCCTGACTATTACATACATAATAACACCTTTCCTACATCCACTCCTCCAAAATCTTATTTTCTATATGACATTAGTTTTATTATTTTATTGAAAAATGTTTCTTTTTATTCATAAGGTTAAAATTATGAGATATACTGTTGCAGTAATGGAGATCCAAATAACAAGATATGAAAAGATCAAATATAAATCAAATTAAACCTTTATTCTATAACTTTTAGTGTAAAACAACGTAAACTTCATTAACTATATAAAGAGGGACAAACTGTCAGCAAGGCACTGGTAAAATTCTCTCACAATAGCTTGTGATGTCACAATAGCTAGTGATGTCACGATGGAACTTGGAGGGTAAAAAAAAAGCAGCGCACTGCACAGAGAGCATTATTGTTGCAGAGTCACGGGACATAGAAGCAGCTCTGACAGATTTTGTCTTATTATCTTCTCAAACCATGGCGGAAATACCCTGCAACGTAGCGGTATACAGTACCTTATGTTTGGATGACCAAAAGATCGACTTGGTTTATTCAGTTTCAAAGCGAGTATGTGATGATGGTGAAATAATTCACCCAGGAGATCTACAAGAGGACCAACTGATGGTGACTATCAGGGATGGCTCTACAGAGATTGAAATGGTTGGTGCTCCAAAAGCATGGAGCTATGATCGTTATTTAGGCTGGATAGAAGAGGCACATAACTATAGTGCCATGTGGACGCTCACAGAAAGTCTACTGCCTCATACTGTCAGCACGGACGTGACTGGCGATGATAGGAGTGACAGAGAAAGGAGCGTACAGCTGGAGGAAAACATACAAGAGACTCCAAATGACGACATGATGGACGCATTACAGCTCAGAAGAGAAGTGGAGGAGGAAATAAAAAACAAAGAAGCTGAACTTAGAGAACTCCATCAAGTGAAGGAAAGTTTAAATGACATTCTAAAAGAAAAGACCCCACGCTCAGGCTGGCGAGGCTTCGTCAGCAGCATTAGAGGGTCAGTGCGCAATATATTCAGAAGACGCAGCAGCACTTATTTCCTCACTACAGAGGGTGAAGCAGGCCCACAGGCTGAGACAGACATTAATCAATGTCTGGGAATGACATATTCCCAGCTCCTATACTAGATCAGATTTGTCCGTGGGATAGGCTGAGCTCATCTAGGTGCACACATTCCACACCTGAGAGATGAGCATTGAAGTCGCAAGGCTGAGCTCATCTAGGTGCAGACATTCCACACCTGAGAGATGAGCATTGAAGTCGCAAGGCTGAGCTCATCTAGGTGCAGACATTCCACACCTGAGAGATGAGCATTGAAGCCCCTGCCCCTTACACACCCTCTGCTGCACCACATTATCCTGGAACAGAGATTCAACACCTGAGATCATCACATACAGCACCTGGGGATTAGGGCTACTGGCGAAACCCCATTAAAAAAAACGACACAGTGCAGCCACCTCATGGGTGTGTTGGAAGAGCTGCTAATTATTTATAAAATGTTGACAGTTACATCTAACTTGTTGATAACTTATAATACCAAAAAATCAGTCGCAGTTCCGATATGTCAATTAGTACCAAAATTAAAACAATAACACCAAATAAATGAATTATGATGATCACACCGAAGATTTGGTAGTGCAGCTCCCAGAAGTAATTGGAATAGATTACTTGCAGAAATAGTTTTAAAAGGACAGAGAGTGCAAAACCAAAATCTAAATATTTGTTATAGGTTTATTAACCAGTAAAAAACAATTCGAATATGCATTTGTAAATATATACAATAAAATACATTTATTACTCACTGGTGCCCATCTATTTAAGAGTGTGACTCTGTTAAATAAAATAAATAATGTATTTTATTGTATATATTTACAAATGCATATTTTAATTGTTTTTTACTGGTTAATAAACCTATAACAAATATTCAGATTTCGGTTTTGCGCTCTCTTTCTTTTTAAAAATATTGTTGGTAACTTAATAACCTGAATATTTAAACCCAGGCAACGCTGGCTACTTCAGCTAGTGCAGTGATTCCCAACAGTGGTTCCCTTGAGTGCCACCTGACTCCTGCAGGGGTGTCGTCTTGCAGTAGGTTGGTGGTCAAGTTCCAAATCTAATTATTCATGGTTAAAACTATTGGCAAAACCAGCGCTAGTGGCTGCCAATGATAAAACATGTGGACAAAAAGATTCACAACTATCAACCACAACAGAACTAAATAATGACAGGTAGGCAAAATTTACTTCATTTAATATTTTTCCCAAATGTGTCAATAAAAACAGCTTTTATCCTAGGGATGCCATAAACAAAAGTGCTGATTCTCTAGGGTACAGTGATTCAAGTAAGTTTGGCAACCATTGAGCTAGTTTAATATATGTGCTGGCTGTCATACCCAATGAACAGCAGCACCGCTCTGCTTCGCTGACCTTGCCACAGCATAAGACACCGCGCTCAGCTTGCCTGTCTTCTATAAGCCCACCCCCAGATTCCGGTAGGCTACTTTCCCTGGAATCTGAGGGTGGGTTTATAAAAGATAGACAAGCTGAGCGCTGTGTTCCGTGCTACAGCAGGTCAGTGAAACACGGTTACGGTATAGATGATAGACAATGTCTAGGTTGGCAGTCACTAGGTCGACACAAGCTTATGGTCGACATAGGCAAGGTCAATAGTTAAAAGGCTGGTACTGTATAAGGGTTACATGATTTTTTTGGTGTCTATGTAATCATACATCGACATGGAGACCATATATGTACCGCTTTGCTCGCCATACTATTATATTCCCACTTTATGCCCACTTGGATAGTAAAGTATGAAAATCAACCTTTTTTTCTGAAAAAAATCATGAAAACCTCATGTCGACCATAAGTCACTAATCACTGTCCAAGGTGTCCATCTAGTCACTGTCGAACCATTAGTGGTCAACCTAGTGACCGTTGACCTAGACATTGTCTATCCACTGACCGGATACCCTGAAAAACACGGTGCTGCGGATCACTGGGTATGGTTGTCAGCACATATATATATATATATATATATATATATATATAAAACATACAACATTACATGTACATATGCTAACTGGCTCCCCCATGCAATGTGTGGTCGGTACTCCAAATCAGGGACAGCAGCAGCCACTGCTCCTCGATCACCTTCCCCTGTAAGCTCATGACCCACCTGCTGCCTCTGCACCAAATGCATCTCCCTCCATTAGCCATTCTTGCATACACTCCAGGAACAACCGGGAGGCTTCCGAAGGTTGGGTAGCCCTCCCAGCCCCTTGGGGCAATAGACAAGTTTCCTGGGTCATGCCGCACAGGCCCCACCCCCAGGTAGCCCCTGCACCTGGCCATCGAATATTAAAATGGATAGATGCAAAAAAAAAAAAACATGTAGTAGTCAGGGGCGCCTGTTGGCGCCCCTGACTATTACATACATAATAACACCTTTCCTACATCCACTCCTCCAAAATCTTATTTTCTATATGACATTAGTTTTATTATTTTATTGAAAAATGTTTCTTTTTATTCATAAGGTTAAAATTATGAGATATACTGTTGCAGTAATGGAGATCCAAATAACAAGATATGAAAAGATCAAATATAAATCAAATTAAACCTTTATTCTATAACTTTTAGTGTAAAACAACGTAAACTTCATTAACTATATAAAGAGGGACAAACTGTCAGCAAGGCACTGGTAGAATTCTCTCACAATAGCTTGTGATGTCACAATAGCTAGTGATGTCACGATGGAACTTGGAGGGTAAAAAAAAAAGCAGCGCACTGCACAGAGAGCATTATTGTTGCAGAGTCACGGGACATAGAAGCAGCTCTGACAGATTTTGTCTTATTATCTTCTCAAACCATGGCGGAAATACCCTGCAACGTAGCGGTATACAGTACCTTATGTTTGGATGACCAAAGGATCGACTTGGTTTATTCAGTTTCAAAGCGAGTATGTGATGATGGTGAAATAATTCACCCAGGAGATCTACAAGAGGACCAACTGATGGTGACTATCAGGGATGGCTCTACAGAGATTGAAATGGTTGGTGCTCCAAAAGCATGGAGCTATGATCGTTATTTAGGCTGGATAGAAGAGGCACATAACTATAGTGCCATGTGGACGCTCACAGAAAGTCTACTGCCTCATACTGTCAGCACGGACGTGACTGGCGATGATAGGAGTGACAGAGAAAGGAGCGTACAGCTGGAGGAAAACATACAAGAGACTCCAAATGACGACATGATGGACGCATTACAGCTCAGAAGAGAAGTGGAGGAGGAAATAAAAAACAAAGAAGCTGAACTTAGAGAACTCCATCAAGTGAAGGAAAGTTTAAATGACATTCTAAAAGAAAAGACCCCACGCTCAGGCTGGCGAGGCTTCGTCAGCAGCATTAGAGGGTCAGTGCGCAATATATTCAGAAGACGCAGCAGCACTTATTTCCTCACTACAGAGGGTGAAGCAGGCCCACAGGCTGAGACAGACATTAATCAATGTCTGGGAATGACATATTCCCAGCTCCTATACTAGATCAGATTTGTCCGTGGGATAGGCTGAGCTCATCTAGGTGCACACATTCCACACCTGAGAGATGAGCATTGAAGTCGCAAGGCTGAGCTCATCTAGGTGCAGACATTCCACACCTGAGAGATGAGCATTGAAGTCGCAAGGCTGAGCTCATCTAGGTGCAGACATTCCACACCTGAGAGATGAGCATTGAAGTCGCAAGGCTGAGCTCATCTAGGTGCAGACATTCCACACCTGAGAGATGAGCATTGAAGCCCCTGCCCCTTACACACCCTCTGCTGCACCACATTATCCTGGAACAGAGATTCAACACCTGAGATCATCACATACAGCACCTGGGGATTAGGGCTACTGGCGAAACCCCATTAAAAAAAAACGACACAGTGCAGCCACCTCATGGGTGTGTTGGAAGAGCTGCTAATTATTTATAAAATGTTGACAGTTACATCTAACTTGTTGATAACTTATAATACCAAAAAATCAGTCGCAGTTCCGATATGTCAATTAGTACCAAAATTAAAACAATAACACCAAATAAATGAATTATGATGATCACACCGAAGATTTGGTAGTGCAGCTCCCAGAAGTAATTGGAATAGATTACTTGCAGAAATAGTTTTAAAAGGACAGAGAGTGCAAAACCAAAATCTAAATATTTGTTATAGGTTTATTAACCAGTAAAAAACAATTCGAATATGCATTTGTAAATATATACAATAAAATACATTTATTACTCACTGGTGCCCATCTATTTAAGAGTGTGACTCTGTTAAATAAAATAAATAATGTATTTTATTGTATATATTTACAAATGCATATTTTAATTGTTTTTTTACTGGTTAATAAACCTATAACAAATATTCAGATTTCGGTTTTGCACTCTCTTTCATTTTAAAAATATTGTTGGTAACTTAATAACCTGAATATTTAAACCCAGGCAACGCTGGCTACTTCAGCTAGTGCAGTGATTCCCAACAGTGGTTCCCTTGAGTGCCACCTGACTCCTGCAGGGGTGTCGTCTTGCAGCAGGTTGGTGGTCAAGTTCCAAATCTAATTATTCATGGTTAAAACTATTGGCAAAACCAGCGCTAGTGGCTGCCAATGATAAAACATGTGGACAAAAAGATGCACAACTATCAACCACAACAGAACTAAATAATGACAGGTAGGCAAAATTTACTTCATTTAATATTTTTCCCAAATTTGTCAATAAAAACAGCTTTTATCCTAGGGATGCCATAAACAAAAGTGCTGATTCTCTAGGGTACAGTGATTCAAGTAAGTTTGGCAACCATTGAGCTAGTTTAATATATGTGCTGGCTGTCATACCCAATGAACAGCAGCACCGCTCTGCTTCGCTGACCTTGCCACAGCATAGGACACCGCGCTCAGCTTGCCTGTCTTCTATAAGCCCACCCCCAGATTCCGGTAGGCTACTTTCCCTGGAATCTGAGGGTGGGTTTATAAAAGATAGACAAGCTGAGCGCTGTGTTCCGTGCTACAGCAGGTCAGTGAAACACGGTTACGGTATAGATGATAGACAATGTCTAGGTTGGCAGTCACTAGGTCGACACAAGCTTATGGTCGACATAGGCAAGGTCAATAGTTAAAAGGCTGGTACTGTATAAGGGTTACATGATTTTTTTGGTGTCTATGTAATCATACATCGACATGGAGACCATATATGTACCGCTTTGCTCGCCATACTATTATATTCCCACTTTATGCCCACTTGGATAGTAAAGTATGAAAATCCACCTTTTTTTCTGAAAAAAATCATGAAAACCTCATGTCGACCATAAGTCACTAATCACTGTCCAAGGTGTCCATCTAGTCACTGTCGAACCATTAGTGGTCAACCTAGTGACCGTTGACCTAGACATTGTCTATCCACTGACCGGATACCCTGAAAAACACGGTGCTGCGGATCACTGGGTATGGTTGTCAGCACATATATATATATATATATATATATATATATATAAAACATACAACATTACATGTACATATGCTAACTGGCTCCCCCATGCAATGTGTGGTCGGTACTCCAAATCAGGGACAGCAGCAGCCACTGCTCCTCGATCACCTTCCCCTGTAAGCTCATGACCCACCTGCTGCCTCTGCACCAAATGCATCTCCCTCCATTAGCCATTCTTGCATACACTCCAGGAACAACCGGGAGGCTTCCGAAGGTTGGGTAGCCCTCCCAGCCCCTTGGGGCAATAGACAAGTTTCCTGGGTCATGCCGCACAGGCCCCACCCCCAGGTAGCCCCTGCACCTGGCCATCGAATATTAAAATGGATAGATGCAAAAAAAAAAAAACATGTAGTAGTCAGGGGCGCCTGTTGGCGCCCCTGACTATTACATACATAATAACACCTTTCCTACATCCACTCCTCCAAAATCTTATTTTCTATATGACATTAGTTTTATTATTTTATTGAAAAATGTTTCTTTTTATTCATAAGGTTAAAATTATGAGATATACTGTTGCAGTAATGGAGATCCAAATAACAAGATATGAAAAGATCAAATATAAATCAAATTAAACCTTTATTCTATAACTTTTAGTGTAAAACAACGTAAACTTCATTAACTATATAAAGAGGGACAAACTGTCAGCAAGGCACTGGTAGAATTCTCTCACAATAGCTTGTGATGTCACAATAGCTAGTGATGTCACGATGGAACTTGGAGGGTAAAAAAAAAGCAGCGCACTGCACAGAGAGCATTATTGTTGCAGAGTCACGGGACATAGAAGCAGCTCTGACAGATTTTGTCTTATTATCTTCTCAAACCATGGCGGAAATACCCTGCAACGTAGCGGTATACAGTACCTTATGTTTGGATGACCAAAAGATCGACTTGGTTTATTCAGTTTCAAAGCGAGTATGTGATGATGGTGAAATAATTCACCCAGGAGATCTACAAGAGGACCAACTGATGGTGACTATCAGGGATGGCTCTACAGAGATTGAAATGGTTGGTGCTCCAAAAGCATGGAGCTATGATCGTTATTTAGGCTGGATAGAAGAGGCACATAACTATAGTGCCATGTGGACGCTCACAGAAAGTCTACTGCCTCATACTGTCAGCACGGACGTGACTGGCGATGATAGGAGTGACAGAGAAAGGAGCGTACAGCTGGAGGAAAACATACAAGAGACTCCAAATGACGACATGATGGACGCATTACAGCTCAGAAGAGAAGTGGAGGAGGAAATAAAAAACAAAGAAGCTGAACTTAGAGAACTCCATCAAGTGAAGGAAAGTTTAAATGACATTCTAAAAGAAAAGACCCCACGCTCAGGCTGGCGAGGCTTCGTCAGCAGCATTAGAGGGTCAGTGCGCAATATATTCAGAAGACGCAGCAGCACTTATTTCCTCACTACAGAGGGTGAAGCAGGCCCACAGGCTGAGACAGACATTAATCAATGTCTGGGAATGACATATTCCCAGCTCCTATACTAGATCAGATTTGTCCGTGGGATAGGCTGAGCTCATCTAGGTGCACACATTCCACACCTGAGAGATGAGCATTGAAGTCGCAAGGCTGAGCTCATCTAGGTGCAGACATTCCACACCTGAGAGATGAGCATTGAAGTCGCAAGGCTGAGCTCATCTAGGTGCAGACATTCCACACCTGAGAGATGAGCATTGAAGTCGCAAGGCTGAGCTCATCTAGGTGCAGACATTCCACACCTGAGAGATGAGCATTGAAGCCCCTGCCCCTTACACACCCTCTGCTGCACCACATTATCCTGGAACAGAGATTCAACACCTGAGATCATCACATACAGCACCTGGGGATTAGGGCTACTGGCGAAACCCCATTAAAAAAAACGACACAGTGCAGCCACCTCATGGGTGTGTTGGAAGAGCTGCTAATTATTTATAAAATGTTGACAGTTACATCTAACTTGTTGATAACTTATAATACCAAAAAATCAGTCGCAGTTCCGATATGTCAATTAGTACCAAAATTAAAACAATAACACCAAATAAATGAATTATGATGATCACACCGAAGATTTGGTAGTGCAGCTCCCAGAAGTAATTGGAATAGATTACTTGCAGAAATAGTTTTAAAAGGACAGAGAGTGCAAAACCAAAATCTAAATATTTGTTATAGGTTTATTAACCAGTAAAAAACAATTTGAATATGCATTTGTAAATATATACAATAAAATACATTTATTACTCACTGGTGCCCATCTATTTAAGAGTGTGACTCTGTTAAATAAAATAAATAATGTATTTTATTGTATATATTTACAAATGCATATTTTAATTGTTTTTTTACTGGTTAATAAACCTATAACAAATATTCAGATTTCGGTTTTGCACTCTCTTTCATTTTAAAAATATTGTTGGTAACTTAATAACCTGAATATTTAAACCCAGGCAACGCTGGCTACTTCAGCTAGTGCAGTGATTCCCAACAGTGGTTCCCTTGAGTGCCACCTGACTCCTGCAGGGGTGTCGTCTTGCAGCAGGTTGGTGGTCAAGTTCCAAATCTAATTATTCATGGTTAAAACTATTGGCAAAACCAGCGCTAGTGGCTGCCAATGATAAAACATGTGGACAAAAAGATGCACAACTATCAACCACAACAGAACTAAATAATGACAGGTAGGCAAAATTTACTTCATTTAATATTTTTCCCAAATTTGTCAATAAAAACAGCTTTTATCCTAGGGATGCCATAAACAAAAGTGCTGATTCTCTAGGGTACAGTGATTCAAGTAAGTTTGGCAACCATTGAGCTAGTTTAATATATGTGCTGGCTGTCATACCCAATGAACAGCAGCACCGCTCTGCTTCGCTGACCTTGCCACAGCATAGGACACCGCGCTCAGCTTGCCTGTCTTCTATAAGCCCACCCCCAGATTCCGGTAGGCTACTTTCCCTGGAATCTGAGGGTGGGTTTATAAAAGATAGACAAGCTGAGCGCTGTGTTCCGTGCTACAGCAGGTCAGTGAAACACGGTTACGGTATAGATGATAGACAATGTCTAGGTTGGCAGTCACTAGGTCGACACAAGCTTATGGTCGACATAGGCAAGGTCAATAGTTAAAAGGCTGGTACTGTATAAGGGTTACATGATTTTTTTGGTGTCTATGTAATCATACATCGACATGGAGACCATATATGTACCGCTTTGCTCGCCATACTATTATATTCCCACTTTATGCCCACTTGGATAGTAAAGTATGAAAATCCACCTTTTTTTCTGAAAAAAATCATGAAAACCTCATGTCGACCATAAGTCACTAATCACTGTCCAAGGTGTCCATCTAGTCACTGTCGAACCATTAGTGGTCAACCTAGTGACCGTTGACCTAGACATTGTCTATCCACTGACCGGATACCCTGAAAAACACGGTGCTGCGGATCACTGGGTATGGTTGTCAGCACATATATATATATATATATATATATATATATATATATAAAACATACAACATTACATGTACATATGCTAACTGGCTCCCCCATGCAATGTGTGGTCGGTACTCCAAATCAGGGACAGCAGCAGCCACTGCTCCTCGATCACCTTCCCCTGTAAGCTCATGACCCACCTGCTGCCTCTGCACCAAATGCATCTCCCTCCATTAGCCATTCTTGCATACACTCCAGGAACAACCGGGAGGCTTCCGAAGGTTGGGTAGCCCTCCCAGCCCCTTGGGGCAATAGACAAGTTTCCTGGGTCATGCCGCACAGGCCCCACCCCCAGGTAGCCCCTGCACCTGGCCATCGAATATTAAAATGGATAGATGCAAAAAAAAAAAAACATGTAGTAGTCAGGGGCGCCTGTTGGCGCCCCTGACTATTACATACATAATAACACCTTTCCTACATCCACTCCTCCAAAATCTTATTTTCTATATGACATTAGTTTTATTATTTTATTGAAAAATGTTGCTTTTTATTCATAAGGTTAAAATTATGAGATATACTGTTGCAGTAATGGAGATCCAAATAACAAGATATGAAAAGATCAAATATAAATCAAATTAAACCTTTATTCTATAACTTTTAGTGTAAAACAACGTAAACTTCATTAACTATATAAAGAGGGACAAACTGTCAGCAAGGCACTGGTAGAATTCTCTCACAATAGCTTGTGATGTCACAATAGCTAGTGATGTCACGATGGAACTTGGAGGGTAAAAAAAAAGCAGCGCACTGCACAGAGAGCATTATTGTTGCAGAGTCACGGGACATAGAAGCAGCTCTGACAGATTTTGTCTTATTATCTTCTCAAACCATGGCGGAAATACCCTGCAACGTAGCGGTATACAGTACCTTATGTTTGGATGACCAAAAGATCGACTTGGTTTATTCAGTTTCAAAGCGAGTATGTGATGATGGTGAAATAATTCACCCAGGAGATCTACAAGAGGACCAACTGATGGTGACTATCAGGGATGGCTCTACAGAGATTGAAATGGTTGGTGCTCCAAAAGCATGGAGCTATGATCGTTATTTAGGCTGGATAGAAGAGGCACATAACTATAGTGCCATGTGGACGCTCACAGAAAGTCTACTGCCTCATACTGTCAGCACGGACGTGACTGGCGATGATAGGAGTGACAGAGAAAGGAGCGTACAGCTGGAGGAAAACATACAAGAGACTCCAAATGACGACATGATGGACGCATTACAGCTCAGAAGAGAAGTGGAGGAGGAAATAAAAAACAAAGAAGCTGAACTTAGAGAACTCCATCAAGTGAAGGAAAGTTTAAATGACATTCTAAAAGAAAAGACCCCACGCTCAGGCTGGCGAGGCTTCGTCAGCAGCATTAGAGGGTCAGTGCGCAATATATTCAGAAGACGCAGCAGCACTTATTTCCTCACTACAGAGGGTGAAGCAGGCCCACAGGCTGAGACAGACATTAATCAATGTCTGGGAATGACATATTCCCAGCTCCTATACTAGATCAGATTTGTCCGTGGGATAGGCTGAGCTCATCTAGGTGCACACATTCCACACCTGAGAGATGAGCATTGAAGTCGCAAGGCTGAGCTCATCTAGGTGCAGACATTCCACACCTGAGAGATGAGCATTGAAGTCGCAAGGCTGAGCTCATCTAGGTGCAGACATTCCACACCTGAGAGATGAGCATTGAAGTCGCAAGGCTGAGCTCATCTAGGTGCAGACATTCCACACCTGAGAGATGAGCATTGAAGCCCCTGCCCCTTACACACCCTCTGCTGCACCACATTATCCTGGAACAGAGATTCAACACCTGAGATCATCACATACAGCACCTGGGGATTAGGGCTACTGGCGAAACCCCATTAAAAAAAACGACACAGTGCAGCCACCTCATGGGTGTGTTGGAAGAGCTGCTAATTATTTATAAAATGTTGACAGTTACATCTAACTTGTTGATAACTTATAATACCAAAAAATCAGTCGCAGTTCCGATATGTCAATTAGTACCAAAATTAAAACAATAACACCAAATAAATGAATTATGATGATCACACCGAAGATTTGGTAGTGCAGCTCCCAGAAGTAATTGGAATAGATTACTTGCAGAAATAGTTTTAAAAGGACAGAGAGTGCAAAACCAAAATCTAAATATTTGTTATAGGTTTATTAACCAGTAAAAAACAATTTGAATATGCATTTGTAAATATATACAATAAAATACATTTATTACTCACTGGTGCCCATCTATTTAAGAGTGTGACTGTTAAATAAAATAAATAATGTATTTTATTGTATATATTTACAAATGCATATTTTAATTGTTTTTTTACTGGTTAATAAACCTATAACAAATATTCAGATTTCGGTTTTGCACTCTCTTTCATTTTAAAAATATTGTTGGTAACTTAATAACCTGAATATTTAAACCCAGGCAACGCTGGCTACTTCAGCTAGTGCAGTGATTCCCAACAGTGGTTCCCTTGAGTGCCACCTGACTCCTGCAGGGGTGTCGTCTTGCAGCAGGTTGGTGGTCAAGTTCCAAATCTAATTATTCATGGTTAAAACTATTGGCAAAACCAGCGCTAGTGGCTGCCAATGATAAAACATGTGGACAAAAAGATGCACAACTATCAACCACAACAGAACTAAATAATGACAGGTAGGCAAAATTTACTTCATTTAATATTTTTCCCAAATTTGTCAATAAAAACAGCTTTTATCCTAGGGATGCCATAAACAAAAGTGCTGATTCTCTAGGGTACAGTGATTCAAGTAAGTTTGGCAACCATTGAGCTAGTTTAATATATGTGCTGGCTGTCATACCCAATGAACAGCAGCACCGCTCTGCTTCGCTGACCTTGCCACAGCATAGGACACCGCGCTCAGCTTGCCTGTCTTCTATAAGCCCACCCCCAGATTCCGGTAGGCTACTTTCCCTGGAATCTGAGGGTGGGTTTATAAAAGATAGACAAGCTGAGCGCTGTGTTCCGTGCTACAGCAGGTCAGTGAAACACGGTTACGGTATAGATGATAGACAATGTCTAGGTTGGCAGTCACTAGGTCGACACAAGCTTATGGTCGACATAGGCAAGGTCAATAGTTAAAAGGCTGGTACTGTATAAGGGTTACATGATTTTTTTGGTGTCTATGTAATCATACATCGACATGGAGACCATATATGTACCGCTTTGCTCGCCATACTATTATATTCCCACTTTATGCCCACTTGGATAGTAAAGTATGAAAATCCACCTTTTTTTCTGAAAAAAATCATGAAAACCTCATGTCGACCATAAGTCACTAATCACTGTCCAAGGTGTCCATCTAGTCACTGTCGAACCATTAGTGGTCAACCTAGTGACCGTTGACCTAGACATTGTCTATCCACTGACCGGATACCCTGAAAAACACGGTGCTGCGGATCACTGGGTATGGTTGTCAGCACATATATATATATATATATATATATATATAAAACATACAACATTACATGTACATATGCTAACTGGCTCCCCCATGCAATGTGTGGTCGGTACTCCAAATCAGGGACAGCAGCAGCCACTGCTCCTCGATCACCTTCCCCTGTAAGCTCATGACCCACCTGCTGCCTCTGCACCAAATGCATCTCCCTCCATTAGCCATTCTTGCATACACTCCAGGAACAACCGGGAGGCTTCCGAAGGTTGGGTAGCCCTCCCAGCCCATTGGGGCAATAGACAAGTTTCCTGGGTCATGCCGCACAGGCCCCACCCCCAGGTAGCCCCTGCACCTGGCCATCGAATATTAAAATGGATAGATGCAAAAAAAAAAAAACATGTAGTAGTCAGGGGCGCCTGTTGGCGCCCCTGACTATTACATACATAATAACACCTTTCCTACATCCACTCCTCCAAAATCTTATTTTCTATATGACATTAGTTTTATTATTTTATTGAAAAATGTTTCTTTTTATTCATAAGGATAAAATTATGAGATATACTGTTGCAGTAATGGAGATCCAAATAACAAGATATGAAAAGATCAAATATAAATCAAATTAAACCTTTATTCTATAACTTTTAGTGTAAAACAACGTAAACTTCATTAACTATATAAAGAGGGACAAACTGTCAGCAAGGCACTGGTAGAATTCTCTCACAATAGCTTGTGATGTCACAATAGCTAGTGATGTCACGATGGAACTTGGAGGGTAAAAAAAAAAGCAGTGCACTGCACAGAGAGCATTATTGTTGCAGAGTCACGGGACATAGAAGCAGCTCTGACAGATTTTGTCTTATTATCTTCTCAAACCATGGCGGAAATACCCTGCAACGTAGCGGTATACAGTACCTTATGTTTGGATGACCAAAAGATCGACTTGGTTTATTCAGTTTCAAAGCGAGTATGTGATGATGGTGAAATAATTCACCCAGGAGATCTACAAGAGGACCAACTGATGGTGACTATCAGGGATGGCTCTACAGAGATTGAAATGGTTGGTGCTCCAAAAGCATGGAGCTATGATCGTTATTTAGGCTGGATAGAAGAGGCACATAACTATAGTGCCATGTGGACGCTCACAGAAAGTCTACTGCCTCATACTGTCAGCACGGACGTGACTGGCGATGATAGGAGTGACAGAGAAAGGAGCGTACAGCTGGAGGAAAACATACAAGAGACTCCAAATGACGACATGATGGACGCATTACAGCTCAGAAGAGAAGTGGAGGAGGAAATAAAAAACAAAGAAGCTGAACTTAGAGAACTCCATCAAGTGAAGGAAAGTTTAAATGACATTCTAAAAGAAAAGACCCCACGCTCAGGCTGGCGAGGCTTCGTCAGCAGCATTAGAGGGTCAGTGCGCAATATATTCAGAAGACGCAGCAGCACTTATTTCCTCACTACAGAGGGTGAAGCAGGCCCACAGGCTGAGACAGACATTAATCAATGTCTGGGAATGACATATTCCCAGCTCCTATACTAGATCAGATTTGTCCGTGGGATAGGCTGAGCTCATCTAGGTGCACACATTCCACACCTGAGAGATGAGCATTGAAGTCGCAAGGCTGAGCTCATCTAGGTGCAGACATTCCACACCTGAGAGATGAGCATTGAAGTCGCAAGGCTGAGCTCATCTAGGTGCAGACATTCCACACCTGAGAGATGAGCATTGAAGCCCCTGCCCCTTACACACCCTCTGCTGCACCACATTATCCTGGAACAGAGATTCAACACCTGAGATCATCACATACAGCACCTGGGGATTAGGGCTACTGGCGAAACCCCATTAAAAAAAACGACACAGTGCAGCCACCTCATGGGTGTGTTGGAAGAGCTGCTAATTATTTATAAAATGTTGACAGTTACATCTAACTTGTTGATAACTTATAATACCAAAAAATCAGTCGCAGTTCCGATATGTCAATTAGTACCAAAATTAAAACAATAACACCAAATAAATGAATTATGATGATCACACCGAAGATTTGGTAGTGCAGCTCCCAGAAGTAATTGGAATAGATTACTTGCAGAAATAGTTTTAAAAGGACAGAGAGTGCAAAACCAAAATCTAAATATTTGTTATAGGTTTATTAACCAGTAAAAAACAATTCGAATATGCATTTGTAAATATATACAATAAAATACATTTATTACTCACTGGTGCCCATCTATTTAAGAGTGTGACTCTGTTAAATAAAATAAATAATGTATTTTATTGTATATATTTACAAATGCATATTTTAATTGTTTTTTTACTGGTTAATAAACCTATAACAAATATTCAGATTTCGGTTTTGCACTCTCTTTCTTTTTAAAAATATTGTTGGTAACTTAATAACCTGAATATTTAAACCCAGGCAACGCTGGCTACTTCAGCTAGTGCAGTGATTCCCAACAGTGGTTCCCTTGAGTGCCACCTGACTCCTGCAGGGGTGTCGTCTTGCAGTAGGTTGGTGGTCAAGTTCCAAATCTAATTATTCATGGTTAAAACTATTGGCAAAACCAGCGCTAGTGGCTGCCAATGATAAAACATGTGGACAAAAAGATGCACAACTATCAACCACAACAGAACTAAATAATGACAGGTAGGCAAAATTTACTTCATTTAATATTTTTCCCAAATTTGTCAATAAAAACAGCTTTTATCCTAGGGATGCCATAAACAAAAGTGCTGATTCTCTAGGGTACAGTGATTCAAGTAAGTTTGGCAACCATTGAGCTAGTTTAATATATGTGCTGGCTGTCATACCCAATGAACAGCAGCACCGCTCTGCTTCGCTGACCTTGCCACAGCATAGGACACCGCGCTCAGCTTGCCTGTCTTCTATAAGCCCACCCCCAGATTCCGGTAGGCTACTTTCCCTGGAATCTGAGGGTGGGTTTATAAAAGATAGACAAGCTGAGCGCTGTGTTCCGTGCTACAGCAGGTCAGTGAAACACAGTTACGGTATAGATGATAGACAATGTCTAGGTTGGCAGTCACTAGGTCGACACAAGCTTATGGTCGACATAGGCAAGGTCAATAGTTAAAAGGCTGGTACTGTATAAGGGTTACATGATTTTTTTGGTGTCTATGTAATCATACATCGACATGGAGACCATATATGTACCGCTTTGCTCGCCATACTATTATATTCCCACTTTATGCCCACTTGGATAGTAAAGTATGAAAATCCACCTTTTTTTCTGAAAAAAATCATGAAAACCTCATGTCGACCATAAGTCACTAATCACTGTCCAAGGTGTCCATCTAGTCACTGTCGAACCATTAGTGGTCAACCTAGTGACCGTTGACCTAGACATTGTCTATCAACTGACCGGATACCCTGAAAAACACGGTGCTGCGGATCACTGGGTATGGTTGTCAGCACATATATATATATATATATATATAAAACATACAACATTACATGTACATATGCTAACTGGCTCCCCCATGCAATGTGTGGTCGGTACTCCAAATCAGGGACAGCAGCAGCCACTGCTCCTCGATCACCTTCCCCTGTAAGCTCATGGCCCACCTGCTGCCTCTGCACCAAATGCATCTCCCTCCATTAGCCATTCTTGCATACACTCCAGGAACAACCGGGAGGCTTCCGAAGGTTGGGTAGCCCTCCCAGCCCCTTGGGGCAATAGACAAGTTTCCTGGGTCATGCCGCACAGGCCCCACCCTAGGTAGCCCCTGCACCTGGCCATCGAATATTAAAATGGATAGATGCAAAAAAAAAAAAACATGTAGTAGTCAGGGGCGCCTGTTGGCGCCCCTGACTATTACATACATAATAACACCTTTCCTACATCCACTCCTCCAAAATCTTATTTTCTATATGACATTAGTTTTATTATTTTATTGAAAAATGTTTCTTTTTATTCATAAGGATAAAATTATGAGATATACTGTTGCAGTAATGGAGATCCAAATAACAAGATATGAAAAGATCAAATATAAATCAAATTAAACCTTTATTCTATAACTTTTAGTGTAAAACAACGTAAACTTCATTAACTATATAAAGAGGGACAAACTGTCAGCAAGGCACTGGTAGAATTCTCTCACAATAGCTTGTGATGTCACAATAGCTAGTGATGTCACGATGGAACTTGGAGGGTAAAAAAAAAAGCAGCGCACTGCACAGAGAGCATTATTGTTGCAGAGTCACGGGACATAGAAGCAGCTCTGACAGATTTTGTCTTATTATCTTCTCAAACCATGGCGGAAATACCCTGCAACGTAGCGGTATACAGTACCTTATGTTTGGATGACCAAAAGATCGACTTGGTTTATTCAGTTTCAAAGCGAGTATGTGATGATGGTGAAATAATTCACCCAGGAGATCTACAAGAGGACCAACTGATGGTGACTATCAGGGATGGCTCTACAGAGATTGAAATGGTTGGTGCTCCAAAAGCATGGAGCTATGATCGTTATTTAGGCTGGATAGAAGAGGCACATAACTATAGTGCCATGTGGACGCTCACAGAAAGTCTACTGCCTCATACTGTCAGCACGGACGTGACTGGCGATGATAGGAGTGACAGAGAAAGGAGCGTACAGCTGGAGGAAAACATACAAGAGACTCCAAATGACGACATGATGGACGCATTACAGCTCAGAAGAGAAGTGGAGGAGGAAATAAAAAACAAAGAAGCTGAACTTAGAGAACTCCATCAAGTGAAGGAAAGTTTAAATGACATTCTAAAAGAAAAGACCCCACGCTCAGGCTGGCAAGGCTTCGTCAGCAGCATTAGAGGGTCAGTGCGCAATATATTCAGAAGACGCAGCAGCACTTATTTCCTCACTACAGAGGGTGAAGCAGGCCCACAGGCTGAGACAGACATTAATCAATGTCTGGGAATGACATATTCCCAGCTCCTATACTAGATCAGATTTGTCCGTGGGATAGGCTGAGCTCATCTAGGTGCACACATTCCACACCTGAGAGATGAGCATTGAAGTCGCAAGGCTGAGCTCATCTAGGTGCAGACATTCCACACCTGAGAGATGAGCATTGAAGTCGCAAGGCTGAGCTCATCTAGGTGCAGACATTCCACACCTGAGAGATGAGCATTGAAGCCCCTGCCCCTTACACACCCTCTGCTGCACCACATTATCCTGGAACAGAGATTCAACACCTGAGATCATCACATACAGCACCTGGGGATTAGGGCTACTGGCGAAACCCCATTAAAAAAAACGACACAGTGCAGCCACCTCATGGGTGTGTTGGAAGAGCTGCTAATTATTTATAAAATGTTGACAGTTACATCTAACTTGTTGATAACTTATAATACCAAAAAATCAGTCGCAGTTCCGATATGTCAATTAGTACCAAAATTAAAACAATAACACCAAATAAATGAATTATGATGATCACACCGAAGATTTGGTAGTGCAGCTCCCAGAAGTAATTGGAATAGATTACTTGCAGAAATAGTTTTAAAAGGACAGAGAGTGCAAAACCAAAATCTAAATATTTGTTATAGGTTTATTAACCAGTAAAAAACAATTCGAATATGCATTTGTAAATATATACAATAAAATACATTTATTACTCACTGGTGCCCATCTATTTAAGAGTGTGACTCTGTTAAATAAAATAAATAATGTATTTTATTGTATATATTTACAAATGCATATTTTAATTGTTTTTTACTGGTTAATAAACCTATAACAAATATTCAGATTTCGGTTTTGCGCTCTCTTTCTTTTTAAAAATATTGTTGGTAACTTAATAACCTGAATATTTAAACCCAGGCAACGCTGGCTACTTCAGCTAGTGCAGTGATTCCCAACAGTGGTTCCCTTGAGTGCCACCTGACTCCTGCAGGGGTGTCGTCTTGCAGTAGGTTGGTGGTCAAGTTCCAAATCTAATTATTCATGGTTAAAACTATTGGCAAAACCAGCGCTAGTGGCTGCCAATGATAAAACATGTGGACAAAAAGATGCACAACTATCAACCACAACAGAACTAAATAATGACAGGTAGGCAAAATTTACTTCATTTAATATTTTTCCCAAATTTGTCAATAAAAACAGCTTTTATCCTAGGGATGCCATAAACAAAAGTGCTGATTCTCTAAGGTACAGTGATTCAAGTAAGTTTGGCAACCATTGAGCTAGTTTAATATATGTGCTGGCTGTCATACCCAATGAACAGCAGCACCGCTCTGCTTCGCTGACCTTGCCACAGCATAGGACACCGCGCTCAGCTTGCCTGTCTTCTATAAGCCCACCCCCAGATTCCGGTAGGCTACTTTCCCTGGAATCTGAGGGTGGGTTTATAAAAGATAGACAAGCTGAGCGCTGTGTTCCGTGCTACAGCAGGTCAGTGAAACACGGTTACGGTATAGATGATAGACAATGTCTAGGTTGGCAGTCACTAGGTCGACACAAGCTTATGGTCGACATAGGCAAGGTCAATAGTTAAAAGGCTGGTACTGTATAAGGGTTACATGATTTTTTTGGTGTCTATGTAATCATACATCGACATGGAGACCATATATGTACCGCTTTGCTCGCCATACTATTATATTCCCACTTTATGCCCACTTGGATAGTAAAGTATGAAAATCCACCTTTTTTTCTGAAAAAAATCATGAAAACCTCATGTCGACCATAAGTCACTAATCACTGTCCAAGGTGTCCATCTAGTCACTGTCGAACCATTAGTGGTCAACCTAGTGACCGTTGACCTAGACATTGTCTATCCACTGACCGGATACCCTGAAAAACACGGTGCTGCGGATCACTGGGTATGGTTGTCAGCACATATATATATATATATATAAAACATACAACATTACATGTACATATGCTAACTGGCTCCCCCATGCAATGTGTGGTCGGTACTCCAAATCAGGGACAGCAGCAGCCACTGCTCCTCGATCACCTTCCCCTGTAAGCTCATGGCCCACCTGCTGCCTCTGCACCAAATGCATCTCCCTCCATTAGCCATTCTTGCATACACTCCAGGAACAACCGGGAGGCTTCCGAAGGTTGGGTAGCCCTCCCAGCCCCTTGGGGCAATAGACAAGTTTCCTGGGTCATGCCGCACAGGCCCCACCCCCAGGTAGCCCCTGCACCTGGCCATCGAATATTAAAATGGATAGATGCAAAAAAAAAAAAAACATGTAGTAGTCAGGGGCGCCTGTTGGCGCCCCTGACTATTACATACATAATAACACCTTTCCTACATCCACTCCTCCAAAATCTTATTTTCTATATGACATTAGTTTTATTATTTTATTGAAAAATGTTTCTTTTTATTCATAAGGATAAAATTATGAGATATACTGTTGCAGTAATGGAGATCCAAATAACAAGATATGAAAAGATCAAATATAAATCAAATTAAACCTTTATTCTATAACTTTTAGTGTAAAACAACGTAAACTTCATTAACTATATAAAGAGGGACAAACTGTCAGCAAGGCACTGGTAGAATTCTCTCACAATAGCTTGTGATGTCACAATAGCTAGTGATGTCACGATGGAACTTGGAGGGTAAAAAAAAAAGCAGCGCACTGCACAGAGAGCATTATTGTTGCAGAGTCACGGGACATAGAAGCAGCTCTGACAGATTTTGTCTTATTATCTTCTCAAACCATGGCGGAAATACCCTGCAACGTAGCGGTATACAGTACCTTATGTTTGGATGACCAAAAGATCGACTTGGTTTATTCAGTTTCAAAGCGAGTATGTGATGATGGTGAAATAATTCACCCAGGAGATCTACAAGAGGACCAACTGATGGTGACTATCAGGGATGGCTCTACAGAGATTGAAATGGTTGGTGCTCCAAAAGCATGGAGCTATGATCGTTATTTAGGCTGGATAGAAGAGGCACATAACTATAGTGCCATGTGGACGCTCACAGAAAGTCTACTGCCTCATACTGTCAGCACGGACGTGACTGGCGATGATAGGAGTGACAGAGAAAGGAGCGTACAGCTGGAGGAAAACATACAAGAGACTCCAAATGACGACATGATGGACGCATTACAGCTCAGAAGAGAAGTGGAGGAGGAAATAAAAAACAAAGAAGCTGAACTTAGAGAACTCCATCAAGTGAAGGAAAGTTTAAATGACATTCTAAAAGAAAAGACCCCACGCTCAGGCTGGCGAGGCTTCGTCAGCAGCATTAGAGGGTCAGTGCGCAATATATTCAGAAGACGCAGCAGCACTTATTTCCTCACTACAGAGGGTGAAGCAGGCCCACAGGCTGAGACAGACATTAATCAATGTCTGGGAATGACATATTCCCAGCTCCTATACTAGATCAGATTTGTCCGTGGGATAGGCTGAGCTCATCTAGGTGCACACATTCCACACCTGAGAGATGAGCATTGAAGTCGCAAGGCTGAGCTCATCTAGGTGCAGACATTCCACACCTGAGAGATAAGCATTGAAGTCGCAAGGCTGAGCTCATCTAGGTGCAGACATTCCACACCTGAGAGATGAGCATTGAAGCCCCTGCCCCTTACACACCCTCTGCTGCACCACATTATCCTGGAACAGAGATTCAACACCTGAGATCATCACATACAGCACCTGGGGATTAGGGCTACTGGCGAAACCCCATTAAAAAAAACGACACAGTGCAGCCACCTCATGGGTGTGTTGGAAGAGCTGCTAATTATTTATAAAATGTTGACAGTTACATCTAACTTGTTGATAACTTATAATACCAAAAAATCAGTCGCAGTTCCGATATGTCAATTAGTACCAAAATTAAAACAATAACACCAAATAAATGAATTATGATGATCACACCGAAGATTTGGTAGTGCAGCTCCCAGAAGTAATTGGAATAGATTACTTGCAGAAATAGTTTTAAAAGGACAGAGAGTGCAAAACCAAAATCTAAATATTTGTTATAGGTTTATTAACCAGTAAAAAACAATTCGAATATGCATTTGTAAATATATACAATAAAATACATTTATTACTCACTGGTGCCCATCTATTTAAGAGTGTGACTCTGTTAAATAAAATAAATAATGTATTTTATTGTATATATTTACAAATGCATATTTTAATTGTTTTTTACTGGTTAATAAACCTATAACAAATATTCAGATTTCGGTTTTGCGCTCTCTTTCTTTTTAAAAATATTGTTGGTAACTTAATAACCTGAATATTTAAACCCAGGCAACGCTGGCTACTTCAGCTAGTGCAGTGATTCCCAACAGTGGTTCCCTTGAGTGCCACCTGACTCCTGCAGGGGTGTCGTCTTGCAGTAGGTTGGTGGTCAAGTTCCAAATCTAATTATTCATGGTTAAAACTATTGGCAAAACCAGCGCTAGTGGCTGCCAATGATAAAACATGTGGACAAAAAGATGCACAACTATCAACCACAACAGAACTAAATAATGACAGGTAGGCAAAATTTACTTCATTTAATATTTTTCCCAAATTTGTCAATAAAAACAGCTTTTATCCTAGGGATGCCATAAACAAAAGTGCTGATTCTCTAGGGTACAGTGATTCAAGTAAGTTTGGCAACCATTGAGCTAGTTTAATATATGTGCTGGCTGTCATACCCAATGAACAGCAGCACCGCTCTGCTTCGCTGACCTTGCCACAGCATAGGACACCGCGCTCAGCTTGCCTGTCTTCTATAAGCCCACCCCCAGATTCCGGTAGGCTACTTTCCCTGGAATCTGAGGGTGGGTTTATAAAAGATAGACAAGCTGAGCGCTGTGTTCCGTGCTACAGCAGGTCAGTGAAACACGGTTACGGTATAGATGATAGACAATGTCTAGGTTGGCAGTCACTAGGTCGACACAAGCTTATGGTCGACATAGGCAAGGTCAATAGTTAAAAGGCTGGTACTGTATAAGGGTTACATGATTTTTTTGGTGTCTATGTAATCATACATCGACATGGAGACCATATATGTACCGCTTTGCTCGCCATACTATTATATTCCCACTTTATGCCCACTTGGATAGTAAAGTATGAAAATCCACCTTTTTTTCTGAAAAAAATCATGAAAACCTCATGTCGACCATAAGTCACTAATCACTGTCCAAGGTGTCCATCTAGTCACTGTCGAACCATTAGTGGTCAACCTAGTGACCGTTGACCTAGACATTGTCTATCCACTGACCGGATACCCTGAAAAACACGGTGCTGCGGATCACTGGGTATGGTTGTCAGCACATATATATATATATATATATATATATATATATATAAAAAAAATACAACATTACATGTACATATGCTAACTGGCTCCCCCATGCAATGTGTGGTCGGTACTCCAAATCAGGGACAGCAGCAGCCACTGCTCCTCGATCACCTTCCCCTGTAAGCTCATGACCCACCTGCTGCCTCTGCACCAAATGCATCTCCCTCCATTAGCCATTCTTGCATACACTCCAGGAACAACCGGGAGGCTTCCGAAGGTTGGGTAGCCCTCCCAGCCCCTTGGGGCAATAGACAAGTTTCCTGGGTCATGCCGCACAGGCCCCACCCCCAGGTAGCCCCTGCACCTGGCCATCGAATATTAAAATGGATAGATGCAAAAAAAAAAAAAACATGTAGTAGTCAGGGGCGCCTGTTGGCGCCCCTGACTATTACATACATAATAACACCTTTCCTACATCCACTCCTCCAAAATCTTATTTTCTATATGACATTAGTTTTATTATTTTATTGAAAAATGTTTCTTTTTATTCATAAGGATAAAATTATGAGATATACTGTTGCAGTAATGGAGATCCAAATAACAAGATATGAAAAGATCAAATATAAATCAAATTAAACCTTTATTCTATAACTTTTAGTGTAAAACAACGTAAACTTCATTAACTATATAAAGAGGGACAAACTGTCAGCAAGGCACTGGTAGAATTCTCTCACAATAGCTTGTGATGTCACAATAGCTAGTGATGTCACGATGGAACTTGGAGGGTAAAAAAAAAAGCAGCGCACTGCACAGAGAGCATTATTGTTGCAGAGTCACGGGACATAGAAGCAGCTCTGACAGATTTTGTCTTATTATCTTCTCAAACCATGGCGGAAATACCCTGCAACGTAGCGGTATACAGTACCTTATGTTTGGATGACCAAAAGATCGACTTGGTTTATTCAGTTTCAAAGCGAGTATGTGATGATGGTGAAATAATTCACCCAGGAGATCTACAAGAGGACCAACTGATGGTGACTATCAGGGATGGCTCTACAGAGATTGAAATGGTTGGTGCTCCAAAAGCATGGAGCTATGATCGTTATTTAGGCTGGATAGAAGAGGCACATAACTATAGTGCCATGTGGACGCTCACAGAAAGTCTACTGCCTCATACTGTCAGCACGGACGTGACTGGCGATGATAGGAGTGACAGAGAAAGGAGCGTACAGCTGGAGGAAAACATACAAGAGACTCCAAATGACGACATGATGGACGCAATACAGCTCAGAAGAGAAGTGGAGGAGGAAATAAAAAACAAAGAAGCTGAACTTAGAGAACTCCATCAAGTGAAGGAAAGTTTAAATGACATTCTAAAAGAAAAGACCCCACGCTCAGGCTGGCGAGGCTTCATCAGCAGCATTAGAGGGTCAGTGCGCAATATATTCAGAAGACGCAGCAGCACTTATTTCCTCACTACAGAGGGTGAAGCAGGCCCACAGGCTGAGACAGACATTAATCAATGTCTGGGAATGACATATTCCCAGCTCCTATACTAGATCAGATTTGTCCGTGGGATAGGCTGAGCTCATCTAGGTGCACACATTCCACACCTGAGAGATGAGCATTGAAGTCGCAAGGCTGAGCTCATCTAGGTGCAGACATTCCACACCTGAGAGATGAGCATTGAAGTCGCAAGGCTGAGCTCATCTAGGTGCAGACATTCCACACCTGAGAGATGAGCATTGAAGTCGCAAGGCTGAGCTCATCTAGGTGCAGACATTCCACACCTGAGAGATGAGCATTGAAGTCGCAAGGCTGAGCTCATCTAGGTGCAGACATTCCACACCTGAGAGATGAGCATTGAAGTCGCAAGGCTGAGCTCATCTAGGTGCAGACATTCCACACCTGAGAGATGAGCATTGAAGCCCCTGCCCCTTACACACCCTCTGCTGCACCACATTATCCTGAAACAGAGATTCAACACCTGAGATCATCACATACAGCACCTGGGGATTAGGGCTACTGGCGAAACCCCATTAAAAAAAACGACACAGTGCAGCCACCTCATGGGTGTGTTGGAAGAGCTGCTAATTATTTATAAAATGTTGACAGTTACATCTAACTTGTTGATAACTTATAATACCAAAAAATCAGTCGCAGTTCCGATATGTCAATTAGTACCAAAATTAAAACAATAACACCAAATAAATGAATTATGCTGATCACACCGAAGATTTGGTAGTGCAGCTCCCAGAAGTAATTGGAATAGATTACTTGCAGAAATAGTTTTAAAAGGACAGAGAGTGCAAAACCAAAATCTAAATATTTGTTATAGGTTTATTAACCAGTAAAAAACAATTCGAATATGCATTTGTAAATATATACAATAAAATACATTTATTACTCACTGGTGCCCATCTATTTAAGAGTGTGACTCTGTTAAATAAAATAAATAATGTATTTTATTGTATATATTTACAAATGCATATTTTAATTGTTTTTTTAATTGGTTAATAAACCTATAACAAATATTCAGATTTCGGTTTTGCACTCTCTTTCATTTTAAAAATATTGTTGGTAACTTAATAACCTGAATATTTAAACCCAGGCAACGCTGGCTACTTCAGCTAGTGCAGTGATTCCCAACAGTGGTTCCCTTGAGTGCCACCTGACTCCTGCAGGGGTGTCGTCTTGCAGCAGGTTGGTGGTCAAGTTCCAAATCTAATTATTCATGGTTAAAACTATTGGCAAAACCAGCGCTAGTGGCTGCCAATGATAAAACATGTGGACAAAAAGATGCACAACTATCAACCACAACAGAACTAAATAATGACAGGTAGGCAAAATTTACTTCATTTAATATTTTTCCCAAATTTGTCAATAAAAACAGCTTTTATCCAAGGGATGCCATAAACAAAAGTGCTGATTCTCTAGGGTACAGTGATTCAAGTAAGTTTGGCAACCATTGAGCTAGTTTAATATATGTGCTGGCTGTCATACCCAATGAACAGCAGCACCGCTCTGCTTCGCTGACCTTGCCACAGCATAGGACACCGCGCTCAGCTTGCCTGTCTTCTATAAGCCCACCCCCAGATTCCGGTAGGCTACTTTCCCTGGAATCTGAGGGTGGGTTTATAAAAGATAGACAAGCTGAGCGCTGTGTTCCGTGCTACAGCAGGTCAGTGAAACACGGTTAAGGTATAGATGATAGACAATGTCTAGGTTGGCAGTCACTAGGTCGACACAAGCTTATGGTCGACATAGGCAAGGTCAATAGTTAAAAGGCTGGTACTGTATAAGGGTTACATGATTTTTTTGGTGTCTATGTAATCATACATCGACATGGAGACCATATATGTACCGCTTTGCTCGCCATACTATTATATTCCCACTTTATGCCCACTTGGATAGTAAAGTATGAAAATCCACCTTTTTTTCTGAAAAAAATCATGAAAACCTCATGTCGACCATAAGTCACTAATCACTGTCCAAGGTGTCCATCTAGTCACTGTCGAACCATTAGTGGTCAACCTAGTGACCGTTGACCTAGACATTGTCTATCCACTGACCGGATACCCTGAAAAACACGGTGCTGCGGATCACTGGGTATGGTTGTCAGCACATATATATATATATATATATATATATATATATATAAAACATACAACATTACATGTACATATGCTAACTGGCTCCCCCATGCAATGTGTGGTCGGTACTCCAAATCAGGGACAGCAGCAGCCACTGCTCCTCGATCACCTTCCCCTGTAAGCTCATGACCCACCTGCTGCCTCTGCACCAAATGCATCTCCCTCCATTAGCCATTCTTGCATACACTCCAGGAACAACCGGGAGGCTCCCGAAGGTTGGGTAGCCCTCCCAGCCCCTTGGGGCAATAGACAAGTTTCCTGGGTCATGCCGCACAGGCCCCACCCCCAGGTAGCCCCTGCACCTGGCCATCGAATATTAAAATGGATAGATGCAAAAAAAAAAAACATGTAGTAGTCAGGGGCGCCTGTTGGCGCCCCTGACTATTACATACATAATAACACCTTTCCTACATCCACTCCTCCAAAATCTTATTTTCTATATGACATTAGTTTTATTATTTTATTGAAAAATGTTTCTTTTTATTCATAAGGATAAAATTATGAGATATACTGTTGCAGTAATGGAGATCCAAATAACAAGATATGAAAAGATCAAATATAAATCAAATTAAACCTTTATTCTATAACTTTTAGTGTAAAACAACGTAAACTTCATTAACTATATAAAGAGGGACAAACTGTCAGCAAGGCACTGGTAGAGTTCTCTCACAATAGCTTGTGATGTCACAATAGCTAGTGATGTCACGATGGAACTTGGAGGGTAAAAAAAAAGCAGCGCACTGCACAGAGAGCATTATTGTTGCAGAGTCACGGGACATAGAAGCAGCTCTGACAGATTTTGTCTTATTATCTTCTCAAACCATGGCGGAAATACCCTGCAACGTAGCGGTATACAGTACCTTATGTTTGGATGACCAAAAGATTGACTTGGTTTATTCAGTTTCAAAGCGAGTATGTGATGATGGTGAAATAATTCACCCAGGAGATCTACAAGAGGACCAACTGATGGTGACTATCAGGGATGGCTCTACAGAGATTGAAATGGTTGGTGCTCCAAAAGCATGGAGCTATGATCGTTATTTAGGCTGGATAGAAGAGGCACATAACTATAGTGCCATGTGGACGCTCACAGAAAGTCTACTGCCTCATACTGTCAGCACGGACGTGACTGGCGATGATAGGAGTGACAGAGAAAGGAGCGTACAGCTGGAGGAAAACATACAAGAGACTCCAAATGACGACATGATGGACGCATTACAGCTCAGAAGAGAAGTGGAGGAGGAAATAAAAAAGAAAGAAGCTGAACTTAGAGAACTCCATCAAGTGAAGGAAAGTTTAAATGACATTCTAAAAGAAAAGACCCCACGCTCAGGCTGGCGAGGCTTCGTCAGCAGCATTAGAGGGTCAGTGCGCAATATATTCAGAAGACGCAGCAGCACTTATTTCCTCACTACAGAGGTTGAAGCAGGCCCACAGGCTGAGACAGACATTAATCAATGTCTGGGAATGACATATTCCCAGCTCCTATACTAGATCAGATTTGTCCGTGGGATAGGCTGAGCTCATCTAGGTGCACACATTCCACACCTGAGAGATGAGCATTGAAGTCGCAAGGCTGAGCTCATCTAGGTGCAGACATTCCACACCTGAGAGATGAGCATTGAAGTCGCAAGGCTGAGCTCATCTAGGTGCAGACATTCCACACCTGAGAGATGAGCATTGAAGCCCCTGCCCCTTACACACCCTCTGCTGCACCACATTATCCTGGAACAGAGATTCAACACCTGAGATCATCACATACAGCACCTGGGGATTAGGGCTACTGGCGAAACCCCATTAAAAAAAACGACACAGTGCAGCCACCTCATGGGTGTGTTGGAAGAGCTGCTAATTATTTATAAAATGTTGACAGTTACATCTAACTTGTTGATAACTTATAATACCAAAAAATCAGTCGCAGTTCCGATATGTCAATTAGTACCAAAATTAAAACAATAACACCAAATAAATGAATTATGATGATCACACCGAAGATTTGGTAGTGCAGCTCCCAGAAGTAATTGGAATAGATTACTTGCAGAAATAGTTTTAAAAGGACAGAGAGTGCAAAACCAAAATCTAAATATTTGTTATAGGTTTATTAACCAGTAAAAAACAATTTGAATATGCATTTGTAAATATATACAATAAAATACATTTATTACTCACTGGTGCCCATCTATTTAAGAGTGTGACTCTGTTAAATAAAATAAATAATGTATTTTATTGTATATATTTACAAATGCATATTTTAATTGTTTTTTTACTGGTTAATAAACCTATAACAAATATTCAGATTTCGGTTTTGCACTCTCTTTCTTTTTAAAAATATTGTTGGTAACTTAATAACCTGAATATTTAAACCCAGGCAACGCTGGCTACTTCAGCTAGTGCAGTGATTCCCAACAGTGGTTCCCTTGAGTGCCACCTGACTCCTGCAGGGGTGTCGTCTTGCAGTAGGTTGGTGGTCAAGTTCCAAATCTAATTATTCATGGTTAAAACTATTGGCAAAACCAGCGCTAGTGGCTGCCAATGATAAAACATGTGGACAAAAAGATGCACAACTATCAACCACAACAGAACTAAATAATGACAGGTAGGCAAAATTTACTTCATTTAATATTTTTCCCAAATTTGTCAATAAAAACAGCTTTTATCCTAGGGATGCCATAAACAAAAGTGCTGATTCTCTAGGGTACAGTGATTCAAGTAAGTTTGGCAACCATTGAGCTAGTTTAATATATGTGCTGGCTGTCATACCCAATGAACAGCAGCACCGCTCTGCTTCGCTGACCTTGCCACAGCATAGGACACCGCGCTCAGCTTGCCTGTCTTCTATAAGCCCACCCCCAGATTCCGGTAGGCTACTTTCCCTGGAATCTGAGGGTGGGTTTATAAAAGATAGACAAGCTGAGCGCTGTGTTCCGTGCTACAGCAGGTCAGTGAAACACGGTTACGGTATAGATGATAGACAATGTCTAGGTTGGCAGTCACTAGGTCGACACAAGCTTATGGTCGACATAGGCAAGGTCAATAGTTAAAAGGCTGGTACTGTATAAGGGTTACATGATTTTTTTGGTGTCTATGTAATCATACATCGACATGGAGACCATATATGTACCGCTTTGCTCGCCATACTATTATATTCCCACTTTATGCCCACTTGGATAGTAAAGTATGAAAATCCACCTTTTTTTCTGAAAAAAATCATGAAAACCTCATGTCGACCATAAGTCACTAATCACTGTCCAAGGTGTCCATCTAGTCACTGTCGAACCATTAGTGGTCAACCTAGTGACCGTTGACCTAGACATTGTCTATCCACTGACCGGATACCCTGAAAAACACGGTGCTGCGGATCACTGGGTATGGTTGTCAGCACATATATATATATATATAAAACATACAACATTACATGTACATATGCTAACTGGCTCCCCCATGCAATGTGTGGTCGGTACTCCAAATCAGGGACAGCAGCAGCCACTGCTCCTCGATCACCTTCCCCTGTAAGCTCATGACCCACCTGCTGCCTCTGCACCAAATGCATCTCCCTCCATTAGCCATTCTTGCATACACTCCAGGAACAACCGGGAGGCTCCCGAAGGTTGGGTAGCCCTCCCAGCCCCTTGGGGCAATAGACAAGTTTCCTGGGTCATGCCGCACAGGCCCCACCCCCAGGTAGCCCCTGCACCTGGCCATCGAATATTAAAATGGATAGATGCAAAAAAAAAAAACATGTAGTAGTCAGGGGCGCCTGTTGGCGCCCCTGACTATTACATACATAATAACACCTTTCCTACATCCACTCCTCCAAAATCTTATTTTCTATATGACATTAGTTTTATTATTTTATTGAAAAATGTTTCTTTTTATTCATAAGGATAAAATTATGAGATATACTGTTGCAGTAATGGAGATCCAAATAACAAGATATGAAAAGATCAAATATAAATCAAATTAAACCTTTATTCTATAACTTTTAGTGTAAAACAACGTAAACTTCATTAACTATATAAAGAGGGACAAACTGTCAGCAAGGCACTGGTAGAGTTCTCTCACAATAGCTTGTGATGTCACAATAGCTAGTGATGTCACGATGGAACTTGGAGGGTAAAAAAAAAGCAGCGCACTGCACAGAGAGCATTATTGTTGCAGAGTCACGGGACATAGAAGCAGCTCTGACAGATTTTGTCTTATTATCTTCTCAAACCATGGCGGAAATACCCTGCAACGTAGCGGTATACAGTACCTTATGTTTGGATGACCAAAAGATTGACTTGGTTTATTCAGTTTCAAAGCGAGTATGTGATGATGGTGAAATAATTCACCCAGGAGATCTACAAGAGGACCAACTGATGGTGACTATCAGGGATGGCTCTACAGAGATTGAAATGGTTGGTGCTCCAAAAGCATGGAGCTATGATCGTTATTTAGGCTGGATAGAAGAGGCACATAACTATAGTGCCATGTGGACGCTCACAGAAAGTCTACTGCCTCATACTGTCAGCACGGACGTGACTGGCGATGATAGGAGTGACAGAGAAAGGAGCGTACAGCTGGAGGAAAACATACAAGAGACTCCAAATGACGACATGATGGACGCATTACAGCTCAGAAGAGAAGTGGAGGAGGAAATAAAAAACAAAGAAGCTGAACTTAGAGAACTCCATCAAGTGAAGGAAAGTTTAAATGACATTCTAAAAGAAAAGACCCCACGCTCAGGCTGGCGAGGCTTCGTCAGCAGCATTAGAGGGTCAGTGCGCAATATATTCAGAAGACGCAGCAGCACTTATTTCCTCACTACAGAGGGTGAAGCAGGCCCACAGGCTGAGACAGACATTAATCAATGTCTGGGAATGACATATTCCCAGCTCCTATACTAGATCAGATTTGTCCGTGGGATAGGCTGAGCTCATCTAGGTGCACACATTCCACACCTGAGAGATGAGCATTGAAGTCGCAAGGCTGAGCTCATCTAGGTGCAGACATTCCACACCTGAGAGATGAGCATTGAAGTCGCAAGGCTGAGCTCATCTAGGTGCAGACATTCCACACCTGAGAGATGAGCATTGAAGCCCCTGCCCCTTACACACCCTCTGCTGCATCACATTATCCTGGAACAGAGATTCAACACCTGAGATCATCACATACAGCACCTGGGGATTAGGGCTACTGGCGAAACCCCATTAAAAAAAACGACACAGTGCAGCCACCTCATGGGTGTGTTGGAAGAGCTGCTAATTATTTATAAAATGTTGACAGTTACATCTAACTTGTTGATAACTTATAATACCAAAAAATCAGTCGCAGTTCCGATATGTCAATTAGTACCAAAATTAAAACAATAACACCAAATAAATGAATTATGATGATCACACCGAAGATTTGGTAGTGCAGCTCCCAGAAGTAATTGGAATAGATTACTTGCAGAAATAGTTTTAAAAGGACAGAGAGTGCAAAACCAAAATCTAAATATTTGTTATAGGTTTATTAACCAGTAAAAAACAATTCGAATATGCATTTGTAAATATATACAATAAAATACATTTATTACTCACTGGTGCCCATCTATTTAAGAGTGTGACTCTGTTAAATAAAATAAATAATGTATTTTATTGTATATATTTACAAATGCATATTTTAATTGTTTTTTACTGGTTAATAAACCTATAACAAATATTCAGATTTCGGTTTTGCGCTCTCTTTCTTTTTAAAAATATTGTTGGTAACTTAATAACCTGAATATTTAAACCCAGGCAACGCTGGCTACTTCAGCTAGTGCAGTGATTCCCAACAGTGGTTCCCTTGAGTGCCACCTGACTCCTGCAGGGGTGTCGTCTTGCAGTAGGTTGGTGGTCAAGTTCCAAATCTAATTATTCATGGTTAAAACTATTGGCAAAACCAGCGCTAGTGGCTGCCAATGATAAAACATGTGGACAAAAAGATGCACAACTATCAACCACAACAGAACTAAATAATGACAGGTAGGCAAAATTTACTTCATTTAATATTTTTCCCAAATTTGTCAATAAAAACAGCTTTTATCCTAGGGATGCCATAAACAAAAGTGCTGATTCTCTAGGGTACAGTGATTCAAGTAAGTTTGGCAACCATTGAGCTAGTTTAATATATGTGCTGGCTGTCATACCCAATGAACAGCAGCACCGCTCTGCTTCGCTGACCTTGCCACAGCATAGGACACCGCGCTCAGCTTGCCTGTCTTCTATAAGCCCACCCCCAGATTCCGGTAGGCTACTTTCCCTGGAATCTGAGGGTGGGTTTATAAAAGATAGACAAGCTGAGCGCTGTGTTCCGTGCTACAGCAGGTCAGTGAAACACGGTTACGGTATAGATGATAGACAATGTCTAGGTTGGCAGTCACTAGGTCGACACAAGCTTATGGTCGACATAGGCAAGGTCAATAGTTAAAAGGCTGGTACTGTATAAGGGTTACATGATTTTTTTGGTGTCTATGTAATCATACATCGACATGGAGACCATATATGTACCGCTTTGCTCGCCATACTATTATATTCCCACTTTATGCCCACTTGGATAGTAAAGTATGAAAATCCACCTTTTTTTCTGAAAAAAATCATGAAAACCTCATGTCGACCATAAGTCACTAATCACTGTCCAAGGTGTCCATCTAGTCACTGTCGAACCATTAGTGGTCAACCTAGTGACCGTTGACCTAGACATTGTCTATCCACTGACCGGATACCCTGAAAAACACGGTGCTGCGGATCACTGGGTATGGTTGTCAGCACATATATATATATATATATATATATATATAAAACATACAACATTACATGTACATATGCTAACTGGCTCCCCCATGCAATGTGTGGTCGGTACTCCAAATCAGGGACAGCAGCAGCCACTGCTCCTCGATCACCTTCCCCTGTAAGCTCATGACCCACCTGCTGCCTCTGCACCAAATGCATCTCCCTCCATTAGCCATTCTTGCATACACTCCAGGAACAACCGGGAGGCTTCCGAAGGTTGGGTAGCCCTCCCAGCCCCTTGGGGCAATAGACAAGTTTCCTGGGTCATGCCGCACAGGCCCCACCCCCAGGTAGCCCCTGCACCTGGCCATCGAATATTAAAATGGATAGATGCAAAAAAAAAAAAACATGTAGTAGTCAGGGGCGCCTCTTGGCGCCCCTGACTATTACATACATAATAACACCTTTCCTACATCCACTCCTCCAAAATCTTATTTTCTATATGACATTAGTTTTATTATTTTATTGAAAAATGTTTCTTTTTATTCATAAGGATAAAATTATGAGATATACTGTTGCAGTAATGGAGATCCAAATAACAAGATATGAAAAGATCAAATATAAATCAAATTAAACCTTTATTCTATAACTTTTAGTGTAAAACAACGTAAACTTCATTAACTATATAAAGAGGGACAAACTGTCAGCAAGGCACTGGTAGAATTCTCTCACAATAGCTTGTGATGTCACAATAGCTAGTGATGTCACGATGGAACTTGGAGGGTAAAAAAAAAAGCAGCGCACTGCACAGAGAGCATTATTGTTGCAGAGTCACGGGACATAGAAGCAGCTCTGACAGATTTTGTCTTATTATCTTCTCAAACCATGGCGGAAATACCCTGCAACGTAGCGGTATACAGTACCTTATGTTTGGATGACCAAAAGATCGACTTGGTTTATTCAGTTTCAAAGCGAGTATGTGATGATGGTGAAATAATTCACCCAGGAGATCTACAAGAGGACCAACTGATGGTGACTATCAGGGATGGCTCTACAGAGATTGAGATGGTTGGTGCTCCAAAAGCATGGAGCTATGATCGTTATTTAGGCTGGATAGAAGAGGCACATAACTATAGTGCCATGTGGACGCTCACAGAAAGTCTACTGCCTCATACTGTCAGCACGGACGTGACTGGCGATGATAGGAGTGACAGAGAAAGGAGCGTACAGCTGGAGGAAAACATACAAGAGACTCCAAATGACGACATGATGGACGCATTACAGCTCAGAAGAGAAGTGGAGGAGGAAATAAAAAACAAAGAAGCTGAACTTAGAGAACTCCATCAAGTGAAGGAAAGTTTAAATGACATTCTAAAAGAAAAGACCCCACGCTCAGGCTGGCGAGGCTTCGTCAGCAGCATTAGAGGGTCAGTGCGCAATATATTCAGAAGACGCAGCAGCACTTATTTCCTCACTACAGAGGGTGAAGCAGGCCCACAGGCTGAGACAGACATTAATCAATGTCTGGGAATGACATATTCCCAGCTCCTATACTAGATCAGATTTGTCCGTGGGATAGGCTGAGCTCATCTAGGTGCACACATTCCACACCTGAGAGATGAGCATTGAAGTCGCAAGGCTGAGCTCATCTAGGTGCAGACATTCCACACCTGAGAGATGAGCATTGAAGTCGCAAGGCTGAGCTCATCTAGGTGCAGACATTCCACACCTGAGAGATGAGCATTGAAGTCGCAAGGCTGAGCTCATCTAGGTGCAGACATTCCACACCTGAGAGATGAGCATTGAAGCCCCTGCCCCTTACACACCCTCTGCTGCACCACATTATCCTGGAACAGAGATTCAACACCTGAGATCATCACATACAGCACCTGGGGATTAGGGCTACTGGCGAAACCCCATTAAAAAAAACGACACAGTGCAGCCACCTCATGGGTGTGTTGGAAGAGCTGCTAATTATTTATAAAATGTTGACAGTTACATCTAACTTGTTGATAACTTATAATACCAAAAAATCAGTCGCAGTTCCGATATGTCAATTAGTACCAAAATTAAAACAATAACACCAAATAAATGAATTATGCTGATCACACCGAAGATTTGGTAGTGCAGCTCCCAGAAGTAATTGGAATAGATTACTTGCAGAAATAGTTTTAAAAGGACAGAGAGTGCAAAACCAAAATCTAAATATTTGTTATAGGTTTATTAACCAGTAAAAAACAATTCGAATATGCATTTGTAAATATATACAATAAAATACATTTATTACTCACTGGTGCCCATCTATTTAAGAGTGTGACTCTGTTAAATAAAATAAATAATGTATTTTATTGTATATATTTACAAATGCATATTTTAATTGTTTTTTTACTGGTTAATAAACCTATAACAAATATTCAGATTTCGGTTTTGCACTCTCTTTCATTTTAAAAATATTGTTGGTAACTTAATAACCTGAATATTTAAACCCAGGCAACGCTGGCTACTTCAGCTAGTGCAGTGATTCCCAACAGTGGTTCCCTTGAGTGCCACCTGACTCCTGCAGGGGTGTCGTCTTGCAGCAGGTTGGTGGTCAAGTTCCAAATCTAATTATTCATGGTTAAAACTATTGGCAAAACCAGCGCTAGTGGCTGCCAATGATAAAACATGTGGACAAAAAGATGCACAACTATCAACCACAACAGAACTAAATAATGACAGGTAGGCAAAATTTACTTCATTTAATATTTTTCCCAAATTTGTCAATAAAAACAGCTTTTATCCAAGGGATGCCATAAACAAAAGTGCTGATTCTCTAGGGTACAGTGATTCAAGTAAGTTTGGCAACCATTGAGCTAGTTTAATATATGTGCTGGCTGTCATACCCAATGAACAGCAGCACCGCTCTGCTTCGCTGACCTTGCCACAGCATAGGACACCGCGCTCAGCTTGCCTGTCTTCTATAAGCCCACCCCCAGATTCCGGTAGGCTACTTTCCCTGGAATCTGAGGGTGGGTTTATAAAAGATAGACAAGCTGAGCGCTGTGTTCCGTGCTACAGCAGGTCAGTGAAACACGGTTAAGGTATAGATGATAGACAATGTCTAGGTTGGCAGTCACTAGGTCGACACAAGCTTATGGTCGACATAGGCAAGGTCAATAGTTAAAAGGCTGGTACTGTATAAGGGTTACATGATTTTTTTGGTGTCTATGTAATCATACATCGACATGGAGACCATATATGTACCGCTTTGCTCGCCATACTATTATATTCCCACTTTATGCCCACTTGGATAGTAAAGTATGAAAATCCACCTTTTTTTCTGAAAAAAATCATGAAAACCTCATGTCGACCATAAGTCACTAATCACTGTCCAAGGTGTCCATCTAGTCACTGTCGAACCATTAGTGGTCAACCTAGTGACCGTTGACCTAGACATTGTCTATCCACTGACCGGATACCCTGAAAAACACGGTGCTGCGGATCACTGGGTATGGTTGTCAGCACATATATATATATATATATATATATATATATATATAAAACATACAACATTACATGTACATATGCTAACTGGCTCCCCCATGCAATGTGTGGTCGGTACTCCAAATCAGGGACAGCAGCAGCCACTGCTCCTCGATCACCTTCCCCTGTAAGCTCATGACCCACCTGCTGCCTCTGCACCAAATGCATCTCCCTCCATTAGCCATTCTTGCATACACTCCAGGAACAACCGGGAGGCTCCCGAAGGTTGGGTAGCCCTCCCAGCCCCTTGGGGCAATAGACAAGTTTCCTGGGTCATGCCGCACAGGCCCCACCCCCAGGTAGCCCCTGCACCTGGCCATCGAATATTAAAATGGATAGATGCAAAAAAAAAAAACATGTAGTAGTCAGGGGCGCCTGTTGGCGCCCCTGACTATTACATACATAATAACACCTTTCCTACATCCACTCCTCCAAAATCTTATTTTCTATATGACATTAGTTTTATTATTTTATTGAAAAATGTTTCTTTTTATTCATAAGGATAAAATTATGAGATATACTGTTGCAGTAATGGAGATCCAAATAACAAGATATGAAAAGATCAAATATAAATCAAATTAAACCTTTATTCTATAACTTTTAGTGTAAAACAACGTAAACTTCATTAACTATATAAAGAGGGACAAACTGTCAGCAAGGCACTGGTAGAGTTCTCTCACAATAGCTTGTGATGTCACAATAGCTAGTGATGTCACGATGGAACTTGGAGGGTAAAAAAAAAGCAGCGCACTGCACAGAGAGCATTATTGTTGCAGAGTCACGGGACATAGAAGCAGCTCTGACAGATTTTGTCTTATTATCTTCTCAAACCATGGCGGAAATACCCTGCAACGTAGCGGTATACAGTACCTTATGTTTGGATGACCAAAAGATTGACTTGGTTTATTCAGTTTCAAAGCGAGTATGTGATGATGGTGAAATAATTCACCCAGGAGATCTACAAGAGGACCAACTGATGGTGACTATCAGGGATGGCTCTACAGAGATTGAAATGGTTGGTGCTCCAAAAGCATGGAGCTATGATCGTTATTTAGGCTGGATAGAAGAGGCACATAACTATAGTGCCATGTGGACGCTCACAGAAAGTCTACTGCCTCATACTGTCAGCACGGACGTGACTGGCGATGATAGGAGTGACAGAGAAAGGAGCGTACAGCTGGAGGAAAACATACAAGAGACTCCAAATGACGACATGATGGACGCATTACAGCTCAGAAGAGAAGTGGAGGAGGAAATAAAAAACAAAGAAGCTGAACTTAGAGAACTCCATCAAGTGAAGGAAAGTTTAAATGACATTCTAAAAGAAAAGACCCCACGCTCAGGCTGGCGAGGCTTCGTCAGCAGCATTAGAGGGTCAGTGCGCAATATATTCAGAAGACGCAGCAGCACTTATTTCCTCACTACAGAGGGTGAAGCAGGCCCACAGGCTGAGACAGACATTAATCAATGTCTGGGAATGACATATTCCCAGCTCCTATACTAGATCAGATTTGTCCGTGGGATAGGCTGAGCTCATCTAGGTGCACACATTCCACACCTGAGAGATGAGCATTGAAGTCGCAAGGCTGAGCTCATCTAGGTGCAGACATTCCACACCTGAGAGATGAGCATTGAAGTCGCAAGGCTGAGCTCATCTAGGTGCAGACATTCCACACCTGAGAGATGAGCATTGAAGCCCCTGCCCCTTACACACCCTCTGCTGCACCACATTATCCTGGAACAGAGATTCAACACCTGAGATCATCACATACAGCACCTGGGGATTAGGGCTACTGGCGAAACCCCATTAAAAAAAACGACACAGTGCAGCCACCTCATGGGTGTGTTGGAAGAGCTGCTAATTATTTATAAAATGTTGACAGTTACATCTAACTTGTTGATAACTTATAATACCAAAAAATCAGTCGCAGTTCCGATATGTCAATTAGTACCAAAATTAAAACAATAACACCAAATAAATGAATTATGATGATCACACCGAAGATTTGGTAGTGCAGCTCCCAGAAGTAATTGGAATAGATTACTTGCAGAAATAGTTTTAAAAGGACAGAGAGTGCAAAACCAAAATCTAAATATTTGTTATAGGTTTATTAACCAGTAAAAAACAATTCGAATATGCATTTGTAAATATATACAATAAAATACATTTATTACTCACTGGTGCCCATCTATTTAAGAGTGTGACTCTGTTAAATAAAATAAATAATGTATTTTATTGTATATATTTACAAATGCATATTTTAATTGTTTTTTTACTGGTTAATAAACCTATAACAAATATTCAGATTTCGGTTTTGCACTCTCTTTCTTTTTAAAAATATTGTTGGTAACTTAATAACCTGAATATTTAAACCCAGGCAACGCTGGCTACTTCAGCTAGTGCAGTGATTCCCAAAAGTGGTTCCCTTGAGTGCCACCTGACTCCTGCAGGGGTGTCGTCTTGCAGTAGGTTGGTGGTCAAGTTCCAAATCTAATTATTCATGGTTAAAACTATTGGCAAAACCAGCGCTAGTGGCTGCCAATGATAAAACATGTGGACAAAAAGATGCACAACTATCAACCACAACAGAACTAAATAATGACAGGTAGGCAAAATTTACTTCATTTAATATTTTTCCCAAATTTGTCAATAAAAACAGCTTTTATCCTAGGGATGCCATAAACAAAAGTGCTGATTCTCTAGGGTACAGTGATTCAAGTAAGTTTGGCAACCATTGAGCTAGTTTAATATATGTGCTGGCTGTCATACCCAATGAACAGCAGCACCGCTCTGCTTCGCTGACCTTGCCACAGCATAGGACACCGCGCTCAGCTTGCCTGTCTTCTATAAGCCCACCCCCAGATTCCGGTAGGCTACTTTCCCTGGAATCTGAGGGTGGGTTTATAAAAGATAGACAAGCTGAGCGCTGTGTTCCGTGCTACAGCAGGTCAGTGAAACACGGTTACGGTATAGATGATAGACAATGTCTAGGTTGGCAGTCACTAGGTCGACACAAGCTTATGGTCGACATAGGCAAGGTCAATAGTTAAAAGGCTGGTACTGTATAAGGGTTACATGATTTTTTTGGTGTCTATGTAATCATACATCGACATGGAGACCATATATGTACCGCTTTGCTCGCCATACTATTATATTCCCACTTTATGCCCACTTGGATAGTAAAGTATGAAAATCCACCTTTTTTTCTGAAAAAAATCATGAAAACCTCATGTCGACCATAAGTCACTAATCACTGTCCAAGGTGTCCATCTAGTCACTGTCGAACCATTAGTGGTCAACCTAGTGACCGTTGACCTAGACATTGTCTATCCACTGACCGGATACCCTGAAAAACACGGTGCTGCGGATCACTGGGTATGGTTGTCAGCACATATATATATATATATAAAACATACAACATTACATGTACATATGCTAACTGGCTCCCCCATGCAATGTGTGGTCGGTACTCCAAATCAGGGACAGCAGCAGCCACTGCTCCTCGATCACCTTCCCCTGTAAGCTCATGACCCACCTGCTGCCTCTGCACCAAATGCATCTCCCTCCATTAGCCATTCTTGCATACACTCCAGGAACAACCGGGAGGCTCCCGAAGGTTGGGTAGCCCTCCCAGCCCCTTGGGGCAATAGACAAGTTTCCTGGGTCATGCCGCACAGGCCCCACCCCCAGGTAGCCCCTGCACCTGGCCATCGAATATTAAAATGGATAGATGCAAAAAAAAAAAAAACATGTAGTAGTCAGGGGCGCCTGTTGGCGCCCCTGACTATTACATACATAATAACACCTTTCCTACATCCACTCCTCCAAAATCTTATTTTCTATATGACATTAGTTTTATTATTTTATTGAAAAATGTTTCTTTTTATTCATAAGGATAAAATTATGAGATATACTGTTGCAGTAATGGAGATCCAAATAACAAGATATGAAAAGATCAAATATAAATCAAATTAAACCTTTATTCTATAACTTTTAGTGTAAAACAACGTAAACTTCATTAACTATATAAAGAGGGACAAACTGTCAGCAAGGCACTGGTAGAGTTTTCTCACAATAGCTTGTGATGTCACAATAGCTAGTGATGTCACGATGGAACTTGGAGGGTAAAAAAAAAAGCAGCGCACTGCACAGAGAGCATTATTGTTGCAGAGTCACGGGACATAGAAGCAGCTCTGACAGATTTTGTCTTATTATCTTCTCAAACCATGGCGGAAATACCCTGCAACGTAGCGGTATACAGTACCTTATGTTTGGATGACCAAAAGATCGACTTGGTTTATTCAGTTTCAAAGCGAGTATGTGATGATGGTGAAATAATTCACCCAGGAGATCTACAAGAGGACCAACTGATGGTGACTATCAGGGATGGCTCTACAGAGATTGAAATGGTTGGTGCTCCAAAAGCATGGAGCTATGATCGTTATTTAGGCTGGATAGAAGAGGCACATAACTATAGTGCCATGTGGACGCTCACAGAAAGTCTACTGCCTCATACTGTCAGCACGGACGTGACTGGCGATGATAGGAGTGACAGAGAAAGGAGCGTACAGCTGGAGGAAAACATACAAGAGACTCCAAATGACGACATGATGGACGCATTACAGCTCAGAAGAGAAGTGGAGGAGGAAATAAAAAACAAAGAAGCTGAACTTAGAGAACTCCATCAAGTGAAGGAAAGTTTAAATGACATTCTAAAAGAAAAGACCCCACGCTCAGGCTGGCGAGGCTTCGTCAGCAGCATTAGAGGGTCAGTGCGCAATATATTCAGAAGACGCAGCAGCACTTATTTCCTCACTACAGAGGGTGAAGCAGGCCCACAGGCTGAGACAGACATTAATCAATGTCTGGGAATGACATATTCCCAGCTCCTATACTAGATCAGATTTGTCCGTGGGATAGGCTGAGCTCATCTAGGTGCACACATTCCACACCTGAGAGATGAGCATTGAAGTCGCAAGGCTGAGCTCATCTAGGTGCAGACATTCCACACCTGAGAGATGAGCATTGAAGTCGCAAGGCTGAGCTCATCTAGGTGCAGACATTCCACACCTGAGAGATGAGCATTGAAGTCGCAAGGCTGAGCTCATCTAGGTGCAGACATTCCACACCTGAGAGATGAGCATTGAAGCCCCTGCCCCTTACACACCCTCTGCTGCACCACATTATCCTGGAACAGAGATTCAACACCTGAGATCATCACATACAGCACCTGGGGATTAGGGCTACTGGCGAAACCCCATTAAAAAAAACGACACAGTGCAGCCACCTCATGGGTGTGTTGGAAGAGCTGCTAATTATTTATAAAATGTTGACAGTTACATCTAACTTGTTGATAACTTATAATACCAAAAAATCAGTCGCAGTTCCGATATGTCAATTAGTACCAAAATTAAAACAATAACACCAAATAAATGAATTATGATGATCACACCGAAGATTTGGTAGTGCAGCTCCCAGAAGTAATTGGAATAGATTACTTGCAGAAATAGTTTTAAAAGGACAGAGAGTGCAAAACCAAAATCTAAATATTTGTTATAGGTTTATTAACCAGTAAAAAACAATTCGAATATGCATTTGTAAATATATACAATAAAATACATTTATTACTCACTGGTGCCCATCTATTTAAGAGTGTGACTCTGTTAAATAAAATAAATAATGTATTTTATTGTATATATTTACAAATGCATATTTTAATTGTTTTTTACTGGTTAATAAACCTATAACAAATATTCAGATTTCGGTTTTGCGCTCTCTTTCTTTTTAAAAATATTGTTGGTAACTTAATAACCTGAATATTTAAACCCAGGCAACGCTGGCTACTTCAGCTAGTGCAGTGATTCCCAACAGTGGTTCCCTTGAGTGCCACCTGACTCCTGCAGGGGTGTCGTCTTGCAGTAGGTTGGTGGTCAAGTTCCAAATCTAATTATTCATGGTTAAAACTATTGGCAAAACCAGCGCTAGTGGCTGCCAATGATAAAACATGTGGACAAAAAGATGCACAACTATCAACCACAACAGAACTAAATAATGACAGGTAGGCAAAATTTACTTCATTTAATATTTTTCCCAAATTTGTCAATAAAAACAGCTTTTATCCTAGGGATGCCATAAACAAAAGTGCTGATTCTCTAGGGTACAGTGATTCAAGTAAGTTTGGCAACCATTGAGCTAGTTTAATATATGTGCTGGCTGTCATACCCAATGAACAGCAGCACCGCTCTGCTTCGCTGACCTTGCCACAGCATAGGACACCGCGCTCAGTTTGCCTGTCTTCTATAAGCCCACCCCCAGATTCCGGTAGGCTACTTTCCCTGGAATCTGAGGGTGGGTTTATAAAAGATAGACAAGCTGAGCGCTGTGTTCCGTGCTACAGCAGGTCAGTGAAACACGGTTACGGTATAGATGATAGACAATGTCTAGGTTGGCAGTCACTAGGTCGACACAAGCTTATGGTCGACATAGGCAAGGTCAATAGTTAAAAGGCTGGTACTGTATAAGGGTTACATGATTTTTTTGGTGTCTATGTAATCATACATCGACATGGAGACCATATATGTACCGCTTTGCTCGCCATACTATTATATTCCCACTTTATGCCCACTTGGATAGTAAAGTATGAAAATCCACCTTTTTTTCTGAAAAAAATCATGAAAACCTCATGTCGACCATAAGTCACTAATCACTGTCCAAGGTGTCCATCTAGTCACTGTCGAACCATTAGTGGTCAACCTAGTGACCGTTGACCTAGACATTGTCTATCCACTGACCGGATACCCTGAAAAACACGGTGCTGCGGATCACTGGGTATGGTTGTCAGCACATATATATATATATATATATATATATATATATATATATATATATATAAAACATACAACATTACATGTACATATGCTAACTGGCTCCCCCATGCAATGTGTGGTCGGTACTCCAAATCAGGGACAGCAGCAGCCACTGCTCCTCGATCACCTTCCCCTGTAAGCTCATGACCCACCTGCTGCCTCTGCACCAAATGCATCTCCCTCCATTAGCCATTCTTGCATACACTCCAGGAACAACCGGGAGGCTTCCGAAGGTTGGGTAGCCCTCCCAGCCCCTTGGGGCAATAGACAAGTTTCCTGGGTCATGCCGCACAGGCCCCACCCCCAGGTAGCCCCTGCACCTGGCCATCGAATATTAAAATGGATAGATGCAAAAAAAAAAAAACATGTAGTAGTCAGGGGCGCCTCTTGGCGCCCCTGACTATTACATACATAATAACACCTTTCCTACATCCACTCCTCCAAAATCTTATTTTCTATATGACATTAGTTTTATTATTTTATTGAAAAATGTTTCTTTTTATTCATAAGGATAAAATTATGAGATATACTGTTGCAGTAATGGAGATCCAAATAACAAGATATGAAAAGATCAAATATAAATCAAATTAAACCTTTATTCTATAACTTTTAGTGTAAAACAACGTAAACTTCATTAACTATATAAAGAGGGACAAACTGTCAGCAAGGCACTGGTAGAATTCTCTCACAATAGCTTGTGATGTCACAATAGCTAGTGATGTCACGATGGAACTTGGAGGGTAAAAAAAAAAGCAGCGCACTGCACAGAGAGCATTATTGTTGCAGAGTCACGGGACATAGAAGCAGCTCTGACAGATTTTGTCTTATTATCTTCTCAAACCATGGCGGAAATACCCTGCAACGTAGCGGTATACAGTACCTTATGTTTGGATGACCAAAAGATCGACTTGGTTTATTCAGTTTCAAAGCGAGTATGTGATGATGGTGAAATAATTCACCCAGGAGATCTACAAGAGGACCAACTGATGGTGACTATCAGGGATGGCTCTACAGAGATTGAAATGGTTGGTGCTCCAAAAGCATGGAGCTATGATCGTTATTTAGGCTGGATAGAAGAGGCACATAACTATAGTGCCATGTGGACGCTCACAGAAAGTCTACTGCCTCATACTGTCAGCACGGACGTGACTGGCGATGATAGGAGTGACAGAGAAAGGAGCGTACAGCTGGAGGAAAACATACAAGAGACTCCAAATGACGACATGATGGACGCATTACAGCTCAGAAGAGAAGTGGAGGAGGAAATAAAAAACAAAGAAGCTGAACTTAGAGAACTCCATCAAGTGAAGGAAAGTTTAAATGACATTCTAAAAGAAAAGACCCCACGCTCAGGCTGGCGAGGCTTCGTCAGCAGCATTAGAGGGTCAGTGCGCAATATATTCAGAAGACGCAGCAGCACTTATTTCCTCACTACAGAGGGTGAAGCAGGCCCACAGGCTGAGACAGACATTAATCAATGTCTGGGAATGACATATTCCCAGCTCCTATACTAGATCAGATTTGTCCGTGGGATAGGCTGAGCTCATCTAGGTGCACACATTCCACACCTGAGAGATGAGCATTGAAGTCGCAAGGCTGAGCTCATCTAGGTGCAGACATTCCACACCTGAGAGATGAGCATTGAAGTCGCAAGGCTGAGCTCATCTAGGTGCAGACATTCCACACCTGAGAGATGAGCATTGAAGTCGCAAGGCTGAGCTCATCTAGGTGCAGACATTCCACACCTGAGAGATGAGCATTGAAGCCCCTGCCCCTTACACACCCTCTGCTGCACCACATTATCCTGGAACAGAGATTCAACACCTGAGATCATCACATACAGCACCTGGGGATTAGGGCTACTGGCGAAACCCCATTAAAAAAAACGACACAGTGCAGCCACCTCATGGGTGTGTTGGAAGAGCTGCTAATTATTTATAAAATGTTGACAGTTACATCTAACTTGTTGATAACTTATAATACCAAAAAATCAGTCGCAGTTCCGATATGTCAATTAGTACCAAAATTAAAACAATAACACCAAATAAATGAATTATGATGATCACACCGAAGATTTGGTAGTGCAGCTCCCAGAAGTAATTGGAATAGATTACTTGCAGAAATAGTTTTAAAAGGACAGAGAGTGCAAAACCAAAATCTAAATATTTGTTATAGGTTTATTAACCAGTAAAAAACAATTCGAATATGCATTTGTAAATATATACAATAAAATACATTTATTACTCACTGGTGCCCATCTATTTAAGAGTGTGACTCTGTTAAATAAAATAAATAATGTATTTTATTGTATATATTTACAAATGCATATTTTAATTGTTTTTTTACTGGTTAATAAACCTATAACAAATATTCAGATTTCGGTTTTGCACTCTCTTTCATTTTAAAAATATTGTTGGTAACTTAATAACCTGTATATTTAAACCCAGGCAACGCTGGCTACTTCAGCTAGTGCAGTGATTCCCAACAGTGGTTCCCTTGAGTGCCACCTGACTCCTGCAGGGGTGTCGTCTTGCAGCAGGTTGGTGGTCAAGTTCCAAATCTAATTATTCATGGTTAAAACTATTGGCAAAACCAGCGCTAGTGGCTGCCAATGATAAAACATGTGGACAAAAAGATGCACAACTATCAACCACAACAGAACTAAATAATGACAGGTAGGCAAAATTTACTTCATTTAATATTTTTCCCAAATTTGTCAATAAAAACAGCTTTTATCCTAGGGATGCCATAAACAAAAGTGCTGATTCTCTAGGGTACAGTGATTCAAGTAAGTTTGGCAACCATTGAGCTAGTTTAATATATGTGCTGGCTGTCATACCCAATGAACAGCAGCACCGCTCTGCTTCGCTGACCTTGCCACAGCATAGGACACCGCGCTCAGCTTGCCTGTCTTCTATAAGCCCACCCCCAGATTCCGGTAGGCTACTTTCCCTGGAATCTGAGGGTGGGTTTATAAAAGATAGACAAGCTGAGCGCTGTGTTCCGTGCTACAGCAGGTCAGTGAAACACGGTTACGGTATAGATGATAGACAATGTCTAGGTTGGCAGTCACTAGGTCGACACAAGCTTATGGTCGACATAGGCAAAGTCAATAGTTAAAAGGCTGGTACTGTATAAGGGTTACATGATTTTTTTGGTGTCTATGTAATCATACATCGACATGGAGACCATATATGTACCGCTTTGCTCGCCATACTATTATATTCCCACTTTATGCCCACTTGGATAGTAAAGTATGAAAATCCACCTTTTTTTCTGAAAAAAATCATGAAAACCTCATGTCGACCATAAGTCACTAATCACTGTCCAAGGTGTCCATCTAGTCACTGTCGAACCATTAGTGGTCAACCTAGTGACCGTTGACCTAGACATTGTCTATCCACTGACCGGATACCCTGAAAAACACGGTGCTGCGGATCACTGGGTATGGTTGTCAGCACATATATATATATATATATATATATATATATATATATATATATATATATATATATATATATATATATATATATATAAAACATACAACATTACATGTACATATGCTAACTGGCTCCCCCATGCAATGTGTGGTCGGTACTCCAAATCAGGGACAGCAGCAGCCACTGCTCCTCGATCACCTTCCCCTGTAAGCTCATGACCCACCTGCTGCCTCTGCACCAAATGCATCTCCCTCCATTAGCCATTCTTGCATACACTCCAGGAACAACCGGGAGGCTCCCGAAGGTTGGGTAGCCCTCCCAGCCCCTTGGGGCAATAGACAAGTTTCCTGGGTCATGCCGCACAGGCCCCACCCCCAGGTAGCCCCTGCACCTGGCCATCGAATATTAAAATGGATAGATGCAAAAAAAAAAAAACATGTAGTAGTCAGGGGCGCCTGTTGGCGCCCCTGACTATTACATACATAATAACACCTTTCCTACATCCACTCCTCCAAAATCTTATTTTCTATATGACATTAGTTTTATTATTTTATTGAAAAATGTTTCTTTTTATTCATAAGGATAAAATTATGAGATATACTGTTGCAGTAATGGAGATCCAAATAACAAGATATGAAAAGATCAAATATAAATCAAATTAAACCTTTATTCTATAACTTTGGTACTTATGTAGTAACTGGGCTGCCGATTTTGAAATCGGGTCCATCGCATCGCATCGCACCCGACCAAATCGCATGCGATGCGATGCGATGCGATGCGATGCGATGGACCCGATTTTTCCATAGGATTCAATGTTAAAATGGACTGAGTCCATTTCAACATGGAATTCAATGGGAAAAGGGGTCCTTTTCATACCCCTACTATCCAAGTGGGCATGGAGTTGGATATAAACCTGTGGCGAGCGTAGCGAGCCACCGAGCCCGAAGCGTGGCGAGCGTAGCGAGCCCCGCGAGGGGACACAGAATACCGTCCCCTCGCGGGGCTCGCTTCGCTCGCCACGCTTCGGGCTCGGTGGCTCGCTACGCTCGCCACAGGTTTATATCCAACTCCATGCCCACTTGGATAGTAGGGGTATGAAAAGGACCCCTTTTTCCCATTGAATTCCATGTTAAAATGGACTCAGTCCATTTTAACATTGAATCCTATGGAAAAATCGGGTCATCGCATCGCATCGCATCGTATCGCATCGTATGCGATGCGATGCGATATCGCATCGCATCGCATCTGATTGTATGCCTTAACTTAAGGCATACAATCAAAAAATCGGCAGCCCAGATACTACATAAGTACCATAACTTTTAGTGTAAAACAACGTAAACTTCATTAACTATATAAAGAGGGACAAACTGTCAGCAAGGCACTGGTAGAGTTCTCTCACAATAGCTTGTGATGTCACAATAGCTAGTGATGTCACGATGGAACTTGGAGGGTAAAAAAAAAAGCAGCGCACTGCACAGAGAGCATTATTGTTGCAGAGTCACGGGACATAGAAGCAGCTCTGACAGATTTTGTCTTATTATCTTCTCAAACCATGGCAGAAATACCCTGCAACGTAGCGGTATACAGTACCTTATGTTTGGATGACCAAAAGATCAACTTGGTTTATTCAGTTTCAAAGCGAGTATGTGATGATGGTGAAATAATTCACCCAGGAGATCTACAAGAGGACCAACTGATGGTGACTATCAGGGATGGCTCTACAGAGATTGAAATGGTTGGTGCTCCAAAAGCATGGAGCTATGATCGTTATTTAGGCTGGATAGAAGAGGCACATAACTATAGTGCCATGTGGACGCTCACAGAAAGTCTACTGCCTCATACTGTCAGCACGGACGTGACTGGCGATGATAGGAGTGACAGAGAAAGGAGCGTACAGCTGGAGGAAAACATACAAGAGACTCCAAATGACGACATGATGGACGCATTACAGCTCAGAAGAGAAGTGGAGGAGGAAATAAAAAACAAAGAAGCTGAACTTAGAGAACTCCATCAAGTGAAGGAAAGTTTAAATGACATTCTAAAAGAAAAGACCCCACGCTCAGGCTGGCGAGGCTTCGTCAGCAGCATTAGAGGGTCAGTGCGCAATATATTCAGAAGACGCAGCAGCACTTATTTCCTCACTACAGAGGGTGAAGCAGGCCCACAGGCTGAGACAGACATTAATCAATGTCTGGGAATGACATATTCCCAGCTCCTATACTAGATCAGATTTGTCCGTGGGATAGGCTGAGCTCATCTAGGTGCACACATTCCACACCTGAGAGATGAGCATTGAAGTCGCAAGGCTGAGCTCATCTAGGTGCAGACATTCCACACCTGAGAGATGAGCATTGAAGTCGCAAGGCTGAGCTCATCTAGGTGCAGACATTCCACACCTGAGAGATGAGCATTGAAGCCCCTGCCCCTTACACACCCTCTGCTGCACCACATTATCCTGGAACAGAGATTCAACACCTGAGATCATCACATACAGCACCTGGGGATTAGGGCTACTGGCGAAACCCCATTAAAAAAAACGACACAGTGCAGCCACCTCATGGGTGTGTTGGAAGAGCTGCTAATTATTTATAAAATGTTGACAGTTACATCTAACTTGTTGATAACTTATAATACCAAAAAATCAGTCGCAGTTCCGATATGTCAATTAGTACCAAAATTAAAACAATAACACCAAATAAATGAATTATGATGATCACACCGAAGATTTGGTAGTGCAGCTCCCAGAAGTAATTGGAATAGATTACTTGCAGAAATAGTTTTAAAAGGACAGAGAGTGCAAAACCAAAATCTAAATATTTGTTATAGGTTTATTAACCAGTAAAAAACAATTCGAATATGCATTTGTAAATATATACAATAAAATACATTTATTACTCACTGGTGCCCATCTATTTAAGAGTGTGACTCTGTTAAATAAAATAAATAATGTATTTTATTGTATATATTTACAAATGCATATTTTAATTGTTTTTTTACTGGTTAATAAACCTATAACAAATATTCAGATTTCGGTTTTGCACTCTCTTTCATTTTAAAAATATTGTTGGTAACTTAATAACCTGAATATTTAAACCCAGGCAACGCTGGCTACTTCAGCTAGTGCAGTGATTCCCAACAGTGGTTCCCTTGAGTGCCACCTGACTCCTGCAGGGGTGTCGTCTTGCAGTAGGTTGGTGGTCAAGTTCCAAATCTAATTATTCATGGTTAAAACTATTGGCAAAACCAGCGCTAGTGGCTGCCAATGATAAAACATGTGGACAAAAAGATGCACAACTATCAACCACAACAGAACTAAATAATGACAGGTAGGCAAAATTTACTTCATTTAATATTTTTCCCAAATTTGTCAATAAAAACAGCTTTTATCCTAGGGATGCCATAAACAAAAGTGCTGATTCTCTAGGGTACAGTGATTCAAGTAAGTTTGGCAACCATTGAGCTAGTTTAATATATGTGCTGGCTGTCATACCCAATGAACAGCAGCACCGCTCTGCTTCGCTGACCTTGCCACAGCATAGGACACCGCGCTCAGCTTGCCTGTCTTCTATAAGCCCACCCCCAGATTCCGGTAGGCTACTTTCCCTGGAATCTGAGGGTGGGTTTATAAAAGATAGACAAGCTGAGCGCTGTGTTCCGTGCTACAGCAGGTCAGTGAAACACGGTTACGGTATAGATGATAGACAATGTCTAGGTTGGCAGTCACTAGGTCGACACAAGCTTATGGTCGACATAGGCAAGGTCAATAGTTAAAAGGCTGGTACTGTATAAGGTCTTACATGATTTTTTTGGTGTCTATGTAATCATACATCGACATGGAGACCATATATGTACCGCTTTGCTCGCCATACTATTATATTCCCACTTTATGCCACTTGGATAGTAAAGTATGAAAATCCACCTTTTTTTCTGAAAAAAATCATGAAAACCTCATGTCGACCATAAGTCACTAATCACTGTCCAAGGTGTCCATCTAGTCACTGTCGAACCATTAGTGGTCAACCTAGTGACCGTTGACCTAGACATTGTCTATCCACTGACCGGATACCCTGAAAAACACGGTGCTGCGGATCACTGGGTATGGTTGTCAGCACATATATATATATATATATATATAAAACATACAACATTACATGTACATATGCTAACTGGCTCCCCCATGCAATGTGTGGTCGGTACTCCAAATCAGGGACAGCAGCAGCCACTGCTCCTCGATCACCTTCCCCTGTAAGCTCATGACCCACCTGCTGCCTCTGCACCAAATGCATCTCCCTCCATTAGCCATTCTTGCATACACTCCAGGAACAACCGGGAGGCTCCCGAAGGTTGGGTAGCCCTCCCAGCCCCTTGGGGCAATAGACAAGTTTCCTGGGTCATGCCGCACAGGCCCCACCCCCAGGTAGCCCCTGCACCTGGCCATCGAATATTAAAATGGATAGATGCAAAAAAAAAAAAACATGTAGTAGTCAGGGGCGCCTGTTGGCGCCCCTGACTATTACATACATAATAACACCTTTCCTACATCCACTCCTCCAAAATCTTATTTTCTATATGACATTAGTTTTATTATTTTATTGAAAAATGTTTCTTTTTATTCATAAGGATAAAATTATGAGATATACTGTTGCAGTAATGGAGATCCAAATAACAAGATATGAAAAGATCAAATATAAATCAAATTAAACCTTTATTCTATAACTTTTAGTGTAAAACAACGTAAACTTCATTAACTATATAAAGAGGGACAAACTGTCAGCAAGGCACTGGTAGAGTTCTCTCACAATAGCTTGTGATGTCACAATAGCTAGTGATGTCACGATGGAACTTGGAGGGTAAAAAAAAAAAGCAGCGCACTGCACAGAGAGCATTATTGTTGCAGAGTCACGGAACATAGAAGCAGCTCTGACAGATTTTGTCTTATTATCTTCTCAAACCATGGCGGAAATAACCTGCAACGTAGCGGTATACAGTACCTTATGTTTGGATGACCAAAAGATCGACTTGGTTTATTCAGTTTCAAAGCGAGTATGTGATGATGGTGAAATAATTCACCCAGGAGATCTACAAGAGGACCAACTGATGGTGACTATCAGGGATGGCTCTACAGAGATTGAAATGGTTGGTGCTCCAAAAGCATGGAGCTATGATCGTTATTTAGGCTGGATAGAAGAGGCACATAACTATAGTGCCATGTGGACGCTCACAGAAAGTCTACTGCCTCATACTGTCAGCACGGACGTGACTGGCGATGATAGGAGTGACAGAGAAAGGAGCGTACAGCTGGAGGAAAACATACAAGAGACTCCAAATGACGACATGATGGACGCATTACAGCTCAGAAGAGAAGTGGAGGAGGAAATAAAAAACAAAGAAGCTGAACTTAGAGAACTCCATCAAGTGAAGGAAAGTTTAAATGACATTCTAAAAGAAAAGACCCCACGCTCAGGCTGGCGAGGCTTCGTCAGCAGCATTAGAGGGTCAGTGCGCAATATATTCAGAAGACGCAGCAGCACTTATTTCCTCACTACAGAGGGTGAAGCAGGCCCACAGGCTGAGACAGACATTAATCAATGTCTGGGAATGACATATTCCCAGCTCCTATACTAGATCAGATTTGTCCGTGGGATAGGCTGAGCTCATCTAGGTGCAGACATTCCACACCTGAGAGATGAGCATTGAAGTCGCAAGGCTGAGCTCATCTAGGTGCAGACATTCCACACCTGAGAGATGAGCATTGAAGTCGCAAGGCTGAGCTCATCTAGGTGCAGACATTCCACACCTGAGAGATGAGCATTGAAGCCCCTGCCCCTTACACACCCTCTGCTGCACCACATTATCCTGGAACAGAGATTCAACACCTGAGATCATCACATACAGCACCTGGGGATTAGGGCTACTGGCGAAACCCCATTAAAAAAAACGACACAGTGCAGCCACCTCATGGGTGTGTTGGAAGAGCTGCTAATTATTTATAAAATGTTGACAGTTACATCTAACTTGTTGATAACTTATAATACCAAAAAATCAGTCGCAGTTCCGATATGTCAATTAGTACCAAAATTAAAACAATAACACCAAATAAATGAATTATGATGATCACACCGAAGATTTGGTAGTGCAGCTCCCAGAAGTAATTGGAATAGATTACTTGCAGAAATAGTTTTAAAAGGACAGAGAGTGCAAAACCAAAATCTAAATATTTGTTATAGGTTTATTAACCAGTAAAAAACAATTCGAATATGCATTTGTAAATATATACAATAAAATACATTTATTACACACTGGTGCCCATCTATTTAAGAGTGTGACTCTGTTAAATAAAATAAATAATGTATTTTATTGTATATATTTACAAATGCATATTTTAATTGTTTTTTTACTGGTTAATAAACCTATAACAAATATTCAGATTTCGGTTTTGCGCTCTCTTTCATTTTAAAAATATTGTTGGTAACTTAATAACCTGAATATTTAAACCCAGGCAACGCTGGCTACTTCAGCTAGTGCAGTGATTCCCAACAGTGGTTCCCTTGAGTGCCACCTGACTCCTGCAGGGGTGTCGTCTTGCAGTAGGTTGGTGGTCAAGTTCCAAATCTAATTATTCATGGTTAAAACTATTGGCAAAACCAGCGCTAGTGGCTGCCAATGATAAAACATGTGGACAAAAAGATGCACAACTATCAACCACAACAGAACTAAATAATGACAGGTAGGCAAAATTTACTTCATTTAATATTTTTCCCAAATTTGTCAATAAAAACAGCTTTTATCCTAGGGATGCCATAAACAAAAGTGCTGATTCTCTAGGGTACAGTGATTCAAGTAAGTTTGGCAACCATTGAGCTAGTTTAATATATGTGCTGGCTGTCATACCCAATGAACAGCAGCACCGCTCTGCTTCGCTGACCTTGCCACAGCATAGGACACCGCGCTCAGCTTGCCTGTCTTCTATAAGCCCACCCCCAGATTCCGGTAGGCTACTTTCCCTGGAATCTGAGGGTGGGTTTATAAAAGATAGACAAGCTGAGCGCTGTGTTCCGTGCTACAGCAGGTCAGTGAAACACGGTTACGGTATAGATGATAGACAATGTCTAGGTTGGCAGTCACTAGGTCGACACAAGCTTATGGTCGACATAGGCAAGGTCAATAGTTAAAAGGCTGGTACTGTATAAGGGTTACATGATTTTTTTGGTGTCTATGTAATCATACATCGACATGGAGACCATATATGTACCGCTTTGCTCGCCATACTATTATATTTCCACTTGGATAGTAAAGTATGAAAATCCACCTTTTTTTCTGAAAAAAATCATGAAAACCTCATGTCGACCATAAGTCACTAGTCACTGTCCAAGGTGTCCATCTAGTCACTGTCGAACCATTAGTGGTCAACCTAGTGACCGTTGACCTAGACATTGTCTATCCACTGACCGGATACCCTGAAAAACACGGTGCTGCGGATCACTGGGTATGGTTGTCAGCACATATATATATATATATAAAACATACAACATTACATGTACATATGCTAACTGGCTCCCCCATGCAATGTGTGGTCGGTACTCCAAATCAGCAGCCACTGCTCCTCGATCACCTTCCCCTGTAAGCTCATGACCCACCTGCTGCCTCTGCACCAAATGCATCTCCCTCCATTAGCCATTCTTGCATACACTCCAGGAACAACCGGGAGGCTCCCGAAGGTTGGGTAGCCCTCCCAGCCCCTTGGGGCAATAGACAAGTTTCCTGGGTCATGCCGCACAGGCCCCACCCCCAGGTAGCCCCTGCACCTGGCCATCGAATATTAAAATGGATAGATACAAAAAAAAAAAAAACATGTAGTAGTCAGGGGCGCCTGTTGGCGCCCCTGACTATTACATACATAATAACACCTTTCCTACATCCACTCCTCCAAAATCTTATTTTCTATATGACATTAGTTTTATTATTTTATTGAAAAATGTTTCTTTTTATTCATAAGGATAAAATTATGAGATATACTGTTGCAGTAATGGAGATCCAAATAACAAGATATGAAAAGATCAAATATAAATCAAATTAAACCTTTATTCTATAACTTTTAGTGTAAAACAACGTAAACTTCATTAACTATATAAAGAGGGACAAACTGTCAGCAAGGCACTGGTAGAGTTCTCTCACAATAGCTTGTGATGTCACAATAGCTAGTGATGTCACAACAGCTAGTGATGTCACGATGGAACTTGGAGGGTAAAAAAAAAAGCAGTGCACTGCACTGAGAGCATTATTGTTGCAGAGTCACGGGACATAGAAGCAGCTCTGACAGATTTTGTCTTATTATCTTCTCAAACCATGGCGGAAATACCCTGCAACGTAGCGGTATACAGTACCTTATGTTTGGATGACCAAAAGATCGACTTGGTTTATTCATTTTCAAAGCGAGTATGTGATGATGGTGAAATAATTCACCCAGGAGATCTACAAGAGGACCAACTGATGGTGACTATCAGGGATGGCTCTACAGAGATTGAGATGGTTGGTGCTCCAAAAGCATGGAGCTATGATCGTTATTTAGGCTGGATAGAAGAGGCACATAACTATAGTGCCATGTGGACGCTCACAGAAAGTCTACTGCCTCATACTGTCAGCACGGACGTGACTGGCGATGATAGGAGTGACAGAGAAAGGAGCGTACAGCTGGAGGAAAACATACAAGAGACTCCAAATGACGACATGATGGACGCATTACAGCTCAGAAGAGAAGTGGAGGAGGAAATAAAAAACAAAGAAGCTGAACTTAGAGAACTCCATCAAGTGAAGGAAAGTTTAAATGACATTCTAAAAGAAAAGACCCCACGCTCAGGCTGGCGAGGCTTCGTCAGCAGCATTAGAGGGTCAGTGCGCAATATATTCAGAAGACGCAGCAGCACTTATTTCCTCACTACAGAGGGTGAAGCAGGCCCACAGGCTGAGACAGACATTAATCAATGTCTGGGAATGACATATTCCCAGCTCCTATACTAGATCAGATTTGTCCGTGGGATAGGCTGAGCTCATCTAGGTGCAGACATTCCACACTTGAGAGATGAGCATTGAAGTCGCAAGGCTGAGCTCATCTAGGTGCAGACATTCCACACCTGAGAGATGAGCATTGAAGTCGCAAGGCTGAGCTCATCTAGGTGCAGACATTCCACACCTGAGAGATGAGCATTGAAGCCCCTGCCCCTTACACACCCTCTGCTGCACCACATTATCCTGGAACAGAGATTCAACACCTGAGATCATCACATACAGCACCTGGGGATTAGGGCTACTGGCGAAACCCCATTAAAAAAAACGACACAGTGCAGCCACCTCATGGGTGTGTTGGAAGAGCTGCTAATTATTTATAAAATGTTGACAGTTACATCTAACTTGTTGATAACTTATAATACCAAAAAATCAGTCGCAGTTCCGATATGTCAATTAGTACCAAAATTAAAACAATAACACCAAATAAATGAATTATGATGATCACACCGAAGATTTGGTAGTGCAGCTCCCAGAAGTAATTGGAATAGATTACTTGCAGAAATAGTTTTAAAAGGACAGAGAGTGCAAAACCAAAATCTAAATATTTGTTATAGGTTTATTAACCAGTAAAAAACAATTCGAATATGCATTTGTAAATATATACAATAAAATACATTTATTACACACTGGTGCCCATCTATTTAAGAGTGTGACTCTGTTAAATAAAATAAATAATGTATTTTATTGTATATATTTACAAATGCATATTTTAATTGTTTTTTTACTGGTTAATAAACCTATAACAAATATTCAGATTTCGGTTTTGCGCTCTCTTTCATTTTAAAAATATTGTTGGTAACTTAATAACCTGAATATTTAAACCCAGGCAACGCTGGCTACTTCAGCTAGTGCAGTGATTCCCAACAGTGGTTCCCTTGAGTGCCACCTGACTCCTGCAGGGGTGTCGTCTTGCAGTAGGTTGGTGGTCAAGTTCCAAATCTAATTATTCATGGTTAAAACTATTGGCAAAACCAGCGCTAGTGGCTGCCAATGATAAAACATGTGGACAAAAAGATGCACAACTATCAACCACAACAGAACTAAATAATGACAGGTAGGCAAAATTTACTTCATTTAATATTTTTCCCAAATTTGTCAATAAAAACAGCTTTTATCCTAGGGATGCCATAAACAAAAGTGCTGATTCTCTAGGGTACAGTGATTCAAGTAAGTTTGGCAACCATTGAGCTAGTTTAATATATGTGCTGGCTGTCATACCCAATGAACAGCAGCACCGCTCTGCTTCGCTGACCTTGCCACAGCATAGGACACCGCGCTCAGCTTGCCTGTCTTCTATAAGCCCACCCCCAGATTCCGGTAGGCTACTTTCCCTGGAATCTGAGGGTGGGTTTATAAAAGATAGACAAGCTGAGCGCTGTGTTCCGTGCTACAGCAGGTCAGTGAAACACGGTTACGGTATAGATGATAGACAATGTCTAGGTTGGCAGTCACTAGGTCGACACAAGCTTATGGTCGACATAGGCAAGGTCAATAGTTAAAAGGCTGGTACTGTATAAGGGTTACATGATTTTTTTGGTGTCTATGTAATCATACATCGACATGGAGACCATATATGTACCGCTTTGCTCGCCATACTATTATATTTCCACTTGGATAGTAAAGTATGAAAATCCACCTTTTTTTCTGAAAAAAATCATGAAAACCTCATGTCGACCATAAGTCACTAGTCACTGTCCAAGGTGTCCATCTAGTCACTGTCGAACCATTAGTGGTCAACCTAGTGACCGTTGACCTAGACATTGTCTATCCACTGACCGGATACCCTGAAAAACACGGTGCTGCGGATCACTGGGTATGGTTGTCAGCACATATATATATATATATAAAACATACAACATTACATGTACATATGCTAACTGGCTCCCCCATGCAATGTGTGGTCGGTACTCCAAATCAGCAGCCACTGCTCCTCGATCACCTTCCCCTGTAAGCTCATGACCCACCTGCTGCCTCTGCACCAAATGCATCTCCCTCCATTAGCCATTCTTGCATACACTCCAGGAACAACCGGGAGGCTCCCGAAGGTTGGGTAGCCCTCCCAGCCCCTTGGGGCAATAGACAAGTTTCCTGGGTCATGCCGCACAGGCCCCACCCCCAGGTAGCCCCTGCACCTGGCCATCGAATATTAAAATGGATAGATACAAAAAAAAAAAAAACATGTAGTAGTCAGGGGCGCCTGTTGGCGCCCCTGACTATTACATACATAATAACACCTTTCCTACATCCACTCCTCCAAAATCTTATTTTCTATATGACATTAGTTTTATTATTTTATTGAAAAATGTTTCTTTTTATTCATAAGGATAAAATTATGAGATATACTGTTGCAGTAATGGAGATCCAAATAACAAGATATGAAAAGATCAAATATAAATCAAATTAAACCTTTATTCTATAACTTTTAGTGTAAAACAACGTAAACTTCATTAACTATATAAAGAGGGACAAACTGTCAGCAAGGCACTGGTAGAGTTCTCTCACAATAGCTTGTGATGTCACAATAGCTAGTGATGTCACAACAGCTAGTGATGTCACGATGGAACTTGGAGGGTAAAAAAAAAAGCAGTGCACTGCACTGAGAGCATTATTGTTGCAGAGTCACGGGACATAGAAGCAGCTCTGACAGATTTTGTCTTATTATCTTCTCAAACCATGGCGGAAATACCCTGCAACGTAGCGGTATACAGTACCTTATGTTTGGATGACCAAAAGATCGACTTGGTTTATTCATTTTCAAAGCGAGTATGTGATGATGGTGAAATAATTCACCCAGGAGATCTACAAGAGGACCAACTGATGGTGACTATCAGGGATGGCTCTACAGAGATTGAGATGGTTGGTGCTCCAAAAGCATGGAGCTATGATCGTTATTTAGGCTGGATAGAAGAGGCACATAACTATAGTGCCATGTGGACGCTCACAGAAAGTCTACTGCCTCATACTGTCAGCACGGACGTGACTGGCGATGATAGGAGTGACAGAGAAAGGAGCGTACAGCTGGAGGAAAACATACAAGAGACTCCAAATGACGACATGATGGACGCATTACAGCTCAGAAGAGAAGTGGAGGAGGAAATAAAAAACAAAGAAGCTGAACTTAGAGAACTCCATCAAGTGAAGGAAAGTTTAAATGACATTCTAAAAGAAAAGACCCCACGCTCAGGCTGGCGAGGCTTCGTCAGCAGCATTAGAGGGTCAGTGCGCAATATATTCAGAAGACGCAGCAGCACTTATTTCCTCACTACAGAGGGTGAAGCAGGCCCACAGGCTGAGACAGACATTAATCAATGTCTGGGAATGACATATTCCCAGCTCCTATACTAGATCAGATTTGTCCGTGGGATAGGCTGAGCTCATCTAGGTGCAGACATTCCACACTTGAGAGATGAGCATTGAAGTCGCAAGGCTGAGCTCATCTAGGTGCAGACATTCCACACCTGAGAGATGAGCATTGAAGTCGCAAGGCTGAGCTCATCTAGGTGCAGACATTCCACACCTGAGAGATGAGCATTGAAGCCCCTGCCCCTTACACACCCTCTGCTGCACCACATTATCCTGGAACAGAGATTCAACACCTGAGATCATCACATACAGCACCTGGGGATTAGGGCTACTGGCGAAACCCCATTAAAAAAAACGACACAGTGCAGCCACCTCATGGGTGTGTTGGAAGAGCTGCTAATTATTTATAAAATGTTGACAGTTACATCTAACTTGTTGATAACTTATAATACCAAAAAATCAGTCGCAGTTCCGATATGTCAATTAGTACCAAAATTAAAACAATAACACCAAATAAATGAATTATGATGATCACACCGAAGATTTGGTAGTGCAGCTCCCAGAAGTAATTGGAATAGATTACTTGCAGAAATAGTTTTAAAAGGACAGAGAGTGCAAAACCAAAATCTAAATATTTGTTATAGGTTTATTAACCAGTAAAAAACAATTCGAATATGCATTTGTAAATATATACAATAAAATACATTTATTACACACTGGTGCCCATCTATTTAAGAGTGTGACTCTGTTAACCCCTTCCCGACATTTGACGTACATTTACGTCATGGTCGGGAAGCACTTCCCGACACATGGCGTAAATGTACGTCATGGATTTAAACTGTCACCGCGTCTATAGACGCGGTGACAGTTTCAACATGTCTGCTGTCCCTGACAGCAGACATGTCCGTGCATGCCCAGGGGGGGCTGCGATGCCGCCCCCCCGTCGGCGATCGCTGTGATTGGCTGTTCAGTGTGAACAGCCATTCACAGCGTTTTCCTGTGTCACCGGCGAATAACGTTCGCCGGTGACACGGGATCAGAGGTGATTGGTGCTGTAAAGTACAGCACCAATCACCGCGGGGTGTAAGGGTGACACTGGTGTCACCCCACCTCACCCCGCCCGCCCCCAAAGGCCGTGATTGGTCCGTCGGACCGACGGACCAATCACAGCCAAGGAGGGGGATTTAAACTAACGGTGACTGCACTGCAGACGCCATTCCGGTCTGGAATAGCGTGCAGTGCGGTCACCGTACCCCCCTGCCGCCATATACTGACCAGAACCTTGCTCCATACTTACCTGATCGCTGCTTCATCACTGCTTGATCACTGCTTGATCTGTGCTTGTAGTGTGCTGGATGCTTCCTGGATCCTGTTGCTACTTGTGCCTTCCTGTGCTGTGAAATTGTGCTGCTGCAGTGTAATAGCTAGATAGAGAGATAGATAGAGAGAGATAGAGAGATAGAGAGAGATAGAGAGAGATAGAGAGAGAGATAGTGTCAGAGAGTGCTATATTTTGTGCTGCTGCAGTGTGATATAGTTATAGATAGAGAGAGAGAGATAGAGAGATATAGAGAGAGAGAGATAGATAGAGAGGCCTAGTGACAGAGTGCTATATTTTGTGCTGCTGCAGTGTGATAGTTATAGAGAGATAGAGAGAGATAGAGAGAGAGAGATATAGAGAGATAGTGACAGATTGTGCTATATATTTTTTATATAACTGACTGCTGCCCCCTCCTTTTGTGCTGATCAGTATAAATTAACTGATCAGCAACTTTTTGGGGGCGCAGGTTTTTTTTATATATAGATATACCTGTCAGTGCTGCTGCTGCAGTGTCATAGAGTGATAGATAGTGAGAGATAGAGAGATAGAGAGAGATAGTGACAGAGAGTGATAGAGAGTGCTAAATTTTGTGTCTGCTGCCCCCGCCTTTTGTGCTGATCACTATATCTGAGGTGATCAGCAACTTTTTTGGGGGGTACAGAGGTTTTTTTTTTTTTATATATATACCTGTCAGTTGCACTGTCAGTTGCACCAAAGGTTGTGCACCTGCTGCACCTCACTGGTAATCAGTGTCGCATCACTGATCACCTTTTTTTTTTGTGTGTGTGCTGTGGGGTCTTTTTTTAATTTTTTTTTTACACACACTGTGATTTTGTGGGTGTCCTGTGGCCGCTGTGCGCTGATCAGTGACGTACATCACTGATCATCTTTTTCGGCACAGGGTTGATCTATTTTTTTTTTTTTTTGATCAAATTCCTGTTGCCTTTGAGCGCTGTTCAGTGACAGACGTTACTGACCAACATCTGTGCTCAATTTTTGGCGCAGGACCTTTTTTTTTTTTTTTTTTTAACCCCTTCAATTTTTTATTTTTAACCCCTTCATTTTTTTTTTTTTTTATTGGTATAAAGTATTTTTTTTTTTTTCTGCACTACATACACACTACACACTACATACCCCCCGGGTTGAAATAAAGTTTGTACCCCCCCCTACACTATACACGTGTTGAAACATTTCACTACCAGTAACACAAAAATAAAAATGGCATCCCAAATGTCCTCCCAAATGTCCTCCCAGTCATCCAGGAGAATGTATTCAGTGGAGGAGGCATATGCCATGCTTGCCTCTGACTCAGACACAGCCAGTGATGCAAGCGGGGAATTTGAAGGATTCGTCTTAAGCTCCTCTTCCTCCTCTGGTGATGAGGGACCCCCTCAAAGACGCCCCCGTAGAGCAGCTGAGACCCCCCCCCAACAATTGATCTCGTATGGACCCCACCACCAGACAATTTTGAGCCCCAGGTTCCTGAGTTTTTGGCCATGCCAGGAATCCAATTTGATTCCACAGGTCTCAGAGAAATTGACTTTTTCAAATTATTTTTCTCTGATGATTTTATAAATTTAATGGTGGACCAAACTAATTTATATGCCCAGCAGTTTATTGCTCAAAACCCCACGTCATCATTTGCTAGGTGGACCCCTGTAGATGCAGTAGAGATGATGACGTTTTGGGGTCTGGTGTTTCATATGGGCATAGTAAAAAAGCCAGAAATTAGGCAATATTGGAGTACAGATGTTCTGTACAGTACTCCATTTTACCGTATGGCCATGACCCGGACTCGATTTGAGACAATTCTTAAATTTATACATTACACCGATAATGCACAGTGCCCACCCAGAGATGATCCCACCTTTGACCGGCTATTCAAAGTCAGGCCGGTCATTGATCATTTCAGTGCCAAATTTGAAGAGGTGTACATCCCTGAAAAATTTATTTGTATCGACGAGTCCCTTATACATTTTAAAGGAAGGGTTAAATTCCGCCAGTACCTTCCCAGTAAGAGGGCAAGGTATGGCATAAAAATGTATAAACTGTGTGAAAGCACCTCAGGGTACACCCACAGGTTTAGGGTTTATGAAGGGAAGGATTCAAGAATTGAACCGCCAGAATGCCCCCCCTCCCTCGTAGGTGTTAGTGGGAAAATTGTCTGGGATTTAGTGCACCCCTTCCTGGATAAAGGTTATCACCTCTATGTGGATAACTTTTACACTAGCATCCCCCTGTTTAAGGCCCTTGGTTCAAGAGGTACAGCAGCTTGCGGTACTGTGCGCAAGAACCAAAGAGGCCTCCCAAAAACGCACATTGCCCAAGTAATGAGAAGGGGTGAAAGCAGGGGAATATGCAACGAAAATATGTTGTTGGTCAAATATAAGGACAAGAGGGATGTCCTTATACTGACAACAATTCACGGAGACAGTACCACCTCCGTCCCTGTACGAGGTACCAGTACCCACACCTCCAAACCTAATTGTATCCTGGATTACAATAGGTACATGGGCGGAGTGGATCTTTCAGATCAGGTACTGAAGCCGTACAGTGCCCTGCGGAAAACAAAAATCTGGTACAAGAAGGTGGCCGTGTATATCATCCAGATGGCACTGTATAACGCTTACGTGCTATTCCGTTCTACCGGCCAGAGGGGGACATTTATGCACTTTCAAGAGGAAGTCATAAAGGGCCTAATATTTGGGAACCAGCAGGCAGAGGGCCCCAGTACTTCTAGTACTGGCCCCCGTATTGTACCAGGGCAGCATTTTCCTGATGAAATCCCCTCCACTGGAAAAAAGGGCAGGACACAAAAAAGGTGCAAAGTTTGCTATAAAAAGGGAATAAGAAAGCAAACTATTTTCCAGTGTGACACTTGCCCCGACAAACCCGGCCTATGTATAAAGGAGTGTTTTAAAATATACCACACATCTATGGAATATTAGGTTCATAATTTCACCGTGCTTCGGGGGTCTTGCTAATGCCACATAGCACCCACCATTCATTCCACCAGAATCTGAGCCGCAAAATCCAAAAATCACTCCTTCCCTTCTGAGTCCTGCCATGCACCCAACTGGTATTTTTTGGTCACATGTGAGGCATTGCCGTACTTGGGAGATATTGGGGCACAGATTTTGGGGTGCTTTTTCTCCTTCATTCCTTGTGAAAATGAAAAATTTTGAGCCAGAACTGCATTTTTGTGTAAAAAAATGTAATTTTTCATGTTCACTGCCCAGTTTTATCAAAATTGGTGAAACCCCTGGGGGTTTGAAATGTACACTATACCCCTAGATGAATTCCCTGAGGGGTGTAGTTTGCAAAATGGGGTCAATTGTGGGGGGGTTCCACTGTATTGGTGCTTTGGGGGTCTTGCTAATGCGACATAGCACCCACCATCATTCCACCAGAATTTGTGCTGCAAACTCCAAATATCACTCCTTCCCTTCTGAGTCCTGCCACTTTTTGGTCACACATGAGGAATTGCCGTACTCGGGAGAAATTGGGGCACAGATTTTGGGGTGCTTTGTCTCCTTCATTCCTTCTGAAAATGAAAAATTTTGAGCCAGAACTGCATTTTTGTGTAAAAAAATGTAATTTTTCATTTTCACTGCCCACTTGTATCAAAATTGGTGAAACCCCTGGGGGTTTGAAATGTACACTATATCCCTAGATGAATTCCCTGAGGGGTGTACTTCGCAAAATGGGGTGACTTGTGGGGGGGTTCCACTGTATTGGTGCAACATAGCACCCACCATTCATTCCACCAAAATCTGTGCTGCAAAATCCAAAAATCACTCCTTCCCTTCTGAGTCCTGCCATGCACCCAACTGGTATTTTTTGGTCACATGTGAGGCATTGCCGTACTTGGGAGATATTGGGGCACAGATTTTGGGGTGCTTTTTCTCCTTCATTCCTTGTGAAAATGAAAAATTTTGAGCCAGAACTGCATTTTTGTGTAAAAAAATGTAATTTTTCATGTTCACTGCCCAGTTTTATCAAAATTGGTGAAACCCCTGGGGGTTTGAAATGTACACTATACCCCTAGATGAATTCCCTGAGGGGTGTAGTTTGCAAAATGGGGTCACTTGTGGGGGGGTTCCACTGTCTTGGTGCTTGGGGGGTCTTGCTAATGCGACATAGCACCCACCAAAATTCCACCAGAATCTGAGCTGCAAAATCCAAAAATCACTCCTTCCCTTCTGAGTCCTGCCATGCACCCAACTGGTATTTTTTGGTCACATGTGAGGCATTGCCGTACTCGGGAGAAATTGGGGCACAGATTTTGGGGTGCTTTCTCTCCTTCATACCTTCTGAAAATGAAAAATTTTGAGCCAGAACTGCATTTTTGTGTAAAAAAATGTAATTTTTCATGTTCACTGCCCACTTGTATCAAAATTGGTGAAACCCCTGGGGGTTTGAAATGTACACTATACCCCTAGATGAATTCCCTGAGGGGTGTAGTTTGCAAAATGGGGTCACTTGTGGGGGGGTTCCACTGTCTTGGTGCTTGGGGGGTCTTGCTAATGCGACATAGCACCCACCAAAATTCCACCAGAATCTGAGCTGCAAAATCCAAAAATCACTCCTTCCCTTCTGAGTCCTGCCATGCACCCAACTGGTATTTTTTGGTCACATGTGAGGCATTGCCGTACTCGGGAGAAATTGGGGCACAGATTTTGGGGTGCTTTTTCTCCTTCATACCTTCTTAAAATGAAAAATTTTGAGCCAGAACTGCATTTTTGTGTAAAAAAATGTAATTTTTCATTTTCACTGCCCACTTGTATCAAAATTGGTGAAACCCCTGGGGGTTTGAAATGTACACTATACCCCTAGATGAATTCCCTGAGGGGTGTACTTTGCAAAATGGGGTCACTTGTGGGGGGGTTCCACTGTATTGGTGCTTGGGGGGTCTTGCTAATGCGACATAGCACCCACCAAAATTCCACCAGAATCTGAGCTGCAAAATCCAAAAATCACTCCTTCCCTTCTGAGTCCTGCCATGCACCCAACTGGTATTTTTTGTTCACATGTGAGGCATTGCCGTACTCGGGAGAAATTGGGGCACAGATTTTGGGGTGCTTTTTCTCCTTCATACCTTCTGAAAATGAAAAATTTTGAGCCAGAACTGCATTTTTGTGTAAAAAAATGTAATTTTTCATTTTCACTGCCCACTTGTATCAAAATTGGTGAAACCCCTGGGGGTTTGAAATGTACACTATACCCCTAGATGAATTCCCTGAGGGGTGTACTTTGCAAAATGGGGTGACTTGTGGGGGGGTTCCACTGTATTGGTGCAACATAGCACCCACCATTCATTCCACCAAAATCTGTGCTGCAAAATCCAAAAATCACTCCTTCCCTTCTGAGTCCTGCCATGCACCCAACTGGTATTTTTTGTTCACATGTGAGGCATTGCCGTACTCGGGAGAAATTGGGGCACAGATTTTGGGGTGCTTTTTCTCCTTCATACCTTCTGAAAATGAAAAATTTTGAGCCAGAACTGCATTTTTGTGTAAAAAAATGTAATTTTTCATTTTCACTGCCCACTTGTATCAAAATTGGTGAAACCCCTGGGGGTTTGAAATGTACACTATAGCCCTAGATGAATTCCCTGAGGGGTGTAGTTTGCAAAATGGGGTCACTTGTGGGGGGGTTCCACTGTATTGGTGCTTGGGGGGTCTTGCTAATGCGACATAGCACCCACCAAAATTCCACCAGAATCTGAGCTGCAAAATCCAAAAATCACTCCTTCCCTTCTGAGTCCTGCCATGCACCCAACTGGTATTTTTTGGTCACATGTGAGGCATTGCGGTACTCGGGAGAAATTGGGGCACAGATTTTGGGGTGCTTTGTCTCCTTCATTCCTTGTGAAAATGAAAAATTTTGAGCCAGAACTGCATTTTTGTGTAAAAAATGTAATTTTTCATTTTCACTGCCCAGTTGTACCACAATTGGTGAAACCCCTGGGGGTTTGAAATGTACACTATACCCCTAGATGAATTCCCTGAGGGGTGTAGTTTGCAAAATGGGGTAACTTGTGGGGGGGTTCCTAAATTTTAGCATCTTATGGTGCCTAGAAACCTACATGGTGCCTAAAAAATAATCTCATAAAAAGGAGGCTCCAAAATCAAGTAGGTGCTCCTTCTATTATGAAGCCAGTGGTTTGGTCAACGTGCACACTAGGGCCACATATAGGATATTTTTGAAAACAAAAGAATTGGGGGAATCAATTTTTAGTCACATTTCTCTAGTAAAATGTACTGTGTTCCTTAGAAAAATGTATTAAAATTGCAAATCTGCAAAAAAAATGAAATTTTTAAATTTCACCTACACTTTGTTTTAATTCCTGTAAAACACCTAAAGGGTTAACAAACTTCCAAAATGCTGTTTTGAATACTGTGAGGGGTGCAGTTTTTGAAATGGCATCATTTATGGGGGTGTCTCACATACAAGTCCCTCAAAGTCATATCAGAACTGAACTGGTCCCTAAAAAAATCAGTGTTTGAAATTTTCTTGAAAATTTGAGAATTTGCTATTCATATTGTAAGCCTCCTAGTGTCCAAAAAAATTAAAAGGAAGTTGAAATAATGATGGAAACATAAAGTAGACATATGGTCTATGTTAGTTATTAACTATTTTGAGTGGTATGATTATTTGTCTCACAAGCAGAAAATTTAACATTTTGCAAATCGCTAAATTTTCCATTTTTTCACGACATCTTGGTATTTTTCACAAAAAAACACAGACTGTATCGACCCAAATTTACCACTAATTTGAAGTACAATGTGTCACGAAAAAACAATCTCAAAATCACTGGGATAAGTAAAAGCAAAAAAAAGTTATCCCCACTTAAGTGAGACATGTCAGATTTGAAAAAAATGGCTCTGTCAGGAACGCAAAAACTAGCTCTGTCAGGAAGGGGTTAAATAAAATAAATAATGTATTTTATTGTATATATTTACAAATGCATATTTTAATTGTTTTTTTACTGGTTAATAAACCTATAACAAATATTCAGATTTCGGTTTTGCGCTCTCTTTCATTTTAAAAATATTGTTGGTAACTTAATAACCTGAATATTTAAACCCAGGCAACGCTGGCTACTTCAGCTAGTGCAGTGATTCCCAACAGTGGTTCCCTTGAGTGCCACCTGACTCCTGCAGGGGTGTCGTCTTGCAGTAGGTTGGTGGTCAAGTTCCAAATCTAATTATTCATGGTTAAAACTATTGGCAAAACCAGCGCTAGTGGCTGCCAATGATAAAACATGTGGACAAAAAGATGCACAACTATCAACCACAACAGAACTAAATAATGACAGGTAGGCAAAATTTACTTCATTTAATATTTTTCCCAAATTTGTCAATAAAAACAGCTTTTATCCTAGGGATGCCATAAACAAAAGTGCTGATTCTCTAGGGTACAGTGATTCAAGTAAGTTTGGCAACCATTGAGCTAGTTTAATATATGTGCTGGCTGTCATACCCAATGAACAGCAGCACCGCTCTGCTTCGCTGACCTTGCCACAGCATAGGACACCGCGCTCAGCTTGCCTGTCTTCTATAAGCCCACCCCCAGATTCCGGTAGGCTACTTTCCCTGGAATCTGAGGGTGGGTTTATAAAAGATAGACAAGCTGAGCGCTGTGTTCCGTGCTACAGCAGGTCAGTGAAACACGGTTACGGTATAGATGATAGACAATGTCTAGGTTGGCAGTCACTAGGTCGACACAAGCTTATGGTCGACATAGGCAAGGTCAATAGTTAAAAGGCTGGTACTGTATAAGGGTTACATGATTTTTTTGGTGTCTATGTAATCATACATCGACATGGAGACCATATATGTACCGCTTTGCTCGCCATACTATTATATTCCCACTTTATGCCCACTTGGATAGTAAAGTATGAAAATCCACCTTTTTTTCTGAAAAAAATCATGAAAACCTCATGTCGACCATAAGTCACTAGTCACTGTCCAAGGTGTCCATCTAGTCACTGTCGAACCATTAGTGGTCAACCTAGTGACCGTTGACCTAGACATTGTCTATCCACTGACCGGATACCCTGAAAAACACGGTGCTGCGGATCACTGGGTATGGTTGTCAGCACATATATATATATATATATATATATATATAAAACATACAACATTACATGTACATATGCTAACTGGCTCCCCCATGCAATGTGTGGTCGGTACTCCAAATCAGGGACAGCAGCAGCCACTGCTCCTCGATCACCTTCCCCTGTAAGCTCATGACCCACCTGCTGCCTCTGCACCAAATGCATCTCCCTCCATTAGCCATTCTTGCATACACTCCAGGAACAACCAGGAGGCTCCCGAAGGTTGGGTAGCCCTCCCAGCCCCTTGGGGCAATAGACAAGTTTCCTGGGTCATGCCGCACAGGCCCCACCCCCAGGTAGCCCCTGCACCTGGCCATCGAATATTAAAATGGATAGATGCATAAAAAAAAAACATGTAGTAGTCAGGGGCGCCTGTTGGCGCCCCTGACTATTACATACATAATAACACCTTTCCTACATCCACTCCTCCAAAATCTTATTTTCTATATGACATTAGTTTTATTATTTTATTGAAAAATGTTTCTTTTTATTCATAAGGATAAAGTTATGAGATATACTGTTGCAGTAATGGAGATCCAAATAACAAGATATGAAAAGATCAAATATAAATCAAATTAAACCTTTATTCTATAACTTTTAGTGTAAAACAACGTAAACTTCATTAACTATATAAAGAGGGACAAACTGTCAGCAAGGCACTGGTAGAGTTCTCTCACAATAGCTTGTGATGTCACAATAGCTAGTGATGTCACAACAGCTAGTGATGTCACGATGGAACTTGGAGGGTAAAAAAAAAAGCAGCGCACTGCACAGAGAGCATTATTGTTGCAGAGTCACGGGACATAGAAGCAGCTCTGACAGATTTTGTCTTATTATCTTCTCAAACCATGGCGGAAATACCCTGCAACGTAGCGGTATACAGTACCTTATGTTTGGATGACCAAAAGATTGACTTGGTTTATTCAGTTTCAAAGCGAGTATGTGATGATGGTGAAATAATTCACCCAGGAGATCTACAAGAGGACCAACTGATGGTGACTATCAGGGATGGCTCTACAGAGATTGAGATGGTTGGTGCTCCAAAAGCATGGAGCTATGATCGTTATTTAGGCTGGATAGAAGAGGCACATAACTATAGTGCCATGTGGACGCTCACAGAAAGTGTACTGCCTCATACTGTCAGCACAGACGTGACTGGCGATGATAGGAGTGACAGAGAAAGGAGCGTACAGCTGGAGGAAAACATACAAGAGACTCCAAATGACGACATGATGGACGCATTACAGCTCAGAAGAGAAGTGGAGGAGGAAATAAAAAACAAAGAAGCTGAACTTAGAGAACTCCATCAAGTGAAGGAAAGTTTAAATGACATTCTAAAAGAAAAGACCCCACGCTCAGGCTGGCGAGGCTTCGTCAGCAGCATTAGAGGGTCAGTGCGCAATATATTCAGAAGACGCAGCAGCACTTATTTCCTCACTACAGAGGGTGAAGCAGGCCCACAGGCTGAGACAGACATTAATCAATGTCTGGGAATGACATATTCCCAGCTCCTATACTAGATCAGATTTGTCCGTGGGATAGGCTGAGCTCATCTAGGTGCACACATTCCACACCTGAGAGATGAGCATTGAAGTCGCAAGGCTGAGCTCATCTAGGTGCAGACATTCCACACCTGAGAGATGAGCATTGAAGTCGCAAGGCTGAGCTCATCTAGGTGCAGACATTCCACACCTGAGAGATGAGCATTGAAGCCCCTGCCCCTTACACACCCTCTGCTGCACCACATTATCCTGGAACAGAGATTCAACACCTGAGATCATCACATACAGCACCTGGGGATTAGGGCTACTGGCGAAACCCCATTAAAAAAAACGACACAGTGCAGCCACCTCATGGGTGTGTTGGAAGAGCTGCTAATTATTTATAAAATGTTGACAGTTACATCTAACTTGTTGATAACTTATAATACCAAAAAATCAGTCGCAGTTCCGATATGTCAATTAGTACCAAAATTAAAACAATAACACCAAATAAATGAATTATGATGATCACACCGAAGATTTGGTAGTGCAGCTCCCAGAAGTAATTGGAATAGATTACTTGCAGAAATAGTTTTAAAAGGACAGAGAGTGCAAAACCAAAATCTAAATATTTGTTATAGGTTTATTAACCAGTAAAAAACAATTTGAATATGCATTTGTAAATATATACAATAAAATATATTTATTACTCACTGGTGCCCATCTATTTAAGAGTGTGACTCTGTTAAATAAAATAAATAATGTATTTTATTGTATATATTTACAAATGCATATTTTAATTGTTTTTTACTGGTTAATAAACCTATAACAAATATTCAGATTTCGGTTTTGCGCTCTCTTTCTTTTTAAAAATATTGTTGGTAACTTAATAACCTGAATATTTAAACCCAGGCAACGCTGGCTACTTCAGCTAGTGCAGTGATTCCCAACAGTGGTTCCCTTGAGTGCCACCTGACTCCTGCAGGGGTGTCGTCTTGCAGTAGGTTGGTGGTCAAGTTCCAAATCTAATTATTCATGGTTAAAACTATTGGCAAAACCAGCGCTAGTGGCTGCCAATGATAAAACATGTGGACAAAAAGATGCACAACTATCAACCACAACAGAACTAAATAATGACAGGTAGGCAAAATTTACTTCATTTAATATTTTTCCCAAATTTGTCAATAAAAACAGCTTTTATCCTAGGGATGCCATAAACAAAAGTGCTGATTCTCTAGGGTACAGTGATTCAAGTAAGTTTGACAACCATTGAGCTAGTTTAATATATGTGCTGGCTGTCATACCCAATGAACAGCAGCACCGCTCTGCTTCGCTGACCTTGCCACAGCATAGGACACTGCGCTCAGCTTGCCTGTCTTCTATAAGCCCACCCCCAGATTCCGGTAGGCTACTTTCCCTGGAATCTGAGGGTGGGTTTATAAAAGATAGACAAACTGAGTGCTGTGTACCGTGCTACAGCAGGTCAGTGAAACACGGTTACGGTATAGATGATAGACAATGTCTAGGTTGGCAGTCACTAGGTCGACACAAGCTTATGGTCGACATAGGCAAGGTCAATAGTTAAAAGGCTGGTACTGTATAAGGGTTACATGATTTTTTTGGTGTCTATGTAATCATACATCGACATGGAGACCATATATGTACCGCTTTGCTCGCCATACTATTATATTCCCACTTTATGCCCACTTGGATAGTAAAGTATGAAAATCCACCCTTTTTCTGAAAAAAATCATGAAAACCTCATGTCGACCATAAGTCACTAGTCACTGGCCAAGGTGTCCATCTAGTCACTGTCAAACCATTAGTGGTCAACCTAGTGACCGTTGACCTAGACATTGTCTATCCACTGACCGGATACCCTTAAAAACACGGTGCTGCGGATCACTGGGTATGGTTGTCAGCACATATATATATATATATATATATAAAACATACAACATTACATGTACATATGCTAACTGGCTCCCCCATGCAATGTGTGGTCGGTACTCCAAATCAGGGACAGCAGCAGCCACTGCTCCTCGATCACCTTCCCCTGTAAGCTCATGACCCACCTGCTGCCTCTGCACCAAATGCATCTCCCTCCATTAGCCATTCTTGCATACACTCCAGGAACAACCGGGAGGCTCCTGAAGGTTGGGTAGCCCTCCCAGCCCCTTGGGGCAATAGACAAGTTTCCTGGGTCATGCCGCACAGGCCCCACCCCCAGGTAGCCCCTGCACCTGGCCATCGAATATTAAAATGGATAGATTAAAAAAAAAAAAAAACATGTAGTAGTCAGGGGCGCCTGTTGGCGCCCCTGACTATTACATACATAATAACACCTTTCCTACATCCACTCCTCCAAAATCTTATTTTCTATATGACATTAGTTTTATTATTTTATTGAAAAATGTTTCTTTTTATTCATAAGGATAAAATTATGAGATATACTGTTGCAGTAATGGAGATCCAAATAACAAGATATGAAAAGATCAAATATAAATCAAATTAAACCTTTATTCTATAACTTTTAGTGTAAAACAACGTAAACTTCATTAACTATATAAAGAGGGACAAACTGTCAGCAAGGCACTGGTAGAGTTATCTCACAATAGCTTGTGATGTCACAATAGCTAGTGATGTCACAACAGCTAGTGATGTCACGATGGAACTTGGAGGGTAAAAAAAATAGCAGCGCACTGCACAGAGAGCATTATTGTTGCAGAGTCACGGGACATAGAAGCAGCTCTGACAGATTTATTCTTATTATCTTCTCAAACCATGGCAGAAATACCCTGCAACGTAGCGGTATACAGTACCTTATGTTTGGATGACCAAAAGATCGACTTGGTTTATTCAGTTTCAAAGCGAGTATGTGATGATGGTGAAATAATTCACCCAGGAGATCTACAAGAGGACCAACTGATGGTGACTATCAGGGATGGCTCTACAGAGATTGAGATGGTTGGTGCTCCAAAAGCATGGAGCTATGATCGTTATTTAGGCTGGATAGAAGAGGCACATAACTATAGTGCCATGTGGACGCTCACAGAAAGTCTACTGCCTCATACTGTCAGCACGGACGTGACTGGCGATGATAGGAGTGACAGAGAAAGGAGCGTACAGCTGGAGGAAAACATACAAGAGACTCCAAATGACGACATGATGGACGCATTACAGCTCAGAAGAGAAGTGGAGGAGGAAATAAAAAACAAAGAAGCTGAACTTAGAGAACTCCATCAAGTGAAGGAAAGTTTAAATGACATTCTAAAAGAAAAGACCCCACGCTCAGGCTGGCGAGGCTTCGTCAGCAGCATTAGAGGGTCAGTGCGCAATATATTCAGAAGACGCAGCAGCACTTATTTCCTCACTACAGAGGGTGAAGCAGGCCCACAGGCTGAGACAGACATTAATCAATGTCTGGGAATGACATATTCCCAGCTCCTATACTAGATCAGATTTGTCCGTGGGATAGGCTGAGCTCATCTAGGTGCACACATTCCACACCTGAGAGATGAGCATTGAAGTCGCAAGGCTGAGCTCATCTAGGTGCAGACATTCCACACCTGAGAGATGAGCATTGAAGTCGCAAGGCTGAGCTCATCTAGGTGCAGACATTCCACACCTGAGAGATGAGCATTGAAGCCCCTGCCCCTTACACACCCTCTGCTGCACCACATTATCCTGGAACAGAGATTCAACACCTGAGATCATCACATACAGCACCTGGGGATTAGGGCTACTGGCGAAACCCCATTAAAAAAAACGACACAGTGCAGCCACCTCATGGGTGTGTTGGAAGAGCTGCTAATTATTTATAAAATGTTGACAGTTACATCTAACTTGTTGATAACTTATAATACCAAAAAATCAGTCGCAGTTCCGATATGTCAATTAGTACCAAAATTAAAACAATAACACCAAATAAATGAATTATGATGATCACACCGAAGATTTGGTAGTGCAGCTCCCAGAAGTAATTGGAATAGATTACTTGCAGAAATAGTTTTAAAAGGACAGAGAGTGCAAAACCAAAATCTAAATATTTGTTATAGGTTTATTAACCAGTAAAAAACAATTCGAATATGCATTTGTAAATATATACAATAAAATACATTTATTACTCACTGGTGCCCATCTATTTAAGAGTGTGACTCTGTTAAATAAAATAAATAATGTATTTTATTGTATATATTTACAAATGCATATTTTAATTGTTTTTTACTGGTTAATAAACCTATAACAAATATTCAGATTTCGGTTTTGCGCTCTCTTTCTTTTTGAAAATATTGTTGGTAACTTAATAACCTGAATATTTAAACCCAGGCAATGCTGGCTACTTCAGCTAGTGCAGTGATTCCCAACAGTGGTTCCCTTGAGTGCCACCTGACTCCTGCAGTAGGTTGGTGGTCAAGTTCCAAATCTAATTATTCATGGTTAAAACTATTGGCAAAACCTGCGCTAGTGGCTGCCAATGATAAAACATGTGGACAAAAAGATGCACAACTATCAACCACAACAGAACTAAATAATGACAGGTAGGCAAAATTTACTTCATTTAATATTTTTCCCAAATTTGTCAATAAAAACAGCTTTTATCCTAGGGATGCCATAAACAAAAGTGCTGATTCTCTAGGGTACCAGGGACGTGCAGTCAGGGGAGGCAGTGCCTACCCTGTCATTAGTGATAGCCATAATAAAATAATACAAAGAATATACTTATGACACATGTTATGTGTCATAAGTATCTGCTTTATTTTAATCTATTAATTTTAACACCATAATGTGCTGCTTTATTGTTATGAAGGCACCTAGAGCAGTGCCTCCAGCTGTTCATGTTAAGGTTCAAGAACAAGGGGCGGGCAGGGGGCTGGGCTAAGCACCAGGTTGCAAAATCCCATTAAAAAACCCTCTATAGGCGGCACCTATAGCGGTGCCTCGGGGACAGGGACATGCTTTAAAAGCACGCCCCTGTCAGTGAAGCAGCTGCGATTGGTTAGCGCAGCAGAAGAAACCCAGCTGCACTGTGTACAAACATAGCCCCCCCTTCCCCACACGGCGGGTGCACGGACCTCCACATTCCCCCTTCCCCCGCTGGCTGCATGGACACCCACACCTCTCCCTTCTCCCCTGGCTTGCGCATGATGAAAACTCCCCCCCCACCTCCTTCCCCATCCGGCGGGTGAACAGACCTCCGCGCCCCCCTCTTCATCACCCGGCAGCTGCGTGGACACCCGCACCTCTCCCGGTGTACACATAACGAAAGTAACTCCCGCACCCCCTACCCTACCCGCCGGCTGAACGGACACCTCTGCTGTGTGCTGCACCCAGCATGGGGGCCGTTGTCAGCAGCTACACGCAGGGGACATCCAGCGCTGGAGAACTGAGGAGCCATCCATGCCCGGAGCCTGAGATGTAAGTGACAGCCCCAAGACAGGCACTGACCAGACAGGACAAAGCCAGAGACGGGATTTTAGCAGCAGGTACCGGTGAGTGGGAGCGAGGTGGTGGTGGTGGGGGGGTGGTGGGGGGGAAGGGGGTGGCAGTCAATGTGGGCAGGGGGGGCCAGTGACGTGCGGTGAGATCAGTGGTTGGTGAGGCACTAGCAGCAGCATGACGGTGCAATGGAGCGGCGGGTCCTACACACATCAAGGGTGCCATAGCAGCCACATCCCCTGCACCTGTGGTAGTTATGCCACTGCGCTCAACCTCCACAGTCGTACCCTTATACGCAGTATGCAGCAGTAATACACCATATGCAGAGAATGTCACACACTAGTAATGTCCTTATACATATATTGCTTTACAATAAAGGCCCTTACACATATGGCACACCTTATTAATGCATTTTACACATTATGCCATACTACAAATACAATAATAATTCCCCTGTTTGCTACACATTATTAATGCTCTTTCTCCCATAATGCCCGTTATACTTACTGTATGACCCACATTATTAATGCCCTTATACACAACACATAATGCCCCATACATATATGCCCCACATTTATTAATGCCCTAAAACACATGACAAATAATGCCCCATACACATATGACCAACATTATTAATGCCCTTATACACATATGCTCCACATTATTAAATTCACATATATACACATAGTTCCCTTTACATATGCCCCACATGATCAAAGGTCGTTCTACGCAGAATGCCCCTTACACATATCCCCAGGCCCCCACATTTTATCCCTTCCCAGAACAATACAACAGTGGGATCAGTGACAGCACCGGTGGGGCTGACACCTTCACCGTGCAGTGATCTGCGCTGCCAACAGCAAGCATTTGCTCTTCTGCCCCACACATAGAACACACTCTGAATAAAACTGGCCGAGTGTTTTATTCGCACCCCAAATTATGTGCGGAAGCAAAGCATAAATATATGCAAATTTTAACCAACTTATGGGACGATCAAACGTGTTTTCTTAATTGGTGACGTTATTGATTATATTGCTAACCTAAGAACATTATCTGCGTGCAAGGGATGGGTGGGGGGGATTTATGTGAGGAGGGTGTATTCATAAATGAAAGGACTAATCAAGGGGAACGGGAGAGAAAAAAGGTTGGGAACCGCTAATCTAAAATACTAATTTGGATTTAAAATAGCTCTATCTGTTTATAATGGCCGTTGGTTTTCAGCTAGGATTCATGTCCTTGGTGGCATAAGTCTTTTTGCCCAGTCCCTAACAACAGGTGGCCAGACCTCCTAATTTGCACAGGCCTGAACGTCTTATAGATACAGTAGGCCTAATGCCTACAAAACCCTGCACATTGGGGGTTATTCATTAAGGATCTCAAAAGCAAAAATATTTTTCTAATGGGCAAAACCATGCTGCAGTGCAGGTGGGGCTGATGTAACATGTGCAGAGAGAGTTACATTTGGATGAGTTATATTGTTTCTGTGCAGGGAAAATACTGGCTGCATTATTTTTACACTGCAATTTAGATATTAGTTTGAACACACCGCAGCCAAATCTAACTCTGTCTGCACATGTTACATTTGTCCCACCCGCAGTGCTCATGGTTTTGCCCATTAGAGAAAGATTTTGTTTTGAGATCATTACTGAATAACCCCCAATATGCAGTAACATAATGTCTACTTCCTTCTGGGGGCTCTCCATCCTCTTCTGCTGGGTTCTGCTCCTGTAACCACGCTCGCCACCATCACCTCTTTGGGGCACATCTAGAAACTGTCAACAGCGTAATTGCATTTTGACCAAAGCTCTGTAAGATCACTGTCACATTAGACCACTGTGAGTATGAGCATCTCCAATGCATGCAGATCACTATTACATTTCTCCTAAACGTTAAGTAAAGTGATTGTGATTCAGTGCATTTATTGTGCAGATCTCCATATAAATGCATACATATACTGTATATACAGGATGCATAAATAGGTCTTAAACATGATGGAAAAAAATAAAATAGAATAAATTAACCACTGGAGTGGTATGCCCGGAAATTTCTCGGGCTCAGCTGCGCTGCCGCAGCGGGCTGTCCCGGAAGATTTCCGGGCATACCACTAAAATTAAGGTGTGCACCACTGGCGCATGCCCTTTCCGGGCAACCCCCCCCCCCCCCAGTGGCCACTCCGATGTCCCTTCGACCCCCCTCACCTCTCAGCTCCGGCGATTGTACGCCAGAGCTCCCCTGCACCCACCGCCATTAGTTGTAATGATTGACAGGCGTCAGGCTCGGGGATGTTCGCGGCAGCTCGGGGGGGACTCAGGAGAGTTCAGGCACCCGAGTCCTCCCGAGCCACCGCAAAACATCCCTGAGCCTGCCGCCTGTCTGATGAATGACAGGCAGCTGGGGCAGCGGCAGCATGGGAGCTCCGGCGTACTAATGCCGGAGCCGAGGGGAGGGGGAACGGCGGCTTCTGATAATCTGTGGTGGGTTTTGCTGGGGCAGGACAAACCTGCCCTGGTAGGTTTGTCCTGCCCCAGCAAAACCCACCACTCAAGGGGTTAAAGCAGGGCTGGGCAACACCGGCCCTCCAGATGTTGATGAACTATACATCCAAGGATGCTTTGCATTAGTATTGCGATGTGGCCATGCTGAAACTGATGCAAGGCATGCTGGGATGTGTAGTTCATCAACATCTGGAGGGCCAGTGTTGCCCAGCCCTGGGTTAAAGGACTCCACAGAGGGAGCAGATCATGGGAAGTTAGTCAAAATAAGCTGTTTAGGATTTGGTCTGGATATTCATATCACTCAGGGTCCCCACGTTCCAACCTACTTCTGTGGTCTAGATGGTTCAGATGAACACGTTGCAATCACTGATGATCTATGTCCATGTTGAAGAAGGCCCCATCAACAAAAAGATAAGGGTGAGTTCTTGATTGATGATTGTATTATATGCATGGCCTAGTGTAATTAATTGTAATGTTACTAGTGCTTATTGTTTAATTATTGCATTGACGTTGATACTTTTTTTATGGTTTAGAGCAGGCATGTCCAAACTGTGGCCCTCCAGCTGTTGTGAAACTACACATCCCAGCATGCCTTGCCATAGTTTTAACATTCCCTAATAGCAAAACTGTGGCAAGGCTCCTGTCCCTGCATGTGTATATTTGTATGTTTGGGTGATTATAAAAAAAATTAATTGATATATATGCCCCTCTGTGCCATTACTTCTCTCCTTTATGTAAGTGCTGTGGTGTTTGCTGGCCAGAAGTGGAATTGCAAAGACATTCTGATCTTGGGTGATCCTAAACCACTGACAGCTGTCAATTTACAGTACAATAGTCAAGGGCAGGTGGGAAAACCACCATTTCATTAGTCTGCATTGGTTTCCTTCTGACTGGTTACACCCCATTCTCACTGCAGGCAAATTCCTGGGTCTGGCATGTCGACCGGGAAATTTGCCTTTTAACACAGATTTTTTTGCAGTGTGAACGGGTCGCATACCCGGATCTCATACACGGGTAAAACCCTTCTTTTGGTGGACCCGTCACTGTCATGAGTGACATTTCCTAATCCACCTTAGACCCCTGTAATACTGCCATTACAAAGTTGTTCCCAGTGTACCACACACAGGTGAAAACCTGTGGTACTATAGAATTAATTAAACCAGTAGGAGACGGGATGCAGTTAAAATCCCGGCGTTCAGAATCCCGACGACGGAATCCCGACCGCCGAAATTCCGACACTTTCTCCCTCCGTGGGAGAAAAGATTAGCGTGCCGAGCGTAGCGAGGCACCGGGCCCACTGCGTGGCAAGCGCAGCGAGCCCGCAAGGGGGGAAATCCACGTCCCCCCCTTGTCGGGATTTCGGCGGTCGGGATTTTGCGCCACAATTTTGAACGCCGGGATCCCACCCGCTGGGATTTCATACTGAATCCGTAGGAGACATTTATGAAAATCTCTCACTATTTCGGTAGTTTTTAAGAACCAATTTTAATATAAATTCTCCAACCCCATACACTTTAGTGTTGCTTTAATAAAATTTAAATAATCACCGGCAAAACCAAAATTTGATAAATATCCACCTACATTTACTACAATACAGTCATATAATGGCTAAGCTCTACTTACAGCCCATTATTCTGCTAGTACAGGGGGCTGCAGTGCATGATGGGAACACAGTAGTAGTTGAACACATAAGCAGGAGGAGATTAAAGGTGGCCATACATCAGAAAGATATTGTACCCAATCATACAATTTCAATTGATTGTAAGATGCATTGTATGCAGATTGTGTGCACATTGTGTGTCCAAAAACCACCAATGACTGCCAGGGAGTTGCAGGGAAATTGGACACAATCATGAGCACAATCGATCTTAAGATCGATCTTTCTGATGTATGGCCACCTTAAGTCTGTCTGTTCATGTGAAAGTGTAGCTCCACCTACCTCAGCACTTACGTGGCTCCAAGTTAAGGTTTTGAACCATGTCTTGCAACTAAAATTACATTATAATAAGAATGTTACTAAGGAAATACACAGAAAATATACAATAAAAAAAATAAAAGTCATTTTATGGCTTATTTGGTCACAGAAGGCATATAACAACAAAACATATAAAAAGTGGTTTTACCTGGCCTTTATAGATGCCTTACAATAGTACATTCACTTCAGACATGTCGCCAGGTGTGGTGACATCTGCATTTAACACACATAAGACCAAAAGGGGATGTGGGCTTATGTAAAGGGGCGTGGCCTCACAGGGATCTCTGTTCTGTCACTTCGGGAACATCTCCAGTATGCTGCCTTCCCCCGGAGACAGGGCTGTGGTGCTGGCTCTTCATCTGTTATAGGAGCAGAGTGCGGCAGTAAAATATCACACTGCAGCTCCTGGAAATTTGGTATCACCCCTTCCAAGGGAGATACCTGGGTTTGGGATGCACCCCTACACCCGGCTTGTGACATCACTGATTCCCTGTATAATCTGTTACACTAATTTTGAAAGTAAATCCTTAGCCTTTTAGCTCTGTATTATCTATACCACGAGTTCTCAGTCTTGGTCCTCAGATCCCCACACAGATCATGTTTGCCTGTTCCCTGTGGATTTTTAAAATGTGGACGTCTGTGCCGATAGACCTGGAAAACATGAACTGTGTGGTGTCCTGTGGACCAGGTTGGAGAACCACTGAGATTATATATATATATATATATATATATATATATATATATATACACATATATATACACATATATATAGCCGTCTCACTGATTATCTATAAAACAGTATGTGCTACTGTACATGGGTGACATTTAAACAACTGATATATACCAGGGGTATTCCACATATTAGCCCTCCAGCTGTTGTGAAACTACACATCCCAGCATGCCTTGTCAAAGTTTTGCTATTAGGGCATTTTGAATACCCCGCTATTGGCGCAGTATGGATGGTGTAATGCAGGCATGTCCAAAGTCAGGCCCGGGGGGCCAATTGCGGCCCGTGCTGTCATTTCAAGCGGCCCGCAGCCTCCAGCTGGAAGTGGGCAGAGCATCAGTTGTGGGAAGCACAGCACAGGACACTAAAGGTGGGGCCCCGGTGAGCGCGCCTTTACCTTGCTGTCTGCTGCAGTGAGGAGGTGCTGGCCGCCACAATCAGATGTGTTTGGCATCCTACCCCTGCTGCTGCAATCGTATATCACCCTACTCCACAATCACAGTGACAGCAGGGTGCAGGGAGGGGAGGCAGCAAGGGGGAATCTTGCTCCCGTAACATACAGAGCGGAGGAGGGAAGCAGTGGGAGCCCAAGCATCTCCTGTCCTTGCAGTGCCTGCTTTGCCTCTCCTTCCTCTGGCTCACACAAGGGGCTGGGAAACATACAGAGAAAGGAGGGGGCAGAGTGGGGGACATACAGTGAAGGAGGGTCAGGCTGGGGGACATACAGTGAATGGAGGCAGTGATGGCCATTCAGAGAAGGGGGAGCAGAGGCAGGCTGGGGGACATACAGTGAATGGGGGCAGAGTGGGGTACATAGTGAATGGGAGTCATACAGTGAAAGAGGGTCAGACTGGGGGACATACAATGAATGGAGGCACTGATGGACATTAAGAGAAGGGGGGCAGGCTGGGGGACATACAGTGAATGAAGGGCAGGCTGGGGGACATAGCGTGAATGGGGGCAGAGTGGGGGAAATACAGTGAATGGGGCAGGCTGGGGGACATAGAGTGAATGGGGGCAGGCTGGGGTACATAGTGGAGGCACTGATGAGCCTAAGAGAAGGGGGGCAGGCTGTGGGACGGAGTGAATGGGTGCAAAGTGGGTAACATACAGTGAATGGGGGCAGGCTGGGGGACATAGAGTGAATGGGGGCAGAGTGGGGGAAATACAGTGAATGGGGGCAGGCTGGGGTACATAGTGGAGGCACTGATGAGCCTAAGAGAAGGGGGGCAGGCTGTGGGACGGAGTGAATGGGTGCAAAGTGGGTAACATACAGTGAATGGGGGACATACAGTGAAGGAGGGGCAGGCTGGGGGACATAGAGTGAATGGGGGCAGAGTGGGGGAAATACAGTGAATGGGGCACGCTGGGGACATAGGGGTTTATTCTAGTTCATTCTTTCTGACAAAATCCTTCTTAGATGGACAAAACCATGTGCACTGCAGGGGGGCAGATGTAACATGTGCAGAGAGAATTAGATTTGGGTGAGTTATTTTGTTTCTGTGCAGGGAATATACTGACTGCATGATTTTACACTTCAATATAGATCTCACTTTGAAGAAAAACCCCACCCAAATCGAATTATCTCTGCACAAGTAACATCTGCCCCACCCGCAGTGCACATGGTTTTGTCCATCTAAGAAGGATTTTGTCAGAAAGAATGGACTAGAATAACCCCCATAGAGTGAATGGGGGCAGAGTGGGGGACTATTCTGATGTGATTAATGATGCAAAGAATGTCAGGCTGAATGATCGGCCCCCACACATTTACACTTCACCAAATCTGGCTCTCGTCGCAAAAAGTTTGGACAACCCTGGTGTAATGGTTATCATTACTGCCTCACATCGCTGAGGTCATGGGTTCGATTCCCACCATGGCTCTAACTGTGCGGAGTTTGTATATTCTCCCCGTACTTGCGTGGGTTTCCTCCGGGTACTCCGGTTTCCTGCCACAATCCAAAAATATACTGGTAGGTTAATTGGCTCCTAACAAAATTAACCCTAGAATGTCTGTGTGTGCGTGTACATGTGGTAGGGAACATAGGGGCAGATGGATCATAGCAGCGCTTATCGCGCCGCTATGATACTTCCTGCTTCGCCTCAATAGCGAGGCGAAGCAGGAAGGGACATCGACAAGATGTATTAACATCTTGTCTGCCGAAGCGGGGGAGCGTTAACTCCCCCCTCCGGCGATGTCCCTTTCTGGAGATAGCGCATCAGTTAATACTGATGCGCTATCTCCTGTCCCCCGGCCGGCCGCACTGGGCATGCGCGGGATCTCGCTGTTCACGCAAGATCCCCAGCGCAGCCCACAGCTGACAGCAGGGACAGCGCTGTCCCTGCTGTTTAGATAGGGCTTCGCCAGCCTGATGCTGGTGAAGCCAAAGCAGGCTTCGTGCGGAACGGTCAGCGATGCTGACCGTTCATACATTCGGCCTGCTATCATTTTGATAGCAGCGCCGATTTGGACAGGGGCGCATAGCGCCCCTGTCCATTACCGCACGCTGGCTGCTTCATACATGGGGGAGAAGCGGTATCAGCGCACATAACGTGCGCTAATACCCCTTCTCCCCCATACCGACTGTTCATACATCTGCCCCATTGATTGTAAACTCTACTGGGGCAGAGACTGATGTGAATGTTCATATATTCTATGCAAAGCGCTGCGGAATATGTGTGCGCTATATAAGAAACTGTTAATAAAGAAATATACTATCATTTTATTCTGCTATCACCACTCATACTTACAATAATGTTTCATGTAACGTATGCACGCTTTTTGTTCTTTAAAATCATATTAACATTTGAAATACAAATAATGGCATAACGCTCTTATTGATACTGCACATGTAGAATCTTTTCCACTAGATAAAACATCTTTCATATTTTATATCACTTTTTTCTAATAAAACAATGCATTTAGAACCATTTACCAACATAAAAATCAGCGTTATATACAGAAACCTTCAAAAGAAAAAAAATGAATAACTCCCACATACATAAATATTGCTTAGGTGCTGAATCTACAGCACTTTAATCAGCCACTCCGACTCCGTCCTTCCATGTTCTAGATTGCAAGAAAAAGCTCTTTGATTTAGAGAAACATTTGTAGACTTGTTTCTTAAGCTTCTTTTGCATTGAAACAGTATTCAGAAGGCACCAGGGAATTTAATAAGAACTAGTGACATCACTAGGACCCAAAGAGCAGTGTTCTCATGATTATTTGTGTCGCCCAAATTAGCTGCCTTCCACTATGTGTAGGCAGTGAGCGGACCTTATTACCATCACAATCTGCGCCTTATGCTGGGTACATACCTATATAGTCATTGGCCCATTACCCTGATATCAGGTGATGGTATAGGTGTGAATGCTTTGTAGAGACGTGTAGAGATTGTTTGCCGATAAGCACTTTATAACACTCTGGGATTGTGTGGTCACATTTTATGTGCTGCACAGCTGACCTCACAATCCCCGTAGAGGAGCCACCTCACCTTCACTTCCGGCTCTGTTGCTGTCCCTCGGCATGCTGGGTACAGCGCTCGGATGATCAGGAGCATCTTACCGGATCAGCCGAGGATTGGAAATGTGTGTACCCAGCTCAAGTCCTTATTGTTTTTTACATTGGTCCTGGAATACTGTCCAGCATACTCCTCATCTTTACATGTACCCATTTCTATATACTCTCCCTTTTGTCATCTCGCATTTGGCATGTTTGCCAGTCTGTACATTCAGCCATCTCCACCTTAGTAGGGAGTCTGTAATAGCTGGTACCACCCACATCCCAAGGCAGGCCTGTAGTTCTGTTCTGCTACACCTTCTTCTTTGGTTGTTTGGTCAGGAACTGACTATGTATGAAATTTGTAAGTTTTCTTTCTGACAAGACAAGAGCGGCTAAAGAGAGGAAGAGACAGAAGGCTCCGACCAAGATGTGAGCGAGCCGGAACGGCCAGCCCATGTCACAGCACAGCTGCATCTGTAAGCAGAATGGTGACATTGTTAATCCAGCCTCAGGATACATCTAGGAATTCTGAAACATCTCATGTGTCACATAACAAGGGGAACAATGCCATACTTCCAATGCAGCCTGTGGCTTCCCACAATATTTAAATAAGCCACTTATTCAGGTGAGCAGTCATCCGGGTACTGCCACCCTTGTGTTCTTAGAGATTGAAACAAGTTGACTATACTATTACAGACACAGATGGGCTCATAGCATTGTATTGCAAATAAATTGTTTATCTGCACAGTCAACTAAAAGAACCTACTGTTTCACATGGAGTGTTTTCCTATACTGTACATTTCATGGCGTTCTCTCTGCTCTTAATGTACATTTTGCCCTTCTCAGTGCACCAGGTCCCTGTGCTACTCGGATTGCTGAGAATATAATTTTTCTGGAATGTGAATATTAATCACAATGCGGTGAGACAATCCCACTGCACGGATTAGTTGCATATAAGACACTTGTGGGTGTGTGTGAAATGGAGTCTGAATCTGTAGAAGATGCAGCCATTACAGCTTTTTTCAACTCTTGAGTTCCATTGTGCTTCATAAACAGATTTAGACTCAGTCGCACACAGATATACAAGTGTTGCATATCGCTCAGGAAGCAGTTCTGTTGCATCGCATTGTGATTAAGATGCACATTCAAAGGGAAAAGAGGCTACCATGATCTGCACTGCTTACTCAATCAAGGGGCAGGGGGGGGGGGGGGGGGATTTGCTATGGGCAGCCAATCAGAATAAGGAGATTTTTGGTTCCTACCTGTAAAATCCTTTGTTTTGTAGGCCAAGATGGATGCTGGGATTGTGGGTATTCAGGGGCCGGAGGACTGGGCACCAAGGAGATGAATCTTCTTTGGGATAGTGCAGCCCATAGCTCCACCACCCTAATACCCCTTCCTGTCCTCAGAGACCAGTGATTTCTTTGGGGCTCTGAGGAACAGGGTGACTTTTTCAGGAGAGGGCTATTTCAGGCCTGGTTTTACTTTTTTTTTTCATTGCTTACTTCATATTTATGTAGCACCTACTGGAAGATACTAGATAGTATCTGATTGGTTGCCGATACCAAAATCCCATGTGAAATAGAACTCCCATCTTAGTAAATGTCCCCGAATGTGTCTTGCACTGGATGACTTATTGAGGCTGGGTGTAGGAGAATACATCTGTATGGAGCAGTAGTGGAACTTGTGAGTGCTAGGCCCAGGTGCAAAAATATAATTTGGGCCCCCCTCCTCCTCTACCCCTACCCAAGATGTCATTGCTGTACTAGGTAGCAATGGGCCACTTATTCAATGCTGCCCTTTCTGACAGCATTGAAGGCAGATTCTGACAAAACAGATTGGGCTTTAAATCAGATTTGTTTTGTCGGAAACGGCCGTGGATTGTAGACTTCACAGCTGTTTTTTGACAATCTATGGCCGTTTTTGCCAACAAGCCCACTTTCCGACGCTCAACAGCCAGAACAGTGAATTCTGGCTGTAGAGTTTCTGTTGGGCTGAGTGGCAGAATCCCGGATTGAGTAATAAGATGCTCTTATGGTACTTAGATGGCTGCTCAATGGGGCCTGCAAATTTTATCAAGTTACCCGTTACTGTTCTTTAACTAATAAATGCAAACCCAGCCAGCTTGCATCCCAGCGCACAATGCTGCTGAGGCACTCATAACGGAACAGCAGTGTATGGAAAATAAACAAAATATGAAGTTTAAATCCCTCATCTTTTATTCCTTCCATCTCACGTTTTATTTATTATCAATTTTATAGTTGACATGCTGACAAAACTAAATGAATCAAGTTACCTTTCATATCCATTTTGATTACATGTAACAATATTAGGTACTCTTTACCTAGAACGGCGCCCACGATTGAAATCGCGGGCATCGCGGGTAAAATCGCGGTAATCGCGGGCATCGCGGGTAAATCGCGGGTAAATCGCGGGTACATCAAAATCGGGTACCCGCGATGACCGCGATTTTCCCATAGGGAACAATGTTAAAAAGGCTGATTGACCGCGATTTGACTGTTAAATGCCTCAATGCCCGCGATTTTCCCATAGGAATCAATGTTAAATGGGCTACAGAGCCCAAATAGCCCCAATTAACCCTTAAATGTCCCCCCAATTTTTGTACGCCACCCCACGATCCACGCCAACCCGAAGCGTGGCGAGCGCAGCGAGCCCGCGAGGGGCGGCGGTACGCGTCCTCCGACCTTTTCATGCCCTACTATCCACGTCGGCGTGGAGTTGAGAATAGAATAGTGTGGCGAGCGCAGCGAGCCACCGAGCCCGAAGCGTGGCGAGCGCAGCGAGCCCCGCGAGGGGACGCGGATACCTTCACAGTTATACGCGTCCCCTCGCGGGCTTCACAGGTGTCCGCGTGGCCACGGACACCTGTGAAGCCCGCGAGGGGACGCGTTTACCTGTGAAGGTATCCGCGTCCCCTCGCGGGGCTCGCTGCGCTCGCCACGCTTCGGGCTCGGTGGCTCGCTGCGCTCGCCACACTATTCTATTCTCAACTCCACGCCGACGTGGATAGTAGGGCATGAAAAGGTCGGAGGACGCGTACCGCCGCCCCTCGCGGGCTCGCTGCGCTCGCCACGCTTCGGGTTGGCGTGGATCGTGGGGTGGCGTAAAAAAATTTGGGGGACATTTAAGGGTTAATGGGCTCTGTGGCCCATTTAACATTGATTTCTATGGCCAAATCGGGTGGATTGAGGCATTTAACACTAAAATCGGGTCCATCGCGGCTTTTAACATTGCTTCCTATGGGAAATCGGGAGCATCGCGTCGCGGGCATCGCGGGTACATTTATGGCCGGCCGCGACGCGACCGACGCGATTTTTCAGGTTTAACATGGTTTTCAATGGGAAAATCGCGGGCATCGCGTCGGTCGCGTCGCGGGCAGGCATAAATGTACCCGCGATGCCCGCGACGGGCGCCGTTCTAGGTAAAGAGTACCCAATATTATTTAGATGTAAGCCAAGTGACAGTTACTATGCCAACACAAGTTTTTATCAATTAAAAAAAAAAAAAATCACAAAAACGTTAGATCAAGAACTCTAAAAATATAAGATAAAGTTTGTTACCTCTGAGTATCCAGTCACCACAACACTGACAGCCAGAACACAGAGAACTGCTGGGGATGGGACGAGTCCGGAGAGAGGGCGGTAGGGGCTCTCCTTGTAATATCTCCTAATGTAGAGGATACTGTGAGTAATCCGCATGCCCATATTAAAGCAATTTGCCAGGATGAATCCAATACTGCCCAGCCAAAGAGTCATGTAGTAGGAGAGGCAGAGAAAACTCAGCGAGAGACCCAACATGACGTAGTTAAACCTGGTAAAGGGGTAATGGAGAGTAAGATACAGAGGCAGAGACCAACAATAGGAGTACATTAGGGTTGTGTATGAGATAACATAAAAGCACAACTATTTCACTTGGATTGTGGTGTATTATGAAGTAGGCATGGTCTTTCATCACACCTTGCTCTAAAGAAAAAAGTGCTAACTGCACCCAGTTCACTAATATCAGTATGAAGGAGTTTGCTTACACAGTGCTAAGAGTCTAGGCCTAATTCAGGTTAGTTTGCTAAGCAGCGGCCGTTTGCTGCCTAGAGAGCCCATAAACGCCGCCCAGCAGGATGCCCACCCCCCCAATCCCCTCGCTACCAGGGGATGTGTACGTGAAAACATTCCCTCACATGCAGCCAAATTGGAGAGAAATCATTTGAAATTTGAAAGATTCCTCTCCCCTTCGGTAATAATAGTTGGTCTAAACTGACTTATTTCCACCGGAGTCTGCCGAAGAGGGGGCAAGGGCTGACGTCATGTGATGTCATCAGCCCCCCGCGAGCATGCATCAGCCCGCCTGTGTTCCCAAGGGCTCTTGGACACAATCTACTGTAAAATTCCCAGTACAAATCAAGATCTCTGATGACTTTTATAGCCTAGGCCAGTGGTTCCCAAACTTTTTTGACTCACGGCACCCTAGAGTATCAGTATTTTTTCAGGGCACCCCTATGCCAAAAGTTTCTGATGGAGGAATTCATAAAAATGTAAGTAATTGAAGTATATTGTCTTTATATGTCATCCTTATGGTGAGATATGTGGTGCTAGACTAGATTTGCTTTGGATTATTCACATATTTTAGCATTGGAAGACACAAACAGTGGTTTTGCCTATTTAAATTGACCATGAATAATTTAAAATTGGTCCTGCAGCACCAATCCAGGGCACCCCTGCAGGTGTCCTGAGGCACCCCAGGGTGCCACGGCACACAGTTTGGGAACCACTGGCCTAGGCGATAGCCGATCTGTTCAAGGGGCATACACCGTGAGCTGTTCAGTTGCACTTAAGTTAATTTGTTTTAACACATAATTTAATTTTCTGTAAACAGGTTTCTCTACTAGAATTGTATACTACTCTAGGTTTTAAGATGATTCTGGTTGTTTTTGGTCAGTGCTTTGCTGTCGGTACAATGCATACTACCCTTTTCCAGAACTTTAATTGGGAAAAATTGTGACTTCCCAAAGTATTTTATTCCTTAAGGCTCATAAACACTGGGTGATTTTGAGTTTAAAGCCGCTCAAAACACCAAGTTTGAGCGGCTTTCAGATCAAAGCCGCCCAGTGTGTATGCCCCAGCGCTGCTGCACGCTCCCGCATCATCACCGGGAAAGCTGCTCATCTGCTGGTATTACCAACAGATGAGCGGCTTTGTGCTATGCAAAGCCTTCTGCCCCCCACTGACAGTGCCAGGCTGGGGGCAAGCGGCTCAGTGTGTATGCATTGAGCGGCTTTCCCCCCGCGATGACAGTGGTCATCGCTGTCCATACACGCTGGGCATAATTGCCCAGCGTGTATGGACCTTTAAGCTGGGTACACACACTATACAAATATCTGCCAAATCTGTCTGGTTGGAATCAAAATCTGGTAAGGAAAATGGACAATTCCTGTTATTTATTTGCCCATTTTCAAGTGTTCTGATGCGAATGGTCGATCCATTACCAGGTTTTCATTCCAAATAGATCAGATAATTGTATAGTGTGTGCCCAGCTTTACTTCTGCAGTGATATTTGATACACAGGGTAAATGTAATAGCAGACTTTGCCAGATCTACTCTGTCTGATATTGCCTGACGCAGACCAAAGTCTTTTACAATGGCTAATTAACCCTCTGCAATTGTAATAATCATAAAAAAAAAATTGGTTCTAAATGTAATAGGGTGTAAACACGGTTAGATGTCATCTATTTGATTTTGCTTACACAGTATAAGCAAAATCAAATGAAAATCAGACGCATTGGAAATCAAACAGAAAAATAGACAGTGCATGCAAAACTATATAGTAGAGATCTGTACTACATAGTTTCAATTGAATGTGTACACTGCACCGTGCAATTAGATCCCGATTGAATAGAAAAGGAATCGCACCGTGTGTACACCCCTTTAGCAGTCTCTAAAAGGTCTACTAAGAAGAGTAATGCACATAGGCGCCGATTCTGTGGGCTTGAGCAACCACAAAAATTCATGAGCACCCACGGGCCACCCGAGTCCCGCTGGCCCGCCGTATTGCTGCTGCTCAATCTCATAATACCCGCCGCTATAGTAAGCACACTACCGCCCCGCAGTGCACGCCCAGCACAGCGCGCACTCTTATGTGTACTAATGGAGTCACGCACACCCGCCGGGCGCCGGCACCAACCTCCCCCTCCCTCTCTCTCCACCGTGCGCCATCACACAGCGCATCCGTCACAGTGCGAGGAGGCAGCTTTTCCAAAAAGCTGAGTAGGCTGGCGGGAGCGGGACCGCCCGGTGAGTCCTGTCAGGCTGCCGCTTGTCAACTTTTAATATCTGCTCAGGTCCAAAAATATCTTTAGCGACAGTTATCTATGCATCATTTCTCATCCTGAGCCTCAGGATGAGAAATGATACACAGATAACTGTTGCAAAAGATATGTTTGTTCTACAGAATCTGGCTTTATTAGTCCTGTCCAAAGCAGAAATGCACTTATTAACAATGCAGTACTATTAATTAATTAAATAAGACACTTGTTATGATTGGCTGAACAGTTAAACATTGATTTATTACATAAACCTGATGTTTATTCAATGGCTGATTTAGCCCTCTCCTCATCTGTTTAATACAACATTAATTCACAGTTGATGCATCCACATACCTCCTGGTATTATTTTGTTGCCACGCCCTTTCCCCATGAAACCAATCCCTATATATTTTTAATCATTGCTTAATTAATTGCTTAACTAAGCGATTAAGGAGAGGGGAGAGAGAAGCACACAATGATATATTCTGAGACTTTGGGTGAGTGTCACTGTGGTGTCTGGAAGGAGTAGGCTCAGAGAAGAACATAGCCCTTGAATTCAGCTGAACCATAAACAGAATCCTGAATGCACCCACCTGTCTACTTCCTCCTTACTCATTGCAGCAAAGGTGAAACATTCTGTGACTCCATTGATGGCGAGCAGAAGAACATAAAGGCAGTAGCAGCGCAGGAGAACAGGACCTGGAAGATAATACAGTCAGCTGGTAAAGCAAGATGGCAAATAAATGAATAACAACCTAAACTAGTAACAGAGGGCCGGAATCAGATGGTGTCTTTTCACACAGTGCAAATGCAAATTTATGCTAATGCCGCAATGGATGGAACTGGTACAGAGAGGTCAACTGGATACTTCACTAATATACCACTTTGTGTAAAAAGTCCCAGCACTGGCACCGACAATCACACATCCGGCACACCATCGGGTGCTACAGAGGCCCTATGGCTGCTCACAATCTCCATCTGAACATGGCAGTTGAAATCACGGCAATAGCGAAAAAAGTTTGTGACACGTCCTCTTCTAAATAGTCATCTCCCTGTTACCATTCAGAAATGCCCATTGAAGTTCCACTTCTCTGCATCCAACCTCTCTCTGTGTCCTTTGTGGGAATCATAGAGACAAATACGCAGTACAAAACCCATCAACCACCTGCACATACATAGATACTGCGGCCACCTCTGAATCAGGCCCTATCTGATATTTATCTAAACAACATCTCAAAGAGATTTCGTTCACCAGGGACCACAAACTAACAATCTGTGGCCAGTAGCACAGTAGTCCCTTTTCTAAAACGCATGCGCATAAGGAAAACATCGCTCCCCCCCGTGCAAACGTGCGGCGGAGCATGTAAACCAGAATAAGGCCCTATATGTGTCATGTCTAGTTGAGGAGCTTACCATGCACTAGAAAACTAGTGTTATAATATCTGCCCCCATAAACCCCTTACATCCCCAAAATCCCTAGAGCAAAGGTGAAACAAATAATTTACTAAGGATACTGGTGGGAGCCAGATTGGAAATAGCAGAAAGAAATGGTGATATAGGTAGATAAAAAAGTAAATATAATATGGTGCGATAAGATGGAGATGTGCGAGTTCATCCAAGAAGGGCCATATTTTTAAACAGAATTCAAAATAAATGAAATCAAATGTAAACGATTGGCACTTTAAATAAATTTCCCTTTAATCTGGATGTACCCCCCACCTTTCCCTGAATTTTTTCTATACCTCTTTCAAAATTGTATAATTTTGGCTGCTTGCACCCTATTACATTTACCCCAATCTTTGATTGATCATAGCCAGCGATTATCCCGGGGGTGGAGGACTTTCCATAGCAGGAACCTATGGAAAGCCATTCACCCCATCGCTCATCTGCTGGTTATACCAGCAGATGAGGGGAGGTGGCCGGTGATGATGCAGGAGCTGCTCCTCACCCGGCTGTACACACCGGAGCGGCTTCTAAGCTGAAAGCAGCTCAAACAGCAAAACTTAACTACTTTCATCTAAATATCGCCCAGTGTGTATGGGCTTTAACACCCATCTTTTAGCTTCCACCCCGCTCCTGCTTACCAGAGCCTCCACTCAGCATAGACCCGCCATAGATATCCAATGCCAGCTGTGAATAGGCATAACCAAACGTAATGATAATTAGACCGATCAGCGACACCAGCTTCAGCAGTGACTGCAGGACCTCGGAAGCAGCAGAGATCTCCTCCTTTATGAAACACAAAAAGTGATATTAAGAATAATCTTCCAGTTAGACAAGTCCGTCTCATCTTCAGCCACTTACTAACATTGCTACTATAGTAATTGAAGATATGCAAGTATATATTCACTGAAATCCCAATTACAGGGGATTCAGTATGGAATCCCGGCGGTCGGAATCCCGGCAGTTGGAATCCCGGCAAGGGGGAGGTGGATCGCCCCCCCCCCTTACGGGCTTGCTGCACTCGCCACGCAGCGGGCCCGGTGCCTCGCTACGCTAATTTATTCTCCCTCTATGGGTGTCGTGGACACCCACAGAGGGAGAAAGTTTCGGGATTTCGGTGGTTGGGATTCCGGCATCGGGATTTTGACTGCCGGGATTCCGACCGCCGGGAAATTGACCGCATCCCATTACAGAATCACATCTTCGGTCCACAAGCTATATAGCTAGTACAGGGGTTCCAAATCTTTTTCGAATCACGGCACCCTAGAGTATCAGAATATTTCCACGGCACCCCTAGGCCTCAAAAAATATATAAAATGAAGTAGATTGTGTTTATGTGTGTTTCTTAGGGTCAGTTATGTGGTAAAGGGCAGGATTTGGTTCTGATTGTACACATTTTATGATTGGCAGCCACCAGCACTGGTTTTGTCCACAAATAATTGATCATAAATAATTTGAATTGGTCCTGGACGACCAACCCGAGGCACCCCTGCAAGTGTCACGAGACACCCCAGGGAGCCTAGGCGCACAGTTGGGGAACCACTGAGCTAGTGCACAATCTGACTTTTTTCATTGACAACAGATCCTTGTTGTTGGTGTAGTGCAAAACATTACCGACCTTTAACTAAAATGACTGCAGAGATAGATGATTTGTGTGCACTGGCACATACCTTTCTTTGACTCCCGACATTTTTCCCTCTCTCCAGGACCTTGGAGAAGTACACATAGAAACTCTCTTCTATGGGCAGGAAGATGAAGCGTGCTACCAGGGAGCCCAGGTTATTTATAATATCATACACTCCTGTGGAGCAGCAGCAGAGTGAGAGAGGTGTGAGGTCAGCATCCAAGACGTTTCCAATGTAAAAGGTTATCAAAATACCTAAACATTATCCACCACTATCTCATCCCAATCACTGGGGTTTCTTGTTGTGTTTTAATCTATGGAATCAATGCAATGAACAGTCCATGTCCATGGTGCTGGTGTCACACTTACCCTGATCCTCAAATGTCAGTACATGTAGGAAGGTCATCACATAGCGTTCACCTGTGTGACAGACACAGACATATTCCATTAGAATTAGCTATTACTCCACTATTCCTACATGCCGGCACCACAGACACCCTGTATAAAACATGAAACGTTGGGCCTAATTCAGCACACAGCCGCTGCATATTTGTACACAGCAGCTGTGCGGGGATATGTTGCAGATGATGTAAAGTAACAGCTCCATCTGGTTTCTGTGATCCGATGTTGCACCTGAGGATGCAGGATTGGATCATCACAGTGACCCTCAGGTTACTTGGGATACTTGGCGATTACACAATGCTGAAGCCACGTGCCCCTTTTCCTGGGATGCCTGTCACAGACTGGACACACATAATAGAGCTACACTTCCAGATGCCTATCACATGCATTCTCAGTCCAAGCATCTAATCCATGGCACTGCCCCAGCTATTATTACTAGTAATCACTTTTCATGCTCAATACATCACCAGTTACACCCAGTAAAGCCCATCCAGCCAAGGTAGATGCTAAACTGTAGTGGGTTTAAGGACCTTCCACGCCCAGGGGAGGAGCAAGGCCGGGGGGGCTTGCTCCTTCACTATCCACGCCACCACTGGTTGCCATTAGTAACCGTGCCCGAAGCGTGGCGAGTGAAGCGAGCCCGTGAGGGTCCGTTTGGGACCCTTCTTCCGACCTTGCTCCTCCACTCTCCACCCCCTCTCCTCCCCTGTAACGTCAGGAGGTCCTTTAGCCCACTACAATTTAGACCTAACCATCCAGCCAATGGTGAGGAGCTACTGAGATACATCGGACTTGCTTATAGCAGCTCTATGCGGCATATGCATCTGTTAAAACACACACATGTATTTTTCTGAAATTTGCGAGTCACGATCACATTTAGGGGTAAATTTACTAAGATGGGAGTTTATTTATTTAGCACCTTCTAGACCAGGCATGTCCAAACTGTGGCCCTCCAGCTGTTTTGAAACTACACAACCCAGCATGCCTTGCCATAGTTTTAGCATTCCCTAATAGCAAAACGGTACTTATATGTTAGTTGGGCGCCCACTATAGTTAGTACGCTCATACCCCCACTATCCATGTCGGCGTGGAGTTGATTTTATATAGTGTGGCAAGGGCAGCGAGCCACCGAGCCCGAAGTGTGGCGAGCGTAGCGAGTGGGCGCCCAACTACCATATAAGTACCAGCAAAACTAACAAGGAATGATGGGAACCTTTTATAAGCTATACATTCACCTTCTGTAAGGATCTGCTTCAGAAATGACTGCTTGAAGAAGCTCCATGCTAACCAGGCCTGTTTCCAATCCAGGAAGTCCTGTTGAATAGACAGCGAGCAAATCAAATGGAAGACTGTGCTATATAAGAAACTGTTAATAAATAAATAAATAAAGTGTGATAAAAAAAACAGCCAATCAGCTCTTATCTGTCATTTTTCAAACCCAGACTGTAGCATGGCAGTTAGGAGCCAATTGGCTGGCTGTTTATCACTCTTCACTTTATGACTTTTGAAACTTGATACATCTGTCCCTCAATCTTGAAAGGAATCTATTCTTATGTAACGCACTACAACCAGGCCTCAGGATTTATGGAATACGCAATAATAAAAATCCATTAAAGGTTTAGAAAAGCTACACAAACAGCCTAATAATTTCTGGTTCTCCATTTGAAAATAACAATTAGGGGCCTGGATCACATGGAGATGTGGCAAAACTGAGACCCCCACTGTATGTATGCAAAAAGTCGGCTTGGCGTATCTTTTGATGCACAATTAAACTTGGACAACTCAATGGGAAGTGCAGTTTCTCTGTCTGAACATGGAATCTTGTGCAAACAACTGAGTCTTTGACTGAAGCTGCTGTCAGTGACACGTCTGCATCTGCCTATGCACCCCCCTGTAGCTTACCAGGTACAGCAACTAAAATCACCACTTCCTGCACCCACGTTTTTAGATGTCTGACTGCAGAGATGTGCAGTCAGGTGAGGCAGTGCCTGTCATTTTGGTTTTAAATGATACAAAGAATATACCTATGACACATATTCTGTGTCAGAAGTATTTTCTTTATATTATTTTAGCATTTTGTACAATTTAAAACAATTGGGAGGCACCGATAAGTGTGCATCCCAAACAAATGTTTAAGGGGATGCAGTGCCGGGGGGCGGGGCTAAGTCATGGGCTAAAAAAGCCCAATAAAATAAATGTAAATGTGGCACCTCTAGAAGTGCTTCAATGACAGGTGATTGGACAGCAGATCCAGAAGCCTCTGGACACAGCCACCACCGCACTGTCTTACTGTGATAAACTAGATGCATACGTAGTGCGACTCAGACACATGCACAACCACATGAACATCAGAATTGCATTCAGCTAGCATGACTCGGAAACAAGCCCTAAATTAGTAACAAAATTAAACTAACGCCAGCCAAGCAATTATACTGTAATGGATTAAAGCAGCTTCCAGTCTTTGGATTGGGTACCTGAGATGCCGAGTATCGGGGTAAAAATTCCATCATGCTGCGGAGAGGGAAAGATTTCTTCTTTGCTTCCTCAGAGCCCAGGAACATTGTAAAGTACAGTATGTAGCACAGGGTGAGCAGGCTGGTGTACAGGATCTGCGGTATACAAAGCCAGTTTGAGGTAAGGCAGGTGCAACATTAAAAAAATAATAATAATAACAACAACAACAACAACAACAACAACAACAACAACAACTACTTTATGCATTTTAATTTTACATTATGTTTAAAAATATGGTGTGCAGTCCAGTCCCCCCCTCTTTCCCAAATATTTGTGTATATATTGTACACTGAAGGTAAGGCTCCTTCATTCTGGCACTGGCACCCCTCCCATCTACCCTCAGGTGTTTTAATTAGCACAGGTTCCTACATTGCTGACTGCATGTTAATATGGGCTCTATTTGAAGGTAAGACCTAGATAAATTAATATAATGTGTTAGTATTAGAAATGTTAGGGACCCATCTAATGAAGTTCACCTGGACGCGGTGGATGGGCCCACATATTTGCGCAAATGTGTGCTAAGAACTTCAATTATACTCCATGTTAATTGTAAGAGTTATCAAAATTATTTTTACTATCAGGGTTCTTAGCACCTAGAGTGTGCATCAGTATTGTTCTTTGTTCCTGCATTTTAATATTTAGCAGGGTATCTGTGTAAAATAACATTATACAGGTGTATAAAAATTCCTATTACCTGTATCCTTGTATTGGGAGAGAAGTAAGTTAATATCACTTGAGTCACATGACTCATTAGAAGCATTCCGTATAATGGAATGTACAATGGACATCACCTGGATGCATAAACTTGTCTACTGTATGGAATAATGCACTCCGCATTTTTGTTATATATTAAAATGAATATAAAAAAAAACACAGGATTTATATGACATGCAGAAATTCATTTCTAGGTGACAGAAATCCTTGAATTGTCAAGTTCTTCTACCCATTAATTATTTTAAACAGTAGGAGATACAGACCTGCAATAGTCATACCCGTCAAGATTCCAGATTTCCCTAATTCAACTGGGACGTAGTCTACCGGGGAGTGGATGTAGAATCGCCCACAATGAGCGCGGAAAGTATAGATCAAAGCCATGGTCAATGTCAGTGGTTCCATCCCCGGTCCTAAAGGACCCCAGCAGTGCATGTTTTTCAGATCTCACAAATTTACAAGCAAAATAATTAGCTCCACCTGTGGCTCATTTAAAATGTGTCAGTGAGGAAGCCGCATACCTGTGCATCTGCCTGGTGACCTGGAAAACATGCACTGGCGGGGGTCACTAAGGACAGCGTTTTGGAAGCACTGGTCTAGTTTTCCTGATTGTCCAGGAAATAATGCCAATAGCATGCAGCGAGATAATCACAATGAGCAATAAAAGCATCAAATAACCTTGTGAGAGGGAACTCTGTAACACTGTTGTGTTTCTACAGTAGTTCAGTGATCTCTATGCAGACTAGGTTAAAAGGGGTAAGGATGGTTAGGTCGACCCAAGAAAGGTGGACAGGCAAAAGGTCGACAGGGACTGAAGGTTGACACGATCCTTAGGTCGACTGGCGGAAGGTCTACAATGCAGAAGGTCGACACATTTTTTTTTTATAGGCATCTAGTTCTAGACGTCTAGTTCTGGACACTGTCTAAGTGTATGGCAGCCCGTTGTATCACTCATAATGCTTCGGGCACACTATTTTATTCTCCTTCCATGCGCTAGCGGATGGTAGGGCATGAAATACCGCCTGTACCAAAGCGGTAAAACAATGAAAAAAAACTATGTCGACCTTGTGCATTGTCAACATTCCGCCGGTCGACCTAAGGACACTGTCGACCTGCCTGTCAACCTTTCTTGGGCCGACCTAATGACTGTATCCCATTAAGTGTATAGTCAGTAGCAAAGACAGTCCGACAGAAGGCAGAAATACAAGAAGACAAGCTCTTGGTCTTTACGTACATTACATAAGCTTGTCATTGGTTTCAGATGTCAGTGCAGCTGACCTTGGAAGAACTCCTATGTAGGTAACATGCACTTTTACAGTATTGAGAAAAACTCAATACTGCAAAACCAATAAAGTGCTGGAAACAGCTTTAAAGCTTTGTAAAAATGCCTTCAGGCCATGAAATGTGTTACTGTTGTTATTAGACTCCACGTGGAGCCCTGCTCATGGTACTGCTCCATAGATGTGTGTGGTGCACCTACTGTATGTAGGGGAACATAGTCCTCATATCTACTGTAACTCATTTCCATGATGTGCAGATTGGTAGCACATAAGGAGCAGATTATTATGAACCAAATACTTCTCATTTGTCTCAGTTTCTAATGATTCAGATATATTTTGCCTTGAAGATATATTGTTTTATTGTTTTTTTCACAATATAAAAAGAACATACTGGTAAATGTATTGGCTTTGGTCATAAATGAACACCAGTGTGTATGTGCATCCTAGAAATCTAGCTGTATAGTCCACTGGGACTGATGTGAGTGACTGACTATTCTCTGTAAAGCGTTGCATAACCGGCTATATCAATAACTTCATAATTAACAAACAATATGGGGCCAATTCAGATGTGAACGCTCAAGTCTCTATACTCGGGGTTTGTGCAAGCGCGAATATGCGCATGTGCAAATCCCTGGAGCAACCGCCTTCGGTGAGTTTCACACTTGCTGGGGCATTCGCTCACTGGGGGCGGGCAGGGGACGGAGCGTTTTATGGGTGCACCAATGAAAATGCTGGGCGGATACCTGTGAATGCTGGCGTGTCTATGCCTACTTGGGGCGGAAGCCTGTTGTCAGCGCTCGCCTCCTATTCGGCAGATATTAGGTGCTGCAAAAGTTAGTCCCGGCTGTTTTTCCTTAGTGAACAGTGGCGTTCGGTGGGGTGACGTCTACCTGACCGCTAGGCTGCACATATAAGCAGTTTAGCGAATAGGTCTGAATCAGGCCCAATATATGTAACACATTTTGAGCAGAAAATTGCAGAGCATTGGAGGCAAACGTCATGGGATGGACCAGCAGTTGTTGCTCTATCCTCGCTTCCGCTAGCAAGAATAAATGCAAGCATACATGCCTTTTATAGGGAGGTGACCCGGTCACAATGCCCTTTGTAAGGTCACATAGACCGGATCGAGTAAAGCTCAGGGTCTTGCTGCTTACACATATTACACATGTCTTACCTGAGCCAGTGAGAAGATGAGGAGGCCCCAATGAGGATGAAGAAGAACCAGAATAACGGTGATGGAGCAACGCAGAATTATTGCAAGACTCTCAGCAATCACCTACAAGCCACAACATTAGAAAGATTATGGGCCAGATGCACTAAGCTTTAAAAGTGATAAAATAGAAAGCGATAGACGACCAACCAATCAGCTCCTGCCTGACATTTTTCAAACACAGTCTGTGACATGGCAGGTAGGAGCTGATTGGTTGGTTGTTTATCACTCTCTCTTTTATCACTTTTGAAGCTTAGTGCATCTGGCCCTATATATGAAATAAAGATACACTCAAAGGCAGCACATATTTTAGGCATTCAATGTGTCTTTATTACCTACATGTATTAATCTATCCCCATAGTGGACAGTTTTGTGATAGGTTTTTTTATTATTATTATGCGCAAATATTGTCTATATATTTTTTTTTTAATACAATCTATCTATCTATTCATCGGCTTGATACACTCTAAAGAATATTATAACTAACGGATTACTTTAATTGGTGTCATCATCAGGGGCTGGGCATATGCAATGTGCAATATTACTGGATTTTAACTGAATAAGAGGCTTTTTGGACACTTTATCATTGAATCATTTCATCTGAAGCAGGCAGGTGTACACTGGACTATGGGGTTGCAGGTTGGCTGGAAGAGTTGGTACTTTTAAACTAAACTCTAAGCACCTCCCCCCTGTAACTGCATAAGTCCCGTAAGGAGTAGCAGTGACCCAGTGAAATGGTTAGAACAAAACAAATAGTTGGGAAATGGCGGACAGAACCAAACCTTGCAGGACTGAGGGCCCGAATTAGATCTCATTGCTGAGCTGCGAATTTGCAGCCAGAGCGATTATTGAAGCAGTGCACATGTGCACGGATCCTAGTGCGCAAGAGCCAGTACTCCCTGCAAGCAAAGCCAGCACCAGCTTTTTAACGCTGACCATTCGTGGGGTCATTCACAGGCAGCCGGCGATTGGAGACGGGGACCCAGATGTTTCCTGGGAGTGCTCGGGAAAAACGTAGACGGGAGCTAAGCGTTTGAAGGGAGGCTTACTCCGGCTCTGTAAGTCTGTGGCTGCACACAAGGGGGGTACATAAATCAATAAAGTTAATGCATATGCATTTCTTTGCAGGGCTGTGATGCCATTCACAGGGGTGGGATTACACTCTGGCAGGGGGGGTGTATACCCGATTCCTGGGGCCAAAAATGCAGCAGCCCAGCAGTCAGGTCCGAATTAAACCCCAACTTGCTTCAGCAAAAATAATTCAGCAGTAAGGGGGAGATTTAATAAGCTCGGTGAAGTGATCAAGTGTCTTTTTTTTTAATCACCTGCCAATCAGCTCCTACCTGTCATTTTTCAAACCAAGCCCGTAACTTCACAGTTAGGAGCTGATTGTCCGGTGATAAGAACCAGAAACTTTATCACTTCACCGAGTTTAATAAATCTGCCCCAAGTTACCAAAAGTCCTCTTTTCTTTTTTAGCAAGGCAGGAAAATATAATAATATACTGTATGTGAAAGTCTTGTTGTCCAAGTAAATTTCCAGAGCTCAAACTATACTTAAGTAGAGCCAGGTCATCTCAGTAAGTTGCCAAAGGAGGAAAGTTGCCAAAGGAGGAAAAAGTGTAAGACACTGTTTCTGATTAAAGTGAAGAACTGAAACAATGTAGGAACAGTACAGCATAAAGTGGTATGCGCATGCCTACTGGCCAAGAATAATGAACTGCTCTGGTCTGCAGTTAGCCCAGAGGTGACAAACACAGTTGAGTCCATAATCAGCCTGCGCTGATCCAGTGGAAGATCATCAATGATGGGCGAGTCTGAGCAACAGAACTCGTGGACAGATAAAACTTTGTACATCCAATGAAACAGTGTGTTATATCACATACATACCTTCAGCCTGACAAAGAGATGAGCCTGTGCAAGCACCCAGAACGGTTCCGCTAGGAGCTCAATCACTGCAGAAATTCCAAACGCCACAACTGCTGTGCCATAGTGTGGAATCCTGTCTGGGTCTGGGACCTCCAGTATTCTCAGCCATATCCACCCTAAGACTAACGACCAGCAGATTCCTAATGGCACCCTACAAACATTACACAACACAATGTCAGGCTATAGTACAGAAGAAAAACACACTACGTATTATTAATAATATGGAGTGTGCATCTGTACCATGTGTTTCTCTTTGCAGAACTACAAGTCCCAGCATGATAGCACCTCATGTATATAGGGTGTGCATTCTAAGATCCCCCCCATATAGTACAGAAGACACTAGATTTTTGTACTTTGAGAAAAGTTGCGTAGTCAGACAATGCAATGGACAGCACACTACTACAGTGTAAGGCTGGGTACACACAGAATGTATTTGGGCTCAATTCCCCCTATTTCGACAGAATTGTACCTGTTTTCTGTACGATTCCGATCCGATGTGGCCACCGGTCGTTTGTTGGATTGGAGATTTTACCTGCTGCACTAAAGATTTGTCGTCTTCATTGGGTTGGGTACTGATCGTGTGCAGATCCTGCACTTTAATCCATTGTACGACCATCGTATGATTTCAAGGAAATAGTTTCTCGATCATGGTACGATCACGGTCGTTCTGGTGTGTACCCTACATTAGGCTACGCTCAGGACAGTGGCGTAGCTACATATGTGGCAGACCCTGCGGTGGCTTGGGGGAGAAGCGCCAGCAGGGTCTGTGGTGGGTGCCGCTGGCTGAACTGACAGGTGACCCAGGCAGCAGTGAGCCCTGAGCTGGTCCCGCCCTGTACATATCTAATGAGCGGGGACCAAGTGCAGTGCATATTAAATGAGCGGGTCCCCGCCCCGTGCATATGTAACTATGGCACCCGTAGTCCATCGCATCTCCTCTTCTGGGGGGGTAGGGGGGCGCCGGAATTTTTTTGGGCAGGGGGGAGAAAAATTTCTAGCTACGCCACTGGCTCAGAAGCTGCTATAGTGCAGGTGACCTGTCAGTGTAATTCATCATGTTGGTAAAGATAACCACCATTGTTCATGCTGAAACACATTACGTGAAGCCAGAAATAGGCTGGTCTTCTACAGTATGACCACGTATGGTCACAATGGACACAATGGACACTGATGATGGACACAGCAATGAAGTTTAGCAGTACACAGAAACAATAATTAAATATATGTTAATCAGTGTATTTAAAGTTTCAAATACAGTATATTATGAGCTCTCCAGTTACTGGTAATTTCACCTTATATTGGAACAAAATTAAGTTTAGTTTCAATTTTCTTTCAGTCAAAAGCTGCTTCTTGAGGCTAATATAAGGTCTGTACTGTTTGTCTCCTGCAATGTTTTGTGTAGTACCAGGCTCTCTGCACAGCACTTAGGGCCTTATTCTAGTTCACTCTTTCTGACAAAATCCTTCTTAGATGGACAAAACCATGTGCACTGCAGGGGGGCAGATGTAAAATGTGCAGAGAAAATTAGATTTGGGTGAGTTATTTTGTTTCTGTGCAGGGTAAATACTGCTTTATTTTTACACTGCAATATAGATCTCACTTTGAAGAAAAACCCCACCCAAATCTAATTCTCTCTGCACAAGTAACATCTACCCCACCTGCAGTGCACATGGTTTTGTCCATCTAAGAAGGATTTTGTCAGAAAGAGTGAACTAGAATAAGGCCCTTAATGACAGGATGAGCAGGGAAATGTACGAGGGGCCCGATACAGACTCACTCGGATAGCTGCAAATTCGAAGCTTATCCAATAATCGAAATACTGCATGTGCAACTGATCCCCAGTGCACATGCGTGGGATCCCCTTGTATATGAACCATGCAAAAGCTAGCCTTTGCTTGCCATACGCCAGGTGATTGACAGGCGCTGGGCATTTGGGGGCGGAACATAGGTGAGTTTCTGGGAGTGCCCCAGACAATGCACACGTTGTCCAGCCCAGCAGCGGCCTCCTCCTTCTAACAGCCTGCAATCAGGGGGGAAATTATTCAATGATTTCCCCCCCTGTGTGCACGGCTGCAAACGCATTCGCAGCCGTGCACTGGGGTGGAGGAGCTTGGTGGTGCAGCATTAATCTGTTCGCTGGGCTCCGAACACTTGCAGCCAGCGTGCAGGTCTGAATCGGTCCCCATATTTTTAAAATTGGCAATCGTTTACAAGGAAAAACCAACCTGGTTCTGCCATGTAGATGGTTGCCTCTTTAAAAATACAGGCAATCGCAGCCAAAATTCCAGACCTTTGCAATATTTAGGCTTTAATAGGTGTCCCCGCATGTCTTCTGTGCTCAGGTAAGTAACTCTCTGCACATTCTCCCCTCTCCAGCAACCAAATGAAGAGTGTGAGTGGCCAGCTTTAGTAACTGCGGAACAGGAGGACACTGCAGACTTATACTGTGTGAAATACTCACGCCAACCAGGTGAGATGTATGGTGTGCCTCCACCTCTGCTGTGCCGAGTGGCTCAGACAAGCTCTCCTAAAGGCTTCCCGGGCAAGGAACACTATAGTGGTGTAAAAGAGGGTCAGCCTGCAAAAGAAGCACATAAGATGGTCAGTAATACATAGCTTAACACTCAAGCAGGATTTAGAACATTCTACAATATTTATCATTTTCATTATGTGCAGAAATTAGAGGCAGACATGTTGTAGCCTGAACTGACAGGACAGTAACTATCAGTGTGCCAATGGGGCCTTGCCCACTGCACATTTAGCACTGTGGGTGCACCATTTGGGAGCAACACCTGCATTGCGCTGCCGCTCTGTATTTGGTCAGCAGTGCTGGGGAGAGCCAGCTACCCCCTGGGCCTGTATAGTTTTTTAATCAATCAGGGCCGGCTGGCGCTGTAGCTGCACTGTGTGTAAGCCATTCCCCTATTGTGACAAAGTCTATAAATCCTGCTAAATAACAGTGAAGAAAATCTATAGTGTGGTCGCTGTGGATTGTTCATCACGTGAATATATATACGGAATATATGGAAATACATGTAACCAAAATCTTTGAATTAGATTATCATGTCGATTTAAATCTGGTTATACCCCTTTCACACTTGCAAAACTATCCTGGGTTTTTTGCACATGAACGCGCATCAACCCGGGATTTAGCTCAGTGTGAACGGGTCTCTGACCTGGGTAGATTACGGAATCGACCGGGGATGCGGTCAGTGTGAATGGTCCCGTACCCGGTATTAGGTACACAGGACTTTAAAAAAGCTGCTGATGAAGCTTTCTTGGGCTCAAAAATGCTGATGTCATCTTTCAGAGCCGTGGAGTCCATTTCTAATGACATGCATATGTATTTGCAGGGATTTCCCGGGATCAGTGTGAATGGGGCTGTCCCGGGTTGATCCCAGGTCTGAGTGCAGTGTGAAAGGGTACATTTCCGCGAAGCATCCTGGAACACATTCCCGGGTATGACCCGGCTCTGCCAGTGTGAAAGGGGTATTACTGATATCACACAATGTGCTGGTGGAAACCAAGTGTGCTTTACTTTACTTAGATTACCTCACACTTGCAAGCACTTTTGTGATTTATCTAATTGAGCATCTGCCAGTACTGTATATGTCTGTTAGAGGCAGAAGGAAGCTAGCATTGGGAGGAGATGCTAGCCCTACATGCCACATGGAGCATTGTGGGGTTGCTCTGGGAAGGCAGCTTTCAGTTAAAGTATGTTTAGTTAGAGCCACATATTAGGGTTAAGATGGGTTTGGTGTGGCTGGATGGCTCTGAGGTGGTGCGCTATTACATTCTAATAACAATTATCTCTTACGCATAAATTCGCTAACACAATTCCTTTAATATTTTAATTTCATTCATCACTTTTGTATCACTTTCTGTACATAGCTCCGGCTTTTTTACACTAATGGTCAGATAAACAACCAGCCAATCAGCTACTAACTGTAATGTTGCAGGCTGGGTTTAAAAAATAACAGGTAGGAGCTGATTGGCTGGTTGTTTATCACGCTCCATGTTATCACTTTTTCAAGCTCGTTTGAAAAAAATCAGCTTATGCTGATTTGTGGGGTGCCGCACCATGAATGGATATAGCATACGGACCTCCCAATACTGAGAGGCCTTGATGATTGGCTTGGGGGTTTCCTGTGTATTTGCAAATATATGTAACCAAGATCCTTGAATTATAAAACGTACAAAAGTATACACACTTTTTTTTTTTTTTTTTGCTAAAAACCTACTGGGTACATCTGTAACAGCACTACTGGGGAAATAACATGTAACTGGCACTAAATATGTGTATACACAACATAAATGCAATATACCTCATTCAAATATAAAAATATTCCAAAACATGGAATAATCAGTTATCCAAAATTCTTCTGGTCCCGAGCATTTTGGATATAGGATCCTCAACCTCTATTTTGATAGAAGTGTTAAATGAAGCTTTTACTAAAGGTATAAACTTACCGAACATTTACGATGCCAATTATTTCCTTGGAGACATAGCGCAGTGTGAAGGCATTTAAGGCAAAAGTGAGGATTCTGAAGAAAACCTGTAAAATCAAGAACACACTGTATACTGAATAAGGACATCATAAAGCCAGGTCTGCACCTGTCTCCATGTGATGAGAGACCATCCAATCAGACTCCAACTATATTTTATGCTATGTAATAATTATCTGAAAAAAATAAAATATACCCGAGCGCAGCGAGGCACCGTGCCCGAAGCATCGCGAGCTGCGGTTGACTTCCAACTGTGTCCATGTCGACTGTGTCGACATTCGGATAAAAAACAGTGAAAAAAACCCATGTCGATAAAACGATCCACACCACACATTTCCCTCATAGTATTTTATTTTGAAGCACAATATGAAGGAATAAAGCTGGGTACACACTTAGCAATATAGTGCATACACTATGACCGATATCTTAGGTGAGGTCCAATCCGCCCCCTCCCCCCCCCAGCTATAAATGAAGTCGCTGACGATATTGTCCGATTAAGCTGCATGTACTGATTAATCGGGGGGGGGGGGGGGTAATGACTGCTATTCAACATACATGCTGGACAATATGCACACGATATCACTTACGATATAGATATTGTCTATGCCATTAATGATATATTGCACAGTGTGTAATCACACCTTAAATTAACAGCAGTTTTGCAAGAAAACATGATTCTTGTTGATCCATTTTTTTTTTGTTAAATAAATTGTATTTACATGTCACAATTAAGGGAAGTTACTGTATGTGGTGGTGGTGTACATAGTTGTGGTTTTAATTGTCCACGTTTTATAATTTGCAGCCACTAAAACAGTTTTTTCTTAGGACTTTGACCATAAATAATTTTTTGTGGTCATGGACCACCAACCCAAGGCACCCCTGCCAGTGTCTCACAGTACCCCCAGGTGCCTAGACAGTGACACACAATTTGGGGTATGGGTAAAAACCGGACCAGGACAAAACCCCCGGACCGCTGGACCAGACATCAAACTCTGCATTTTGGAGCTTGTAGCGTCCGGTCCGGGGGGTGTCCTGTCTGGGGGTTCTGCCTGTGACACCTGTCACCAGGTAGAGGAGGAGGGGTAGAATAAAGTCTCCCTGTATGGTCCGGGCATGTAGCAAAAACCGGACGGTCCTGACCAAAGGGGGAGGCTGTAATCTCCTCTTCCCCATGTCCCTGATGATAGCTATCACAGGGACACCCCCACAAGACACCCCCCCGAACAGGACACCCCCCGGACCGGACCCTATAAGCTCCGGACTGCAGATTTTGATGTCCTGTCCGGCGGTCCGGAGTCTAGTCCGGTCCGGTTTTTACATAGTCCCCACAATTTGATTCCAATACTGATATAAAAACATGATATATACCCCCCCCCCCTCCCCTTTGCACTTTATTTCTGTTACCCCCTCCCCCCCACGCCCCATGTTGGTTCTTATGATTCTGTATAACCTGAAAATGTTTCAATAAAAATCTATTGAGTTAAAAAAAAAAAAAACATGATATACCAAGCAGTATATTAAAAGTAACAGTTAAATGTTAACAGGACATTACTACATCTGGACGTTCTATATAAACTAGCACTTACATGCAGGCTAAGGGAACTCAGTGTTACCTGCTGATTACATGTGAGCTCAGCCCTCCCAATACAGAGTCACACAACACTGCATTACTGTACGTGGAGCAGACTGTACCTGCAGGATCATCGTATAGGAAGCCAGCTTGGTTGTATCTGTAAGCACATCTTGTTGGGATCCCATCCTGATGACAAGCTGACAGCCTTGAAAAGAGAAGAAGAACCGGCAATGCCACCACTTCCAGAATCCACTCCTCCCCCTGCAGCGATACTTGTCATGCGAATCTGAGGTAGCCATCTTTACTATGGGCACATCCAGTACTAAATATACAGGACTGACTCATCGCTACAATGCTCCCTATGCCACCGACACGGAACATAAAAAAACAAGCCTACATCACTTTCTATTATGTATAATAGACGTGGCGTCCCGGCCCCGGGCTCAGCCACAGCCTGCGAAAGTCTGAGGTGTCACTTCAGCCATAACTGAAGAAATTCCTCTCCTTAGACTTTCTGCTGACACCCACTGCTCGGAGGACCGCACTGCTCTCATACTGTATGTATGTAGCGCATCATCAGCAATAAGTTCAAGTTAACGGGAATTAAGTAATTAACTTTAAAATGTATATAACTACATTGGCAGTTAATATACAAGTTGTTTTCCCCAATATGTGTCGTTGTTATTATTATTATTATTATTATTATTACAGTATGAGTAACTCAATAACATTATAAAACTCATGGCTAGTGTCTCAGGGGATGCAGTTTAAATCCCGGCGGTCGGGATCCCGGCGTTCAAAATCCCAACGCCGGAATCCCGAACGCCGAAATCCCGACACTTTCTCCCCCCGTGGGTGTCCGCGGAGGGAGAATAAATTTAGCGTGCCAAGCGTAGCGAGTGCAGCGAGCCCGCAAGGGAGCGCGATCCACATCCCCCCTTGTTCGGGATTTCGGCGTTCGGGATTCCGGCTTCGGGATTTTGAACGCCGGGATCCCGACCGCCGGCTTTTCATACCAAATCCTGTCTCAGGACTGAGTCAGTCTCTCCATTATTTTCCGTTATTTTTGTATTGCTTATCCTTTGTACTTTTGAGATCTGTATGTAATTTTTTTATTCATTGTATGGCACTGGCACAATATAAAAAAAGAGTGACAATAAATATAACATATTGTTGCCTATGGGGATATTCAATGCTGCCAGCGAGGGGGTTTGTTTGTAAGGCGGGCGTGGCATTTCCTCGCCAAAAACAAGCCATCCTCGCCATCAAACCCCCTTGCCTTTAATATAAGGCCCAAAATGCAGCGGACTCATTGCATTTTTTTTCTGGGAACAGGTGAGGTGGAAACAGAGAGTGAAGGGGAGTGAGTTGAATACACTGATGGTGAGCTATCGCAGGGTTGCCGACCCTCCCGGAATTTGCGGGAGTCTCCCGAAAATCGGGTCCCCCCTCCCGGCCCCCGGAAGGGTGGGCAACCCTCCCGGAATCAGGGGGACCCCCACTGAGCCCCCCCGATCGCGGCATTTAAATGCCGCAATCTGCGGGTCTCAGAGGAGGGGGCGGAGCTAAAATGGCACAATCGTGTCATTTTAGCCCCGCCCCCTCCATGGAGATCTCCCGGAGAGGATTTTTTGCAAGTCGGCAACCCTGAGCTATGGGCACTTCTCGCCATCCATAGCTTGCCATCAGGGCATTGAATATACCCCTGTATTTGTGTCATCACTAAAAAGGAATAAACTACTGCAATTACATTATATGTTACTTTTTTTGGGTCTGGATCTCCGGCCGTGTTTTGGATCTGGATCTGTTTTGAAACACCACCCTTCCGTGATTTTTTGTTTTATGTTCTGGATCTGGATTTTTTGTAAAAAATATATAAAAAACGCTAAAATCCAGTTTGGGTTTTATTTGCTCCTACGCTATTAGAATTTCATTTCATTGCATGCCCGGCTGTGTGTGTGTTACAGTACTGTAGTGTACAAGGACCTGACACAGTGCAGTGCGTCAGGCCCTTGTGTATAACATGCATCCCTGCGTGATGCCCAGGCCCTGCCTCCAAGTCCACCCGCTTCTTCAGTAGAGTTGACTAGTTTCTGCGCCATCTTGGCAGCATGCAGTCTGTACTGCCACTGTAGCACCAAGTATCTTTGCCTGGTTAAAGGCTCCTGTCAGGGTATACCCATCTCTAGTCTAGGGAAAATATTTTTTCACAGTCACTATATCATCTTGAAATACTGACACTAATAGTTGTCTGGGCATCACATTATCAATGGCTATACCACACACAGCCTGGCTGATGATGATGATGATTACCATGTATGGCTGTGTGGTACAAATTTTGTACCACGCACAGCCATACATGGTAATCATCATCATCATCAATTGCTGCCAGTAGGGTGGCCAATCCCGGGATCGGGATCGGCGGGATCCCGGGATTTGGCCCCCAAAACGCCGGGATTTCAATCCCGGGATTGGAGTTTCCAATCCCGGGATTTCGGGATTAGACTGCGCATGCGCGCAGTCTAATGCCGGGCAGCGTCTGAGCATCGCTCAGACGCTGCCCGACTTCTCCCGGCAGCACTGTGTGCAGCGTGACCTCTCAGCGTGAGATCAGGGGTCACGCTGCGCAGGCAGAGGACGCGCCCGGCATTGTAATGCCGTGCCGGACAGCGCGCCCACCCACCCGCCCAGCCCAAGCACCCACCCGCCCAGCCCAAGCACCCACCCAGCGCGCCCACTCGCCCAGCCCAAGCGCCCACAGCCAGCGCGAAGCCAGCACGCCAGCGGCATGGACGACCCGTCCCCCCACAACCGGCAACCCGGCAACCATCAAATGTAAGTTTGTGGGGCAGTCTTTTAATTAGGAAAGCCAATCCCGGGATCCCGGGAATCCCGGGATTGAGCATTTTTCAATCCCGAATCCCGGGATTGAAAAAATGCCCCGGGATTGGCTTCCCTAGCTGCCAGGCTGTGTGCTGTACTAAAAGGATATATCATTAATTTCTGTGGCTACAGTGTGTATTACAATTATATGATTTCCTTCATTTCAAATTAAAGGGTTGACATCGGCGTATCTAAATATATTTTGGAGTAAAAGGTAAAAAAGTTCTCTGACCCTTGATATAAAGTGTATAAAGTGTATTTTAAAAAAAGGTGGAAATCATAGTAAGTGCAAAAACCATTAAGTAAGTCGGTAATCATTGTAAATACATTAAATAAGCCGGAAATCATGTAAAGGGTACTAATAAAAGCCAGAACTCATAGCAAATGCATTTAAAAAATATGAAAATCATGTAAATTTACATTGAAAAAGATGGAAACAGTATATAAGTGTATTGAAAAAAAAGCATTTTGTCCACCCTGGAATGGGTCATGTTGGGAGGTATGCTATGGGGTTTATTTAATGGTATCCAATTTTTATATATCCCCCATTTTTGTATTTTTGCCATTGGATTAAAGATGAGTTTTCTATAATGGCGGACGTTTGGTTGGAAACTGAGACTTTTCCTGTACAAAAAGTAAAATGACCACAAATCAGCAATGGCCAATCACACCTGATCCGATATACTAGTCACCTACTGTCAGTACGAGCCATGGTCTGTATTCCATGGTGGGCAATCTTATTACTGTAAATGTGTGTAACTACGCATTGCCCCATTGTAATGTTATTTATGTAAGACACAGAGAGATAAGTCGGGTGACATTAGATACGGTTCAGGGCGCAATATACCATTAATCTAGATTGGGAAATACTTTTTACCTCTACTAATGAGACATCCGATATAGATAGCATAACTGGCATTTACATTGAAGACTTATGTCCCATCCAAGAGAAAAAAAAAATACTACTAGAAAAACTAATTTCTCTATTACCATCTGTGTAATTCCTCAGGTATAGGTCATACTTGCCGACCTTTTAAAGTGCCTCTCCGGGAGAAGCCCCCAATCCACGCAAATGCGGAGATTCGCGAGTAAAGGGCGGGGCTAAAATGACACGAAATGATGCGATTTGCGTCATTTTAGTCCCTCCCCCAGACCCACATTTTCCGGGACTTCTTTCACCAGCTCCGGGGGGGAGCGGGGCTCTCGGGGGAATGCGGGAGACTTAGAGTCCCTTCTAGGGTGGAGTAGGTTAGTCCAATCCTCAGCAGATGCTGGCGAGGTGGCTTTCCTCTTTAGAGATGAGTTGTATGGTGTCAGCAAGCTCCTTTTCTTGATGCCAGTAATAGAAAAGATGTGGCTCCTGGACAATTTCTCCACAGCGGTAAACATCTTTGCCTTCAAGACAATAGCTTCTTGATCTTGTGATCAACAGGAATATAACACAAGTAGTTCCGTTCTCCTCCCGTCTTGGTTCGAACCAGTGTTTTCAGGCTCCGCCCTCTGCCAGCTACCATTGCACAGGCCTGGTCAGTGACCAGTGGGGAATTAGTTGTTGCGAGTCAGAAAATATGTCAGCAGCGTGTCAAAGCATTACACAGCAGCAAGCGGTATTCAGGTCCCGGTGATATGAGTGATAACCGGGTTCCAGATGCCATGTGGGAGGAGCCTGGCGGTGGCAGCATTATACTCACCCACTACACAGAGGGTGGAGTAAGTAACAGACAGTTGCTGATGGTAAGAGGGAATCCCCTATTGGCCAGGTCCCGTAAGAGCCAAGGGGTGATGGCTCATCCCATCACAAAAGTTATTTATGATGAGATTTTGGTCATTCTTGAAAAATGGCGACAGAATATTTTTTTTTTGATTGACATGGCAATAAAAAAATCTGCTGATTTTATGTAAAATAATGTAAAATAATCAAAATTTATGTAATGAAGGCAACGAATAGATAGCAATGGGACCATTTTTCTGGCAACACAGAGATGCCACCATGATAGCTATTCCTTTGCGCCCTATGGAAGAATGCAGGAGACCTGCAGTTTTAGATATACCATTGCTGAGACCTGGTGCACTTCCATAGAATAGTAGTTCTCCGTCATGCTGTTCATGGTTGTACCACTAGATGTCCTCCTAATACAGATGTGTCATCCTACAGTGCATTCTTGCTGCAGTTATATTAAACATCCCTTTATAATGTGACTCTGTAGTGCCAAGTGCCTTTTGGTGGAACTTTTAGTGTTAAAATGTGTCCTATTAGCATCGCCTATGTCCTGTGTATAACCATGACTGTATCTGCATACGAAATGGAAAACACTGTAATGTAGCATTTCATATACAGATACAGCCGCAGTCACACACAGAATATAGGCATGTCCCATAAGGTTTCATTGGGTATGGGTCATTGGGTTGACAAAATTAAGGTCGACATGCATTGGGTAGACCACTGAGGGTCAACCTTTTTCAAGTAGACACATGAAAAAGGTTGACATGGTTATGTTCGACAGGGTCAAATGTTCCACACAAGCATTATGTCAACAATGGGAAGGTCGACACAGTTGACATGGTCCCCGAAAAAGTACACCGCATAAAGCTTGCCATACATCAGAACGATTACAGGCCCGATTGCACGATTTTGATTGGGTCATGCAATGCAGTGTGTTTTTTTGGTGCACATCATGAGGTGCAAAAAGAGGAATTTATAAAACCAGAAGCGCTATCTCTTGTTTCGTACAATTAAACATTAAAATAAATCAAATGAATACATAACTCAATCGGTATAAGTCCAAAATGTATCATTGATCCAAGAATTCAAAATTAGGTTATCTGCAAAGAAATTCTCCAATCCCCCCTCCACAACAGGGTATTTTTACCGTAGTGGGATGATCGGAGAAAGAAAAGAAATACAATTGGTGCGATAGATCGGCGATGTAGCCACTGATGCTAAATAGGCATAAACAAGTTCATTTTGCTTTTTAAATAAGTGCCCCTTTAAAATATTTGGAAGACTCCACCAGGGACTCAATAATTCCGGCAATTTACAGGCTATTACATTTACCCCTGCAACTGTGTGTGTTCCTAACCTGAAAGCTGTATGTTACATTGGAATATTATATGTTTTGTTTCATCTGTGTCTTCTGGGACATAGCGTGCCTATTAGCTGACATGATTACCCTCACACATCTGCTAGATTGTATTATGTAACAATAGAAGATATGTGAATCGTGATCTGCGGCTGGTTCATGTATCCTGAGAATTATTAGCTGGGAAGTCTTCCATCCTTACATTTTATGTTTGTTCCAGTAACAACTGCTTCTACAATGGAAAATCTTCAAATTTATACGTGGTTATATTGTTCAAAGTAACAGAATCTGCTCCTGCTTCACATTTTGATTACTCCATGAGTCATTTGACTCCCACACTATAACTTTCATACTACAGAAGCCTAAAGGCCCATACACACTGGTGGATTTTGAGTTGAAAGAAGCTGCCCAGTGTGTACGGGGCAGCGATTTTTATTTATTTTTATTTATTAACAAATATAGCGCACACATATTCTGCAGCGCTTTACAGAGAATGGTACTTGTGTATTATAACGGCGCCCGATTTCATCCAAATCGCATCCGATTTCATCCAAATCGCATCCGATATCGCATTTATCGGCCGATTTGCGTCCGATTTTCTGCCGATTTTTGGCCGATTTGATCTGCGATGCGATTTTGCGTCCGATTTGCGTCCGATTTTCGGCCGATTTTTTGACGATTTTCGGCCATTTCCTGAAGGTACTATGCGATGGTATGCGATGTGATTTTCGGGAAAATGCCCCTGATTGTACAATTAAATATCGCATAGCAACGCATGCCAGCAAGTGGCATGCGATGCGATTTGCAATGTTAAATGCACCCCCATTGTTAACGCCACCTCCACTATCAACGCCAACCCGAAGCGTGGCGAGCGCAGCTACACTATCTAAAATCAACTCCACGCCGAAATGGATAGTGGGGGTATGAAAAGGTCGGAGGACGCGTACCGCCGCCCCTCGCGGGCTCGCTACGCTCGCCACGCTCGCCATGCTTCGGGTTGGCGTTAACAATGGCGGTGCATTTAACATTGTAAGCACCCATCAGGGTGATTGTACAATTACAAATCGAATCGCTTCACATGCATCGCATGGCATGCATCACATGCCACTATATTGCATGCGATGCACTACGATGGAAATCGGGGGTGTGCAAGGTGTGCAATAATGGAACAGCATGCAAATTGGGCGGAAAAAGTGAAAAATCGGTCGAAAATCGGCCGAAAATCGGCCAAAAATCAGCCGCAAAATCGCATCCGATTTTTCCATGCGATTTGCGGACGATTTTCGGCCGATTTCGTGGGCGCCGTGATAATACACAAGTACCCAGAGAATATTTGCAGGCAAATGTGATAGATAGATGCTGGAAAATGTGATAGATACATACCGGCAAATGTGATAGATACATGCCGGCAAATGTGATAGATACATGCCGGCAAATGTGATAGATACATGCTGGCAAATATGATAGATACATTCCGGCAAATTCCGCTCAGCGTGTACGCATGGAGTGATTTTCAGCCCAGGTGATGGTCCATTGCCTACTTGGAGCACCTTTAAGATGAAAGAGTACATAGTGGCTAATTCAGAAAGCCTCGCAGTTGTGCAAAAATCACTAATTGCCACTTTTTTGCTCAATTGTGCATGCGCGGCCACCGCAACTCAGCGCACACGTGTTTGGACCATTTTCAGAGGCGCCCCAAGACAAGGAGGTCCTGCATCTGCCTTTGCAGCTAGGCTGCGCAGGAAGGGGGCTACAGTAGGTATAAAATAATGGCAAATGCACGGTGACAAAGGTCTCAGCATGCTTGGCAGTATTCCCCTTATCAAAATAGCAAATTAAACTGAATCAGGCCCAGAGGCCATAAAGTCAACACTTTTACCTACAGTCTCCTGATTACAGTGTTTTACATCTAAGACCTGTGAACATGATGTATTTATTTCACGTGTATTCCTTTTGGCAGAATCTTCCTCTTTGTTCTACTTCATATGTTTACTGTTTTTAATCCACTAATTATTTTATTTTGACTATTTAGAGAAATGTAAATGAAGATACTGTATATAAGAAGACGTGATCCATCTTGGGCTCCAAAAATCTGTTCAACAGTGTATGGAATTTAGCAGCTGAATATTGTGTATATAAAACCAAATATATACTGCTGATATATTCTGGAAGAGCCTGGAAAAGTCTGTAATGCAGTATATGGTTGCATAACTGTATAACCCCTGCACCAGGAGCAGCTTAACAATGGGGCAGGTGGAGCTGCAGCTACAGGCCTCCACATAATATAGGCCCATGATCACCAGCTGGCCACATGGTTGGTCATAATCCAAAGTATTAAGTATTTCTGCAATTGTTGTACTTTTATATATTTAGGGAGACATTGGGGTATATAGCATATAGGTTCTACATGGCATTGCCATCGCCTTCTCCACTTTTCATAATAGGCCCTTGAATATTTTCAGGTCCAGACCCCTGACTCTCTTAACCCTGTCCTGAGTGCACATTTGCCCACATGTATACTGACACATAAGCACCCGACTTCTGGATCGCCAGCGTACTTGGTCTACTATTCTTGGTCTTGCGGGACTTCAGTCATCCACCTGATTCAAGCCTTGTTCTGGCATCTGGGCACTGAGCATGTAGCCAGTATTTACCCTGCACAGAAACAAAATAACTCACACAAATAACTAACTCTCTCTATACATGTTACATCTGCCCCACCTGCAGCGCACATGGTTTTGCCCTTTTCCCAAACAAATATGTACTGAGCTCAAATCTGAATAAGGCCCTGTGTGTGGACACAGTGTGGGGCCCCCTACGGTTCCCTCACACTGCTACTCCAGTAGCAGATTTACTTACCAGACTGTGCCGGCCATCTGCACATGTATGACCTAAGGTAACGCATATGCACAGCTATAGGTCCTGCTGTGCTACTACAGGAACCTCTCGGATACCTCTACACAAACTCCTTTTCCACCAGATAGAGCAGGGCGCCGGGAATCAGCACCATCTAAAGATGCAGTTTAGTCTCGGAAGCAAATTCAGAAAAGTTTGCTGAGAATTAGGCAGCGCTATGCGGTTCCTAATAATAAACAAACCTTATATGTGTGTAACGGGTCCATTATTGATAATGAATATGCCCCATAATGCTGGATGAATTTAGCTACTTTTGGCATAAATGAGTCAGGGGAGAATGAGACAGCAATTATTACATGCGCCAAGTTTTTGTGCGTTAAACTTTGACTATAATGATCTGGACAGGGATAAGTGATAATTCTTTCCTCTGCTGAAGTGCAACATGAAGGTGTAGAAGGGATTCTATTAAACGTTTAGAGAACCAAAGTTCCAAGGTGATGCAAAACAAACTGATGTATATATTATTATTATTATTAGATTATAGAATGGAATTCTGGGTAACCCTCTCTGCACTCCAGGAGACACACACACATCTTTACCTTACACCAATAACCTTGCTCTTCACTTTACCAGGGACATCTCTACTCTGCTCAACCTTCCCCTACTTAGGGGGGTATTCAATGGTAGTCGTGCTCCCGCAGCCATCTCCCGACGGGGGAGATGGCTGCGGGGCCCTATTCAATGCTGTCTTCCCCGACAGCATTGAACAGGGGTTCTCCGCAGAACTGGCCCGACATCACAAGCTGTCGGGCTCATTCTGCCGAGAAAAGCCAGAAATAGGTGAGCTCCCGGCCGGAGCTCGTCTATTTCCGTCCTCAGCTCACGGCCACGCCCCCTTCTCGCCGCTCGGACATTGAATCCTGACAGCCGAGCTCAAGTCGAGCAAAGTGAGAACAAAGCAAAGTGAGAACGGGGCAGGGGCACGGCTGTCGAGCTTGCTCGACAGCCGTTCCCCTGACATTGAATACCCCCCTTACTGTGCAGCTTTCGCTCCTCTACAAATGCCGCCATCATCCCTGGAAATGTATTTAGCTTGGCAGAGATCTGTTCCCGTATTAGCCACGGCAGCTTCAATTGCAATTTCCTCCTCGAAATTTTCCACTATCAAAACCAAGAAGAATCCTATTAAAAGATAAATTCTAGACATTTCCATATTTATGTATTTGTGCCTGTATTTCTCTTCTGCATTTCACCATATTTAATTTCTATATTTAATGACCTTACTACAAATATCACAGAGACAGGAATTATATTATAGGGAATGTAATTAATTCATACTAAATTTACAATATATTTGTATCCCGTGTCCTCTTCATTAAAACTAATCCCAGCATGTTACCTGCTGTCACTTAAATCCTATGACCCATCTGTACGGCTGAGCATCCCTCTCAAAGACAGGGGGAGGATGCAGAAATACTGTACGTAGTAATAAACACAGCTGTTTAGACTGCTGAGATAAACAGGAAAAAATGAGTAGTCTGTGTCTGTTTATTCAGTACATTAAAGAAATGTGAGCAACTCCATTAAATCCAGCTCATTGCAGGTCATTACATTACTAAAGCCATAGGGAAAGTCTGTTCTTTGTCAACATTGCGTTGATATACTGTATACAGTGTCAGGGGCTCCTCATAACCCTGTGAATGCCAACTTCTCTGTGAGAGATGTTCATAATATCCACAAAAAATGCAAGTGTCACTCACATTTGTTATTTAAATTCAAATTAAAAATGTTGTGTAAAAAAGATTATATTTCCTATATAAGGCAATCATTACAGGTCATTATGATGAATAACAATGTTTGCTTGGTAATTTTCACACCTATTTTGACAAATTCACGTCACACTCAAAGGATTAAACAGATGCCATTAGGCATACATTATATACCTATATAACATATAAAGATGCCCTGTAAGTCCGCACAATGGGGGTTATTCAGACCTAATTGCATGGTCTAAATAACTCTTAATGATGTTGTGCGTACACTACACACTGGATGATATTTCGATTTTGTCATTCAGACCTGGCAAAATTAGTATGAATATTGACCAATGTCAGTGGCGTAAGTTCGTTCCAGTTACCTGGAGGCAAGATATATATTGGTGCCCCCCCCCCCTTCCCCACACACACACACACACACACACACATACATACAACCCTTTATAATCTTATATAAAATATTTATTTCTGTTTAGATAGATAGATAGATAGATAGATAGATAGATAGATAGATAGATAGATAGATAGATAGATAACACATATATTTCAGAACTCAGCCACAGAAGCAATAGTGTTGGCTTTTAAATAACTTCCAGGGGGAGGAGAGGTGCCCCCTTGGAAACAGGAGCCTGGCAGCAGATGACTCCATGGCCTCCCAGAGTTCTGCCTCTAACCAATGTTTACCCAGCTTAAGTTGCTGCACTTCACAGTCATCTAGTCAGCTTTGGTGATCACCTTTCACTGCTTGTCGCTGTTTCAATTTTTAACATCTTCCTGTATGTGACCCCCAAAGTATCCCAGGAATAAAGGGATCTGAATAGGCTGTTCAGAGACACATTGCCTGACACTGTCTGGGACACAGGACAATCACAAAAAGGGGGTTATTTTGGTTCACTCAATCTGACAAATTCCTTCTTGGAATGGACAAAACCATGTGCACTGCAGGGGGGCAGATATAAAAGGTACAGAGAGAATTAGATTTGGGTGAGTTATTTTGTTTCTGTGCAGGGAAAATACAGACTGCTTTATTTTTACACTGCAATATAGATCTCACTTTGAAGTAAAACCCCACCCAAATCTAATTCTCTCTGCACAAGTAACATCTGCCCCACCTGCAGTGCACATGGTTTTGTCCATCTACGAAGGAATTTGTCAGAAAGAGTGAACCAAAATAACCCCCAAAATCATGACTGTTCGGCGAGAATTGGGACACTAGGGAGGTATGCATTCCTAGTAGTGCAGGTACTGCAAATATTTGCAGGAACATTGGGATCAATTCAGACCTGATTATCTGATTACATACGGCCCATAGAACACACACAGAAGGGCATTCTGCCATGAAAGCCTGCTACTTTTTCTATACGCATGCCGTTCGCAAGGTGATTGTCATGGTGTAAGTGTCTGGGGATGGAAACTGCCCATTAAGTGGGAGTGCTAAGAGAAATGCAGGCGTGCCTAGGAAAATGCTGGAAGTGTCTGGGAAAACATTAGGGGAGGGTGTGTGTGACATCAGCTCCAGCCCAGATATGCCTTCATCCATCGCACCACCGAGTAAGTGCAGGGCTACGCAGCACCTGCGATGATTTGTGCCCAGTGGAAAAATCATTCATCGTTGAGTCTGTTATGATGGGTATTGGACATAGTCACACAGCTGGGCCCATTATCCATCTGATCCAGATAGGATCCAGTTAAGTGTCAACTGCAACCACTGACATATGTCCTATCTCGGACACTGTGGGGTAAATTTACTAAAGCTTCTAAAAATGTAAAGAGATGATGTTGCCCAATGCAACCAATAAGATTCTGTCTATCCTTTTCTAGGATTCAATAGAAAAATGGGTACTTGTTTCCTAGCACGGCCACAATCGCGGGCATCATGTACCTTAAAGTTAAGGTACATGATGCCCGCGATGGACCCGATTTCTTTTGAAATCAGGTCCATTTTGCTGGCAAAGGCGAAATCGCGGGCATCGCGTGGGTCGCGACCAGTAACATTGCCCCCGACGCGACCGACGCGATGCCCGAGATTTTTTCATAAGCTTCAATGTTAAAATAAATTTTAACATTGAAATCGGGAGCATTGCGTCGGTCTTGTGCCATTATAATGGCACAAGATGAGATGGGCTTGATTAAGCCCATCTCACATAGGAAACAATGTGAAATGGGCCAATATGACCCATTTCACATTATATAAGGCCCCGTCGTTAGCCCACGATTGAGGCGAACCCGAAGCGTGGCGAGCGCAGCGAGCCCGCGAGGGGCAACGGTGCGCGAGGGGCAACGGTGCGCGTCCTCCGACCTTTTCATTCCCCTACTATCCACGTCGGCGTGGAATTGAGAATATAAAGTGTGGCGAGCGCAGCAAGCCACTGAGCCCGAAGCGTGGCGAGCGCAGCGAGCCCCGCGAGGGGACGCGTATACCTGTGAAGTTATACGCGTCCCCTCGCGGGGCTCGCTACGTTCGCCACGCTTTGGGCTCGGTCGCTCGCTGCGCTCGCCACACTTTATATTCTCAACTCCACGCCGACGTGGATAGTAGGGGAATGAAAAGGTCGGAGGACGCACACCGCCACCCCTCGCGGGCTCGCTGCGCTCGCCACGCTTCGGGTTGGCGTCAATCGTGGCGTGGGGTTCAGGGTGTAAAATTGGGGGTCTAGGGAATATTTTACATTGAATCCAATGTAAAATCGGGTCCCAGGGACCCTATTCACATTTGATTCAATTTAAAAATCGGGTCGGTTGCATCGCATGCGATTTGGTCGCATGCGATGCGACCGACGCGATTTTTTCGACACGACCACCCCCATGGAAATCGGGGTGGCCGTGCTAGGAAACAAGTACCGAAAAATGATAAACAGAATCTAATTGGTTGCTATGAACACCATCACCACTTTTTATTTTTAGAAGCTTTAGTTAATTTACCCCTCAGTGTCTGAATCAGGAAGAGCTTTCCCATTGGCAGAATGGGAAAGTGGTTGGGGGGATCAGGCTTGTACAATGTGTAGACTGTTACACACTTTGGGCGGGATGTTCTAACATCCGCCGCCCCTTATTGCCCCCCTCCACCGGCTACTGCATCAATACTAATCGCATATGCTCCAACTTCTGCAATTAGTAATGCAAAGGACAACTCTTGCGTTAAGAGCCGGGTGTCCCTGTGTTCTTGCACAGTGACAGTGCCGGCCGCAGGGCATGCTGGGAGGGATCCATGATTGGGTTTTTACTGCATTTTCACTTTAGAGCATCTCCCCTTTTGTCATTTGCTAAAATTGCTATTGTTGATTTCTAAATCACTGAACTCTCCTGCAGCTTTATACATGGCAACTTTCTCCTTAATATAGACTTAAAATAGCACTAGTTAGTGTTAGTGACATGGTGAGCGGAACACTGAAGAACAGATGGATAAATTATATTTTTCTGCTGTGAAGCGGCCATTGACTGAATGAGATGATCTCAGCATTTCTAGTTAGTTCCATTAGGCTTCCTGTTTCCTTCCTGTTATCTCCCCTGTATATCTGCCAGCAACATTTACATGGAAATGTTAAAGTATAATATACAAATAGAGATCTTTTTTCCTTTTTATCTGTTTTTATAGGTGTATCCATGGAGTGGAATTACCAGGTCAGAAGCGGTAGCAACTGCTGCGGCATCTTGTTCTTTCTGAGCACTAATTCCTTCTGCCAAGTAGGGTAATGTCGCTGTTCAGCAGGGACCTTTGTATGCTCCCTGCTATGTCACTACTCCCATCACAAGGTATTCAGGTGAAGATATATCAGAATAAGTGGACAAGTATATATCAGGTACAGTACATTGTATAAAATGATAACTACAGTAATAAAAATACATTAGTCCATCGAGTTCAACCTATAGGGCACTATTTTCAGAGGTCTGGAAAAGCTGCAGTTTATGCGGTGAAACGCGTTCTACACCCTATTTATTTATTAACACCCTATTGGAACAATCTCCATTTATTTGCACTTACCGGGACCGGACCAGTCCTGGATCCATCTGGCTTAGGTTCAGGCTGCAGGAGAGGGAAGGTTAGAGTAAGGCTGTGGGGAGGAAGGTTGAGGAGCTTAGGTTCAGGTTGCATGGGAGCGAAGGTTAGGGTTAGGCTGTGGGGAGGAAGGTTAGGGTAAGGCTGTGGGGAGGAAGGTTAGGGTAAGGCTGCGGGGAGGAAGGTTGAGGAGCTTAGGTTAAGGCTGCATGGGAGGGAAGGAAAATTGAAGAATGTAAGTTTAAAATTGAATGCTCAGGAATACAAGGGTCAGGGACAAAGGACCTAAGAGCGCTTGGTATGTTATGCTTCCTTAAAGCAGCTGCTTGGATGGGGTGGGTCGGTCCCCAAAGAAACACAAAAACGAGATCAAAACTACAGAAAGCAGCGCTGGGAATTAATGATGGGTGAATCAATGCGTTTAAAAAATACAAATTTAATAAAAAGTGCAAATCGAATAAAGAACATTCACAATAAAATGATATGCATAAAACACTGGTATGTATATATGAAAGGTGGAGAATTAGTCATCCAGATCTCACGTGGTTGAGATTGTCCACAATCAGGGTTGTTGTGACCTGCAATGTCCACACACTCTTTAGTCCCAATTTGTAGAGGAAATCCCAGGGAAAAACAGCAATTGAAGGTCTTATAAATCGGCTGAGGGAGTGGCTGGTGTTGGAGCCTACCTTCTACCTCACCGTATTTTGTATCCACATTGGGAGATGCGTGGCTGAGGAGCTTCCATAAAAGTGGGGACCTTGTGGTCAGGTAAATGGGTAGAGGATTATTCAAAAAAAACACCCTGGATCCAGGGTAAAGCTGGCGTTAGTCCAGTGAAACGCGTTGGTGGTGCTGCTTCACTTTTCTGGATCCAGGGTGTTTTTTTGAATAATCCTCTACCCATTTACCTGACCACAAGGTCCCCACTTTTTTGGAAGCTCCTCAGCCACGCATCTCCCAATGTGGATACAAAATACGGTGAGGTAGAAGGTAGGCTCCAACACCAGCCACTCCCTCAGCCGATTTATAAGACCTTCAATTGCTGTTTTTCCCTGGGATTCACTCTACAAATTGGGACTAAAGAGTGTGTGGACATTGCAGGTCACAACAACCCTGATTGTGGACAATCTTAACCACGTGAGATCTGGATGACTAATCCTCCACCTTTCATATATACATACCAGTGTTTTATGCATATCATTTTATTGCGAATGTTCTTTATTCGATTTGCACTTTTTATTAAATTTATTTTTAAACGCATTGATTCGCCCATTATTAATTCCCAGCGCTGCTTTCTGTAGTTTTGATCTAGTTTTTGTGTAAAATTGAATGCTGCCATTTACTTTCCATACTTTATATTTCAGTATAGCTTTTCAATTTTTATGTATTCTGATTTCTTTCACTCCTTTTAAGGATGTGCTGGCCCATCTAACCACAAGTGCAGGAGCATGCTGCATCAGTTAAGTGTGATATATTCTAAGAAACAGGAAGAACAACAGGGAAATCAACATTTAGCTCTGTTTCTAGATGAGTGTGCATAATGCATGCCATTTATAGACAGAACTTAGATTGACACGTACAGTAGGGGGAAATTTACTAAGAATACAAATACGACTGAATACGACTGCATACAGGGTCCTGTGATCCTGGGTCCAGGGTCCGCTGATCCGGAGTCTAGGGTCCGTAGCAATCCTTAGGGGGACCTGTGGAAGTAAATCCTACTTACCCAGGTCCTCCGGCGAAGATCACGTCCTCTTTGTTCTGCAGTAGTCCCGGGTCTTCGGAAAAAAAAACCGCAAGTGTCGCACTGACAGAAGAGACGCTGAAGTTTCATCTTCAGTGCCTCTCCACCGAATAATTCTATTGGCCGCCTAGCGGCGATCAGTAGCCGAGAAATTCGTACCCAGGATCACCAGGATCACCGGACCCAGGGCTACCTACGGGCTCAAGAAAGGTGTATCAGTATGTGTGGGCTTTGGATGTAATAAAGATTTATTTTTAATTTGTGTCAGTGTGTTTTTTTTAACTATTTCTATTACTGTGGAACTACAGCGGGCCCTTTAATGCTCCGCATGCTGGGACTTGTGGTTCTCCAAGTCCCAGCATGTGAGGGAGGCTAATTTTTACACCATTTTATCAGCTCGATGCCCACCGCCCAGGGGCATCGAGGACAGCACCAGGCTTCAGCCTGGCCAGGTATGTCCTGGAGGGGGACCCCTTTATTGGGGGGGTTCCAACTCCCCAAGGACCCCTGGCCAGGCTGACCGCTCACAGGGATGAATGCTTTGGACTTGTATAATAAGTCTCCCCCCCGGCTGTGGCATTACCCTGCTGGCTGGTTGGGCCTGGTTCTTAAAATACGGGGGACCCCTAGTCATTTTGCCTCCCGTATTTTGGGAACCAGCCCTGGCCCTGGGGCTGGTTTTAAAAAAATACAGCGAAGCCCTATTTGGCCGGTTTTCTAATTTTTTAAAAGCCTGGTGCAGGTTATGGCCGTGGGGGGACCCCACGCCATTTATTTATTCCTTTTTTTTTACACACTGCAGCCATGTAGGCTGAAGCCAAATACGCCTGGAAAATGAAGTGTAGGTACTTGTTTCCTAGAACGGCCACAATCGGGGGTAATCGTGTACCTTAACTTAAGGTACACGATTTCCCCCCGATAGACCCGATTTCCTTTGAAATCAGGTCCATTTTGCCGGCAAAGGCAAAATCGTGTACATCGCGTCGGTCGGGTGCATTAACATGGCACGCGACGTGACCGACGCGATGCACCCGATTTATCCATAGGGATCAATGTTAAAATATTTTTAACATTGTAATCGGGAAAAAAATGGGAAATGGGCCAATATGGGCTATTTCTCATTGTATATGCCCCCCCCAATTGTGAACGTCCCCCCACGATTGACGCCAACCCGAAGCGTGGCGAGCGTAGCGAGCCCGCGAGGGGCGGCGCTACGCGTCCTCCGACCTTTTTAATACCCCTACTATCCACGTCGGCGTGGAGTTGAGAATATAAAGCGTGGCAAACGCAGCGAGCCCCGCGAGTGTGGCTGCGCTCGCCGCGAGTGTGGCTGCGCTCGCCACACTTTATATTCTCAACTCCACACCGACGTGTATAGTAGGGGTATGAAAAGGTCGGAGGACGCGTAACACCGCCCCTCGCCACTCTTCGGGTTGGCGTCAATCGTGGGGTGGCGTTGAGGGGGTTAAAATTGGGTTCTGGGGAGAATTTTACATTGAATCCAATGTAAAATAGGGTCCCAGGGACCCTATTCACATTTCAATCAATGTAAAAATCGGGACCATCGCGTCGGTCGCATCACATGCGATTTGGTCGCATGCGATGCGATCGATGCCATGCGACCGACCCGATCAACATCGGTGTGGCCGTTCTAGGAAACAAGTACCGAAGTGTATTTTCCAGGCGTATTTGGCCGGCAATTAGCGGGCGTATCCCTCCTATTGACGATAATTCAGTTTTGAATGGTGATTCCTATTTGTATTCTGTCAATGGTGTATACTGTACATTCGTATTGGTAAATATAAATACGAATGTTCCATAAATACGAATATGTGTATTTTTGGCATAGTAAATTTGTATTTTACAATGAAAATACGATTTTTTGGGGGCATATTTGTCCTAGTAAATTTCCCCTGTAATGTTCTAAAAAAAAAGAGAGATGCATTTCCTGCAGTAATCATTTTATTACAGATCTTTTCTTTATTGAAGAAATATTCATACAAGATAACTAAGTAAATGAGAGGGAGGAAAGGACAGAAGACTAAAAGGGGAAGGAAGGAAGGATAGGAGGGAAGGCTTAAAAATACAGCCAAGCATGACAATCTCAGGTTAGTGAAACCAAAAACCTTAATCAGCAGAAAACAGATACAAATGCAGTGTAAAGAAAATAATTATACGGCTTAACTCTACTCTGCAGAAATAGACAAAGGAGGATGGGCAGCTTCTAGGGATAAATTAGAGGAGGCTATAGGGTTGTAACATGTGGCGGCTCTGGGGGGGGGGGGGGGGGGAGGGGCCTGCCGCTCAGTTCAAAACTTCAGGAGACAAGCCAACTGCCAATGAGTCAGTCTAGAATGGCAGTTGTCGTGGCTCACCTATTTGAATTTTGGACTGGAGCCGGAACAGGTTATAACCAGGGGTTAAAGTGGTCATGCATAGGTGGGGGAACTCATTTATTTATGCCACCAATAACCCCCCTCCCCCCGTTAGGCAGAGACAGGGCCAGTGCTAGGGTTTTTGGCATCCCCCTGCAATCTAGAATGCTTTTCTGTGAGAATTACTGTGCAGGGCCAATGTGGAGGTTAAAATGTTCCACCTCACCCTTAGAGGTGGTGGAACTCAGTTACACCCCGTTCCCCCTCACTTTAACCCCTGGTTATAACCTAAAAACACAGGTTAGGGTGCACTGTAGAAGGACAACCACAGGTTCAAGGGTCCTGATCAAGGTTCACTCACAAAAGCAAATTCTCTCTCTAATGGACAAAACCATGTGCACTGCAGGGGGGGGGGGGGGGGGGGGCTGATGTCACATGTGCAATGTGAATTAGATTTGGGTGGCATTTGTACTTCAGACTGATTTCTATATTGTAGTGTAAAATAAAGCATGTATTTACACTGCACAGAAACATAATAACACCCAAATGTATCGCACTCTGCACGTTACATCTCACACCCCCCCCCCCCCCCTGCAGTTTTGTCCATGAAAGTTCAAACCAACCAGAATCACCCCCAAGTTGGAGGAAAAGAAATATACCACAAATAAATTTAATTTGGTGGGTGAACCAGATAGCTTCCCCTATTGAGGATCCTCCTGCAGTAATCTTTCATTGACTTGCTGTCAAATAAAACTCCAGTACAGTCACAACCTCTTAGCGCTGAAGTTTGACCCTGTAATATGTAAAATGTTATAACCAGTAGGTGTCACTGTTGCTGTCCAAGAACTTTTTCTGCAAGTAGCTAAATGCTCTCTAGATTATATACTGTATTATTCTATTTTAATACTTCTCTTTAAGATAATGAAAACTAGGTTTTTGAATTAAATACATATACTGTATCTGTAAATATACTTATAGTATAATTACTTTATTTTTACATTTGTATTGGTGTTGTCTTTTCCTATAAAGGTATATTCATGTCACTATACAGTATATTTTTCTTGCTGGGCGCAAGTCTTGCATTTTATCATTGTGAATGTACAAACTAATAGGATCTGAGTTGATACACAGGGGGAAATTTACTAAGATGAATTCATAAAAAAAAATTGTATTTTCAAAGGAAAATACGATTTTTGGGGGGCGTATTCGTATTTTTGGCATTTACTATGCCAAAAATACAATTTTTCATATTCGTATTGATGGGACAATCGTATTTGTATTTACAAATACAAATTAATACACCATCAATAGAATACGACAGGAGTCACCATTCAAAATAATGGTGATTCCTGATTTACTAAGTGGCCGTATTGAAAATACGGACGCTACTTGGCGTAAAACGGCTGCGAATGGCCGGGCAAATACGGCAGGAAAATACACTTCATTTTCCTGTCGTATTGGGCTTTAGCCTGCACGGATCAGTCAGATCCGTGCAGGCTGCAGTGTAAAAAAAAATAGAAAAGTAAATAAAAAAATAAAAAATGACGTGGGGTCCCCCCCATGGCCATAATCAGCACCAGGCTGAAAGAGCCTGGGCTGGTAATAAAAAAACAGGAAACCCGGCAAATAGGGGTTCCCTGATTTTTTAAAACCAGCCCCAGGCTCCAGGCCAGGGCTGGTTCCCAAAATACGGGGGACAAAATGAGTAGGGTTCCCCCGTATTTTAAGAACCATCCCCAGGCCCAACCAGCCAGCAGGGTAATGCCACAGCCGGGGGGAGACTTTTTATACAAGTCCCGCCTGCCAAAGCATTCATCCCTACCGACCAGTCATCCTGGCCAGGGGCCCTGGGGGAGTGGGTCCCCCCCCCCTACAGGACTTACCTGACCAGGCTGAAGCCTGGTGCTGTCCCCGGTGACCCTGGGCTGTGGTCACCGGGCTGATTAACTTGTGTAAAAAAAAAGAATATACTATTGTTTAATACTGTGGAACTATGAGTCCCAGCAAGCCTCCCCCGCATGCTGGGACTTGGAGAACCAGCATGCAGGGCATCAAAGGCACTTATAGTTCCACAGTATTAAAAATAGTCAAATAAACACACACACACTGACACATGAAAAATACAACTTGAATACATCCAAAACCCTTTCATACTGATACTTACCTATCTTGAGCCCGTAGGTAGGTCCCTGGGTCTGGGGCTCCAGGGTCCGAGGCTCCATAGTCCACTGCAGCCTGCACGGATCTGACTGATCCTTGCAGACTGCCTATACGAATTCGTATTAGCGGCCGTAGATAGGGCTGCTAATACGAATGAGAAGCCATCGGAGGTTTACAAAGAAGTTGTATCTGACTGCTTTGTAAATTATCCTCCGGAACACGAATTTACATATGGCTAAAACAGCCGTATACATTCGTATTAAGAATACGAATACAAAATATTGTATTTGTATTCTTAGTAAATTTCTTGTTTGGGACAGTTCCTTGTCCCGCCTGGCACTAGCAGTGGGGGAAGGGGGGCAGTTGGGAGTCCCTGCAGCCTGCTGGGAATAGACACTGTGTGTATGCCACAGCATCTATTCAAAAAGGCAGAGGAGCTGGGAGCATGGCCATGGCGAACATGTAGTTTGCCGTGCCCGCTCGCACCCTGCACCTGCACATGTGCAGACACAAAACGTGGGTCAAATGAACTAGAATAACCCCCATAGTGCAATAGTGATAAGAAAATGAGCCCTTGTGGACTACTTTAGGTGTGAAAATCAGTAGTTCACACCTGAGAGGCTAAAGTGACCAACCTGTGGCACGTCATTGTAGTCAGGAACCACATCATTTGTCCTCATTAAAGTATAGTATGATTGATCCTCTGAAACAGGGTGGTGGCAAAGCAAATAAATTGCTATAGAGTGAGGCACGTTGGATCTGTTGTAATACAGTATGGGCCCGATTCTTGTCCATTTGGTCCCCCGTGTGTTTGCACAGGGGGACTGATGGTGGTGCCCTGCGCATGCGCATAATCAGTTGTGCACGGTTACAGGGCTTCTGTGCGAGCACCCTCGCCAACCTGCATAGTTGGCATGGCACTCGCACAGGGGGAGATGGCAGAGGGGAGATGGCCATGGGAACGCTCCATTCCTCATACAAACGCTGGGCGTTCCCATGTAGATGCCAGTGTGACGCTGGGTGCCGGGCGGCTGACATCACAAGACATCAGCTGCCTGCCTGTCTTCAGCCGGAAGCCCTTAAATATAAGTCAGTCTCCATTGACTTATATTTGCGAGCCCTGGAGAAATCATTCCATGGTCAAAGACCATCGAATTATATCTCCAGCAGCAGATACATACGAGGGGATTCAGTAGGTCGGGCACTCTGGGACTCGGTAAGCTGCGAGCTTTGCGCCGGTACGTGTCCTCCGACCTTTTCATACCCCCACTATCCACGTCGGCGTGGAGTTGATTTAATATAGTGTGGCGAGTGCAGCGAGTCACCGAGCCCGAAGCGTGGCGAGCGTAGCGAGCCCCGCGAGGGGACGCGGAATAGGAGCCCGAAGCGTGGCGAGCGCAGCGGATTACTTAACATGTATTCCGCGTCCCCGCGTGTGCTCGCCTCGCTTGATCGTGGCATGTCTTTAACCCCTTCCCGCCGCAGCCAGTTTTTGCCTTACTGACAGAGCCCTTTTTTTCAAATCTGACAGGTATCACTTAAGTGGGGATAACTTTTTTTTGCTTTTACTTATCCCAGTGATTTTGAGATTGTTTTCTCGTGACACATTGTACTTCAAGTTAGTGGTAAATTTTCGTCGATACAGTCTGTGTTTTTTTGTGAAAAATACCAAAATGTCGTAAAAAATGGAAAATTTAGCAATTTTCAAAATGTTAAATTTTCTGCTTGTGAGACAAATAATCATACCACTCAAAATAGTTAATAACTAACATAGACCATATGTCTACTTTATGTTGCCATCATTATTTCAACCTCCTTTTAATTTTTTTGGACACTAGGAGGCTTAAAATATAAATAGCAAATTCTCAAATTTTGAAGAAAATTTCAAACACTGATTTTTTTAGGGACCAGTTCAGTTCTGATGTGACTTTGAGGGACTTGTATGTGAGACACCCCCATAAATGATGCCATTTCAAAAACTGCACCCCTCAAGTATTCAAAACAGCATTTTGGAAGTTTGTTAACCCTTTAGGTGTTTCACAGGAATTAAAACAAAGTGTAGGTGAAATTTCAAAATTTCATTTTTTTTGCAGATTTGCAATTTTAATACATTTTTCTAAGGAACACAGTAGATTTTACTAGAGAAATGTGACTAAAAATTGATTCCCCCAATTCTTTTGTTTTCATAAATATCCTATATGTGGCCCTAGTGTGCACGTTGACCAAACCACAGGCTTCATAATAGAAGGAGCACCTACTTGATTTTGGAGCCTCCTTTTTATGAGATTATTTTTTAGGCACCATGTAGGTTTCTAGGCACCATAAGATGCTAAAAGTTAGGAACCCCCCCACAAGTGACCCCATTTTGCAAACTACACCCCTCAGGGAATTCATCTAGCGGTATAATGTACATTTCAAACCCCCAGGGGTTTCACCAATTGTGGTACAACTGGGCAGTGAAAATGAAAAATTAAATATTTTACACAAAAATGCAGTTCTGGCTCAAAATTTTTCATTTTCACAAGGAATGAAGGAGACAAAGCACCCCAAAATCTGTGCCCCAATTTCTCCCGAGTACGGCAATGCCTCACATGTGACCAAAAAATACCATTTGGGTGCATGGCAGGACTCAGAAGGGAAGGAGTGATTTTTGTATTTTGCAGCTCAGATTCTGGTGGAATTTTGGTGGGTGCTATGTCGCATTAGCAAGACCCCCAAAGCACCAATATAGTGGAAGCCCCCCACAAGTGACCCCATTTTGCAAACTACACCCCTCAGGGAATTCATCTAGGGGTATAGTGTACATTTCAAACCCCCAGGGGTTTCACCAATTTTGATACAACTGGGCTGTGCAAATGAAAAATTACATTTTTTACACAAAAATGCAGTTCTGGCTCAAAATTTTTCATTTTCACAAGGAATGAAGGAGACAAAGCACCCCAAAATCTGTGCCCCAATTTCTCCCGAGTATGGCAATGCCTCACATGTGACCAAAAAATACCATTTGGGTGCATGGCAGGACTCAGAAGGGAAGGAGTGATTTTTGTATTTTGCAGCTCAGATTCTGGTGGAATTTTGGTGGGTGCTATGTCGCATTAGCAAGACCCCCGAAGCACCAATACAGTGGAAGCCCCCCACAAGTGACCCCATTTTGCAAACTACACCCCTCAGGGAATTCATCTAGGGGTATAATGTACATTTCAAACCCCCCGGGGTTTCACCAATTGTGGTACAACTGGTCAGTGAAAATGAAAAATTAAATTTTTTACACAAAAATGCAGTTCTGGCTCAAAATTTTTCATTTTCACAAGGAATGAAGGAGACAAAGCACCCCAAAATCTGTGCCCCAATTTCTCCCGAGTACGGCAATGCCTCACATGTGACCAAAAAATACCATTTGGGTGCATGGCAGGACTCAGAAGGGAAGGAGTGATTTTTGTATTTTGCAGCTCAGATTCTGGTGGAATTTTGGTGGGTGCTATGTCGCATTAGCAAGACCCCCAAAGCACCAATACAGTGGAAGCCCCCCACAAGTGACCCCATTTTGCAAACTACACCCCTCTGGGAATTCATCTAGGGGTATAATGTACATTTCAAACCCCCAGGGGTTTCACCAATTGTGGTACAACTGGGCAGTGAAAATGAAAAATTAAATTTTTTACACAAAAATGCAGTTCTGGCTCAAAATTTTTCATTTTCACAAGGAATGAAGGAGACAAAGCACCCCAAAATCTGTGCCCCAATTTCTCCCGAGTACGGCAATGCCTCACATGTGACCAAAAAATACCATTTGGGTGCATGGCAGGACTCAGAAGGGAAGGAGTGATTTTTGTATTTTGCAGCTCAGATTCTGGTGGAATTTTGGTGGGTGCTATGTCGCATTAGCAAGACCCCCAAAGCACCAATACAGTGGAAGCCCCCCACAAGTGACCCCATTTTGCAAACTACACCCCTCAGGGAATTCATCTAGGGGTATAGTGTACATTTCAAACCCCCAGGGGTTTCACCAATTTTGATACAACTGGGCTGTGCAAATGAAAAATTACATTTTTTTACACAAAAATGCAGTTCTGGCTCAAAATTTTTCATTTTCACAAGGAATGAAGGAGACAAAGGACCCCAAAATCTGTGCCCCAATTTCTACCGAGTACGGCAATGCCTCACATGTGACCAAAAAATACCATTTGGGTGCATGGCAGGACTCAGAAGGGAAGGAGTGATTTTTGTATTTTGCAGCTCAGATTCTGGTGGAATTTTGGTGGGTGCTATGTCGCATTAGCAAGACCCCCAAAGCACCAATACAGTGGAAGCCCCCCACAAGTGACCCCATTTTGCAAACTACACCCCTCAGGGAATTTATCTAGGGGTATAGTGTACATTTCAAACCCCCAGGGGTTTCACCAATTTTGATACAACTGGGCTGTGCAAATGAAAAATTACATTTTTTTACACAAAAATGCAGTTCTGGCTCAAAATTTTTCATTTTCACAAGGAATGAAGGAGACAAAGCACCCCAAAATCTGTGCCCCAATTTCTCCCGAGTACGGCAATGCCTCACATGTGACCAAAAAATACCATTTGGGTGCATGGCAGGACTCAGAAGGGAAGGAGTGATTTTTGTATTTTGCAGCTCAGATTCTGGTGGAATTTTGGTGGGTGCTATGTCGCATTAGCAAGACCCCCAAAGCACCAATACAGTGGAAGCCCCCCACAAGTGACCCCATTTTGCAAACTACACCCCTCTGGGAATTCATCTAGGGGTATAATGTACATTTCAAACCCCCAGGGGTTTCACCAATTGTGGTACAACTGGGCAGTGAAAATGAAAAATTAAATTTTTTACACAAAAATGCAGTTCTGGCTCAAAATTTTTCATTTTCACAAGGAATGAAGGAGACAAAGCACCCCAAAATCTGTGCCCCAATTTCTCCCGAGTACGGCAATGCTTCATGTGTGACCAAAAAATGGCAGGACTCAGAAGGGAAGGAGTGATATTTGGATTTTGCAGCACAGATTCTGGTGGAATGTTGGTGGGTGCTATGTCGCATTAGCAAGACCCCCAAAGCACCAATACAGTGGAACCCCCCCACAAGTGACCCCATTTTGCAAACTACACCCCTCAGGGAATTCATCTAGGGGTATAGTGTACATTTCAAACCCCCAGGGGTTTCACCAATTTTGATACAACTGGGCTGTGCAAATGAAAAATTACATTTTTTTACACAAAAATGCAGTTCTGGCTCAAAATTTTTCATTTTCATAAGGTATGAAGGAGAAAAAGCACCCCAAAATCTGTGCCCCAATTTCTCCCGAGTACGGCAATGCTTCATGTGTGACCAAAAAATGGCAGGACTCAGAAGGGAAGGAGTGATATTTGGATTTTGCAGCACAGATTCTGGTGGAATTTTGGTGGGTGCTATGTCGCATTAGCAAGACCCCCAAAGCACCAATACAGCGGAACCCCCCCACAAGTGACCCCATTTTGCAAACTACACCCCTCAGGGAATTCATCTAGGGGTATAGTGTACATTTCAAACCCCCAGGGGTTTCACCAATTTTGATACAACTGGGCTGTGCAAATGAAAAATTACATTTTTTTACACAAAAATGCAGTTCTGGCTCAAAATTTTTCATTTTCATAAGGTATGAAGGAGAAAAAGCACCCCAAAATCTGTGCCCCAATTTCTCCAGAGTACGGCAATGCCTCACATGTGACCAAAAAATACCAGTTGGGTGCATGGCAGGACTCAGAAGGGAAGGAGTGATTTTTGGATTTTGCGGCTCAGATTCTGGTGGAATGAATGGTGGGTGCTATGTGGCATTAGCAAGACCCCCGAAGCACGGTGAAATGATGAACCTAATAATCCATAGATGTGTGGTATATTTTAAAACACTCCTTTATACATAGGCCGGGTTTGTCGGGGCAAGTGTCACACTGGAAAATAGTTTGCTTTCTTATTCCCTTTTTATAACAAACTTTGCACCTTTTTTGTGTCCTGCCCTTTTTTCCAGTGGAGGGGATTTCATCAGGAAAATGCTGCCCTGGTACAATACGGGGGCCAGTACTAGAAGTACTGGGGCCCTCTGTCTGCTGGTTCCCAAATATTAGGCTCTTTATGACTTCCTCTTGAAAGTGCATAAATGTCCCCCTCTGGCTGGTAGAACGGAATAGCACGTAAGCGTTATACAGTGCCATCTGGATGATATACACGGCCAGCTTCTTGTACCAGATTTTTGTTTTCCGCAGGGCACTGTACGGCTTCAGTACCTGATCTGAAAGATCCACTCCGCCCATGTACTTATTGTAATCCAGGATACAATTAGGTTTGGAGGTGTGGGTACTGGTACCTCGTACAGGGACGGAGGTGGTACTGTCTCCGTGAATTGTTGTCAGTATAAGGACATCCCTCTTGTCCTTATATTTGACCAACAACATATTTTCGGTGGATTGTGCCCTGCTTTCACCCCTTCTCATTACTTGGGCAATGTGCGTTTTTGGGAGGCCTCTTTGGTTCTTGCGCACAGTACCGCAAGCTGCTGTACCTCTTGAACCAAGGGCCTTAAACAGGGGGATGCTGGTGTAAAAGTTATCCACATAGAGGTGATAACCTTTATCCAGGAAGGGGTGCACTAAATCCCAGACAATTTTTCCACTAACACCTACGAGGGAGGGGGGGCATTCTGGCGGTTCAATTCTTGAATCCTTCCCTTCATATACCCTAAACCTGTGGGTGTACCCTGAGGTGATTTCACACAGCTTATACATTTTTATGCCATACCTTGCCCTCTTATTGGGAAGGTACTGGCGGAATTTAACCCTTCCTTTAAAATGTATAAGGGACTCGTCTATGCAAATGAATTTATCTGGGATGTACATCTCTGGAAATTTGGCACTGAAATGATCAATGACCGGCCTGACTTTGAATAGCCGGTCAAAGGTGGGATCATCTCTGGGTGGGCACTGTGCATTATCGTTGTAATGCAAAAATTTAAGGATTTACTCAAAACGAGTCCGGGTCATGGCCATACGGTAAAGTGGGGTGCTGTGCAGAACATCTGTACTCCAATATTGCCTAATTTCTGGCTTTTTTACTATGCCCATATGAAACACCAGACCCCAAAACGTCATCATCTCTACTGCATCTACAGGGGTCCACCTAGCAAATGATGACGTGGGGTTTTGAGCAATAAACTGCTGGGCATATAAATTAGTTTGGTCCACCATTAAATTTATAAAATTATCAGAGAAAAATAATTTGAAAAAGTCAATTTCTCTGAGACCTGTGGAATCAAATTGGATTCCTGGGATGGCCAAAAACTCAGGAACCTGGGGCTCAAAATTGTCTGGTGGTGGGGTCCATACGAGATCAATTATTGGGGGGGGTCTCAGCTGCTCTACGGGGGCGTCTTTAAGGGGGTCCCTCATCACTAGAGGAGGAAGAGGAGCTTAAGATGAATCCTTCAAATTCCCCGCTTGCCTCACTGGCTGTGTCAGAGTCAGAGGCAAGCATGGCATATGCCTCCTCCGCTGAATACATTCTTCTGGATGACTGGGATGACATTTGGGATGACATTTGGGATGCCATTTTTATTTTTGTGTTTCTGGTAGTGAAATGTTTCAACACGTGTATAGTGTAGGGGGGGTACAAACTTTATTTCAACACGGGGGGTATGTAGTGCAGAAAAAAAAAATACTTTATACAGGAATTTGATCCCAATAAAAAAAAAAAATTGAAGGGGTTAAAAAAAAAAAAGGTCCTGCGCCAAAAATTGAGCACAGATGTTAGTCAGTAACGTCCGTCACTGAACAGCGCTCAAAGGCAACAGGAATTTGATCAAAAAAAAAAAAAAAAGATCAACCCTGTGCCGAAAAAGCTGATCAGTGATGTACGTCACTGATCAGCGCACAGTGGCCACAGGACACCCACAAAATCACAGTGTGTGTAAAAAAAAAATTAAAAAAAGACCCCACAGCACCCTCAAAAAAAAAAAAGGTGATCAGTGATGCGACACTGATTACCAGTGAGGGGCAGCAGGTGCACAACCTTTGGTGCAACTGACAGTGCAACTGGCAGCAACTGACAGGTATATATAAAAAAAAAAAAACCTGCACCCCCAAAAAGTTGCTGATCAGCACAGATATACTGATCAGCACAAAAGGGGGGGTAGCAGACACAAAATATAGCACTCTCTATCACTCTCTGTCACTATCTCTCTCTATCTCTCTACCTCTCACTATCTATCACTATCTATCACTCTATGACACTGCAGCAGCAGCACTGACAGTTATATATATAAAAGAAACCCCTGCACCCCCAAAAAGGGGGGGTAGCAGACACAAAATATAGCACTCTCTATCACTCTCTGTCACTATCTCTCTCTATCTCTCTATCTCTCACTATCTATCACTCTATGACACTGCAGCAGCAGCACTGACAGTTATATATATAAAAAAAAACCTGCACCCCCAAAAAGGGGGGGTAGCAGACACAAAATATAGCACTCTCTATCACTATCTCTCTATCTCTCACTATCTATCACTATCTATCACTCTATGACACTGCAGCAGCAGCACTGACAGTTATATATATATAAAAAAAAACCTGCACCCCCAAAAAGGGGGGGTAGCAGACACAAAATATAGCACACTCTGTCACTATCTCTCTCTATCTCTCTCTATCTCTCTCTATCTCTCTCTATCTATCTATCTATCTATAACTCTATCACACTGCAGCAGCAGCAGGAAGTCACAAGAAGTCAGATCCAGGAAGCATCCAGCACGCTACAAGCAGTGATCAGGTGATCAGGTAAGTATTTTGCAAGGATCAGGTCAGTATATCACGGCAGATAGGTACGGTGACCGCACTGCACGCAATTCCAGACCGGAATGGCGTCTGCAGTGCAGTCACCATTAGTTTAAATCACCCTCCATGGCTGTGATTGGTCCGTCGGTCCGGCGAACCAATCACGACCTTTGGGGGCGGGTTGGGTGAGGTGGGGTGACACCAGTGTCACCCTTACACCCCGTGGTGATTGGTGCTGTACTTTACAGCACCAATCACCACCGATCCCTGTGTCACCGGCGAACGTTATTCGCCGGTACACAGAAAACGCTGTAATTGGCTGTTCACATTTGAACAGCCAATCACAGCGATCGCCGACGGGGGGGAGGCATCGCCACCCCCCCTGGGCATGCAGGGACATGTCTGCTGTCAGGGACAGCAGACATGTTTAAACTGTCACCGCGTCTATAGACGCGGTGACAGTTAAATGGCATGACGTACATTTATGCCATGTGTCGGGAAGTACATCCCGGCCATGACGTAAATGTACGTCAAATGTCGGGAAGGGGTTAACAATGGGGGGCCATTTGACATAGTAATTACCCATCAGGGTGGGTATACAATTAAAAATGGGGTCTGGGGGGCATTTAACATTGGGTCCAATGTAAAATCGGGTCTCAGGGACCATTTAACATTGGATCCAATGTAAAAATCGGGTCGGGCACATCGCATCGCATGCAATTTGGTCGCATGCGATGCGACTGATTTTTCCGGCCCGATGAAAAAAATCGGGCGCCCAGTTATTACAAAAGTTCCCCTACTTTCTATTTGTTCTAAAACATTTGTGCAAAACAGCCTACATTTGCAGATGGCCACATCTATTGTCAGCTGGTCAGTATGTACTGTGACGTTGTACGCATCATTATCTCTCATTTCTCTGAGTGCCTTTTCCCATATCTCCTTTCTCCCTGGGCAGATCAATGGAACTGCTTAATGACAACTTGTGACATCTGAGTCACAACTTCCTAGAACAACAAAACTGACATTCAATTATTGTTCCTGCAAATCATCAGTCACAGTTTCTACCTTCAGAGCGCAAGTAGGATTAAAGGTCATTACTTTCATTGCTCTGCCTCTCTTTTTTCCATTCATTATCCTTGAATACTCTGTTCCTAGCAGGATCTAGCAGGCTGACCTGTGTCTTTATATGCATCTCTGAAACCATGGGGGCGGAATGTAAAAAAGTATTTTTGTTTGTTTTTTGTTTCCCAAAAAATATACATAGTATAAATATTTAGGCATCTAGTTTACACTGCATTCAGTTGTACACAGCCAGGTATAGAGAAGATGCACAATATGAAATAAAAAATTTTTGACGGAAAATAAAATATTTCTACAGACTGTGTCTTATGAAGAAAAGAATAGAGTTTTTTTTGTCACACCATGAATCTACCAAAATCTTATCGAAACTTATAGTTGTTTAAGGAAATTGCATGTAAATATGTTGAGATATTTATAGATAACAGAAACTATTTGTGATCAGCTAGAAAACATTTGTGATACACATTTCATATTGGATTAAAACAATGCATATTTTATTCCAGGGCAAATTTGGGTTGTCGTCATCAACTCTAAAGGCCCATATGCACTTGAATCTGGCTGTTTGGAATGAAAATCTGGAAATTTCTGGGAAAAAATTACAATCAAGCGTTTGCTCCCAAACACTGGAAAATGGACAAAAGCAATCATCTGCATAAATTGATTTAACCAATTTGTCTGTAGGACCAGTTTTTGTCTGTTTTCCATGTTTAGGAGCAAATGGTCAATTGTCATTTGCTCCCAAAAAATTCCAGATTTTTATTCCAACCGGCCAGACTGGAAAGATAATCTTCTAGTCTGTATGGGCCTGTACACGAGACCAGCTTTCATCCAACTAGACGGGTGGTCGGACTAAAAATCTGGTACTTTATGGGAGCAAATGACAATGAGCACTTGCCGAGGCATTCATTCTGTCAGCGGAGGGAAAGGGGCAGGCAGGGGGCAGGAGCAGGGGAACGCCCCCTCAGGGGTGTTGGTGCCTGCTCGAAGTGGGCGGCTGATGTCACATGATGTAAGCACCTGCCCCAAATTCGGCCATCTCCAGCCAAGATAAAAGTCAGTTTAGTCAGCGGCCATCGAATGATTTTTGGCCCATGCGGTCGCATGCGAGGGGATGTGTAAGCGTACACATCCCCTCGCATGCAAATGTGGGGATTTGCGTGGCACAGGGGAAGGGACATTCAGGCAGGTGCCATTTACCTGTTCGCTAGACTGCGAACATGCGCAGCCTAGGGAACAGTTCTGAATCAGGTCCCATGTCTGACTGACAGTTTTTGTCCGTTTACAGATTTTGGGAGCAAATTACTGAATTACAAATTATATTTGCTCCCATCCAGTACCATGTTTTTATACTATCCAACCAACTAACTAGTTCGATGGTTGGAGGAAAGTTGGTCTAGTCCAGAGGTTCCCAAATGCGGTTCTCAAGGCACCCCAACAATCCAGGTCTTAGGACTATCCATGGCTCAGCACAGATGGTTAAATCAGACTGACTGAGCTACTAACTAAGTCACCTGTGGCCAAGCATGGATAAACTTAATACCTGGACCGTTGGGGTGCCTTGAGGACCGCGTTTGGGAACCTCTGGTCTAGTCTATGGCCAGCATAAGTTATGCCAACTTGTGGAGAGAATCTTGTAGGTTTCTGTAGTGCCCATGCCACGGAAGTAACTGGTATGCAGGAAGGGCGGTGCAGCTGTATACGCACTTCAAGCTAGAGTCAGATTACTGACAATGCACAGGCAGACGTATAGGGCCTGGTGGTCCTAAGGGGCCTGGCTTCCGACTGTTGGTACCATAATGCATTTTAAGCTATGCTAGGGGCTGGCTACCTGAGATCACAGACATGGCCACTGTCAAAACTGTTGTGATTGTACTCTTTCATATAAAAAGTAATGGGTATTGACAATCCCCAAATATATCTGACAATTGTCAAGAGACAGCCCATATCTTCACTATGGATCTAAGAAGACGCAGAATAAAAGATGGATTATCCTGACAGTTGGACACGTAACAGGAATTGGGTCAGTGGGCAACAACAATCCTAAAAGCCATTAGACAATATCCATAGGAAGTGGTGATTTGTATGGGTCGTTCAAGGGAGAAGGCTCTTACTTGACCTCATAATGATCCTGATGGGGCACTGTAGGTCCCACATATCTTTCTAAACCGAGAACTATTAGTCCATATCATGCACTGATGAGTTGTAGTAAGGTTCTAACATTTGCCCACAGGCATATCTCTGCACACCTCGCTGTATCCCGGCACCAGTCCTGAATGCCAGGTTTACCAGAAGGCAAGTAAGGAAGGATTTGGTCACCACTTATAATTCAGAAGGATGAAAAAACGAAATTAAACAAATTTGATAAGATCTGCGGCAATTAACATAGTCTATTGCATGTTTTTCACATTATTTCTAGTGATCATTGTGGTGATCATTGTCCCTATGAAACCCGCAGTCCATGCAAAAGTTTACATCGCTTTATTTATCACATATCTATCGGAGAGTTGTGAATGCTCCGAATTTGCACTGGGTACCTTCTAGAAGATAACAGATAATGGGGCAGATGTATTAAGCTTTAACGAGAGATAAATCCAAGGGTGATAAGGAGAGATAAACGTCCAGCCAATCGGCTCCTTACTGACTTTTTTCAAACACAGCCTGTAACATGTCAGTTAGCAGGTGATTGGCTGGACGTTTATCTCTCCTTATCACCCTTGGATTTATCTCTTGTTAAAGCTTAATACATCTGCCCCAGAATCGGATTGGTTGCTATGGGCAACATTCCATCTTCAATAGAACTCCCATCTTAGTAAATGTACCCATACTTGTATAATTTTTTTGTGAAAGCCAATATGTGTGTCTTATTTTCCCTATGGAGGCTATTGCATGGTTGTTTTTTTTCCTGTGGGAGACCATGCCTTTTTTCCCTGTGGGGACAATGGGTGTATGTTTGTGTTATCCAGGGTGCTGGGCCAGTTCACATGCAGTACTTTTCTCTTTTCCTGAAATCATACTTGCTTACTCTCCCAGAATAGGCAGGAGACTACTGAAAATCGTATGTTGCTCCCGGTTGCCCGGACAACAGCTGACCGCTTCCTGCTACTTATCTGGGCAATAATGCAATTTGCTTTGTATTGCGTCAACATAGCCATGTTCCCCTGCTAGGCAATGATGGTAATCTCTGCATTTTATAGCAGGGGGCATGGCTGTTATTGCATATTCATAGAAACCACACCTCTCCATTGCAGCAACCAATGACCCTTATGATGCGTCACTCCCCTCACACTGTGTATTGATGTTCCAACCTGGCAGCCCTCTACTGGAGGGAACCGCCAGAAAGTATGCCTTAAATATTTGTTTCGGAGGTGATAAGCAGCAAGCACATCACCAGTAATATGTATTGCATCATGCAAATGGTCATCAACTTTATCACTGAGTTACAGAGAAGGAAATCCTGCAGTAGCAGCAGTAAAAGCCACTTAGCGCTTAGGAATGTGGATCATCTGGTTCAGGCACGTTACCTTACAGTATACTGTCATCTGTACACTGTCTCATGGCGCGATCTACAGTATCTCTTGCATCCACATGACCAAAGTGCAACTTATGCAAATAATGACACGTTACAGTTCCGTTCAATGTGAAAACTTCTACACATTTTACAGACTGTAGTGTAGTCATTAACATGAAAGCCATAATTTTAAGGTGTAAACTATTATATGTACCCTCTGCTGCATTTACCTAATGTAATGCCAGTAAACATAATCTATTCAATTAGTTTACAAAACGGAATGGTTTGGTTTCCCTAATATTGGTTTGTTAGCTAGTTTGTGTTTGAACCGGCAGATACTGTATGGCAAGTGATGTTTCTTTATGGTGTCATATGGACTATCTTATGGTAGTATTATATCCTTTCATTTGTTTTTTTTGGTGTTTTATTTTTTGGTTGCCGGTGGTGCTCCTCTAAAGTCAATGGTGTAGTCATACAATGGCCCTTATTCTGGTTGGCTTGGTCCCCGGTGAATTCACAACGGGGACCGATGTTAACAGACTGTGCATATGCAGGGCTTCTGTGTGGGCGCCTTTGGCACGGGGGGGGGGGATGGAGGTGGGCAGGTGCGCATGCGTTTCCTGGGCGTACCCATAAAAACAGTGGGCCCTCCCAGGAAAATGCTGGGCATCCCCATACAAATGCAGGTCGGCACCTGCCTTCCGGGGCGGGCAGCAAATGTCACAAGACTAGGTCAGTCCAGACTGACGAACAGGCTACAAATGATTTGATGGTTAGCGTCCATCAATTGATTTCGGCCCCGTATGCTACACTTGGAATGGATGTATACGCAAAACATCCATTTGCAAAGCGGCGCGGTTGTGCGGATGTGGCGCTGCACCAGCATTCACCCGGACAGTGGGCAGTGTTAGAAGGCTCGCTAAGCAGAGAAAGTAGCCTCTTTTTGTGGGGGCACTCTTATTGTTATATTACATATATTTATATAAAAAAACATAACTTTTAATTGTTATTTAAAAGTTGATCAAAAAAGAATCTACACCCCTGTGATTAGGTACAATCTGTACCATATGTAGGTACCATTTATCAGTCCAGATTTTTTCTTTTTCTGGAGGTGTCGACATCAGTGTGCACACACCGGCCCCTGGCACACAGACCATATGGGATTACAGGTACACGCGCACTTAGGCATTAATCTCCTCTCACTACCCATTCATCAGACAGAGACAATCATCTAAAGGGAAGCAGACCCATCACTGACGGCAGCAGCAGCTGTTTAATTTCTGTGGTTTTGCATAGAAAACGGAGGGATTTAATAGGACATTCACTACAGCAAGGCTGCAAACAGCTTATCATATGTGATCCTTACGGCATGAGGACCATAGTGCATACACACAGCAGCAAACACCCAGTGGGGAACGTACATCGGCATCGTGCTAAAGCATACACAATTTACAGGATTTTTTGTTCAAGACCCATCATTAACGTCCACATCATTTAAAAACGTAATCTAATGTGTATGCCAGAGGAGGATTTTCCACACTGCAAACTCCTAGGGCCCAGAAGGTCCCAAGGGGCCCCTTAAATTATACTGGCCATCCAAAACATTCCCAGAGGAGCATTGCATGACTACCGTCTGACAACATGACAACACATGGACCTATACTTCCCAACTGTCCCGATTTTCGCAGGTCATTCCTTTTTTTGGAACCATTCTGCGTCCTGCCGGGGTCAGCAGTGTCCCACAGTGGGGGGTGGGGGGGGGGCAGTTGGGAGTCCCTCCAGTTACCCTGTGGGGGGCAGTTGGGTTTCCCCCCTGCTACCCCTGTGGGGAATAGATGCTGTGAGCATGCGCGCATCATCTATTCACAGCAAGCAGGTCATGGCCATGCTCCCAAGATTGGGAAATGGGGGGTGCAGCCTCGCGGGAGCATCATCCCCACCCCCTTTCAAACAGGCCACACCCCTTACTCTGAGCACACCGCCCACACTTCCAAAGTCCCTTTGATGTTATTTAATAAGAAAAACATACAATACTTAGGGGCAGATTTATTAAGCTTGGAGAAGAGATAAACTGGAGATAAAGCGGAGAAAAGGTAAAAGGAGATAAAGCACCAGCCAATCAGCTGTGTTTGAAAAAGACAGTTGGGAGTTGATTGGCTGGTGCTTTATCTCCTTTTACCTTTTCTCCGCTTTATCTCCAGTTTATCTCTTCTCCAAGCTTAATAAATCTGCCCCCTAGACACACAAAATGGTTTCATCCCCTGTATGTGGGCAGTCAGTTTACTTTAAATGTGACACAGGTAGTAAGCCTACTTCCAAAAGACCTAGACCCAGATTCAGATGTGTATGCAATGCTGATGTTCACGCAGATGAGCCTTTATCGGTAGACTGTGCACATGCCAAGATACTCTATAGATGCCAGCTGGAATAAGCAAAAAAAAAAAAAAGTGCTATGAATTGTTTGATGGGAGGCCTCAAGCCGTTATCTTGCCTAGGGCCCCAAGAGGTCTAAATCCCCCTCTGGTGTCTGTAGCTTGAGGCAGCAGGGTCTGAATGTGCTGTTAACAGAAAGTATTCCTGATATACTACACTGCTCAAAAAAGTAAAGGGAACACTAACATAACACATCCTAGATCTGAATGAATGAAATATTCGGTACTTTTGTAGTAGACGGGCGCCAAATTTGCATACGTACGGTAACTTAGGAAAATCGCATTGAATGGGCCATTTTAAGGGGGATTCGATCCGATTTTCCTATGTAATTTATTCTCTGCTCTGTTAGCCCCGGGGGATCGCATGGCAAAATCGCATGCGATCGCATGCAATTTTAGAGGGAGTACAATGCCATTGCATTAGCTATACAATCATTTCATTGTATGACATACAATGAGGTTTTAGGCACCCCCCCACTATCCATGCCACCCCGAAGTGTGGCGAGCACAGCGAGCCCCGCGAGGGGCGGCGGAACGCGTCCATCGTCCTTTTCATACCCCCACTATCCACGCCATCGCAGAGTTGATTTTATATAGTGTGGTGAGCGAAGCGAGTCACCAAGCCCGAAGCGTGGAGAGCGGACGCGGATTACTTTACATGTATTCCGCGTCCCCTCGCGGGGCTCGCTGCGCTCGCCATCTTGCAGGAACTGCTGACACATTCCAGCCAAATGAGGTCTAGCATTGTCTTGCATTAGGAGGAACCCTGGGTCAACCGCACCAGCATATGGTGTCACAAAGGGTCTGAGGATCTCATCTCGGTACCTAATGGCAGTCAGGCTACTTCTGGCAAGCACCTGGAGGGCAGTGCGGCCCCCCAAAGAAATGCCACACACACCATTACTGACGCACTGCCAAACCGTTCATGCTGGAGGTTGTTGCAGGCAGCAGAATGTCTCCTTGGCGTCTCCAGACTCTGTCACATTACGTGCTAAGTGTGAACCTGCTTTAATCTGTGAAGAGCACAGTGGCCAGTGGCGAATTTGCCAAACTTGGTGGCAAATGCCAAACATCCTGCACGGTGTTGGGCTGTAAGCACAACCCCCACTTGTGGACGTCAGGTCCTCATAACACCATCATGGAGTCTTTTTCTGACCGTTTGAGTTGACACATGCACATTTGTGGCCTGCTGGAGGTCATTGTGCCGGGCTCTGGCAGTGCTCCTCCTGTTCCTCCTTGTACAAACGGTGGAGGTAGCGGTCCTGCTTCTGGGTTGTTGCCCTCCTACGGCCTCCTCCAGGGGCGTAACTACAACTTTGTGGGCCCCATAGCAAAATATTTAAAGGGCCCCCCCCCAGGCTTTCTCATCATAATTATATCAGCTACGCCACCTATCGTGAAGTGTGTATTGGCAGAAAGAGAAAGGGAGGGGGGTCCAGAGCAAAAGAGGGAATGATTGAAAAAGGGACAGAAAGAAAGAGTGTTACGAAGAAAGAGTGGGGAGAAGGAGAATATGGATGTAAAGACAGATGGTTGGGGGCATGGGCAGATAGACAGACTGACATGGGGACATTGACGGACATGAGGGGGCATAGATGGTCGAACAGAAGGGGGCATGGATGGATAGAAGAGAGGTGGCATGTGTGATACGCCGCCGGTGGGGGGTAGATAAATACCTTGAGTCGCTGGATACTCTTGGTTCCACACAGTTTCTTCACCGCGTCGGCCGGAGAGAACACACCACCCTAGGAACTCAAGCAAGGCGCCCAGCAGGTACAACTACTTACGTTTTATTTAGTGCAAGGGGTGAATAAACAATTGTCATACTCTTACACAGCTGTAACTGGCCTGAAAACAGCTTAGCACTACAATACTAACCTTACACCCGCCTAGCAGGTTACTACTTTAAATGAACATCAACAATATACCATTCAAATATGCCGCGGTCTTCCCACGTCACTGGCGAATGGGAACACACTCAGCAATACTATTTCCATATACAAAAGGCACCACGTAGAATAGAAGTACAAACCAAATGGACATTACATATAACCCAAAGACATCTTCCGCGACTAACTGTCCCAGCAATGTCCCCCTTGTGCACAAGGACTTGTCAGTACTTACTGGGAGATATTACTGAATGGAAGGCAGGGATTAGCACTTAAACAGAGAATATGACTTGACTCCTGGTAGTTTCAACTCTGGCCACAAGATAGTGCTATCTCTCCCTGAATAGAGGTAGTAACAGCGTCTCTCAGCAGGGAGTAAAAAACAATTCCCACATGGATCCGCTGAGGCGAGTAAATCCCAACTTGGGGTGGTGACATGGGTCACATGGGTCACGTTAGGCAGAAAACACTGGCCTGGTGGCTCCCTTGGCTCGGTGGCCCTAGATTCGTTGGGCTGTACAGGGCACTAGACTGAGTGGGCTGTTGCCCGCAGGACTCTCAGAGGTGAGGGGAGTGATGGGTGCTCCGTGTTTGGCGGGGGCAAACGGCAGTACTGTAGAGTGGGGAGGTTGTCTGTGTATGGCAGGGCGCTTAGGATATCTGCTTGGGGGGTGCAGTGTATACCTGTAGCCTGGATCACGATGCAGGCTCCTGCCCGTCACGTCTCCCCTCTGCGCTGTCCGGTCGCTGGCTGTAGGGTGCTGGTCTTGCCGGAGGGTGCACTAGTGTGGGCGCCGCAGCGTTGCCACACTCAGTCCCCTCTCCGGTTGGCTCCTCTGCCTCTCTGTCACGCGGCCCCGTCCGTCACATCTTGGCTGGCGGCTCTCCTTCAGCATCCCGCAATGGTCCCCTTCTCCTTGGCGGCGTCAGCTGCGGCTGCCAGGCGGGCGACTTCTGCTGCCCTTGACTCTCAGCCTCTGCTCCACGCTCCTTCTCCGTTCTCCTCCCTCCAGTCACACGCGCCGCTCCTCTCCCTTCACACGCGCTGCAGCTTCCCCTGCCGCCTCGTGCTGCGACCCCTTGACCTCTCTTCTCCCCCTCCACGTACTTCCTCTCTCCTCCCATACGTTTCCCAGGGCTGTCAATCAGCCTGGGTTACTCCTTCGCGCCCTCCAGTCCTTTGGGGTATTAACTCCTTAAAGTCCCGCTGCTGGGACTAGGGAGAAATAGGCTGGGGTGCCACACATCCACCCACTTAAAGGATGCTCGTCCTCGGGCATCGAACTGGATAAGATAAATGTTCCTGAAGAACGTCTTCTGGGTTTGAATTTGGGCCGAAATATCTACTGTCCTCGGAGAGGGGGGCCACATACATAAGTACCCATTTACAGTTCTTAACACTATATACAGTACACAACATCAAGCAGGACATTTGTGCGGCTGACCTACTGTCGGTACCGCAGAGGCAACATGCCTCTTGTGTTGACTGAACGCCTCGCTCCAGTCCCATGGGGTGCGATCCCAACGGCCTCAGGAGCAGGTTCAGTGATCCTCGGACTGGTCTGCGGCGGTATATTCGGAAGCGGTGGCACGGACCAACCTACATTCAGCCTCAGTTCCCACGGGTCCTGGGGCCACCTTGTGACGGGATCTTCCTTTTCGGGGTTCTCTTCCCTATTCGGTCTGGAATCTACTGGAGTTTGGCTCAGATACGGCTTGCTCTGACTTTGATGGATCCGCTGGGAGTGGGTGCCAACGCGCTGGGTGATGCCGTAGGCTGCTGCTGTATCCCGTGGTTTTTCTGCTACCACATAGGGGTCCGCTTCCCACTTCGTATCGAGCTTACGCTTGCGACGATTGTTTCTTTTGAACACCGGGGTACCAACAGGTATGCGGTCAGCGTGGGCATTCTGGTTAGGATGAATCTTCTGGCAGTCTCTACTTTGCGCCAACTTTTGGTCGCCCCAGGCTCTTGTGTTAGTCAATCTGGGCTGATGTTCTTGCACCCAGGGTGCACATGGTTCCCAGCAGGACGATACTGGATTGGTGAAAGTGGGTGTCTCTATCTGCTCTCTGTTATCCTCCACCTCTCCCTCTGGGTGTAGGGGCAAGCAGGAGGGGGCATCGGCGTTACTGTGGCAGCGCCCACTTCGGCACCGGTGGTAGCGCCTGCGGGCACGACGCCTGTCTGAATCAAACCGGCTTCCTCTTACTGGTACCCCACCTGGGCCCGTTACGTCTATCGCTTGAGCACCCTTTTCTCCTTCCACCACATCGAATTCCACCGTCTCGCCATCTTTGACACCGTGTAGAAACTTCTGCGGGTGGTTTCTCTTTATGGCCGTCCGGTGGACAAAAACATCATCTTTTGTGTCATTTCGGTTAATGAAGCCATATCCCCTTCGGCCGTTAAACCACTTGACAGTTCCTCGTACCCGTGTGGCCAGTGCTTTCTTCGCCAGCTGACTCCTCTGGACGCAGATGATGTGTTGCAGGGTTACCTCCTCAGCCTGATCTTGGTCAACCAGTTCCTGCTTTAGGGCCGAAATCAGCTCTTCAGGGCAATTTCTTAGGATGTTCATACCCAGGATGATGGGGGAAACCTTTCCTTCTCCACAGGTGATCACCAAATACCCCTGTTTGGGTAAGTGCGCTCGTCCAATCTTCAGGTCGGCCTCCCAGTACCCGTTGCAGGTGACCTCTCGGCCGTTGGCAGCGACCACTTTCACCTGCGTGGGGGGCGGTCTAAATGGTACTTCTTTCCCCCAGTATTTTTGGAGGGTGGGTAGTTGTATCATGGATACTTGCGACCCGGTGTCTATCATGGCCACTGTCTCTATCCCATTGATCAGCACTTTGATCCTCGGGCATTGTCCTACGTACTGGGCCCACCATTCCTCCGTGTCTGGGTCTACTCCCGGTGTTCCGGGTCGCTGGCGTATTTCCCCCTGCATATCTGCCATGCTGACGGTGAGGTTCTCAATCTGTTTTTGTAGAATCTTGAACTGGTCGTCCGGTACGTTCTGTGCGGCCCGTATGGCTGTGTCTCTGTTCTTCTTTGTCCCATCTGGGCTGGTAGGGAAGGCTCTCCGTGAGTACGGCTGTTCGTGAAACCCTAGTAATTCAGGGTACTCCTCTCCTGCTTCATCCTGTGTCCCGACCACCCCAATGGCGGCGTCTTTGAAGTCGGCGAAGGTCGCACCCGACATCTGCCTTCGCAACAGCTTCAGTGGTGCCCGTATGCTCTCTCGCCCGGCTCCTTCGATCAGCTGAACTATTAGTGTCTCATCCACATTCCTCATTTCTTCTGGGTCGAGGGCTTGTATCGCCTTACTCATTTCTAGTAGGCTGAGAGCATAGTCCCTCAACGTCTCGCCCGCTCGTTGTTTTCTTCCGTAAAACTTCAATTTTAGTTCTGGGAGGCTTCGCGTCTCGAAGGTGGTGGATAGCTTCTTTAGTATCTGTGCTACCGTCGTCTTGTGTTCGGGTGCCCATGACCTCACTTCACGGAGGGCAGATCCGGTCAGTTGTCCTATTAGGATCTGAATCTTCTGTTGTTCCTGCAGGGTATACAGAAGGCATGTTGACTCCATTCCCCTCTTGAACTCCGCAAATGTGGTTCCCGGTGCCTTCTTTTTGTCTCCGCTGTAGCTGGGCAACCATGATGCCCCGAAGTAGTAAGGGAGCGTGATTTGGGTGGTTGGTGCAGTGGCGGCTTGTCCTTGTTGTTCATCCCCGGGTGCTGGTATCTCTCTGCCTTGCGCTGGCGCAGCTGGTTGCGCCGGTGCTTGTACCGCCGGTTGTGCAGCTTGTTGCTCCATCTTCCCTGCTTGGTTGTCCTCTCAGCCGACTCGTATCCTGTTCGGTTTGACGCCAATTGTGATACGCCGCCGGTGGGGGGTAGATAAATACCTTGAGTCGCTGGATACTCTTGGTTCCACACAGTTTCTTCACCGCGTCGGCCGGAGAGAACACACCACCCTAGGAACTCAAGCAAGGCGCCCAGCAGGTACAACTACTTACGTTTTATTTAGTGCAAGGGGTGAATAAACAATTGTCATACTCTTACACAGCTGTAACTGGCCTGAAAACAGCTTAGCACTACAATACTAACCTTACACCCGCCTAGCAGGTTACTACTTTAAATGAACATCAACAATATACCATTCAAATATGCCGCGGTCTTCCCACGTCACTGGCGAATGGGAACACACTCAGCAATACTATTTCCATATACAAAAGGCACCACGTAGAATAGAAGTACAAACCAAATGGACATTACATATAACCCAAAGACATCTTCCGCGACTAACTGTCCCAGCAATGTCCCCCTTGTGCACAAGGACTTGTCAGTACTTACTGGGAGATATTACTGAATGGAAGGCAGGGATTAGCACTTAAACAGAGAATATGACTTGACTCCTGGTAGTTTCAACTCTGGCCACAAGATGGTGCTATCTCTCCCTGAATAGAGGTAGTAACAGCGTCTCTCAGCAGGGAGTAAAAAACAATTCCCACATGGATCCGCTGAGGCGAGTAAATCCCAACTTGGGGTGGTGACATGGGTCACGTTAGGCAGAAAACACTGGCCTGGTGGCTCCCTTGGCTCGGTGGCCCTAGATTCGTTGGGCTGTACAGGGCACTAGACTGAGTGGGCTGTTGCCCGCAGGACTCTCAGAGGTGAGGGGAGTGATGGGTGCTCCGTGTTTGGCGGGGGCAAACGGCAGTACTGTAGAGTGGGGAGGTTGTCTGTGTATGGCAGGGCGCTTAGGATATCTGCTTGGGGGGTGCAGTGTATACCTGTAGCCTGGATCACGATGCAGGCTCCTGCCCGTCACGTCTCCCCTCTGCGCTGTCCGGTCGCTGGCTGTAGGGTGCTGGTCTTGCCGGAGGGTGCACTAGTGTGGGCGCCGCAGCGTTGCCACACTCAGTCCCCTCTCCGGTTGGCTCCTCTGCCTCTCTGTCACGCGGCCCCGTCCGTCACATCTTGGCTGGCGGCTCTCCTTCAGCATCCCGCAATGGTCCCCTTCTCCTTGGCGGCGTCAGCTGCGGCTGCCAGGCGGGCGACTTCTGCTGCCCTTGACTCGCCGCTCAGCCTCTGCTCCACGCTCCTTCTCCGTTCTCCTCCCTCCAGTCACACGCGCCGCTCCTCTCCCTTCACACGCGCTGCAGCTTCCCCTGCCGCCTCGTGCTGCGACCCCTTGACCTCTCTTCTCCCCCTCCACGTACTTCCTCTCTCCTCCCATACGTTTCCCAGGGCTGTCAATCAGCCTGGGTTACTCCCTCCAGTCCTTTGGGGTATTAACTCCTTAAAGTCCCGCTGCTGGGACTAGGGAGAAATAGGCTGGGGTGCCACACATGGACGGATAGGAGGGGACATAAATGGATGGACAGGAGGGGGCATGGATAGACGGTTGGGAGGGGCACATAAGGACTGATAGAAAGGGGCACAGATGGATGGGAGGGGGCATAGACAAATGGAAGGATAGAAGGGGGCACATGGATGGATGGGAGAGGGCATAGGCAGATGAACGGACAGAAGAGGCATATTTGGACGGATGGGAGGGGCATAGACAGATGGAATGGACAGGAGGGGGCAGATAAGGATGAATGGGAGAGGGCATAGACAGATGGATAGACAGGAAGGGGTATAGAAGAACAGACATGGATGGTCGCCCTAACTATACAGGTTGCAGGTTTTATGGGGCTTTGGGGAGTGTGTGCTCGATAGCAATGCCACTACCACTACCATAAAACATTATTCTCAAGTACTGCTGCAGCTCTGGGTTTAGAGCCCAGCAATGTATGTACTAGAAGGGAGCGCATTCGTAGCAGAGGAGTACAGGAATGGGCCATCCGCACTGAATGAACTTACCCAGGCTTTTGTAGCCATGCCAGACTTCTTGTCTGGAACGATTGATACCTCTTTAATAGGGCTGTGGCTGGTGGGTAGCTTGCGGGCAGCTCCAGGGCTCTGGCGCCAGAACGCAGTGACAGACGATAAGGTGCGCCGGGAGCCAGTGTCACAGTCTGCGCCGGATCACAGATGAAGAAAGAGCGCAGACAGCGGAGAATGCAGGCAGCGGCGGGATACAGCAGCGTGACCGCCGGGTGAATGGACGCAGCAGAGGCATTAACGGGAATCGCCTCCCTCCTCCCACTCATTAAAGTACTGTACACTGTGGGCCCCGAACCTGGCTGGCAGAAGCAGTGGGTGCAGGGGACAGCCTGCTGGGTCCCGGGCCCCCAAGCCACCGGGCCCCGTAGCAGCTGCATCCCCTGCACCCACTATAGTTACGCCACTGGCCTCCTCCACGTCTCCTGATCTACTGGCCTGTCTCCTGGTAGCGTCTCCATTCTCTGGACACTACGATGACAGACACAGCAAACTTTCTTGCCACAGCTCGCACTGATGTGCTATAGACTCTGTCTCATGCTACCATTAGAGTGAAAGCACCGCCAGCTTTCAAAAGTGACCAAAACATCAGCCGGAAAGCATAGGAGCTGAGAAGTGGTCTGTGGTCACCACCTGCAGAACAACTCCTTTATTGGGGGTGTCTTGCTAATTGCCTATAATTTTTACCTGTTGTCTATTCCATTTGCACAACAGCATGCAAAATTGATTGTCAATCAGTGTTGCTTCCTAAAGGTGCCCATACACGTGCCGATTCCGGCATGCGTTTTGTGCTAAAATAGCATTGCATCGCATTGCATGCGTTGTGCATGCCATGTGCATGCAATGCGATGCGATAAGAAGACAGTACAAAAAGTATGTGCAGCACATACTTTTTGTACTGTGCGATGAGATGCCGCAGGAGCGCGCATCTCAAAGCACACATCGCAACGGCAGCATCGGCTCGTGTATGGGCACCTTAAGTGGACAGTTTGATTTCACAGAAGTGTGATTGACTTGGAGTTACATTGTGTTGTGTAAGTGTTCCCTTTGTTTTTGAACAGTTTATATATTCTTATTAAATGCTAGCCTTGCAAATAACACCTTGAAGGCATCATTTTTAATAAACACAGTTCATACGCCATTCACTAGGCACACAAAGCGCAACTCATATTATATAATGATCATTATAATGAATAAAGCATTCCACAGAAAGTGCTATTTAAAACTTAAGTTTCATAGCATCCTCCTCCTCCTCCTCCTTGCTTTTTACACAGAAAAAGTTACTGTGCAATTAAAGGGACAGAGGCTGAAGTAGTATAATTAAATGGCATCCCAACTCACCACCAAGGAAAATGAACTGGTGCTAGCCACATTGCTTCCCATCTATCTGCCTTCTGCAAAAGAAGGTTAACTGCAAACATAAATAACTCAATTGGCATGTGTAGATCAGGGTTGCCGACTTTCAAAAAATCCTCTCCGGGAGAAGCCCAGAGAGGAATCTTGCATTACGAGTTTTTGGGGCGAAGCTTAACGGTGACGTCATTAAGCCCGCCACCATTACGGCGAATAGCCGAAATACCTGATATCCATGGAGGGGGCGGGGCTAAAATGACACGATTGTGTCGTTTTAGCTCCGCCCCCTCCCCTGAGATCCGCGGATTGCGGCATATAAATGCCGCGATCGGGGGGCTCAGTGGGGGTCCACCTGATTCCGGGTGGGTTGCCCAACCTTCCGGGGGCCGGGAGGAAGGACCCGATTTTCGGGAGACTCCTGCAAATTCCGGGAGGGTCGGCAACCCTGTTGTAGATGGCTGCTATTTTCTTTCATTGCAACCCAATAGAGCCTGGCCACCAGGTATTTTTTTATGTAGCCTTATAAGTGGAGGAATTGCCTTTATTTGACACTTTATCCCCCTTCCCTAGTGCATGACTGTTCTAGCAATTACAACGGGGGGGGGAGGAGGTTTGGAGAAGCAGAGTGTGACATGAATAAAGCCATCCCCTGAGGATGTGAGTCCTGACCCATATATTACTGTACCTCAGATCTATATTGTCTTCACTACAGACGCGCTATATAGCCAGGTTAAATATCCAACATGGACCAGACCTCTGCTTCAGTAGCGGAACTTGGAGACGCTGGATCCTTGTACCCAGTACAGTCGGAGAATGGAATTAATGCAGTAATTCTGTTGGTCACAAGATGAAATATAAGCCCTGAAAAGGACCCTCTCCTAGATCCCTTGGAGGTACAGCATACAGAAAGATGTTTACGGCATTCAAGTCAGGCAGATGTACAAATACCAGGGCTTACAGGCCCTCTTTATATAGGCAGAAAACACACTGGCATAGTCAGATCCTCCCCCTATACTTTTAGGATGTGTATATCAATCAGACAATCTTACATAATGCATACCTCCCAACTGTCACGATTCCGTCGGGACAGTCCCGATTTTCGGGTCCTGTCCCGACGTCCCACCCGCGGCAGGCATTGTCCCGCTGCGGGGGGTGGCAGTTGGGAGACCCCCCAATCTAGTAGAATAGACGCTGTGCGCATGCGCACAGCGTCTATTCTCGTATGAAAATGAGGTCGCGGCTAATTAGCATAAGCCGCACCCTCATTTGCATACGCCCCGCCCCCTTTTCGGGCGCTCGCGCGGCTTTGCCGCGCGAGTGTCCCTATTTCCTCCGGACGGAAGTTGGGAGGTATGCATAATGCATAACGGAATCAAGATTACATGCCAAAAATGTAAATCCAATTTCCTTGAAATATTTTAACTTCCAGGAAAGGTTTAGATCATTTGATTATCTCCTGGACATGTTTACATAAAGAAACACAAATGTCTGTGCATTACCAACACCTCGCACACAGGATGGCAACACCTAGCCCACTACCTGCTGTGCAGTGGTCACTCACAGACATTCAGGAGGAAACAACAATGAACATCTAATTTCCTGCTCACAGAGGCTGCTGGATTCCTGCCTACATTCATTTACAAAATGCATTTTATTTTTTGAATGCATTCCTCAATACTCTCAAATATATATACATTGAAAATATATGGTGCAGTCCCAGCTCAGACTTTGTGCTTTTTGCCCATCAGCAGGCTTCAACTCACAGCAGCACTGCAGAATGGGTCCTGTCACAGCTCAGAGCTGATCATACAGTTTAAAACATATTAAAAATGTCAAGTGCCCTTGTCCAAAATGCCACCCCTCAGGGCCGTTTCTAGAGGCGGACAAGCCGTGCAGCAGCCCGGGGCGCCGCACGGCTTGTCCGCCTCTGAAACAGCCAGGGCGCCCGGCAGTCTCTCTCCCCCCCAAAACCCTGTAGCTGCCTGCCATAGCCGCCGCCGCCGCTGTCTCCCCGGCCGGCCCGACTACACGCTGGAGAGGGGAGGAGAACGCATCGTGCGTCTCTCCGTCCCCTCGCTCAAGTCACTGGGCTGCCGCTGTCAGCCAATCAGATCTCGGGCGCGAGATATGAATGGCTGACGGCTCAGCTCAGGTACACACACTGAAGGGGAAGGAGAGAGGCAGGATGCGCTCCCCTCCCCTCGGAAGCAGCATTACAAAAGTGAGTTTGGCACTGTGGGGGCATATATTTGTGGTACTGTGGGGGCATATGTGTAGCACTGTGGGGGCATATGTGTAGCACTATGGGGGCATATATTTGTGGCACTGTGGGGGCATATGTGTAGTACTATGGGGGCATATATTTGTGGCACTGTGGGGGCATATGTGTAGCACTGTGGGGGCATATATTTATGGCACTGTCTGTGGGGGCATATATTTCTGTCACTGGGGGCATATGTGTGGCACTGTGGGGGCATATATTTCTGTCACTGGGGGCATATGTGTGGCACTGTGGGGGCATATATTTCTGTCACTGGGGGCATATATTTGTGGCACTGAGGGGGCATATATTTGTGGCACTGTGGGGGCATATGTGTAGCACTGTGGGGGCATATATTTGTGTCACTGTGGGGGCATATGTGTAGCACTGTGGGGGCATATATTTGTGGCACTGTGGGGGCATATATTTCTGTCACTGGGGGCATATGTGTGGCACTGTGGGGGCATATATTTCTGTCACGGGGCATATGTGTGGCACTGTGGGGGCATATATTTCTGTCACTGGGGGCATATATTTGTGGCACTGAGGGGGCATATATTTGTGGCACTGTGGGGGCATATGTGTAGCACTGTGGGGGCATATATTTGTGTCACTGTGGGGGCATATGTGTAGCACTGTGGGGGCATATATTTGTGTCACTGTGGGGGCATATGTGTAGCACTGTGGGGGCATATGTATGGCGCTGTGGGGGCATATCTGGCACTGTGGGGGCATATTAGTAAACGGCATCAGTTGTTCGGCAGCGGCACATGGGGCATAATGTGTAATGGGCATTACGATGTGTGGAGTATTGTGTAATTGCCATCACAGTGTGGGGTCTAATGGGCATCTTGGTGTGCGGCGTAATATGTAATCGTCATCAGTGTACGGCGTAATGTGTAATTGGCATCACGGATAAATAGTGTATAATGATTTAAGTAGCCTGTCGTTGTTTGGCCTTGATCTGTGAGGCGTACTAGGTCACTGTGTGTGGCCTTCAGCCGGCCAACCTAAGTGCGGGAGGACAATAACAATATATGATATAAGGTAATTGTTTTCCTGCTAGACCACGCCTCACATTAAGCCACACCCCTTTTAAAATTAAGCCACACCCCCTATTTCGGCGCGCGCTGGAGGCGCGCGCAATTTCTATTATCCCATGTTATGTATGGGGGGGGGGCGCATTTTTTTTTCTTCGCCCTAGGAGCTAAATTGTCTTGAAACGGCCCTGCCACCCCTTCAGTGCTGTGGTCGCCATTGACCCCATGTGCCAGGCTCTCCGGCCACAACTTTGCTGAAATCCTCAGAGGCAGTGCTGCATTTGTCTTTCCTCATAGTATATATGGGAAACAATTCTTAATTGGCCCTCAATAATTAAGTATTCAACTTGCCGTGGCTTAGGGTGGTGGATACAACAGTATTGGAGCATTTCACTAATGTTACATTTGTGGGAGTGCGGCTCCAAAAAGCAGCTAACCCACAACCCCTGACAATCATTGCTAGCGGGTAAAAGTTTACACTGCCTGGCAGTATGAGTACACATGTTAAAAAAGAGGGCTGCTCCGAAACGCCTTTCAATAGGAAGAACCTGACCATTGGGAACTAACACCATCTGAAGATGGCGCCAGCTATCAGGACTAATGAATAGACCCCTAATGTTATCACTGAAACCAGACAATATGCTGCTACACAAAAAAGCAGTGCTATAAATATGTCCAGGAATCTCTAAAGGCTCCCATCCACTAGCGATTTAGGCCCTTTTACGAGGCATCGGGCTGAGGATTCAGATGAAAAGGGCCCAAATCGAATGTGTTAACTTCCCATTCAAATCCGATGTGCGGTCCCATGCGCATCAGATCGGAGCTGGATATTGTCACTGCTGCACCAAGGATCCATCGGATCCCACAGCGGGGAATGGAATTGAATGCATTAATCCTGGGGCCTCCCTGGGTGGCTCGGCTACGATTTCTGGATGGAGGACACCAGCATCTGGTGAGCGCCGATCAGGCCACCTAGAACAAAATCATATTGGGAAAAAAAACATTTGAGAGCATATTTAGCAATATCGGATACATTTCATGTTAGATTATAACAAGCTGGAGTAACATGTATCACGTTAATGAAGAGATACATTGGGGGAAATTTACTAAGAATACGAATACGATTGGTCATATTCGTATTCTTAATAAGAATGAATACGACTGCATATGGCTGTTTTAGCCGTATGCTAATTCTTATTCCGGAGGGGAATTTGCAAAGCAGTCAAATACGACTGCTTTGTAATCCCCGATGTCGTATTCATTCGTATTAGCGGCCGTATATACGGCTGCTAATACAAATTGGTATAGGCAGTCTGCACGGATCAGTCAGATCCGTGCAGGCTGCAGTTTGTAAAAAAAATTGAAAAATAAATTAATTTAAAAAACGGTTTGGGGTCCCCCCACGGCCGTAACCAGCACCAGGCTGAAAAAGCTGGGGTTGGTAATAAAAAATCAGGAATCCGGCCAAATAGGGGTTCCCCGATTTTTTAAAACCAGCCCCAGGCTCCAGGGCCGGGGCTGGTTCCCAAAATACGAGGGACAGAATGACTAGGGGTTCCCTGTATTTTAAGAACCAGCCCCAGGCCCAACCAGCCAGCAGGGTAATGCCACAGCCGGGGGACACTTATTATATAAGGTCCTGCGGCCAAAGCATTAACCCTACCCTACTATTTGGGAATATATATCCCCCCAGATCCTGGAGGACTATACCAGGTAAATTATACACCTTTACTGCGGGAGTATACCCAGGATGCTGGAGGGATGGCTCTCCTTACCCCTGTCAATGATGGGAAGAATAGCAGTAATAAAAAGCGTAATATTCCCAAAGATCTCATACCCTATGATACCAGATGATACCAATAGCGCTATTGAAAAGTGATATAAAAGCGTTACAGAGGGTATTCAGTAGATTCATTTGGAATGGGGGAAAATCTAGGATCTCACTGAATAAATTGGTTAAGCCACGTGGTAAAGGAGGATTGGGGGTACCTGATTTGAAGGCTTTCTCTCTAGCTATCTTTTTTCGATATATATCAGACTGGATGTTACAAAGATCCACATACACTGCATATACAGTGGAAGCAGCATTAGTAACCCCATATTCATTACCAACCCCACTCCATACTCCAAAAGCAAAAATACCTTTAGTTATCCGGGAAAATCCTATATTTAGAGACACATATACAGCATGGGCACAGATTAATCGAAACCGAAGCAGAGTAGCCCAATGGTCTCCATATATTACGTTCTGTGGAAACCCACTTTTTCCTCCTGGAATGGATAACCACTGGTACGAAACTTGGAGACTTAAAGGGATATGGAGGATCAAAGATGTTTTTGATCCAGGAGGAAGGATATTACAGTACGATAAAATATGTGAAAGGTTTGGGTTGAACAATAATAATTTCTTAATGTATCTACAATTACGTCACTATGTAAACAGTTTAATACGGACTTATAATATCCAAGAGATAAATGATCCTTTAGTATCACTATTGGAATATATTAAAACGCACACATACCATACCAGATCCCTGACAAGTTTATTTAATAAAGAGGTAACCTTTAAAATCTGGAATAGGCTATGCCTAAGCTGGAGGAGAGAAATAGATAACTTCCCAAACCCCCAAACCCTCTTAAAATATTTTGATGAAACAATGAGACATCTTCAAACGGCAATGCTACAAGAAACACACTATAGGGTACTAAACAGGGCCTATATATCACAATCCCAAAGGAAACATATGGTAAAGTAATAAGGGGCGATTGTTTAAAATGTCATAGTAACAACGCAACATTTTTTCATAATTTTTGGGAGTGTGGAAAAATTCAGAGATTTTGGAATAAAATGGCTGTATATATTACTAACATCTTTTCATTATCCATAAGCCCCGACCCACTAGCAATGCTATGCCTCCAATATGAGCACTGGAATCTGGGTGCGAACCGTAGGGCAATTATCCCATTATTATCCATTATTTTAACCGCTGCCAGGAAACTTATATTAATACAATGGACTAAATCAACCCCTCCATCATTACTTTCTGTTAAACAACTTTTATTAAAAATGATGTATTATGATAGACGGTGTTTCCTGCCAGATGTGGAAAAAGGAATGGTTAAGTTTTACGCAAGATGGGGAGGGTTCATAGAACAATTACCAATTGGGATTAAAAGTCAAGTAATGGAACTATTTGAACCCACTTCAAATTAGTGGGATGACTGCCTTGCAGTATATTAATAAAAGTGAGAGCTACATATAATAGGACCAAGTCGATTAAAATTTAAAATCCCCCTTTGTCCTCATGTCCCCATGTTTGTAATGTGAATTCCCCTATATGTTATATGTTATATGTCAGTGTGGTTTTAGGAGCAAAATGTCTAGAAGGGCACAATATAAAGTTAGTGTCAGGATATATAAAAAAAAAAAAAAGGTGGAGAGTATATAAAAAAAAAGGGTCAAAAGAAATCTCCCTGAAGGAACCCCAAGATAGAGGTTTAATCCTAATGTTTGTTTGTAGTCTGTCTGTAGTATGATATGATGTGTGGTGAGATCCAGACTAGGATCTATAATGGATTGTATTGTATAATATATATGTTAATGAAAAGCCAATAAAGAGATTTTTAAACCTTACTGACCAGTCAGCCTGGTTAGGGGCCCTGGGGGAGTGGGGACCCCCCCCCATAAAGGGGTCCCCCCCTTCCAGGACTTACCTGGCCAGGCTGAAGCCTGGTGCTGTCCCCGGTGACCCTGGGCTGTGGTCACCGGGCTGATAACATGGTGTAAAAAAATAGAATAAACTATTGTCTAATACTGTGGAACTATGAGTACCCAGCAAGCCTCCCCCGCATGCTGGGACTTGGAGAACTACAAGTCCCAGCATGCGGGGCATTAAAGGGCCCGCTGGCACTTGTAGTTCCACAGTATTAAAAATAGTCAAATAAACACACTGACATACATTATAAATAAAACTTTATTTCATCCAAAGCCCACACATACTGATACTTACCTATCTTGATCCCGTAGGTAGGTGTCCGTTGTACTGGGGGTCCGGTGTCCTGGTCCGGGGGTCCGGTGTCCGTTGTCCGGTATCTGATGAAATATCCATAGGGGGACCTGTGGAAAGAAATTATACTTACAACCCAGACGGACTGAGCAGGAGCTGCACGTTGTCTTTGTTTACATCGTGTGGCTCCACCCCCCAAATACCGCTATTGGCCGGCTTGCGGCGCCTAGCGACCAATCAGGAGCCGCTAGGCCGCAAGCCGGCCAATAGCGGTATTTCGGGGGCGGAGCCGCACGATGTAAACAAAGACAATGTGCGGCTCCTGCTCAGTCCGTCTGGGTTCGGGTAGCCTGTTTATTTTTTTGCCAAGACCTCTGGACTACTTGATTGAAGAGGACGTGATCTTCGCCATAGGACACTTGTAAGTATAATTTCCTTCCACAGGTTACCCTGTGGATTTCATCAGATACCGGACACTGGATCCCCGGACCAGGACACCAGACCCCCGGACCCCCAGGACACCGGACACCTACCTACGGGATCAAGATAGGTAAGTTTCAGTATGTGTGGGCTGGTTTGAAAAAATCGGGGCACCCCTATTTGAATGGATTCCTGATTTTTTATTACCAGCCCCAGCTCTTTCAGCCTAGTGCTGGTTAGGGCCTGGGGGGGGGGGGGGGGGTCTCCACGCTGACTGACCCGTGCAGGCTTCTGTATTTTCCTGGCGTATTTGGCCGGCAATTCGCGGCTGTTTTACACTAATTAGCGGCCGTATTTTCAATTCATTTGAATGGTGATTCCTATTCTTATTCTATCGATGGTGTATTCATTCGTATTTGTAAATACAAATACGAATGTCCAATCAATACGAATACATAAAATCATATTTTTGGCATAGTAAATGTCAAAAATACGAATACACCCCAAATTTCACTATGAAAATACGATTTTTTTTTAAACGATTTTAGCTTAGTAAATTTCCCCCATTATCTGTAGGGGTCACACACACGGAGATGGAGATGGAAATATCCGGGAAGTGGGGGTAAAGTGAGGGGTAGCAACAGACCTCAAGTCGACACAGACAGGGTCATAAGGTCGACACATGCATAGGTCAACAATAGGAAGGTCGACAGTTAAAATCTTGACATGTGTTTTTCAATTTTTTTTGTCCCAAATGTCGACACAGTTGACATGGGCACCATCTTGGTGCAGTGCACTGCATCCCCTTGCATGGCTCACCATGCTTCGGGCACACTATTCTATTCTCTCTCCACACCCTAGTGGATGGTAGGGTAAAAGCTATGTCACAGGAATGTCAGAATGTCGTGCATTTCAGCTCTTATAACCATCTTGTCACCAAGTTCTAAGAGTCTCTGGAAATTCCCAGTCATGGTAAGGAAATAAACACAGAAAACCCTTGCTTTTACAGGACAGGGGGAATCCCAGCATTCCATTTTCTCATCCACAGCAGCCACCACGTCATAAAAAGAATATATACAGATACATAAAATTATTTTATCATAGAGCAAACCTTTTATTATAGAACAAACATTATATCGCTATGTGTGTAGGGCAGGGTTGTCTACCGAAAATCGGGTCACCCTCCCCCCCCCCCCCCCCCCCGGAAGGTGGGCAACCAGGAAAGGTGGGCAACCCTCCCGGTTTCTGGGGGACCCCCGCCCCCCCCCTCCCCCGTCCTGATTGCGGCTTCCTCCCTCTCACCTCGCCGTTTAAATAACCAGATCTGCCGATCATGGAGGGATGCGGGGCTAAAGTGGCATAATCACGTTGTTTTAGCCCCGCCCTCTCAGGGGAAATTGGCAAATCGGGCAGTTTCCATCATGGGGCGGGGCTTAATGACAGTACACTTAAGCCACGCCCCCTAACTCCTGCTGAGAGTCTCCTCTCCGGGCTTCTCCTAGAGAGGAGATTACAAAAATCAACAACTCTGGTGTATGGCCCAGTATTCTGTCTACCATTACTTCTAGTTTACATGCTTCCATTTTTTTATGACTTAATTAAACCAGGGACTAGGCTACACGGGGTGGGTAGGGCATGTGTCCTGGGTGATTGATGTGGGGATGCCAGTGCAGGAGCTGCAGCATGATAATATAGTAGCTAAACCAAAACCAATCATCCTGGGGTCTGGGATATCCCAGATTCCCAGAAGAGCAGGCTAGTCCCCCAGAAGCCTTAACCATAAAAATGTTGCAGTCTGTGCACTTGATGTTACGGTTCACATTGAATTGTGTCATTGTGACCAGGGTGGCAGGCAGTGTCGCGTGTGGAACTATGGTCATGTTATTGTGGCCCAATCCCCAATGATCAATCATTTTATTAGTGGCTTTGTACCAGGACAGAGCAATAGTGAGGTAATGGTTGCACCTGGAAACGTGGGTAAACCATGCAAGGGGTGGGGTTAGAACAGGATGGCGTTACTGTGCAGTTTCCAATTCTGCTTCATTTCCTTACAAAGATGGCCACCATATTACTACTGTGCATGTATGGTGCTATTTTGTTACTGTGCACATATGCACAACTATGCTAGAGGGTAGATGGTACTCTGAATTGTTAGATGCTTTTTACCCAATAGTCTGATAGTAGAATAGCACTGATCCTATGGACAAAACAGAGGCAAAACTCTGGGAGGCATTGGAGTCATCTGCCACTGGGCTCCTGCTCCTAAGTGGGCACCTCTCCTCTCCTGTGAGTTTGAATCAGTTAAATTAAAGCTATTAATATTTCTTCTGTGGCTGATTCCGCCTCCTAGCAGGACCACAGACAGCAAACCATATTTAGATATAAGGTAGTGTATATGTGTGTGTGTGTGTGTGTGTGTGGGGGGGGGGGGGGGGGGTTGCCCCAGTTTGTCCCATTTGCCCGGAGGCAGAATAAATATTTGTCCCCCCACCCATACACAGCACCTTATATAAATATATGTATGCATGTGTATATGTATGTTATGTATATTATGTATAAAATAAAGAGAGTGTGGTGTCTATGGTCCTGCTAGGAGAGGAGTCAGCCACTGAAGTGGTATTGACGACTTTCAATTAAATTATTCAAAGTTGCAGAAGAGGAGAGGTACCCCTTGGAAGCAGGAGCCCAGCAGCAGGTAACTCCATTTCCTCCCAGAGCTACACCTCTGGGCCCAATATTACCAGCATATTTAACCTTCCATTGCTTTTTTATTAGCTTGTCAGATTGCCAAGTGTGATCTTCATTCAGTATGCTGTTAGCAGGCAGCTTTCTTAAACTCTTTTGACGTTCACTGTTGTTCTGTGCACAGAAGCCATTAGCTGCAGATTCTCCAAGATATCGTCCAGGCATTTTAACTTTACAGAAGATATATTTTACTTATCAGACACAGACATCTCAATTGGCTGTCCCTTTCTAGCTCCCTAGCTTCAGCTCATATAGATCTTTTACATTATTTTTTATAGTTATAGAAGACATTTATACCTTTAAAAATCTTATTAACACCGTAACAAAAACCCCTACTAAAGTTTCTGAATGGGATCAAAAGAAACATAGAAACACAGAATTTGACGGCAGATAAGAACCATTTGGCCCATCTAGTCTGCCCCTTTTTTTACCCTTCAGGTAATCTCAACCCTTTTTGAACCTTATTTCTTTGTAAGGATATTCATATGCCTATCCCAAGCATGTTTAAATTGTTCTACTGTCTTAGCCTCTACCACCTCTGATGGGAGGCTATTCCACTTATCCACTACCCGTGCTGTGAAGTAATTTTTTCTAACATTTCCCCTGATTTCCTCCAGTTTCAGTGCATGTCCTCGTGTTCTATTACTTCCTTTCCTTTGAAGAAAATTTCCCTCCTGTACTATGTTAAAACCCTTGATATATTTGAAGATTTCTATCATGTCCCCCCTTTCCCTTCTCTGCTCCAAACTATACATGTTAAGATCTTTTAGTCTTTCCAGGTAAGTTTTGTGATGTAGGCCATGAACCATATTAGTTGCCCTTCTTTGTACAGTCTCTAATGTATTTATATCCTTCTGAAGATATGGTCTCCAGAACTGGACACAGTATTCCAGATGAGGCCGTACCAATGACCTATAAAGTGGCATTATTACTTCTTTTTTTCTGCTACTGATTCCTCTTCCTATGGGAAACGGTCATCTGTCAGACCACACTAAGGTCGACAGTCATTAGGTTGAACCCGGAAGGTCGACTGGCCCCAAGGTCGACAGGGTTAAAGGTTGACATGGGCCAAGGTCGACATGACTTAAGGTCAACATGGGCCAAGGTTGACATGGGTTTAGGTCGACATGAGTTTTTCACTGTTTTTTGAGCCGACATGTGCCGACAGGCGGTATTTCATGCCCTACCATCCACTAGGGCGTGGTGGGAGAATAAAATAGTGTGCAGAGCGTAGCGAGGCACCGTGCACGAAGCATCGCGAGTGAAGTGAGCGATGCGAGGGGCTGCGGTTCAACTCCAACAGTGTCCATGTCGACTGTGTCGACATTCGGGAAAAAAAAAAACAGTGAAAAACTCATGTCGACATAATGACTGTCGACCTAAACCCATGTCAACCTTAAGTCATGTCGACCTTGACCCATGTTGACCGTTCACCCTGTCGACCTTGGGGCCAATTGACCTTCCGGGGTCGACCTAATGACTGTAGACCTAAGTCTGGTCTGACAGATGTACCGATTCCCTTCCTATGCAACAAAGCATCTGACTAGCCTTCCTCATTGCTTTCCTGCCTTTAAGTCACTTGAAATAGTGACTCCTAGATCCCTTTCCTCCTCAGTAGTTTCCATTATAGTACCCTTGATACTATATTGAGCTTTTGGGTTTTTGAGTCCCAAGTGCATAATTTTGCAATTTTTAGCATTAAACTGTAGTTGCCATGCTCTTGACCAATTCTCAAGTTTACCTAGATCAGTCATTTGATTTACCCCTCCTGGTGTGTCTACTCTGTTGCATATCTTTGTGTCATCTGCAAAAAGGCATACTTTCCTTCAATACCATTTGCAATGTCACTAACAAAGATATTAAAGAGCACTGGTCCTAGTACAGATCCCTGGGGTAAAATATATCTCCATAGAATGCACTGCATTTACTACAACTGTCTGTTTCCTATCCTGCAACCAGGTTCTTATCCATTTAATTGTTTTATAATCCAATCCCACACTTAAAAGTTTATTTAGCAGTCTGCGATGTGGGACAGTGTCAAATGCCTAACTCTAGATATGCCACATCTACAGCCCCCCTTCATCTATTATTTTGGTCACGGAGTCAAAAAAGTCAATAAGATTTGTTTGGCATGATCTCCCTGCAGTAAAACCATGCTGTTTTGGATCCTGTAAATTGTTTAATTTAAGATATTCCACTATTCTTTCTTATAATAGTGTTTCCATTAATTTTCCTACTACTGATGTAAGGCTCACTGGTCTGTAGTTACTTGCTTCTTCTTTGCTTCCGCTTTTGTGCAGTGGAACTACATTTGCTCTTTTCCAGTCTTCTGGAACTGCACTTGTATCTAGTGACTGGTTGAATAAATCTGTTAATGGCGCTACCAGCACATCTTTTAGTTCTTTTAGTATCCTTGGATGCATTCCGTCTGGCCCCATTGATTTATCCACTTTCAGTCTTGAAAGTTCTGTTAGGACTTTCTCCTTAGTAAATGTACTTCCATCTACCTTATTTTTATGAATGTCCTTGCAACTTAACTGTGGTCCCTTCCCTTCTCCTTCTATAGTGAAAACGGAGCAAAAATAATTATTTAGATGATCTGCAATTACCTTGTCTCCCTCTACCAAATTCTCAGTGTCTGTCCGAAGTTGTTATTCCTCCATTTGATTTTCTCCTTTCACTCATATACTTAAAAAAAGTTTTGCTTCCTTTATCTACTGACTGAGCCATTTTCTCCTCAGCTTGTGCCTTGGCACGCCTGATCACCTTCTTAGCCTCCTTGTGTCTGGCAAGATAAACCTCTTTGTTGTTATTATTTTGAGTCTGCTTGTATGTCCTAAAGGCCATCTTTTTTGCTTTTACACTAGTTGATACCTCTTTTGTAAACCACACTGGCTTCCTTTTCCTGGTGCTTTTCTTAACCCTTTTGATACAAAGGTATGTTGCCTCTAGTATTGCACTGTTTAATTTTTTCCACCTCTCCTGCACTCCTTTCAAGTTCCTCCAATCTGCTAATGAATCGCTTAAACATCTCCCCATTTTTGCAAAGTCAGCCTTCCTAAAATCCAACACCTTAGTTTTTGTGTGACTGGAGTTGGACCCTGCCTTGATACTAAACATTACTGCTTGATGATCACTGGATCCTAGGTTCTTACTCACATATATGTCTGATATCCTGTCACCATTTGTGAGTAATAAATCTAATATTGAGTCTTTGCGAGTAGGCTCCCTCACCAATTGCTTGAGAGATGCTCCCTGTAGGGAATTTAGAAATTTACCACTTGTAGTTGATCTTGCAAAAGACTCCTCCCAATTCACATCAGGTAGATTAAAGTCTCCCATGATTATGACCTCTCCTTTTAAAGCCATTTTAGTGACATCAAGCAATAGGCTCCTGTCCAAATCCTGCCCCTGACCTGGTACCCTATAGATTACCCCAGTGTCCTTTACCCCCATTTCTATGGTCACCCAAAGGGCCTGTTTTTTCTTCAATGTTTTGTATTAAAGTAGAATTTATGCTTTTCTTTAGATAAATTGCGACCCCCTCCTCCGATTCTTCCCATTCTGTCCTTCCTAAATAAATTGTATTGTGGTATAGCTATGTCCCAGCCATGGTTCTCATTACACCATGTCTCTGTAATAGCCACAATGTCTAGGTCATTCCTTGTCAGTATTGCAATTAGCTCAGGAATTTTGTCTCCTAGGCTTCTAGCGTTTGCACACATAGCTGTAAAAATGTTGCCTGTGCAACTTTTATTCCTAGCCATGTTCAGACAGTACAAAAATTCAAGTCTAAAGTTGAAATTACCTGTCTAATGGCCAAATGGTCAAAGGAGATAATTTGCACTGTGTTTGAATAGACACCAGGCAGCATTCAACACTAAACTATGCTTCACTGAACAACTTCCCCAAACAAGTAATAACAATTACAATCAATTCATTACATCAAAACTTTTCAAATCATACAAGAGTTTGCATAACACAGAAATGTAGAGAGCATACATTTGTTAAAGTTGGTCTGTAGGGTACAGAGGGGTAGATTTATGAACTGACAATGGCAGGGGATAGCGCTTCCCCTGATCTATGACACCCGCTGAGTGGGTGTCTTACGTGCGGCGGTGTGGGGCAGGAGGCACAGCGCAGCTACAATATTTTGTATTGCGCGCCTGCCTCCCGCCTGCAGCTATTGACTTCAACAGCTGCAGGCGGCGATGCCTACAGCAGGGACAGCGCTGCTGGCTCTGAGCTGCGCTGGGGATCTCGCGAGAGTAACGAGATCCCGCACATGCCCAGTCAGCCGGCCGGGGGGGAAGGAGATGGTGCATCAGTATTAACTGATGCGCTGTCTCCAGGAGGGGACATCGCCGGAGGGGGGAGTTATCGCTCCCCCGCTTCGGCCGGCAAGATGTTGATATATCTTGTTGGTGTCCCCTCCTGCTTCGCCTCGCTAATGAGGTAAAGCAGGAACTGTTATAGCGGCGCGTTTAATAAATCTACCCCAGAGTTTTGATAGAGTGGTCTCCTTCAGTTTCACTTTGGTGTAACGCTGGTATAACGCTGTAGTTATGATTCAGTTTTCCCACTTTAAAATGGCCCACTTCAATACAGGCCCACAGCCTATCCGGCCACAGCCGTATGCAATGAGAACTAAAATACTCCAGACCGCTACAAATGGAATGTATGCTATCAAGTAGGAAACTTATTGAACAGTCTTTTGTAGCAACAGTGATTTATGGGTCAGATTCAGACCTGATCTCTGGGCTGTGAATATTCCGTGTCCACTGATCAGGTAAACGTCTCCCCACCACAGTGTCTCCACGACCCTGTGCACGGCTGCAAAGATGTTTGCACCCGTGCAGACAGGGGGAAATCCATTCATAATCACTCTCCTTCTAATGGATTTCCTGCTGTTCACAGCTACCGAGTAAGTCTAGACTTACTCAGTGATGTGAAGTACGTGATGGTAAGGAGGCCACTGCTGATGTCAGTGGCCCTCCCTCCCAACGGCCGGGCAATGCCTGCATATTCCGTGGGCACTTCCAGAACTTATGTGAGCCTCCCATGACTGCCTGTCGAACCCCGCAACCCTTGTCACTGCTCCCCTAAGCCACCGTAATGTCTGCAGACCCATTGTTACGTCACTGTATGTATGTATGTATATATATATATATATATATATACCCAGAAATCCCAAAAGAGGGAAAAATAGCACTCACCAGTCTTCTCATGAAAGTATAAGTCCATAGTTTAATCCAATCGATAGCCTGCCGATGTCTTGGTCCTGGTGCGGACCTTTGTCAAGGCGATGGCAATACAAGCAGCAGGAAACAGCAAACAAACAATGGGGTAGGGGTGCTGGGACAAGGGGACCGTGATTTGTGCCAGCGAGTAAGGGGCATTACTCTGGTGTAATATGAAATAGGGGCATTATGTGCGGTGCAATTTATTTATTAACAGTTTATTATATAGCACAGCAAATTCTGTTGACAATCAGATTGTGCTACTTCAGTGTAATTTGAATCGGGAGTATAATTGTGAGATTACGCCACTTTGTGATACCACACCCGTTTTTTTGTGCCACGTGTCTTTGGCATGCAGTGTTCCTTTAGACCAGATGGGGGTTAGGCCCTTTGTGAATTTCAGCTCGAGGCCCATGTGGACCTTAATCTGTCACTGCGTACCCCTACCAGCAGCTGTTGTACTGCTCTTCTATTAAGGTTTAAAGAACTAAACACAAAACATATTGAAAGTCTTGTCTTAGCAGATGACTTGTTTTAAAAAAAGCAGACAAAATTTGACCATGGTTTATTTTGGGACATGGATACAGAATAACTGTAATATCGATGCCCCATACTGTATTTCTCCTTTGAAGGAGCTATGCTGCAATTGTAGCAATTGTGAGCACTCTGAGTTAAATTAAAGCCCTTCTGTCTGTAAAGAACAAGGTCACCCAATGCCTCTACCTGTATTAGAGGACTCCTGATTGTTGAGCGTAATCTTTTCCAAACAGACAGTATGTTTTTGCAGAATTCTTATAACAAGCTGATTTTTTTTCTTAATTAACCCTGTATCATACTCCAAACAGCCCTGATTTTTGCGGGACAGTCACAATGTTTGTGAATGTTCTGCATCCCCCTCGCAAGGCAGCAGTGTCACATGGCATGGGGGGAGTTGGGAGACCCACTGTTCATCACTGCAGCCTAGCAAACAGGTAAGTGCAGTCTGTTGACCCACCATACTACCCCCCCCCCCCCCCCCCGAATGCGAACACATCCCCATCTATCATTGGTCGCTCACCATATTTTTCTGCCGTCCCTTATTAAAAGACAGTTTAGGCTGACTTTTATTATGCCTGCAGATTGCCGAAAAGGGGGTGGGGGCTGACATTATGTGACGTGAGCTGCCCGCCCTGAGCAGGCATCGCCACGCCTGAGTGTGATGGGGTTCTCCTGCTGCTGCCCCCTGGCCACCCCCCTCCCTCACCTACTTGAGTGAAGGGCTCAGGGAGTGTGAAACTCCCCGAAGCATACACAGACCCACTGCACCCTTATTACTAAACCCCGATTTACCCCCAAATCATCTCTCTTTGGGCCAGATTCTCTATGCTTCAAAAGTGATAAAATGGAGAGGGATAAACAGCCAGCCAATCAGCTCCTACCTGCCATGTCACAGACTGTGTTTGAAAAATGTCAGGCAGGAGCTGATTGGCTGGCTGTTTATCCCTCTCCATTTTATCACTTTTGAAGCTTAGAGAATCTGGCCCTTAATCTCCAACATCGGTGTGGTCCAAAGTCGGGATCTCAAGACTTGGCCACTTGATTGGACTGGATGGATTCCACCCTTTCTTAGATCTTCAACATAGTTATGAACTACCCTCTAGTTAATTTTGGGCTTATTTACAAATAAGACATTATATAGCCAAACTACCATCACGCACTAGGGGGTGGACTCCGACCAGATTCAAATCACTTTGTTTGAAACCTTACCACGTAATTTCCTTACTATATAAATAGTGTCTCACTACTCCCACTCTACAACCCCCCCCCCCACCCCCCCATTTGTATCAGCCTGGCACAAATAATTAAATAAAGAACTAACTCCTGAACAGTGGTCTCATATTTTTCAATACACTTATGCTAGTTCTCCCTCCTTACAAGTCTTTGAAACACTGGGAGGTGTGGCCATTCCCCAGGTACTCTCCTCCATATCTGGTGGCTCTGCCCCATAATAACTGCTTTCTGGAAGCAAGTCCATTTTTTCACTAAACAAATTATCCCAAAGACCCCTGAATTCTGGTTGCTCAACTTAATGGTTTTTCCTATCTCTCAATAGAAAAATTTTCTATTAGGACATCTCCTAAACGCTGCTAGAGCTACTATCCAATGTTTCTGGAGATCTGTGCAACCTCCCATCTCAAAGTGATTTCAGAGAGTTGATGTTTTACATGTTAATGCAGAGGCGGAACTACCATTGGTGCAGCAGGTGCATTGCACCGGGGCCCCTGAGGACTAAGGGGCCCACTACTGCCTAGACCAGCAGCTTGTACCTCTGTCACCCACTGCTGTGGGGCCCAAATTGTACTTTTGCACCTGGGCCCACCACTCAAAAGTTCCGCCACTATGTTAATGGAAGATCTAAACTCCTTCTCTGTACAAACTTCCTCCCAATTTACTACCACTTGGCTCAGCTGGCTCCAATTTAAGCAGACTCCGGAATATAAAAAACAAATGGTGCTTCCTCCCAACACTCTCTCATAGTCTGTAGCGACGACAGGGTGCTTCTTTCTTTCCTTTTTCCCAAACCTTGGGCCTTATTCTAGTTCACTCTTTCTGACAAAATCCTTCTTAGATGGACAAAACCATGTGCACTGCAGGTGGGGTAGATGTAACTTGTGCAGAGAGATTAATTAGATTTGGGTGGGGTTTTACTTCAAAGTGAGATCTATATTGCAGTTTAAAAATAAAGCAGCCAGAATTTACCCTGCACAGAAACAAAATAACTCACCCAAATCTAATTCTCTCTGCACATTTTACATCTGCCCCCCTGCAGTGCACATGGTTTTGTCTATCTAAGAAGGATTTTGTCAGAAAGAGTGAACTATCCTGTTTCCCTCCCTTATTTTCTTTTTCTTATTTTTCTTTTCTCCTCTATCTTCCTACATTGTAAAACTAATAAGGTAATTGAGTCATGTCTATTCATGTAACACCGATTTCACGCATACGCAAATTTTCTTTCAAATTTGTTTATTTTCATACTTAAAATATTGCTGTTAATACATTCCATTCTCTACCTACGAGATTTACACTTTGCAATGTATGACATGATTTACAATTTTAAATCTCAATAAAACAGAATTAAAAAAAAAAAATCTAAAAAATTTCAGCAATTGAACAGAGAATAAGTGACAATGCGGATACCGTAGTGATGATTCAATCTTCTGTATATAATCACAAGACTACTATTAAGTCTCTCCTAGACAAAATCAACGACCTGGAAATTAGGAATCCCTAAAATAACTTGGCCAAACCCTTCTACACTATCTCCAATCTGACTTAACTCATGCCCCAGATCTCTCGGAGATAGGATCTATCATAACAGAGATGGGCCTCAAATGGACCCAAGCTGGTGACCGGCCTAACCCAGTCATAGCTAAATACTTAAATTATAGGGAAAAATAATCAATACTATGCATATCGTAAAGCCAGCTCGATGTCGGTGGAGAGTCGAAAGATATTGATTTTTCAAGATTTTTTGGCAGTGGTTTCACAAAGACTCAGGGAATTCCCCCAATCTGTAAAATGCTTTTTGACTACTGCAATCAAGTTACTCTGCTATTCCCTGCTAAGCTCAAGATTAAAAAAAATGGCACAACTGATCCTTTCTAATGTCACTAGCTTTACCAGAAAACTCCCCTTCCCAATCTCTACTACAGGTAGATCAAAATTAATATTTGGTTATTGACCTACTTCGAAAGGGAGATATACTGTTATTATTTGCTTTGTTGTAAAGTTTAGGTAACCTGTTTGGTTATGTTTTCATTACTTCTTTATCATGGCTCTTAGCCAAAATATCTGTGAGCTTGATGCCACAGGTTTTTCAAACAAAAAGTTGAAAAATATAGAAAATTGGGTACCTGTGTATTATCAGGGCGCCCAATTTGACTACGTACGCCGGCGTAGAGATTGCATCCCATGCAATCGCAATCGATGCAATGTGATGTGATGGTACTTGCTAAATTTCATGGCACCCCTGGCCACGGATCGCATCGCACGCAAATCGCATGTGATCGCCTCACATGCGATGGTACTGGTTAAATTTCACCCCTGGCCACGGATCGCATCGCACGCAAATCGCATGTGATCGCCTCACATGCGATGGTACTGGTTAAATTTCACCCCTGGCCGCGGATTGCATCGCACGCAAATCATATGCAATTTTATCGCAATGCGATTTAGCACACCCCCACTATCCACGTCACCCCGAAGCGTGGCGAATGGACGCGGAACGCATCCTCCCTACCTTTACATACCCCCACTATCCACGTCGGCATGGAGTTGATTTTATAAAGTGTGGCTAGTGCAGTGAGCAACCAAGCCTGAAGTGTGGTGAATGGCTGCGGAAAATGAGCCCAAAGTGTGGCCAGCCCCGTGAGGGGATGCATAATACAGGTCAAGTAATCCATGTCCACTTGCCACGCTTCAGGCTCGTTTTTCGCAGCCCCTCGTGGGGATCGCTGCACTTGCCACGCTTCGGGCTCGGTTGCTCACTGCGCTCACCCCACTTTATAACAACCAACTCCATGCTGACGTGGATAGTGGGGGTATGAAAAGGTCGGGAGGATGCTGATTTTGCAGTGTAAATGATTGCCGCTTTAAAAAACTGGAGATTTCTTACCAAATCTCTCACTTTCTGAATCTCTCATCATATTAAATCTCACCCATTGTTTATCACAATCTCCTATAGGAGATAAAGGTATACACATTTTACAAAATCTACATAATCTCCATGATGCCTGAAGAGTATTTAATTCCACCGATAAAACATACAACTTTCACTCTCACGTATATCGCTCTTTTTCCAGTATCGACTATCTCATGCTTTCCAAGAATATTTTCTAGAATAACGTCAACAAGTATACATGATATCCTAATATCTGACTGCACCCCATCTCAGTTCAACTTCAAAAAACAAATTCCAGAAACCACAACTAAATTCTGGAGATTTCCATCAGCATTGGCCAAATCCAAACAATTCACTCAATTCCTCCATAATAAATGACAGGAATTCACAGATGACAATCTCAAACACTGGGAAGATCCTGATGTATTTTAGGCCATTTCTAAAGTGGTCCTCAGAGGACACATAGTGGCATGCCAATCTAGAAAACTTAAAGAACATAAAAAAAATATATAACTCACTGTACCAGTCGGTCTCCGAGGCTTATCAAACTTACGTAGCACACCCATCAGACCCCACATTCCTAGATTATACACAGAAAAGCCAATTTATGGAAAGTTTCTAATTAGCTGACGCTCAACAACAGGTAATTAGAGATTGATGTCTACAGCACTAGGAAATGCTAGTGTGTGATGTAAAACACAGCTGCCACCAAGTTGGAGGATTGCCAACTTCCAAAAGCAAGAAATATAAAGAAACAAGGGGGGCTTAGTAGTACAATAAGAAACAATTATAAAAAAAAAACAGTTTATTGAAAATGCATATATGCAAAAACAAAAGAAAAACACATTAAATAATACTAATGCAATAATATATAAATAATAAAAAGTGGTATATACTGATAGATATCAAATAAATGAACCTCCCAGGGGTCATCAATTAAAATTGGGTATCCATCTGTTCAGGCAGATTTGTTGGTACTGGTAGAATTTCTATGTGCAAAATAGCCCTGAATTTTACTAAAGTAAAGCAGCAATTATACTTAATGGAATGACCTCCAAAAGAAATGACCACTTTGCTGTGGTTAGGGCAATTTGCTCGATTGCCTCTCTTCCGTCCCAGCGTGAATAGTAACAGCCGCTGTGAGTGTCCTCACCGCTCACAGTGGTAGCCGCTTCGCTGCTTCCTGCTGTCAGTGCTTGCAGTGCATTGATGTATGCAGCTGATCGACATGGCTATATCTCCAGCATGAGGCTGGGCTCACGGGGAGGGAGGTGGCAAGGTGTCCTGTTGTGGAGATTCCTCCGAAAACGCGTTTCGCTGTGCACAGGGTGGCTTTTTCAAATCAGCTAACATGACCAAAGGACAAAAAGCAAAAAATCATATTAAGCCAATTAGGGACCTAAGAATGCACAACGAGTACACACAACAACCGCTATCCTATCCATATTCCAATTTTATTACACTCCTTTATATACACTACTTTATATACTGCTACCACAACAGATAAACATCTGCATGATCGACTGTTGGGGGAATCTAAATTACCTAAACTCACAGTGGACCAACGCACACTTTTTTTTTTTTAAATTCAATATTTTTTATTGAAGATTTTTTGTTCATATAACAATAAACACCCCAAAACTGTTATCTAGGCAGCCGGAGCATCATAAACAAATGCACATTTAGCAGGAACAAATATAGCTTCAGCATACATACATATAGGGACATTTTTTCCATGATAATACAGACAGTGGTATTGCATTGTATTGGCAGGTGTGCAAAAGGAATATACAATATCCAGAGTATTACGTGAATGCATAGGCATGTATAGCAAACATACGTAGTCTCATACACAAATAGCAGGATATATAAGACTTACACCACTCAAGGAGAAAGACAGATATACAACAATCAAATTCCCAGAGGCGCCACCCGGGTCTTCGGGAGTGGATGATTAAAAAGGTACACAAATATAGATATATATCATATAATGTTCATTGCACTCTACCAACCTGCAACACAAAGTGGTTAAATAAAAGAAAAAAAGATCTACCACTGTCCAATTGCTTATAAATATAATCCCGAAATAAACCAATATTAATACAGGAAAAGAAAAACCCAAAAGAGACCCAAAGCAAACCCCCTAATAACCCCCCACCCTGTATGTCCCACCCCCAACCTGGGAATACCTGGAGCCCTAAACCTAGCAACCTGCCCTCTAAAACCCACTACACTACCTAAACTAGAAAACCCAGCTAACTAAACTACTATCTCTAAGAGGGGATAAATTAGTGGCCTTCAGCTTATAATAGCTAATCTAGCCTAACGTGATAATTCAACCCTGCCTCCCACCCAGGGGCTGGCTGGCAATTTTTAGCCTGGGGGGCAAGTCCAGAGCACTGGCCCATAAGTAACAGTCACAGACTGTGAGGTCATCTCCGGCCCAGATCCCACTGTTCCTATAGCACCAGTAAGTCCTGGGCTACGCACAGACTGCACACATTCAATGGTAAATGGATTGCAGATAATGGCAGGCCTGTGAAATTTTCACAGGCTTATTGCACATTTTTCTCTGGCAGTACACCATAATGCCCATTACATGTTCTGCCACACTCATGATGTCCATTACACATTATGCCACACACCGCGATGCCCATTAGATGTTATGCCATGAACGGGACACTGACGTGATTCGGAGGAGGCTCAATCATGTTGTGCCTAGGGGGCGAACTGTCCTCTAAATTCTCCCCTGCTTACAGCCTTTTCCACACCACTAGCCAGCAGCAGTTTGCATGCCAGCGTAAGACCCCGTGTGGACCTGGCTGATGTAAGATTTATTTATTTATTATTATTTATTAACAGTTTCTTATACTGGCTAAGGCACACTGGGGGCGGGCGGTGTGACTGTCATTGGCTGCTCTGAAGTCTTGACTGGGGAAGCAGTGCCGCTGCCTGGCAGTGGTGTAACTATAAAATTTGCTCCCCCAAGCCAAAAAAGTTTACTGATATCACATAGAATGAGTGGGGATTCACATTGTGCCAAGGTAAATAGGCGGGGATCATATCGTGCCACAATGTTTGGCCCAGGGTTCACACGGAGTGTGTCCGGGTTCACATTAAGCCACACGGATTGAGCCAGGATTCACATTGCAGTGTGCCACACGTATTGAGTTGGGGTTCGCATTGTGCAACATGGGTTTGAGCCAGGGTTCGCATTGTGGCACATGGATTGGGCCGGAGTTCAGGTGAGGCGGGGACTCGGAGAGGATGTGGGGACGCAGGGGTGGAGGAGATGTGGGGATAGAGCTCTGCAGGAAGCTGCCTTTCCAGTGGGGTGTTGGTGCAGCATGGCTGTTGTGGGGCAATGGGCTTTTCTGGATGTTCCACCACCCACCCCCCCTTGTGGGGAGACTTTGTTGCAGAGACCCCCTCCCACCCCCTTATTTGCTAGGGAAGGATTTTGACTTGTAATTCCATTGCCCCACTGTTAGGGTTGCCACCTCATCCCTTTAAAACTGGAGACATATTAATTACACAGGTTCTGTGGCTGATTAAAAAAATACAGTTGGAATGAAGTCTGATGGCTGTTTAAAAAAAACTGTTGGAATTGAGTCTTGAAGTGAGCCAGCCACAGAACCTGTGTAATTAATATGTCTCCAGTTTTAAAGGGATGAGGTGGCAACCCTAACTGTTGCAGTAATGGAGATCCAAATAACAAGATATGAAAAGATCAAATATAAATCAAATTAAACCTTCATTCTATAACTTTTAGTGTAAAACAACGTAAACTTCATTAACTATATAAAGAGGGACAAACTGTCAGCAAGGCACTGGTAGAGTTATCTCACAATAGCTAGTGATGTCACGATGGAGCTTGGAGGGTAAAAAAAAAGCAGCGCACTGCACAGAGAGCATTATTCTTGCAGAGTCACAGGACATAGAAGCAGCTCTGACAGATTTTGTCTTATTATCTTCTCAAACCATGGCGGAAATACCCTGCAACGTAGCGGTATACAGTACCTTATGTTTGGATGACCAAAAGATCGACTTGGTGTATTCAGTTTCAAAGCGCGTATGTGATGATGGTGAAATAATTCACCCAGGAGATCTACAAGAGGACCAACTGATGGTGACTATCAGGGATGGCTCTACAGAGATCGAGATGGTTGGTGCTCCAAAAGCATGGAGCTATGATCGTTATTTAGGCTGGATAGAAGAGGCACATAACTATAGTGCCATGTGGACGCTCACAGAAAGTCTACTGCCTCATACTGTCAGCACGGACGTGACTGGCGATGATAGGAGTGACAGAGAAAGGAGCGGACAGCTGGAGGAAAACATACAAGAGACTCCAAATGACGACATGATGGACGCATTACAGCTCAAAAGAGAAGTGGAGGAGGAAATAAAAAAGAAAGAAGCTGAACTTAGAGAACTCCATCAAGTGAAGGAAAGTTTAAATGACATTCTAAAAGAAAAGACCCCACGCTCAGGCTGGCGAGGCTTCGTCAGCAGCATTAGCGGGTCAGTGCGCAATATATTCAGAAGACGCAGCAGCACTTATTTCCTCACTACAGAGGGTGAAGCAGGCCCACAGGCTGAGACAGACATTAATCAATGTCTGGGAATGACATATTCCCAGCTCCTATACTAGATCAGATTTGTCCGTGGGATAGGCTGAACTCATCTTGGTGCAGACATTCCACACCTCAAAGATGAGCATTGAAGTCACAAGGCTGAGCTCATCTAGGTGCAGACATTCCACACCTGAGAGATGAGCATTGAAGTCGCAAGGCTGAGCTCATCTAGGTGCAGACATTCCACACCTGAGAGATGAGCATTGAAGTCGCAAGGCTGAGCTCATCTAGGTGCAGACATTCCACACCTGAGAGATGAGCATTGAAGCCCCTGCCCCTTACACACCCTCTGCTGCACTACATTATCCTGGAACAGAGATTCAACACCTGAGATCATCACATACAGCACCTGGGGATTAGGGCTACTGGCGAAACCCCATTAAAAATAACGACACAGTGCAGCCACCTCATGGGTGTGTTGGAAGAGCTGCTAATTATTTATAAAATGTTGACAGTTACATCTAACTTGTTGATAACTTATAATACCAAAAAATAAGTCGCAGTTCCGATATGTCAATTAGTACCAAAATTAAAACAATAACACCAAATAAATGAATTATGATGATCACACCGAAGATTTGGTAGTGCAGCTCCCAGAAGTAATTGGAATAGATTACTTGCAGAAATAGTTTTAAAAGGACAGAGAGTGCAAAACCAAAATCTAAATATTTGTTATAGGTTTATTAACCAGTAAAAAACAATTTGAATATGCATTTGTAAATATATACAATAAAATATATTTATTACTCACTGGTGCCCATCTATTTAAGAGTGTGACTCTGTTAAATAAAATAAATAATGTATTTTATTGTATATATTTACAAATGCATATTTTAATTGTTTTTTACTGGTTAATAAACCTATAACAGGGGGGCGTGGCCTGGCTGTGCAGGGAACAGGACGCAAACCTGTAGCGCTCCTGCACTCAGCCCATAAAAAGGCTCTTTGGGGACACTCTGCCACTACCTGACCAGCCGGGGGGACCCGGACGCACACTCCGAACCCGGGGAGAGTGCGCCGTGGAGCTGGGGACAGAGAAAACCCCGTTCCGCGGTCTGCGGCCTAGCCGCTGCTGAAGCCGCGGCCTCAAGTTTCTGCCGGCACCCGCCGACGGAGCTCCACAGCCGCATCGCGGCGGCTGGCGGGACGCGGAGGCGGATTGGGACACAGATTCCGGCAGGGGTGGTGGCCAGGAGGCGCCCCTACCCCCCCTGACACTGCTGACCTGCCTAGGGGACCCAGGAGACGGGAGTGAAGCCGCACTCGTCGTGCATCCATCCCCAGCGGCGGCCATCTTGGATCACAGGGACAGAGAAGATCCTGCAGCACAGCCTGTGAGTAGAGCAGCTGTAACAGCTGCATACTGTCCCTGCCCTTCCCTGCACCACAGCCAAAGCTCCCCTCTCCACATATGCACCAGCCTTTGGGGTTCCCCCATCCACCCCCACCCTTGGGTTAAGAGGTGCAGAGCCCACTGAGAAAGTGCACTGTCCTTCCAACAGCCTATACAGGGGCACCCTCTCAGCATAAGGCACACACCCAATCCCCTCCATACCTTCTATGTGAGGACCGGCTGCCACCTGCCCCGGAGGACCCTGAACGGACTACCTCCTAAGTGTCGGCGCCCGGCCTCTGCTGACTCTCCCGCCCGTGACGACGAGGGGCTATATAAACCACAGCACCCCCCATTAAACGCTATCCTTTGCTCCTCCCCCGGCCCACTACGCATCTTCTGAATTTCTGGTGACACTATATACCTACGCAGTAACTCCCGACAGCCCCATTCCACGGGCCACCAGTGACGGGGCCTCCGGGCTACCCCCTGCCGCCTCTCAGATGTGCGGAGATGTGATCCCACATACTCAGCATCTGGGCCTAATGTGAGCGCCCCTCCCCTGCCATGCCGTCCCACTAACAGGGGAATGTGACCTTCGTCTTCCTACCTACACAGTGCTCCATCTGCATGTAACTGCTTGCTAGCTTTCTCCTTTTTCTCTAAATGGGCAAGAGAGGGAAAGGCTCCCAGAGTAAGACCCCCCAGAAACCACGTGACAACACTTATCAACAGAACTTACGCTCCTACCTATCCTTCCCACAGTCCGCGGACACCCCTGGGGTCCCCTCTGGTGAAGATACCACCGCCACTTCCATCATGGCGGTTGCTCCCACATCCGAGGCCTCACTCGACTCCGTCACAGCTCAGAGGTGAGATAACGGAGATCCTCTCTCATGTTAAATCGCTGCCATCCAAACAAGACATGCAAGCCCTAGAAACGCGCCTTCACGAATCTATGCAGTCTCAAATAGCCCTTGTGCAAGCTGACGTATCTCACCTAGGCTCTCGGGTGGCTACACTAGAAGATGACAGAGAAGCTGTGCACTCCCAACTGTCCAGCCTGCGTGAGTCACTTGCCCAACAGTCCCTAGATATGCGGGCAGCGCAAAACAAACTGGACGACCTGGATAACAGGGGACGCAGAAACAACCTGCGAGTACGCGGCCTCCCGGAAGACATCCCCCCCTCAGGCCTCATGGACGCACTCAACAAGATCTTCGGGGAAATCCTGAACTTAGACCCCAATGACTCTATAGAATTTGATCGGGCTCACCGAGCCTTACGCCCAAGAGGACTGGCAACAGACCGCCCCAGAGACGTCATCTGTCGGGTCCACTACTTCTCTCAAAAAGAGGAGATTCTCCGTAGGGTTCGCGGCTTGGAGGGAGTGGAGTTCGGAGAAGCCCGCCTACAGATCTACCAGGACCTCTCATGGCGCACACTCCAACAGCGCAGGATGCTGAAGCCCCTCACAGAAGCACTTCGCAGAAAGGGCATTAAATATAGGTGGGGGTTCCCACTGTCTCTTCAGGTCTCACACGACGGCCGAATAATCACCATCAAAGACCCACCAGACCTCCCAGATTTCTGCTCCACACTCGGCCTGGACTCCATACAACTGCCAGATTGGCAGGCCTTCTCCCTCCCCCCCATGCCGCCAACTAGCCTTCCGAGGAGACCCCGCTGGAAGCAAGTGGAGAAATCCAAGAAAAAATCTAGAGGAGCTAACTCCCCCCATGCACCCGCCCCCCCGTGACACTGTGAGGGTTACCCCCTCTGCCTCTACCCTTTCAAAAGGCACTCCATAGTTTTCTGATATTGTTGGTTTCCTTTACTGCGGTTGACCGGTGCCCTCCATGACTGAGTTACACCTCTTATGCCTCCTAGCAACCCGCACTGTGATTTCTTATATATGTTATACCTTGTTTGAGTTTTGCTTTCTTAGGTTGACGAAGACACTGCCCCCTAGTGTGCCCCCCGCCGCTACCTTTTTCTCCGTGACATGGGTACTCTGGTAGTCCCTCTTTTTGTCCGGATGCGGTTATTTTTTGCTCTCATACTAATTACCAATAACTTGAAATGTTTAAGGATTCCTGAAGTGATTATTGTTATTTCTCTCTCTTCTGCTGTTTCCTATCCTCATTTCAGTTTCCCTCTCCCTCACCCCCCCTCCGGGGCTTTTCCAGTACTTCAAACTATCTTCTACCTCCCATATGGCTACCTCTCTTAGGATACTTTCCATCAATGCTAGAGGGCTAAATACCCCAGAAAAAAGATCCCAGGCCCTTCGCTCCTTCCACGCTGAGAGGGCCGATGTAGTCTTGGTGCAAGAGACGCATTTCCGTAACTCTGAGACGGCGCCCAAACTTAGCAATTATTTCTTTCCTACTGCCTTCTATAGTAACTACCCACACTCTAAGTCCAAAGGAGTGGCAATTCTTTTTGCTAAACACTTACCTGTGTCAGACCCAGTAGCCCATACGTTGGAGGAGGGTAGATGCCTACTTGTTAACTGTAAGCTTGCTAACTCAGCATTAACAATTGTCAATATTTATGCTCCCAACCAGGGCCAACCTGCCTTTCTTGAGAAGATGCTCGACAAGATATCGTCTCTCCGGGATGGGATCCTGGTAATTGGAGGAGACCTGAACTGGGCTCTTGACCCTCGCCTAGATGCCTCATCCGGACCCTCCCATCCCGAACGGACATCCCGCAGGGTAAGGAGGCTGCTCCACACTCACCAGCTGTCCGACGTATGGCGTATCCTACACCCCTCAGAGAGAGACTATACCCACTTCTCCCCCCCTCACCAGTCCTATTCTAGAATCGACTATCTATTGCTAGACCACAGATATCTCCAAACCGTCCAAGAGGCCAAGATAGGTCCTACGACCTGGTCAGACCATGCCCCTATTACACTGCACCTATCCCTGGGACCTCCTCCCTCATATAACCGATCATGGTGCTTTAACGAGTCCCTGCTTAATGACCCCTATTGCAGGTCCCAACTCGAAGAGGCCATCACGGGATATATAGCATGTAATGATACCCCGGACGTCTCCAAACCTACGATCTGGGAAGCACATAAATGCGTGCTGAGAGGGAAATGTATTCAATTGGGCTCATTCCTAAAGAAGCAGAGAGCAGGACAGATTGAAAGTCTTCTGCAGAGGATACAATCCCTAGAAACATCCCATAAAACATCCCTCTCCCCCGATATCTATGCTGAACTTATTGCTGCCCGCTCAGCACTAAACAAGATCCTCCTTGACAAGGTAAAATTTTCCTATAGGAAATGTCGTAGCAGATTTTATAAGTGGGGCAACAAACCCGGCAAAATGCTGGCCCGAGCACTGCGTGAACAGAGGGCCATTTCCTTTATACCCTCTATTAGAGATGGGGGGGGCCGAGCTCTCCATGAAACTGACAAAATTGCTGAGGCATTTTGCTCCTACTACTCCTCCCTATACAACCTCACCTCTGCAGGCTGCTTTGCCAGCGTCACAGAGAAGCAAAGTGCAGTTAGCGACTACCTCACTAAGATTGGGTTCCCAAAACTTCCCCCACATAGAGAGCCTAGAGAAGCCTTTCACTATGCTCGAATTGGAAGAGGCTTTAAAATCCTCCCCTGCGGGGAAGAGTCCAGGCCCACATGGCTTCACCATCGCCTATTATAAGGCCTTTAAGGGTAAACTACTCCCCCTACTCCTTGAGACCTTTAACTCCATTTCTGACCGTACCCCCTTCTCTAAGCAGTCCTTAGAAGCTCACATTACTGTGATACCCAAGGAGGGCAAGGACCCCTCTCTCTGCCCCAGCTATCGCCCTATCTCACTCCTCAACTCGGACGTCAAACTGTTTGCCAAACTTTTGGCTAATAGATTGAAGACCTTCCTCCCGGCCATCATCCATAGTGACCAGGTGGGGTTTGTTCCGGGCCGCGAGGCTCGAGACAACACTTCCAAAGTCCTTGCCCTCATCCACCAGATATCCAAGACGGGGACTCCTGCCATCCTATTATCCACCGATGCTGAAAAAGCTTTTGATAGGATTGACTGGAGCTTCATGTCCGGTGTGTTACAACACATAGGACTAGGCCCCATCTTCTTCCAACGCATCCTATCCCTCTACCACAACCCATCAGCCAAAGTCAGAGTTAACGGTTCCCTCTCAAACCCCTTTGCCATTAAGAACGGCACCCGACAGGGCTGCCCTCTATCACCACTGATATTTATTTTATGTATGGAAGCTTTAGCCCTCTCTATTAGATCGAACCCAGATATTTCTGGCTATACCCTTCACGACCGGGAATATAAACTGGCTCTTTTTGCCGACGACCTTCTGGCCACGCTAACCTCCCCGACCACTTCCCTCCCCAACTTGTTAGAAGAGTTCCGCCGGTTTGGAGACCTCTCTAATTTTAAGGTTAACTACTCGAAGTCAATTGCCCTCAATATCACTACGCCTCCCCAAACGCTTTCTGGACTTAAATCTGCCTTTCCCTTCACCTGGCACGACTCCCAACTGAAATACCTTGGGGTAGCCATCACCAGAAACCCTGCGCGATTATTCGAGGCCAACTTTACCCCCCTCTTGACTAAACTACGAAACGACCTGCATTCGTGGCGGGCTCGGCCCTTTTCATGGTTTGGGAGACTGGGAGTCCTAAAAATGAACTTCCTCCCGAGAATCCTGTATCTCCTACAGACTCTGCCCATCAAGATTCCCCCGGGCTGGTTCCGGGACATTCAGGCTATAATCCGGGACTTTGTTTGGGGAGGTAAACGACCACGCCTGAGACTAGATATATTGCATAGAACAACGTCTAGAGGGGGCCTTAGACTTCCCAATATACAGGGGTATTATCAGGCTTGCCTGCTGTCTAGAATTCTTGAATGGACAAGGAGAGATACGCTGAAACAATGGGTCCAGATTGAACAACAAGAGATGCCCATACCGGTCTATCTGGCCCCGTGGCTCCCTTCCCCTCCTAGTTTGGAACATCCCACTATAGGGCCCACCCTGAGTGCCTGGAAGCTGGTGCGGAAATCCCCCTCTATTTCATCTAAGTCCTCTTCGTATATGTCTTTTCTGGCACACAGCTGCTTCCCCCCGGGACTAGATCTCAGGGCCTATAGATGTTGGTTAAATAGTGGCCTCTTCCGGGTCGGTCAGCTCGTGAGTGGGGGACGGATACTGCCCTTTGCTAAAGTTCAGGCGGATTGGAACCTACCTGATGCTGAATATTGGCGCTACCTGCAGGTACGCCACTACCTCCAATCCATGGGCCCCCCCGGTAATCTATCTAAGCCCTTTACACCGTTTGAGCATCTCTGTAATAACACATCTCCCCTCTCCCATACGATCTCCATACTTTACAACCTCCTCTTGGATGACACTAGCAGCAAACTACCCCACTTCACTGCCACCTGGGACCGTGAATTAGGTGGGGAGGTTGGTGAAACCAACTGGGAAAAGATATTCTCCCTGGCACATGCGTGCTCCCCGAGCGTGGGTGCGCGCGAGACCCAATACAAATTATTGTCCCGTTGGTACAGATGCCCGGATGCTCTCTAGGATGGGCACCGGGGTTCCCAATATCTGCTGGAGATGCTCAGGGGCTCCTGGCAACCCACTTCACATCTGGTGGCAGTGCCCCCTCATAGTACCCTTCTGGTCAGAGGTTTTTAAGCTTTCTAGGACTATATTAGGAGACCCAGTCCCTACGGACCCGCTGTTCTGGTTGTTCCACCTCTCCCCTGCTCCTCTCTCAAGATATAAAAAATCCCTGCTATGCCACCTTAATAATGCCGCTAAATCGGTAATACCGGTAAGGTGGCGATCCACATCTCCCCCAACGATCAAAGAATGGTTTAGGAGGGTGGACTTCTATGCGGATATGGAAGACATCCTGTCCTCAGCGGGTGATGGACAGGCCCAGTTCAGGGATACTTGGACCCGCTGGATAGTCTTTCGGGACTCCAAGATCTATAAAGATGTTATGGCGTCTCCAACCGTGTAGAACCCTCTCTCCCTATGCCTATATAGCCCTCAATCCCTCTGGCATTTGATGGTCCATTATCACCCTATGGCCTATGTGTTCGTGGTATACTTGATAACCCCAACTTGAGTGACCCGGAGTGTTCCCCCTTCCCACCCCCCACCACCTTCTTTCTCTGTCCCCCTCTACTCTTCCACTTTACAACTTATTCCCGAATTATATTGGTACGATTTTACTCGCAGATTGTTTGTCTGTATGACAGTGAAACTAAAGAATGTGCTTTTTGTACCTGTATTTAAAACCAATAAAAATTTAATTTGCAAAAAAAAATAAACCTATAACAAATATTCAGATTTCGGTTTTGCGCTCTCTTTCTTTTTAAAAATATTGTTGGTAACTTAATAACCTGAATATTTAAACCCAGGCAACGCTGGCTACTTCAGCTAGTGCAGTGATTCCCAACAGTGGTTCCCTTGAGTGCCACCTGACTCCTGCAGGGGTGTCGTCTTGCAGTAGGTTGGTGGTCAAGTTCCAAATCTAATTATTCATGGTTAAAACTATTGGCAAAACCAGCGCTAGTGGCTGCCAATGATAAAACATGTGGACAAAAAGATGCACAACTATCAACCACAACAGAACTAAATAATGACAGGTAGGCAAAATTTACTTCATTTAATATTTTTCCCAAATTTGTCAATAAAAACAGCTTTTATCCTAGGGATGCCATAAACAAAAGTGCTGATTCTCTAGGGTACAGTGATTCAAGTAAGTTTGGCAACCATTGAGCTAGTTTAATATATGTGCTGGCTGTCATACCCAATGAACAGCAGCACCGCTCTGCTTCGCTGACCTTGCCGCAGCATAGGACACCGCGCTCAGCTTGCCTGTCTTCTATAAGCCCACCCCCAGATTCCGGTAGGCTACTTTCCCTGGAATCTGGGGGTAGGTTTATAAAAGATAGACAAGCTGAGCGCTGTGTTCCGTGCTACAGCAGGTCAGTGAAACACAGTTACGGTATAGATGATAGACAATGTCTAGGTTGGCAGTCACTAGGTCGACAAAAGCTTATGGTCGACATAGGCAAGGTCAATAGTTAAAAGGCTGGTACTGTATAAGGGTTACATGATTTTTTTGGTGTCTATGTAATCATACATCGACATGGAGACCATATATGTACCGCTTTGCTCGCCATACTATTATATTCCCACTTTATGCCCACTTGGATAGTAAAGTATGAAAATCCACCTTTTTTCTGAAAAAAATCATGAAAACCTCATGTCGACCATAAGTCACTAGTCACTGTCCAAGGTGTCCATCTAGTCACTGTCGAACCATTAGTGGTCAACCTAGTGACCGTTAAACTAGACATTGTCTATCCACTGACCGGATACCCTGAAAAACACGGTGCTGCGGATCACTGGGTATGGTTGTCAGCACATATATATCAGTGGCGTAGCTACCGCTCCGCAGCCCCAGCGGTGGCGGGGGGGAGCAGGCGCCACAGGGGCGCAGGTTCACGGAGGCTGTCAGATGCCATGCCAGGAGTCTGCAGGGGATGTACTAAAAGGAACGACAGTCCCGTCTGCAGCAACAGCCATTAAAAATATATGGATGCAGACTTCTCTCCTCGGCTGTCTGTGTGAGGACGCTCAATGACCCGCCCCATGAAACGCCCATGGGGCGGGTCACTGAGCGTCCTCACACAGACAGCCAGAGAGCTCTTTCCTGGCTTCCACCCTACCTGCCGCTCCGCCTTCCACCGTGGCCGACCACTGCTCCCAGCAGGGCACTGCTTCTTGTAGAGAGCAGGTTCAGATGTCCTGCTTCCGGACAGATAAAAGCAGAGCAGGTACTGTTTATTCTGTACTTGCGGCGCGCTGTCCCTGTGTGGGGGTGGGGGGCGCTGTATTTCTAGTTACGCTGCTGATATATATATATATATATATATATATATATATATATATATATATATATAAAACATACATCATTACATGTACATATGCTAACTGGCTCCCCCATGCAATGTGTGGTCGGTACTCCAAATCAGGGACAGCAGCAGCCACTGCTCCTCAATCACCTTCCCCTGTAACCTCATGACCCACCTGCTGCCTCTGCACCGAATGCATCTCCCTCCATTAGCCATTCTTGCATACACTCCAGGAACAACCGGGAGGCTCCTGAAGGTTGGATAGCCCTCCCAGCCCCTTGGGGCAATAGACAAGTTTCCTGGGTCATGCCGCACAGGCCCCACCCCCAGGTAGCCCCTGCACCTGGCCATCGAATATTAAAATGGATAGATGCAAAAAAAAAAAACATGTAGTAGTCAGGGGCGCCTGTTGGCGCCCCTGACTACTACATACATAATAACACCTTTCCTACATCCACTCCTCCAAAATCTTATTTTCTATATGACATTAGTTTTATTATTTTATTGAAAAATGTTTCTTTTTATTCATAAGGATAAAATTATGAGATATACTGTTGCAGTAATGGAGATCCAAATAACAAGATATGAAAAGATCAAATATAAATCAAATTAAACCTTTATTCTATAACTTTTAGTGTAAAACAACGTAAACTTCATTAACTATATAAAGAGGGACAAACTGTCAGCAAGGCACTGGTAGAGTGATCTCACAATAGCTTGTGATGTCACAATAGCTAGTGATGTCACAACAGCTAGTGATGTCACAACAGCTAGTGATGTCACAACAGCTAGTGATGTCACGATGGAGCTTGGAGGGTAAAAAAAAAGCAGCGCACTGCACAGAGAGCATTATTGTTGCAGAGTCACGGGACATAGAAGCAGCTCTGACAGATTTTGTCTTATTATCTTCTCAAACCATGGCGGAAATACCCTGCAACGTAGCGGTATACAGTACCTTATGTTTGGATGACCAAAAGATCGACTTGGTGTATTCAGTTTCAAAGCGAGTATGTGATGATGGTGAAATAATTCACCCAGGAGATCTACAAGAGGACCAACTGATGGTGACTATCAGGGATGGCTCTACAGAGATTGAGATGGTTGGTGCTCCAAAAGCATGGAGCTATGATCGTTATTTAGGCTGGATAGAAGAGGCACATAACTATAGTGCCATGTGGACGCTCACAGAAAGTCTACTGCCTCATACTGTCAGCACGGACGTGACTGGCGATGATAGGAGTGACAGAGAAAGGAGCGGACAGCTGGAGGAAAACATACAAGAGACTCCAAATGACGACATGATGGACGCATTACAGCTCAAAATAGAAGTGGAGGAGGAAATAAAAATGAAAGAAGCTGAACTTAGAGAACTCCATCAAGTGAAGGAAAGTTTAAATGACATTCAAAAAGAAAAGACCCCACGCTCAGGCTGGCGAGGCTTCGTCAGCAGCATTAGAGGGTCAGTGCGCAATATATTCAGAAGACGCAGCAGCACTTATTTCCTCACTACAGAGGGTGAAGCAGGCCCACAGGCTGAGACAGACATTAATCAATGTCTGGGAATGACATATTCCCAGCTCCTATACTAGATCAGATTTGTCCGTGGGATAGGCTGAACTCATCTTGGTGCAGACATTCCACACCTCAGAGATGAGCATTGAAGTCGCAAGGCTGAGCTCATCTAGGTGCAGACATTCCACACCTGAGAGATGAGCATTGAAGTCGCAAGGCTGAGCTCATCTAGGTGCAGACATTCCACACCTGAGAGATGAGCATTGAAGCCCCTGCCCCTTACACACCCTCTGCTGCACTACATTATCCTGGAACAGAGATTCAACACCTGAGATCATCACATACAGCACCTGGGGATTAGGGCTACTGGCGAAACCCCATTAAAAAAAACGACACAGTGCAGCCACCTCATGGGTGTGTTGGAAGAGCTGCTAATTATTTATAAAATGTTGACAGTTACATCTAACTTGTTGATAACTTATAATACCAAAAAATCAGTCGCAGTTCCGATATGTCAATTCGTACCAAAATTAAAACAATAACACCAAATAAATGAATTATGATGATCACACCGAAGATTTGGTAGTGCAGCTCCCAGAAGTAATTGGAATAGATTACTTGCAGAAATAGTTTTAAAAGGACAGAGAGTGCAAAACCAAAATCTAAATATTTGTTATAGGTTTATTAACCAGTAAAAAACAATTCGAATATGCATTTGTAAATATATACAATAAAATACATTTATTACTCACTGGTGCCCATCTATTTAAGGGCCTTATTCTGGTTGATGCGTACTTTCCCGAATACTTTCGGATAGCGTTTTTACGGCGTCTGCGCATGCGTGGGAAACGCAAGGCGCATGTGCCAAGCATGGACTCCGTACCTGTTTGTGCTAATCCCGTACAAAACTGTGCACCGCAATCAGTCGGGAAATATGGGCTTATTGTGGGCGTCATGCGGAATGACACAGGGGCGTAGTTTCAAAGTGGGCAAAACTGGGTGGAAACATGGGCGGACACGGGGGAGTACACTTATGTTGGGGGGCGTGCATTCGGATAGCACTCCGAATGCACGCAAACAAAACCGATAGAAATGTGCGGTGTCCATAAGCAAGTATTGCTTTGCGGAAACCACTCGGTCCTGCGGTAGGCGAACGGAACGCCTAATGACTACAAGCAGTAACAGCTGAACACAATACAATCGACTCCTTTACTCATTACTCACTAATGACACGCTTGTCAGTGCTTCAATTGAAACCATTGCTGCTTCAAGGAACCTTTACTAAACACACACATATATATGCTGTACTTGTCACACACTTTGAAACTGCTAAGAATGGACATCACTGAATATTAATACTATCAATACACATGTGTATTCTACATGTACTAATTAAACCACACAATTTAGGATAAATAAATACATTTATTTAAATAAATGTCACAGAAACTGACACTGTGAAGAAATCCAAACGCATGGCAGGAATGTACATAAATAAATTATAACATAAAATAAATATAATTTTACACATTCATAACCACAGCAGAATCATTTGGAACACAAAGGGACTTAGCAACATCACTTCAAGTACAGCAGACAGTAATGGCAGGCAAAAGAGGGCAACAGGGGAACCAAAAATGACATTTGAACCAAGGGCTAATCTGGTTACCCTCAGCACGTGATTGGACACAAGAAGCTGACACACACAGCACAATGAAAGATTTGGGACCACATAACGGTGGAGATTAATGCACCCACAAGTTCATTTGCGGGCACGTTTGCCCTTGGTAGGCTCCTTGGCATGTGCAGCAGCTCTTCTGCCACGGTCACGGCCACGGACAGATGCTGGCCCAGGTGGAGCAGATGCTGGTGAGGGGGTGGATGGTCTTCCCCCTCTGCCAGCAGGGAGTGTTGCTGGTGGTAATGCACCAGAAACGGATGACATTAGGACCCTATTGCTGCCAACTAGCTCCACCATAAGCTCATTATGGTGGAGGAGGAGATCATTTTGACGCGTGGCTTGCTCGGCCAGCACCTGAACACTTGCAGCCATGGCCTGATGCGCCTCAGCCATGGCCTGCATGCTCACAGCGATGGACTGCTGGGTGCTGGCCAAGCTCGCCATGATCTCCTCTGTCCTACGCATCCGTTCTGATGCCAACTCTCCCTGCTGGTTAATGTCTCCAAGCATCTGGGCCAAGCTGGCATAATCGGCTTGGACCGATGGCTGCTGCTGCACAGGCCTACCACTGGGGCCAGGTGGCATGGACTCCTCCACCTCCTGAGAAGAGTCATCACCAAACGGTGGGGTTTCTGTTGAAAATTATAAACACAATTAGGACACATTCTAAGATAATTACTTCCACAATCTTATGGCATGACAAATATTTACCTTCCACAAAAGCCGCAAACACTTCAGCTGGGGCCTCGCTGTCCATGGTGCTCACCCCCCTGACCTCCTCAACTGCAACACAGCACTCGGCCATCAACTCCAGGGGGGTGAACTGTAGGCGTGATGGCATGGGCCCGGCCCCAGATCTGTGGCTGTGTTCCCACCGGTTGGTCATCTTCCTCTTCAGGTTGGTTTTGAAGTCGTGCCACCTGCAATGTAAGTTGACATATTAATACATGTCACTCCAGATGTTTGCTGTTGCAGCCATTGCTCTGTGCTACATATTACGACATGTGCTTAATGTCAAAAACATAACATTAGATTCAACTATGAAATCAACCCTTACAATACACATTCACACTCACCCTACTATAACTATCAACTAAATGACATGTCAATCATGTCTGTGTATCGTACCAACCTCACAGACCATTTGGCAAATCCATCTAAGCATGAATTCACACATTACTGGTCTATTACTGGTCACATTTAACACAAATGAACTTGCCTCTTCTTGACGTGCTCTGCCTCACGAACTTGTGGCGCCACTGCATTAATCTCCGCTGTTATGTCTTCCCAAATCTTCCATCTGCGTGTGTGTGTCAGCCTCTCCTGTGGACACTCGATCCAATCACGTGCTCGCGGAACCAGGATGGCAAGCTCCTGTGCTTCAAATGCCATATTTCTGGAACTTGGTTCCTCTGTTGCCCTCGTTCGCCGACGGCCACGGCCACTCCCACGGCCACGTGTCGCTGTACTTGAAGTGCTGCCCATGCTACTATCTTGGGAAGTCACCGGTTGTGTTCCAAATGATTCTGCTGAGGCTGCATATGAGCCAGCTGCAGATTGGCCTGATGTTGATGGGCCAGCTGCAGGTTGGCCTGATGTTGTTGGGCCAGCTGCAGGTTGGCCTGATGTTGATGGGCCAGCTGCAGGTTGGCCTGATGTAGATGGGCCAGCTGCATCATCATTTCCCACTGCCTGCCTGTTCAGTGGCACATAGGAGGTGCTGGAGTCCATGCGGGCAAAGAGTTGCTGCAACTCCTGGTCTCCCTCAGATTGAGATCCAGCCATGTTTGCAGCAACTTTGTCACATTCTAATACACCTTTATATACTGTTTGTGTAATTGGCGTACATCAGCGACACCTGCGTTCCGTGTGCGAGCGTAACGGCCGCCAGCGTACGGCGTGCTGTTTTCGCGCCACATACGCCACGCCCATAGTTGCGGAAATTCCATTGTGCAAAACCTGGCGTAACTTCTACATTAAATATCGGTCACCTATTCTAAGATTGCATATAATGTTCACCTGTGAGTATCGCACAATATACATGCTATTTGGGAATGTTCATGACTACTGTGGTATTGTTGAGATTGATTGAAATATAAAAGTAACCCATTCCCTTAGAAAATCCAGGCCACAAGTCATGCAATACTCATCACTAATGTTATACACAACACATGTGATAGGCCTATAAATAGTGGTTTGATGCTAGAATCATTTGTCTCCAGATCTGTAGTTGGCCAGGTTCTAAGGTAAGCTCTTCCATGGTCCTTGTAGATATGATATACATTAACAATGTAAGTGTATTAATGTATGCACCATTGGCTCACTGAGTACAGATTGTTGGCCCAGCAAAGGCTTTGTAGCATTATTGAAACATGTCACATGTTCACTATTTCACTCACAGGTGTTAAACCTGTGTGTGTCCATCTATTGCAGGACAACATGTCCCAGCAATAGTTGAAATGTGTCATAGTACATGATGTCGGCATCAAATGCAGACACCTATAATACTCAAGTAGTGTTTAGTAGTTACATGTTGTAAGCATCTGTGTGTTTTGGACGGTGTGTATTGAGTTCATATTATTGTAACATCATTATAGATTAATATGGATCTTCGGGACTTCACTGGGCGGCCGTCTATTGTACGTATTGAAGCATATAAATATATTCTTTGTCGGATATGGCCATTATGTGCATCATTATTTATGTGCATTTATTTATAGCTTGCTGAAGCAATGATGGGTTTCATGGCTAGGAGGCTAAGGGCACTTGCGGCTCTCCCCACTCATCGTGCAAGGAGGCCAGGACGTGCTAGAATCTATCGCACACGGGTGACACTCTTTGGGATGCCCGATGATGAGGTACTTACTAGGTACCGGTTACCGCCACATGTCATTCTTGATCTTCTCTCGCTAATTGAGAGTGATCTGGAACCTCTTCATGGGATCACGACAGCAATTCCGCCTCACACTCAGCTGCTGGCGGTCTTGCATTTCTGCGCCTCAGGATCATTCCAACAAGTAGTGGCAGTACTTGCTGGAATATCTCAGCCGGCCTTCTGCCGAATCCTGAGGCGTGTGACGTCAGCCATGTTTAGGCGCAAGGGGCACTTCATGGCCATGTCTTTTGCCCAAGAGACCCTTCGCAGAAGCCAGCAGGCCTTCCATCAAATTGCTGGCTTCCCTAATGTGATAGGGGCTGTGGATGGCACCCATGTACTATTTGTGCCTCCATCAAGAAGTGAGAAGATCTATAGGAACCGAAAATTGTTCCACTCACTGAACGTGATGGTGGTATGTGGCCCATCCATGGAAATTCTCGCCTTCAACTCGAAGTTTCCCGGAAGTGCCCATGACTCATGTTATCCGACAAACTGGGATTTGGCAGAGATTCCAAGAGCTAGAAGGCTGTGATGCGTGGGTTCTGGGTGACTCCGGTTACCCATGTACGCCCTGGCTACTTACGCCGTACAGCTCCCCAGCACCTGGCCCACAGGAGGCATTCAATCGGGCGCATGTTGCCACCAGGCAAGTGGTGGAGCGCTCAATTGGCCTTTTAAAGGGACGATTTAGAGTGCTCCACCGCACTGGTGGTGACTTACAGTATGCGCCTGAAATGGTGTCGAGGATCGTGGGCCTGTGTGTATGTTTTCATAACATTGCTGTGCGGCGTGAGATACCCTTTGATGAGTGGGAGGTTCCATCTGAGCCACAAGATCCGCCCCTGCGCCCATCCCGCTCCCCAGAATGCCGTAGGGGATACCAGCTGCGGGACTCTGTGGTCCAAAGATTCTTCAGGTACATTTTATATAGTTGGACACAACACACCAATTATTATAAAAATCACCCCTTCAAATATGTACAGTGTGTTATTTGTCAGTCTTACAAAACAACAATTCGCCAGCCTGCCCTCTTAATGGCAAAGAAATAGGAGATATTTATCATATGTGCTTAGTTTTGTTGGAAGTACAATATAGCTGCTCATAATTATACCTTGTGCAAGGGATCTTATGTGTTTGTTATATCTTCATTATTGTAGTTGATACTATCACTGATGTCTGGTGAGTACATTGATTTATTCTCTTTTTAACACATGTATGTTTGTTATGTGTTGGTGAATTTTTTATGTGTAGATGTATGATTTTTTCGCAGAGATATATATATTATATATATATATATATATATATATATATATATATATATATATATATATGATATTTGAATTTATTAACATGTTTAGACATTTCAAGTAGGAGCCAGGCAGGCAGGCAGGCAGGCAGCTCTGGTGTATAATGGTGGACTCAGGATACCTGCACGTATGTGTATGTGTCTTTTAAACATAAATGTACGCATACACATAGATGCATACAGTAAGTAATGCAAAGTACAGCTATGCGTTGCAAAGCTATAGCACGCGTTGCTTGGCGGTGCGATGCGTTATTCGATTTGCAAAGTGCATACACACTGTGTTTTAAATCTAGCCATATGATATATATATATTATTGTTAGGTATGCGATGCTAACCTACACCAACTGTTGTTAAGGCATGCGAAGTTTGAGCCATTTGTGTTGGCGCTGAGACGCTGTTAATGTACAAATGAACAATAAAGTTATTAACACAAATAACTGTGATAAACCAATTACAGCACATGATTGGTTGATTTATGCCAGTGCTAACATGGCGGAGTCACGCAGAGCAGACCCTTTTTCGCATGCGGAGCTTCGGGCACTGGTCTCCGTCATGGAGACAAGGCTGGGCCGTGCGGGGCCCTTTATAACTAATGGCCAGAAACGGAGAGCATATGCTGCGGCAGGGCGCCGTATTTACGCCCGCACCCAGGTGCGGAGGACCATCGCCCAACTGGAGAGGCGGTGGTCAGACCTCCGCAGGCGACAGCCAGATTTACTCCAGCAGATAAGGAGTGAAATTGCTGATTGTGAGTATTTACACAAGGAAAATTCGCACTTACATTAGAGCATATATAAACTTCAAAAATGTTCGAATGTTAAGTTGGTGTCCATGGTTTTAAAAGGCCATAGACTGTTATGTGTGCTTCTTCCTGGTTAACATGCAGTCATGTGGCTTTTATATGTAATTACATAGGATTATTGATTCTGATGCATACAATGTGCCTGATGTATTATGTGTTAACCATTGATAAATGCAAGGGTTGTAATGGTTTAACAAATTACTAACAATCACATATAACTTTAATTTCAGATTTTTAAGTCCATTAACAGTAAGGAGCAACTTTAAAGCCTAATTTTCGATCATTATCACCCTTCCATGTATCTCTTGTTATGGCTTAATACATGTGCCCCAATGACCCTACATTGACATTGATGTTTGTTTTCTCCCACACAGCACGAGCCCAAGCACGACAGGCACGGGAAGAGGCAGAGGCAGGCCAGGGCGAGGAGGAGGTGCCTGAGGAGATGGAAGAGGATGATGTGGAGGAGGAGGTGCCGGAGGAGGAGGATGTTGTGGAGGAGGAGGAGCAAGTGGAGGAGGAGGTGGTGGAGGAGGATGTTGTGGAGGAGGAGGAGCAAGTGGAGGAGGAGGTGGTGGAGGAGGAGGATGATGTGGAGGAGGAGGAGGTGCCTGAGGAGGTGGTGGTGGAGGATGTGGAGGAGGAGGAGGTGCCTGAGGAGGTGGTGGTGGAGGTGTTGGTGGCGGAGGAGGATGTGGAGGAGGTGGCTGAGGAGGTGTTGGTGGCGGAGGAGGATGTGGAGGAGGTGGCTGAGGCGGTCGTGCCTATTGAGGAGGCCAGGAATGTAGAGGAGGCGGCCGAGGCAGAGGAGGAGGCGTGTGAGGTGGTGGAGGGTGAAGAGATCGGTATGTATACATAATGCACCATTCATCAATTATTTGTACTCGTCTTTGTTATGTAGCACTGGTGAGGATAATTTTTGTTACAATACTATTAATACATAACACAAAGTGGGTAGCTACAGACACAGTTACGGGTTAGATGGGGTGACCAAGGCATCCCTTTCATCCAGGACACATCTTAATTACACAGGTTTGTGGGATGGCTTGGAGCTCCATTTTTACTGCCACATAACCGGTGTAGTTAAACACGATCCTGGAGTAAAGGGATGAGTTTATCATTTTTGTATTAAATTCACCTGCTGCAAGCGTAGATTCTGTCCCATCATATAGCTGAATATATGTTTTAGGTGAATGATATTTATAAACTATATGATGTATGCTATAAATGGAGTATGGCCAGGCCTGCCTTAGAATGGAGTCACAAGTTGTCAGTGTCCCTGGAGCCTCCTCTACCTAAACACCCCCTGTGGTTCAGATTGTTTTTTTTTCCTCACAGATTTGTAGGTTGGTTTAGAATTAATAATGATTTTGAGGATGTGTACTGTGCATTCCTGACATTTGCATAACTCCCATGCCACGACCCATCACTGAACTTAGACTGAGGAGATTGTGACAAGTTGTTATTGACGGAGGACATTACATGCTTGTCATTGCTTAGTCATGGGTGGGTTGTGAATCAGAAGAAACACTATGACTGTTAGGTCTTCTGCAGAGTAAAGGGTAGAGGGTCAAAAACACAGTATTAATTAAATATGTATGCATGTATGTATATATGTATGTGTCATATCAGAGGCGTAACTAGAACTTTGAGGGCCCCATAGCAAAATTTATAATGGGGCCCCCCTCACTCAGGTCTCTACCAGAGCACATCGCACCATGTGTGACCGCCATTAGTGTGAACAGTAAAAATGTGCCCCTCCGATAGATATATAAAAAAAAAAGAATGCACCCATTCCAAAAAAAGTATGTGGCTTCGCTTCAAGGAGTAATACTTCTTACAAATGATGTGACACACTGCAAAGCCCCTCACACATTAATGCAGCACACCACAAAGCTTATTACCCGACACACCGCAATGCCCATTACACATTATGGGACACACCGCAATGCCCATTACACATTATGGGACACACCGCAATGCCCATTACACATTATGGGACACACCGCAATGCCCATTACACATTATGGGACACACCGCAATGCCCATTACACATTATGGGACACACCGCAATGCCCATTACACATTATGGGACACACCGCATTATGCCCATTACACATTATGGGACACACCGCATTATGCCCATTACACATTATGGGACACACCGCAATGCCCATTACACATTATGCGACACACCGCAATGCCCATTACACATTATGCGACACACCGCAATGCCCATTACACATTATGCGACACACCGCATTGCCCATTACACATTATGCGGCACACCGCATTGCCCATTACACCTTATGCGGCAAACCGCATTGCCCATTACACATTATGCGGCACAGCGCATTGCCCATTACACATTATGCAACACACCGCAATGCCCATTACACATTATGGGACACACCGCAATGCCCATTACACATTATGGAACACACCGCAATGCCCATTACACATTATCCGACACACCGCAATGCCCATTACACATTATCCGACACACCGCAATGCCCAATACACATTATGGAACACAGCATTCTGCCCATTACACATTATGGGACACACCGCATTATGCCCATTACACATTATGGGACACACCGCATTATGCCCATTACACATTATGGGACACACCGCAATGCCCATTACACATTATGCGACACACCGCAATGCCCATTACACATTATGCGACACACCGCATTGCCCATTACACAGCACACCGCATTGCCCATTACACCTTATGCGGCAAACCGCATTGCCCATTACACCTTATGCTGCAAACCGCATTGCCCATTACACATTATGCGGCACAGCGCATTGCCCATTACACATTATGCAACACACCGCATTGCCCATTACATATTATGCGGCACACTACAGTCACACAAATCAGTGGATCTTTTATATTGATGTTGCTATATAGTAGAAATAATGTAAATGTAACACAGACACATACCTCCCAACATGACCCTCTCCAGGAGGGACAAAATGCTCTGTTCCTGTACTTTCCTCTTCATTTATAATTGCCATCACCTGTTTAGAACAGGTTAATTGATCAGAAAGCTGTATCAGCACAGGTGATGGCAATCATAAATGAAGAGGCAAGTCCAGGAACAGAGCATTATGTCCCTCCTGGAGAGGGACATGTTGGGAGGTATACAGACATACAGTAATGTATTTTGCTGAGCTCACCAGAAATTAGAAGCAGCTGCATGAGTCCTCCCTCAGCCGCCCTCGCTGCCTGTCCCACTGCCAAAGCCACTAGCCAGTCCCTCGTGGCAGCATTCGTCCGGTCGGATTCAGGTGGGTGGGGCTGCCTGGACTTCCAGAGTCTCTCTTCACGGGCGGGCCCGGCACATCGCGGCGCGACCACCACTCCATCCATCCTGTCCAGCTCCGTCTTTACACTACCGCAAGCAGGGAGCAAACCTCCGAAGTTCACCACCCGGCTACTTTCTCCTTCGTGAGCACAGAGATCACAGCGCACGGCGCAGCCCCCTCGCCTCTGCCTGGCTCCTTACTGTGACGGGAGCACAGCACACAGCGCACGGCGCAGCCCCCCTCCCCTCTGCCCGGCTCCTCACTGTGACGGGAGCACAGCACACAGCGCACGGCGCAAACCCCCCCACTGGCAGGTAGCGGCTTTCTGAAAAAATTATAAAAATAATAAAAACGGTGCAGGGGAGTGCTTGCTGTGTCTCGGTCCCCCCCCAGCCGCCGGGCCCCATAGCAGCTGCACCCCCTGCACCCTCGGTAGTTCCGCCACTGTGTCATATATATTTATCTATGTGTGTCTCTCTCTGTGGGCGGGATGCTATATAGCAGAAATGCGGTAAAAACCCCGTTTTCGGGGTTTCTACCGCATTTCTATATGCTATATGGCGCCTCCGCAGTGTCAGCGCTGCGGAGGGAATCGCCAGCTAAAGCTGGCGAATCCCTGCAGAAGCCTATGGGCTTCTTACCGCAGCGCTGTTTGAGGGATCCGTCACGGATCCCTCCCAGCGTGCCCTGCGGCCGGCGCCGGGGTCTGCGCATGCGCAGATGGACTCCCGGGTCACAGACCCGGAAGTCCAGCGCCGGCACCGCATCGCAAGGGACAGCTCTTACCGCAAGAGCTGTCCCTTGCATGAATAACGGCATATGTTATAGCATATGCCGTTATTAAAAATGCGATGTCCGGCGATAATGGGCGCGGATGTTACAACATCCCGCCCTGTGTCTCTCTCTCTCTATCTCTCTACATATATATATATACATACATGTCACCTAGCATTTCTTAGATTTATGTAGGAGTATGTGAAATGTATGCATGAATATCATGACTAATTTTTGCCCCTTTTACATGCCCACAGATGCCCCACCACAAGCAGATGAGGGTGTCCGTGGTGCCCTCATGCGGCTTCGCCACCACCTACAGCTGGTCATTGCAGACCTGCAGGACCTTACAGACCTGCTTTTATAATTTATTTTTTTTATTTTACTCTTCAAAAGTTTTAGTTATTGTTTTAAATAAATTTTTTATGAAAGTTAGAAGTTGTTGGTTTTCTTTTCACATGAAACAGTATATGTGTAGATTGTTAATAATATTTTACTGAGGCTAAATGTACATACTGTATATAGATGTATGTTTTTGGTGTGTGCACATCCTGGCAATACAGAAATGTCATGTAATTTAAGCTAATTATACATAATAAAACCTACAAAATACACACACACACACTGTGTTTATACATGTAGTAAGGTTTCCTTTAGTATGTGTTAGTCCAAATTAGTACATTGTGCAAGATAGATTTTCACCAGCAAGTATAATATAATATCATACGTAAAACACAGGGAAAAATACAAACCATTGCACTTCAATTGATGTAAGGGTTAATGTGTGCAATGGATGTGTTAGGCATGGGTTTAAGTATATATTGGCATTTAATTGATTCCAATTACAAATAAACTTTTTTTAATGAGGATAGGTAATTGAATAAGTGGGTCATGTGATGTATTGCAGAGTTGACTTAATAGTGGCTAGTTTTGCGTAAATACACCGCATCGGTGCGTACGGCCAGCTTTCCATCCACTGGCGTAACTAGCGCTCAGCAGCCCCCGCCATGGCGGGGGGGCGCAGACGCCAAGGGGGCGCAGGGTCACGGGTGACGCCGGAGGCAAGATTCCTGAGTGAGGTGCAGCAGCCTTCTCTCCGCCTCTGGCTGTCTGTGTGAGGACGCAATGACAGGGTTAATTGAGCATCCTCACACTGACAGCCACAGAGCTCCCCCTTCTACCTTGCACGCTCCGTTATCTCTTCTGGGCTCCCTGTAGTCTGCAGCGCTGGGGCTTCAGAGGCTGTGTGAGTGCTGGCAGGCAGTGATCGAAGTTCAAGTGACCTCACACACTTTCACCTTTCCCGGCCATGAACGGGAAGTGAACTGCAGGACGGCTTATGTGTGGCTATGTGTGCTCAGAGCATGACAGCTGAGCACACAGCCTGCACAACAAGCCATGTGTTGCACTTGCCCTGTATATTTAATGACATGGCCGTCAGGGTACGAGGGGGATGCGCTCTGGTGCACTTAGGAAGTGCAAGATGCAGACACCTTCTTCCCGGCACCAGAAAAAGATCTCTGCTGTGACCCGGGTCATCTCTGCACTATTGCCTGATAGCAAGCACCTTCACAAATCTGCTTCGATGTGCAGCAGCACTAAGATGTAAGTCCCAGTGTGTTTTAATTTTTCTTAATTATAATTTTATTTACTATTTATTTTTTACCATAACCCACCCTCTTGACTCCTGCACCCACACTAATTAAGTGTTCAAAATTGTGCTATGGGGCCCATACAGTTTATAGTAATGCCTCTGGTGACACAGCCACACAGCTGCTAAGGGTCGTTTCATATAGGACTGGCCCCTCACAGATTTTGTGTTGTGCCCCCTTTGCCCATTAATTTTAAAAGTGGTTGTATAAATGGGTGCCTCACCCTTAATAGAAGGCTCTCATAATAATTTATTTTTAAATAATTAAGTGGCACTCCAGCTGTGATGCCACAGGCCTCTGTGAAGGAGCAGAACCTTTGTTCTGTCCACATCTGCGTAAGAGTATTAGAGGGAAGGAGGGAGGGAGAGGTGCAGGGTTAATAGAGACAAGGGGTGTATTAGAGGTACAAGGGTGATAGAGGGAAGGAGGTATGGAGAGGTGCCTGATTAATACTATTTTTTTGGGGGGGGGGGGGCGCCAGAATTATTTTTGGCAGGGGGGAGCAAAATTTCTAGTTACGCCACTGTTTCCATCCGTTCTGATGCGGTATCACCGTGCATACTCTGTAATACCGTGCAGAATCTGAGTGTGTCCTCCGCACACGCATGGTTTGTATGTCGTCCGTAAACACGCCCTGTTCTGAAAGTGCGAGTACGTCCGAATGCGGAGGCTCGGTGGGCGTTTTTACGTCCGACGTCCGCACAGCGTGGCGTGCGGACCGCACCGTAGGAATTCGGGAAAGTACGCACCGATCAGAATAAGGGCCTAAGAGTGTGACTCTGTTAAATAAAATAAATAATGTATTTTATTGTATATATTTACAAATGCATATTTTAATTGTTTTTTACTGGTTAATAAACCTATAACAAATATTCAGATTTCGGTTTTGCGCTCTCTTTCTTTTTAAAAATATTGTTGGTAACTTAATAACCTGAATATTTAAACCCAGGTAACGCTGGCTACTTCAGCTAGTGCAGTGATTCCCAACAGTGGTTCCCTTGGGTGCCACCTGACTCCTGCAGGGGTGTCGTCTTGCAGTAGGTTGGTGGTCAAGTTCCAAATCTAATTATTCATGGTTAAAACTATTGGCAAAACCAGCGCTAGTGGCTGCCAATGATAAAACATGTGGACAAAAAGATGCACAACTATCAACCACAACAGAACTAAATAATGACAGGTAGGCAAAATTTACTTCATTTAATATTTTTCCCAAATTTGTCAATAAAAACAGCTTTTATCCTAGGGATGCCATAAACAAAAGTGCTGATTCTCTAGGGTACAGTGATTCAAGTAAGTTTGGCAACCATTGAGCTAGTTTAATATATGTGCTGGCTGTCATACCCAATGAACAGCAGCACCGCTCTGCTTCGCTGACCTTGCCGCAGCTTAGGACACCGCGCTCAGCTTGCCTGTCTTCTATAAGCCCACCCCCAGATTCCAGTAGGCTACTTTCCCTGGAATCTGAGGGTGGGTTTATAAAAGATAGACAAGCTGAGCGCTGTGTTCCGTGCTACAGCAGGTCAGTGAAACACGGTTACGGTATAGATGATAGACAATGTCTAGGTTGGCAGTCACTAGGTCGACACAAGCTTATGGTCGACATAGGCAAGGTCAATACTTAAAAGGCTGGTACTGTATAAGGGTTACATGATTTTTTTGGTGTCTATGTAATCATACATCGACATGGAGACCATATATGTACCGCTTTGCTCGCCATACTATTATATTCCCACTTTATGCCCACTTGGATAGTAAAGTATGAAAATCCACCTTTTTTCTGAAAAAAATCATGAAAACCTCATGTCGACCATAAGTCACTAGTCACTGTCCAAGGTGTCCATCTAGTCACTGTCGAACCATTAGTGGTCAACCTAGTGACCGTTGACCTAGACATTGTCTATCCACTGACCGGATACCCTGAAAAACACGGTGCTGCGGATCACTGGGTATGGTTGTCAGCACATATATATATATATATATAAAACATACATCATTACATGTACATATGCTAACTGGCTCCCCCATGCAATGTGTGGTCGGTACTCCAAATCAGGGACAGCAGCAGCCACTGCTCCTCAATCACCTTCCCCTGTAACCTCATGACCCACCTGCTGCCTCTGCACCGAATGCATCTCCCTCCATTAGCCATTCTTGCATACACTCCAGGAACAACCGGGAGGCTCCTGAAGGTTGGATAGCCCTCCCAGCCCCTTGGGGCAATAGACAAGTTTCCTGGGTCATGCCGCACAGGCCCCACCCCCAGGTAGCCCCTGCACCTGGCCATCGAATATTAAAATGTATAGATGCAAAAAAAAAAGAACATGTAGTAGTCAGGGGCGCCTGTTGGCGCCCCTGACTACTACATACATAAAAACACCTTTCCTACATCCACTCCTCCAAAATCTTATTTTCTATATGACATTAGTTTTATTATTTTATTGAAAAATGTTTCTTTTTATTCATAAGGATAAAATTATGAGATATACTGTTGCAGTAATGGAGATCCAAATAACAAGATATGAAAAGATCAAATATAAATCAAATTAAACCTTTATTCTATAACTTTTAGTGTAAAACAACGTAAACTTCATTAACTATATAAAGAGGGACAAACTGTCAGCAAGGCACTGGTAGAGTGATCTCACAATAGCTTGTGATGTCACAATAGCTAGTGATGTCACAACAGCTAGTGATGTCACGATGGAGCTTGGAGGGTAAAAAAAAGCAGCGCACTGCACAGAGAGCATTATTGTTGCAGAGTCACGGGACATAGAAGCAGCTCTGACAGATTTTGTCTTATTATCTTCTCAAACCATGGCGGAAATACCCTGCAACGTAGCGGTATACAGTACCTTATGTTTGGATGACCAAAAGATCGACTTGGTGTATTCAGTTTCAAAGCGAGTATGTGATGATGGTGAAATAATTCACCCAGGAGATCTACAAGAGGACCAACTGATGGTGACTATCAGGGATGGCTCTACAGAGATTGAGATGGTTGGTGCTCCAAAAGCATGGAGCTATGATCGTTATTTAGGCTGGATAGAAGAGGCACATAACTATAGTGCCATGTGGACGCTCACAGAAAGTCTACTGCCTCATACTGTCAGCACGGACGTGACTGGCGATGATATGAGTGACAGAGAAAGGAGCAGACAGCTGGAGGAAAACATACAAGAGACTCCAAATGACGACATGATGGACGCATTACAGCTCAAAAGAGAAGTGGAGGAGGAAATAAAAAAGAAAGAAGCTGAACTTAGAGAACTCCATCAAGTGAAGGAAAGTTTAAATGACATTCTAAAAGAAAAGACCCCACGCTCAGGCTGGCGAGGCTTCGTCAGCAGCATTAGAGGGTCAGTGCGCAATATATTCAGAAGACGCAGCAGCACTTATTTTCTCACTACAGAGGGTGAAGCAGACCCACAGGCTGAGACAGACATTAATCAATGTCTGGGAATGACATATTCCCAGCTCCTATACTAGATCAGATTTGTCCGTGGGATAGGCTGAACTCATCTTGGTGCAGACATTCCACACCTCAGAGATGAGCATTGAAGTCGCAAGGCTGAGCTCATCTAGGTGCAGACATTCCACACCTGAGAGATGAGCATTGAAGTCGCAAGGCTGAGCTCATCTAGGTGCAGACATTCCACACCTGAGAGATGAGCATTGAAGTCGCAAGGCTGAGCTCATCTAGGTGCAGACATTCCACACCTGAGAGATGAGCATTGAAGTCGCAAGGCTGAGCTCATCTAGGTGCAGACATTCCACACCTGAGAGATGAGCATTGAAGCTGCTTACACAGCTTACACACTGCCTTACACACCCTCTACTGCACCACATTATCCTGGAACAGAGATTCAACACCTGAGATCATCACATACAGCACCTGGGGATTAGGGCTACTGGCGAAACCCCATTAAAAAAAACGACACAGTGCAGCCACCTCATGGGTGTGTTGGAAGAGCTGCTAATTATTTATAAAATGTTGACAGTTACATCTAACTTGTTGATAACTTATAATACCAAAAAATCAGTCGCAGTTCCGATATGTCAATTAGTACCAAAATTAAAACAATAACACCAAATAAATGAATTATGATGATCACACCGAAGATTTGGTAGTGCAGCTCCCAGAAGTAATTGGAATAGATTACTTGCAGAAATAGTTTTAAAAGGACAGAGAGTGCAAAACCAAAATCTAAATATTTGTTATAGGTTTATTAACCAGTAAAAAACAATTCGAATATGCATTTGTAAATATATACAATAAAATACATTTATTACTCACTGGTGCCCATCTATTTAAGAGTGTGACTCTGTTAAATAAAATAAATAATGTATTTTATTGTATATATTTACAAATGCATATTTTAATTGTTTTTTACTGGTTAATAAACCTATAACAAATATTCAGATTTCGGTTTTGCGCTCTCTTTCTTTTTAAAAATATTGTTGGTAACTTAATAACCTGAATATTTAAACCCAGGCAACGCTGGCTACTTCAGCTAGTGCAGTGATTCCCAACAGTGTTTCCCTTGGGTGCCACCTGACTCCTGCAGGGGTGTCATCTTGCAGTAGGTTGGTGGTCAAGTTCCAAATCTAATTATTCATGGTTAAAACTATTGGCAAAACCAGCACTAGTGGCTGCCAATGATAAAACATGTGGACAAAAAGATGCACAACTATCAACCACAACAGAACTAAATAATGACAGGTAGGCAAAATTTACTTCATTTAATATTTTTCCCAAATTTGTCAATTAAAACAGCTTTTATCATAGGTGTGCCATAAACAAAAGTGCTGATTCTCTCGGGTACAGTGATTCAAGTAAGTTTGGCAACCATTGAGCTAGTTTAATATATGTGCTGGCTGTCATACCCAATGAACAGCAGCACCACTCTGCTTCGCTGACCTTGCCGCAGCATAGGACACCGCGTTCAGCTTGCCTGTCTTCTATAAGCCCACCCCCAGACTCCGGTAGGCTACTTTCCCTGGAATCCGGGGGTGGGTTTATAAAAGATAGATAAGCTGAGCGCTGTGTTCCGTGCTACAGCAGGTCAGTGAAACACGGTTATGGTATAGATGATAGACAATCTCTAGGTTGGCAGTCACTAGGTCGACACAAGCTTATGGTCGACATAGGCAAGGTCAATAGTTAAAAGGCTGGTACTGTATAAGGGTTACATGATTTTTTTGGTGTCTATGTAATCATACATCGACATGGAGACCATATATGTACCGCTTTGCTTGCCATACTATTATATTCCCACTTTATGCCCACTTGAATAGTAAAGTATGAAAATCCACCTTTTTTCTGAAAAAAATCATGAAAACCTCATGTCGACCATAAGTCACTAGTCACTGTCCAAGGTGTCCATCTAGTCACTGTCGAACCATTAGTGGTCAACCTAGTGACCGTTGACCTAGACATTGTCTATCCACTGACCGTATACCCTGAAAAACACGGTGCTGCGGATCACTGGGTATGGTTGTCAGCACATATATATATATAAAACATACAACATTACATGTACATATGCTAACTGGCTCCCCCATGCAATGTGTGGTCGGTACTCCAAATCAGGGACAGCAGCCACCGCTGCTCCTAGATCACCTTCCCCTGTAAGCTCATGACCCACCTGCTGCCTCTGCACCGAATGCATCTCCCTCCATTAGCCATTCTTGCATACACTCCAGGAACAACCGGGATGCTCCCGAAGGTTGGGTAGCCCTCCCAGCCCCTTGGGGCAATAGACAAGTTTCCTGGGTCATGCCGCACAGGCACATGGCGCCGCCGGCCCGCCCTCCCCCCTCCGCAAATGACACTGTTCAAATATACTAGTAAGGGACCGGGGCAGCGTGCGCCGGCGTCTGCTCTGCTCGGCGCCTGCGGCCTGCCTGCTCACCCGGTCCCAAGAAGCTCTTCCAGAAGAGCACTCAGCACTGCGGGTGCCACGGCGCTGACGTCATGCGGAGAACCCGCCTGCATTCCTTGAGTCTCTGCGTGCACAGAGACTGTAGTAGAGAGCGTGACCGGGTTCACCAGCACCGCGGGCTGAAGGAAGCACCAGTGTGGCAGCCTGACTGCCACTACTGAAGCACTGCAACAGGTGAATCCTGTGTGTGTGAGAATGGTGCTCACAGTGTGTGTGTGTGTGTGTGTGTGTTTGTGTGTGTGTATGTGTGTATGTGTGTGTGAGTGTGAGTGAGAGAGAATTGTGTTTACAGTGTATGTGTGTGTGTGTGTGAGAGAGAGAATTGTGTTTACAGTGTATGTGTGTGTGAATGAATGAATGGTGCTTACAGTGAGTGTGTTTTATTATATCTTGATAAAGGGCATAGGAGCCCAAAACTATGCCCTTTAGCAGTGTCATTGGTTATTGATTGAAGATAGTCTGCTGAGTGCTGTCCACGTGGAGGTTGATAGTTTCCTTTAGGGGTAGTTGGCACCAGAGCCAGTTGTTTCAGTTTCGTTACAGGGTGCCATTCATATGTATGTATGTATGTATTTCCAGCAAAAAAAGTTTCACTCATAACGGCTGTGCTTTAAAAATCCTGCGTTTGCCACTGAATATATATCATTATCGAGGTGGATTTCCTATTTTATTTTTTATAAAGCTAATTAATTATGGTAATGAACTTATGGTAATAAACTTGGGGATTGGTGGGGCCCGGGGGAAGAGAGGGGTGGTGTGGGGGGGCCGGGGGGGTGAATTGCTCTTTATCTGTATATTTATTTACAGTGTCTTATATAGCGCAGCAGATTACGTTACAGTGTGTTATATAGCGCAGCAGATTCCATTACAGCGTCTTATATAGCGCAGCAGATTCCATTACAGCTTCTTATATAGCGCAGCAGATTCCATTACAGCTTCTTATATAGCGCAGCAGATTCCATTACAGCTTCTTATATAGCGCAGCAGATTCCATTACAGCTTCTTATATAGCGCAGCAGATTCCATTACAGTGTCTTACATAGCGCAGCAGATTCTGTTACAGCGTCTTACATAGCGCAGCAGATTCCGTAACAGTGTCTTATATAGCGCAGCAGATTCCATTACAGCATGGCATCTTATATAGCGCAGCAGATTCCGTTACAGTGTCTTATATAGCGCAGCAGATTCCATTACAGTGTCTTATATAGCGCAGCAGATTCCGATACAGTGTCTTATATAGCGCAGCAGATTCCAATACAGTGTCTTATATAGCACAGCAGATTCCGTTACAGTGTCTTATATAGCGCAGCAGATTCCATTACAGTGTCTTATATAGCGCAGCAGATTCCGTTACAGTTCTTATATAGCGCAGCAGATTCCGTTACAGTGTCTTATATAGCGCAGCAGATTCCGTTACAGTGTCATATAGCGCAGCAGATTCCGTTACAGTGTCTTACATAGAGCAGCAGATTCCGTTAGTGTCTTATATAGCGCAGTAGATTGCGTTACAGCGTCTTATATAGCGCAGCAGATTCCGTTACAGCATGGCATCTTATATAGCGCAGCAGATTCCGTTACAGTGTCTTATATAGCGCAGCAGATTCCATTACAGTGTCTTATATAGCGCAGCAGATTCTGACAGTGTCTTATATACCACAGCAGATTCCGTTACAGTGTCTTATATAGCGCAGCAGATTCCATTACAGTGTCTTATATAGCGCAGCAGATTCCGTTACAGTGTCTTATATAGCGCAGCAGATTTCGTTACAGTGTCTTATATAGCGCAGCAGATTCCGTTACAGTGTCATATAGCGCAGCAGATTCCGTTACAGTGTCTTACATAGAGCAGCAGATTCCGTTAGTGTCTTATATAGCGCAGTAGATTGCGTTACAGTGTCTTATATAGCGCAGCAGGTTCCGTTACAGTGTCATATAGCGCAGCAGATTCCGTTACAGTGTCTTACATAGAGCAGCAGATTCCGTTAGTGTCTTATATAGCGCAGTAGATTGCGTTACAGTGTCTTATATAGCGCAGCAGATTCTGTTAGTGTCTTATATAGCGCAGAAGATTCCGTTACAGTGTCTTATATAGCGCAGCAGATTCCTTTACAGTGTCTTATATAGCGCAGCAGATTCCGATACAGTGTCTTATATACCACAGCAGATTCCGTTACAGTGTCTTATATAGCGCAGCAGATTCCATTACAGTGTCTTATATAGCGCAGCAGATTCCGTTACAGTGTCTTATATAGCGCAGCAGATTTCGTTAGTGTCTTATATAGCGCAGCAGATTCCGTTACAGTGTCATATAGCGCAGCAGATTCCGTTACAGTGTCTTACATAGAGCAGCAGATTCCGTTAGTGTCTTATATAGCGCAGCAGGTTCCGTTACAGTGTCATATAGCGCAGCAGATTCCGTTACAGTGTCTTACATAGAGCAGCAGATTCCGTTAGTGTCTTATATAGCGCAGTAGATTGCGTTACAGTGTCTTATATAGCGCAGCAGATTCTGTTAGTGTCTTATATAGCGCAGAAGATTCCGTTACAGTGTCTTTTATATATCGCAGCAGATTCCTTTACAGTGTCTTATATAGCGCAGCAGATTCCGTTACAGTGTCTTATATAGCGCAGCAGATTCTGTTACAGTGTCTTATATAGCGCAGCAGATTCCTTTACAGTGTCTTATATAGCGCAGCAGATTCCATTACAGTGTCTAATATGGCGCAGCAGATTCTGTTACAGCGTCTTATATATTTCAAATGTAACATGCCAACACATGTTAGCCACGCCCCCAATTCATCACTGGGGGGGGGGCGCAAAATATGTCCTTGCTCCGGGCACCATGGCACCTAGCTACACCGTTGCCACCCCCAGGTAGCCCCTGCACCTGGCCATCGAATATTAAAATGGATAGATGCAAAAAAAAAAAACATGTAGTAGTCAGGGGCGCCTGTTGGCGCCCCTGACTACTACATACATAATAACACCTTTCCTACATCCACTCCTCCAAAATCTTATTTTCTATATGACATTAGTTTTATTATTTTATTGAAAAATGTTACTTTTTATTCATAAGGATAAAATTATGAGATATACTGTTGCTAGGGTTGCTACCTCATCCCTTTAAAACTGGAGACATATTAATTACACAGGTTCTGTGGCTGATTCAAAAAATACAGTTGGAATGAAGTCTGACGGCTGTTTAAAAAAAACTGTTGGAATTGAGTCTTGAAGTGAGCCAGCCACAGAACCTGTGTAATTAATATATCTCCAGTTTTAAAGGGATGAGGTGGCAACATTAGACTTAATACTTACAAATGGTGACAAAATATCTGACATAAATGTGGGTGAAAATCTGGGATCCAGTGACCATCAAGCAGTATGGTTCAAAATAAAGACAGAGACTGACTCATCGCACACAAAAACAAAGGTGTTAGATTTTAGGAAGGCTGATTTTGTAGAGATGGGAAACTCTGTAAGGGATTCTTTGGCAGAGTGAAAGAACTTGGAAGGAGTGCAGGATAAGTGGGAAAAATTAAAAAGTGCAATTCTAAAAGCAACAGAACTTTGTGTCAAAAGAGTTAGGAAAAACTCAAGAAAAAGAAAGCCATTGTGGTTTGCAAAAGAAGTAGCAAGTATTGTGAAAGCAAAAAAGTTGGCCTTTAAAAAATTTAAGCAGACGCAGAAGAATGAGGACAAAGAGGTGTATCTTGTTAGACAGAAGGAGGCTAAGAAGGTAATCAGATGTGCAAAAGCACAGGCTGAAGAGAAAATGGCCCAGTCAGTGGGTAAAGGGGGGAAAACTTTTTTTAGGTATATAAGTGAAAGGAGAAAAACAAAAAGTGGAATAATTAGACTGAAGACAGAGAGTGGAAGTTTTCTTGAGGGGGACAATGTAATAGCAGATAATATTAATAATTATTTCTGCTCAGTATTCACTACTGAAAGAGAGGGGAAGGGGCCACAGTTAAGTTGCAAGTATAGTCAGAAAACTGAGGGAGAGGCAAGTACATTTACAGAGGAGAAAGTCCTCACAGAACTCTCAAAACTGAAAGTGGATAAATCAATGGGGCCAGATGGGATACATCCAAGGATACTAAAAGAGCTTAAAGGGGAGCTGGTAAAACCAATAACAGAATTATTCAACCAGTCACTAGCTACTGGAGTAATCCCAGAGGACTGGAAAACAGCGAATGTAGTCCCACTGCACAAAAGTGGAAGCAAGGAAGAGGTAAGCAACTATCGACCAGTGAGCCTTACATCAGTAGTAGGGAAATTGATGGAAACACTCTTAAAACAAAGAGTTGTAGAATATCTCAAAACCAGCAATTTACAGGATCCAAAACAGCATGGGTTTACTGGGGGAAGATCATGTCAAACAAATCTTATTGACTTTTTTGACTGGGTGACTAAAGTAATAGATCAAGGTGGGGCTGTAGATGTAGCTTATCTAGACTTTAGTAAAGCTTTTGACACTGTCCCACATCGCAGACTGTTTGTTACAGACTTGGGGGTTACCCACCGTGGAAATCCAGAGACAGTACGTGAGGATGCAGGAGGCAGAGAGTTGGAGATCAGGCGTGAGCCCGTAGCCGGGACCGCTGGTTAGAACGGCCACAGCGAAACCCTACACTGACTCTGTTGAGTCCCCCGGGCAGATGGAATACCCCTGCGGTAGTGCTAGGCTTCGCCTGTAGCCGCCGCGTTCGAAGGAGCCAGTTAAGCCTGCTCCGACCCCGATGCAGCCAGGTGTTATGTGGTGACAAGGGGTGAGCGATCGCCAGGGGGTATCTCAAAAGGCAGATCTAACTAACGGGCCTACCTGAAAAAACCCCTGACTAACCGGCACCAGGCCAAGGACGGGACAGCGCGACCGAGTCGCAAACACCAGAACAAAGCAACAATAGGGTGCCACCAAACCAACACACGCCAACATAAAAATAGTACTCTTAAAGTGACGGTACCCCAAAACAGACGTAAACCCACAGTTGTGGGCCTCTCCGAACCACGGAGAGCAGAACCAGGATAATAATGATTATAACTAAGGAGGAAGGGCCGCTTGCCCGTAGGAATAAAGAATAAGGAACCAGGCTCCACTGGAGCACTTACGTGACCGGCCCAAGACTGGACACTGACCGCAGCAATCGGGCGGCTGGATAACGGCTGGACTACGGCTGTACAGTGACTGCAGTGAGACGGCAGCTGGACAATGGCTGCACCACGGCTGGAGGTCCCTGGACTAGGACAGCAAGGGGACAATGATATTTGATCCAGACTGCAGCAGGATAGTACACTTGACTGGACCCAGACAACACAGGACAAGACTGTAAACAGGACCCAGACTGAAGTGAGAAGGACTCCGACAGAATCCAGACTGAATGGAACAGGAGCAGGACCTAGGACCAGAGAGCAGTATATCTGCAGCTACCAGCACAGAAAAACAACAAGCTATCACTGGCAGAGATCCCCAGGAGAGCATGGCTTATAAAGGCCTCAGGTGATTGAAACAGCTGGTGAATCTCCAGGCTGCTCCTGATTAACGAGCTAATACCTCACAGCCTGTGAATAATAGCTCAAAGAACACAGGGCTGTAATGGCAACAGACCTACCACTGGAGGCCACCAGTGAGTCAAAAGCCAAACAGAAACAAAACAGATTGAACCATAAAACCTGGCTCCTGACACTGTTAAATAAACTTGAAAGCTTGGGATTGGATTCTAAGATAGTTGAATGGATAAGAGCGTGGTTGCAGGACAGAAAACAGAGAGTTGTAGTAAACGGAGTACAGTCAAAGGAGGGAAAGGTTACAAGTGGAGTACCCCAGGGATCTGTACTTGGACCGGTGCTTTTTAATATCTTTATTGGTGATATTGCAAATGGAATTGAGGGTAAAATGTGCCTTTTTGCAGATGACACAAAGGTATGCAACAGGGTAGACACACCAGGAGGGGTAAAACAAATGATTGAGGATCTAGGCAGATTAGAGAAATGGTCAAGAGAATGGCAACTACAGTTTAATGCCAAAAAATGCAAAATCATGCACTTGGGTCTCAGAAATCCAAAGACTCAATATAGTATAAATGGCACTATAATGGAAACTACTGAGGAAGAGAGGGATCTAGGTGTCACTATTTCAGGGGACTTAAAAGCAGGTAGGCAATGTAACAAAGCAATGAAGAAGGCAAGTCAGATGCTTGGTTGCATAGGGAGAGGTATCAGCAGTAGAAAGAAAGAAGTAATAATGCCACTGTATAGGTCATTGGTACGACCTCACCTAGAGTATTGTGTTCAGTTCTGGAGGCCATATCTCCAGAAGGATATAAATACATTAGAGACTGTACAAAGAAGAGCAACTAAAATGGTGCATGGCCTACATCACAAAACGTACCAGGAAAGACTAAAAGATCTTAATATGTATACTTTAGAGCAGAGAAGGGAAAGGGGGGACATGATAGAAACTTTCAAATATATCAAGGGCTTTAACAAGGTACAGGTGGGAGACATTCTTCACAGGAAGAGGAGCAACAGAACACGAGGACATGCACTGAAACTAGAGGGAGGAAGATTCAGGGGAAATGTGAGGAAGAATTTTTTCACAGAAAGAGTAGTAGATAAGTGGAATAGCCTCCCAACAGAGGTGGTAGACGCAAATACAGTAGTACAATTTAAACATGCTTGGGATAAGCATATTGATATCCTTACAAAAAAATAAGGATCAAATATGGTTTGAGGTAACATGTTTAAAAAAAGGGGCAGACTAGATGGGCCAAATGGTTCTTATCTGCCGTCAAATTCTATGTTTCTATGTTTCTATAACCCTATTCACTGTGTACTCATACATACACACAGGTGTGCTCACCTTGCCTGTCAGAACTCTTTGCGGCGTGTTCGGAGCTGAGCACCAGGTCTCGCTTTGGTGGTGCCTTTCTGGCGCGCTCCAGGGGCTGGCAGATGATTTGTTGTCTCCCCAGGGTCTTTTGACTCTGGGCTCGGAGTCTCTGGGGCAGCATCGGAGGAGAGGTGCAAGCAGAGGGCTTCTCACGTCAGCGGGCCATGGGAGGAGGAGCGGTGCGGTACCTGGGGCCCCGGAGAGCGGCGCTGGAGGTGTCAGGCTGGTTGTTGTGCCGGCTGTCTGTAGATGCTGCGGGGGGGGGGGGGGGGGGCGAGCGGTGCCGGCGGCAGCGTGTAGGGAAGGGGTGGAGTCAGGGATGCGAGGGCTTACTCCGCGTCCCTGACTAATATCAGCTTTTTGGGCAGCCGCAGCGGTGCCGCTTCTGGTCTTGGCTCCCTCGCAGTGCTGTCTCCTCCAAGCCACTGCAGGGGCTGCCTCATTATAGCTACACCAGTGCCTGGTCAAGTCGTTGGGGCCACGGCACATGGTAGGGGGGTACGGGACAGGGACATAACTGCACCAGTGCCACTACTCTCACCCGCGGCGGTCACTTCACACAGCAGCGCCGCTGGAGCAGGAGGGTCGGAGGGGAGGGCACATGACACACAACCACTGCCTCTCCTCCTCCTCCTCCTCACAGAGGGCCTTATTCTGGTTGGAGCGGCCAAACGTGCGTACGTTCCAAAACAACGTACGCTATCCGTACGCGGCCGTTGGGGTTAAGTCCACCCACAACTCAGCCGCATACGTACGGCCAGAAATAACGGCAAAGGGGAGTGGCGTACAATTGAGCGTACGCCAACGTACACGGACGGGCCAGCCCTTACACTCCGACAACTGGCGTACAACTGAGCGTACGCCACCGTTTACGGACGTCTCTCGTCCGTCTTCCCACCGACTTCTTGCGGCTATCTGAGCGTACGCCAGCTTGCACGGACGGGTCCCTATTGTTTTCAATAGAAAACTCAGCTTATGTCACCGCTCGTGAGAGTGAGCGTACGTCCGTGTACGCTGGCATACCCTTCACATATATGGACCTGCAAATCTTGCCTTTCAACTATAATTATGAAAATTAATTAATTGATTGAATTAATTAATGGGCAAAATAGTGCCCATGGGCTTAAAACATTGCTGAAACATCCTTTGTAGGTGTTAGATGTGGTTTATGTTACTGTATCATAAATACAAAACCTATGTTTGTATTAGAGTGAACACGTTGACACATGTCGACTTGTGTAGATTGAGTGTGCTACTGTGTAAAGTCTATGAAAGCACGTAGTGAATGTGTATAACTGTTTAACAAATACCTACCTTAGCATATATAAGCAGGTCTTAAAAAGATTCTTACCTTAAATTAAACAAACCTTTAAATGTAGAGAAGTATAGAAAGATAAGCTTCCAATGTGTTTGAGTGCTGTGTGTGGCTTGCAGGTAGTGAAATCATGGTTTGGACTTAATAGACTGCAGCATTGGTTATTACATTCAGGTGTATGTGTTTGGTAGTAATCAGCGTAAATTAGCAAACCCAGGCGCACGCAGGCATGCGGTATCTGTAGGGGTGGTTTGAGATGGCGGTTGGCGGCCGCCTGTTTTGTGTCCAAAATGAACGGTGCCTTAGTCGATCGTGCGGTAGTAGCACCGCTCATTTTTGGTGCACACCCCCGTGTACGCCCATATTTACGCCCATTTTCCCTCATTATTTCGGCCGCTCCCCTCATCACGCCCCTATGCCGCCCCCAATGCCCGTACACTCGCGTATAGGTTTTTTCGCACGTAGAGACCCGTCCGTAAGCGTTGTGGAGTGTTCGCGTCTGCGCATTAGCGAATGTACCCATGCGCAGATCATAGAAAACCCCGGGACGTACGCGTACGGCCCGGCCGCTCCAACCAGAATAAGGCCCAGAGTGTGCTTCAGCAGCGGGGCAAAGACAGTGTCACTGACACTGTCACAGTAAATAAGTGGGCGGGCGGGCGGAAGTGGAAGCTGTGGCTGCCAGGCACAGACTTCCCGGATAAGCAGACACATTGCATAGTCCCGGTCCGGGACAGCCACACTGTACCACCAGGGCCCATTTTAGTATTTGAGGTGGCCCAGCACTAACTGATAAAGCGGCCCGGGGGGCATATGGCACCCTGCCCCCCGGCCCAGCCCGCCCCTGGTCCTTGTGCATGATGATCAGGCTCAGCAAATGGGGGGGGGGTCAAAGTGGACACATGTATTGGACCCAACTTTATGCAGCGCCTAGCAATTGTTTATAAAAACACCGTCCAGCTGCCCACTGCCTGCCGACCTGTATTCCATGAAGGGAACCTACTCTGACCCCCCTCCAGTAACCCCCCTGGGCCTAGTCTCCTTTACAGCTACCCATCCTTACACGTTTAGTGACACCACACAACGCACATTGCTGGGCCCCTTCCTTATTACATGGCATAGTTGCGAATATTATTATTTTTTTGGAACAATAAAAAAAATAAAATTCAATATGCAATATAATAACAATCCGCTGGTCAAGGGTGCGGGGTTTGGGGTTACCAGTGTACTGGGCACCAATCATTTTTTTGCCAGCCCCAATAATGCTGGAGCCCCTTGGATACCTTAAACTTGGCAACTTTTTTCTTTTTTTATGGCTCTGTCAATGCATACCCAGTCCCCTTATCAAGCCAACCTATAGATAATGTAACATCATTGTTGTTCACACTATAATGATTCAAAGGTGGACGCAAAGCCAATGTTTGTACAGTTGGCCACTGAGTTTGTTATAGTACATGCGTCTGTCGCAATGCATGCCATTAGTCTTGCAACAGCGCTCTTAGTATGAATTGGAGAGGATGTGATTAGGAAGTAAAAAGTGATGCAGGTGCCCCCTCCTCATTTTCTTCACTGCTCTCTCGCTCTCCTTCCACCTCCTCTCTTTTTCTCCCTCTCTCCTGCTACCCCCTCCCCTTTACAACCCCTCCCCTCCATCTAATCTCTCTCCCACTCCCATCTCTCACCCCCTCCCCCTCTGTGGCGTTGGGCCCTTTCAAGACTTTGCTATGGGGCCCGGAAGGTACTAGTTACGGCTCTGCCTTTCACCCTATAGTCTGCTTACTTAACGCTGTGTAACCTGCACCTTGGCATGCAACTACCCCCCAGGCAGCTATATTATTGCTGAATGACTCACACGGGAAGGTAGCGCAGGGTAAAAATCCTGCGTGTTTCTGCTCCACACAGTTGGACTCACCCGGGGCTGGCTGTGGCTTCCGGAGTCCCACGTGTATAGGAGGTGGTAGGGGAAAGGACTGAGGTAAGGTGACTGACAGAGTAAGGGGGGAAGTGGCTGGGTCAGCCCTGGCTGTGTGAGACTGTGTATGCGCCAGGTCTATAGTGCCAGCGTGGCAGCATGATGCCATGACGCGGCACATCACACGCTGGCCCGGGACCCGCACAATGCACCCTTGGAAACGGGTGCTGACTCTGAGCGCAGTGACACAGCCTGAAGAAAGTTTAAAAAACGGTACATTCGGTACAACTGTTGTTTGCCGGTACAGACCTTTAAAAAATGGTTCTGTACCGGCATATTCGGTACAGTTATAGGGTCTGGAATACATGAAACATGGACATCCTTATGATGAATAAATACTCTTGCCCTCAAGAATCCCAGAAGTTCAATCAATAGCACCAATATCTAGTAAGTAGGTCTCCATACCTCAGTGGCTTAAGTTCATCCCAGTGGCCCGGAGGCAAGATAAATATTCCCCCCCCCCCCCACACACACACACAAACACATACAGTAGCACCTAATAGAATATGCATGCGTGTATGTATGCGTGAATGTTATGTTTATTATGTTTAAAATAAAGAGAGTGTGACGTCCATGGTCCTGCTAAGAGGAGGAGTCAGCCACAGAAGCGCTATCGATGGCTTTCAATGAACTGATTCAAACTTGCAGGAGAGACTAGGGGTGAGATTTAATAGGATGAGAGATTCAGAAAGTGAGAGATTTTGTGAGAAATCTCCAGTTTTTTTAAAGTGGCAATCATTTACACTGCAAAACCAGTTTGAGTTTGAAGTGTAAATGATTGCCGCTTTAAAAAAACTGGAGATTTCTCACCAAATCTCTCACTTTCTGAATATCTCATCCTATTAAATCTCACCCTAGGTGCCCCCTTGGGAGCAGGAGCCCGGTGGCCGATGACTCCATTGTCTCCCAAAGTTATGCCTCTACCTTACCTGCAAAAAGCCCTAATGCTCCTATTTAATAATATAGCCCCAAAATCCTTTCCACCACCACCAAATAATAATAATAAAAAAAACAATGGCATCATACTTGCATACTCCGCTGGATTCTACAAAAGCATGGTTTTTCAGGTAGACCCCCCCCCCCCCCCACACCCCCTAGTGAAGTGGGTAAAATGGAGCAAAAATATATGATTTATTCCATGACCATAAAGTACAAGTACTGCCAAGTTACATTTTTATGCACACAGACAGCAATGTCCCCATGCTTCTCTACAGAACGCTCTGACCTTCAGAGCAAGAGGTGTATAGTTTTATACATTTCACATTGAAAAAACTATGACATCACAACTGTAAAGCTTCACATTCCAAGTACATTACATCTCATTGGTCACTTCTTCTTGCCGTTGTTCACTGTAACTGATATTATTCAGCGTGTATGCCTTCAGGCTCCTCCTCATAAACCTGTGTAATCTAGTTAGGAAATGCATACTAATCTCACAGTTAAAACAACATAACTTTATGATCACCTCCGCAAGACCATCAGAGTCACCTTATTGAAATACAAAACAAAATAAATCCAAACAGTACAGTTTGGGTACTAAGGCCCTGAGTCCATAAGTGTCACTAAACTCTGAAATCGCATGAGTTGCTGCAGGCCTACAGCGCATGTGCAAAGCTTCAAATTGTGATCGCATTCCAGACCATTTCCAGGTGATGGGTGCCTGCCTTCAACTGGCAGGCTGCACAGGTAGAGGTTCATCCTGATCGTTGCAATTGCAACAATCCAGAGCTTCCTGCGACACAATCGGAATTAGTTAGATAACAATTGAATCGCTGGGTGGCCCCTCATATGATGGCCGATCCTCAGCATGTAAACAAGAGCAGGCCTGGGTACACAAATCATTTCTATGCACATAGTACAAAAGTGTATGTGCTGAATACATAATGGGAGTCTTTATTACTTTTAGTTGCACATTCCTTTTAAATGTACCAATGTTATGTATTGTACTTACAAGTCATAACCTTTACCATTAGTAATGCTAAATATATCTTGTGACCTATTAAGTAATGCGTATGTCAAGGCTGAAACTAGGATTTTTTGTTACCCGAGGCAAGGCAGTAATTCAGGGTTGCCGACTTTGATTTTCACCTCTCCGGGAGAAGCCTGGAGAGGCTACACGTCAGAGAGGGCGGGGGCAAGGCTGACATCATTTGTTTTTGGGAGCCTCTCGGCCGTTCTGGGAGGGTAGGCAAGCCTGGAGTAATTTGGTTTTGCTCCCCTCCCTCCAGGGCCGGTGTTAGGGTGTCCGGCGCCCTCCTGCAAACCATACATTTTGCGCCCTTTCACATTGCTATTGCAACAAGCTGCAGCCCGATTGTGGGAGTGTATGCAAAATGCGATCCTATGGAGGATCTCGGGTGCATGTACATGTATGCATACACCATCTCAGTGCTGTGTCCGCAAAATGTTGCAGGCATTAAAGGTGCCCATACACGCTGCGAGAATCGCATACGTTATAGGCTAGATTGCATCGCATCGCTGTTCTTTTGCTGTTTAACTCTTGTGCCGTTCCTCCTCTTCTATCTGCCTAGGCAGGATGCTGAGGACGCCATTACATCCCTCTCATGACTGAGGGGGAAAGGAGGGGAGAAAAGGAGGAGATGGAAGAAGAGGGGAGGAGATAGAGGGGGCGGAGTGTTGAGGACTGGCAGTGGCACTGGCAGGGCAGGCGACAGGGGGGGTCAAGGGGGACAAGTGTGACGGGCCCCAGCAATCTCAAGGGCCCCAGAGCTTCCATGCCCCATCACAGCCGCTGGCCTTTCAGTGACCCTCGCGGCCAGGCCATCTACTGTGCACCATCTGTGTGTGGCTGAGTCTGACTGACTCACTGTGTGCCACTGCTGTCTACTGTGTGTGCAACATGCTGTTCGGTGCTCAGAGCCATCTACTCTGTGTGTGCACATGGCCTGTGGCTGCAGGTGCACAGCCATACCCGCCGCTGGCACTGTAGCCTCTGGCTCCTGTAATTTATAGCACATGCGCGAGTCGTCTGTTCCGTGCCTGCTTGTAGTGCTCAGCGTTCTTTTGTGAAAGTAACAGGCCAGCAGTAGGCAGCAGCCAGGAGCCAGGCCAACAGGACTGAGAACGAGAGAAGTCCGCACCTGAAGCGAAAGGTTAAATGAGGCTCGTACAGAAGAGGGTTGTGTGGATTTGGGATTAGGTGGGGGCCCCAGAAATATAATTGTACAGGGCCCCAAGATTTCTGTTGCCAGCCCTGGGCACTGGCACAGCACACTGAGAAGAGGGAAGGAAAGGGAGGCAGGCGCTGCTGCCTGTTCGTCATTTGATTGACAGTTGACAGGCGCAGGGAGCAATGGGTAGGGGGCGGATCCGGACATGACATGTCATCCAGGCATTCACAGACAGCGCTACATGCCTCAGCACAAGTGTCCATGAGGAAGTGAGGAAGAGGGGGCAGGTCGCAGGAGGAGGACAGTGTGTGCGCGGTGCAGGGAGCTGCTCAGCCTCTCCATACTGCTGCCCACTGTCAGACAGGTGCTGCAGGCGGCGTGCAGGAGGCAGTGACAGTGAGGGCTGAGGCAGCTTTAGCAGAGCAATGAGGGAGACAGCGCCTTTTCAGCATGGCACCTCCCTGCTTTGCAGGAGCTGCTGAGTGGGTAGCGCCGGCCCTGCCTCCCTCCATACCCCTGCCCTTCCCCTGCGTGCACATATGGGTATTACATCTAGCACCCCCTAGTTGCAGCCCTGAGTATATGTTGCAATTGCATGTGAGTCATTCAAGACCAAATCCCACACAATTCAATCGTTTACAATTCAATCTATGCATTTAATGACTTGTATTTTTAAGAAATGCCCTCATCCAATTCATCTGACTTTGACAGGCTAGAGAGATTTATTGTTTTACACTGCATTATTGATATGAGATTGGACATGCTCCTTTCACATCTACATGTCTCTGTCTCATCTGCCGTATAACTGTTGTGCTAAGGTGTAAAGCTTTTTAATTTCTTTGCTCACAACTCAGGGGATTATTCAGACCTGATGGGATGGCTGCGAATTTACAGGCCGGGCGATTATCAATCGACTGGACATGCGTACGGCTCACAGTACCCATGCACAAGGCCATCCTGTGATAAAATTTAGTGTCTTTTTTTAATATGTGGTTGCATGCAAGTTGATTGACAGGAGCCGGCATATATGGGTGTCACGCGGCCTTTACTCGCAGGGTCAGGGAAAACACAGGCATGTCCAAGTGTTTTCAGAGAGGGTCTGTGATGTTAGCTCCAGCGTGTGGACATTTGAAGGGGAGCACTCTGGCGGGTTCTCCTTCCTACTTCTCATCTTAGTAAAAAGACAAAAATAAATAAAAAATCTAAATAGCCCATGAAGTACAGATAGAGCCATCCTCATCTAGCCCTTTTAATAGGATTAAGTGAGCCAGAGCTGTTAAACTTAATCCTATGATAATCCCCTACTGTATTGTTCTATGCATTGTATTACAGCTGAGAACAATAGGATTTGGCTTAACATGGTTATCCAGAGAAGGCTAGTTAAAGAAGGTGCAATCTGTATACAAAGAAACCTTTATAGGAACGGTACAGTATTTTGGCCTGGGAGTTGGGTACACATACCTTTATCTCTATGCACCAGTCAGTGTTTTACCGATAGAAGCAATGGCCAGGCACGTGGAGTGACTGAACGATAAATGATACCTTTATATGTGGCACCTACTCCACGATAGTGTGAGTATGGTACACGAACCATTATTTTGATACTTTTGGTGTAGTACATTATTCATAGAGGTTTGGTACTTGTTTTTGTTGTACTATCTCAGCCTACTAAACGATATGAATAGCTTTTCATTTTTTTAATCTTATACGCCTTGAGTTGGAATACCGTTCATCCAAGGATTTAAACAAGAAATACCGTCTCAAATCTCACCATCACCTCTTTTCTAGAATACATATTTATCTCTTTAATAAAGTGAGTGCTATGCACACTGTGCTGTCTTGACACAAGCATTACATATGGCCAAAACACAAAATATGCTCCTGCCCTAATAGAATATAAAGGGGATTCCACGTTTTCTGCTATTTACATAGTGCACATTCCAATACCTCTTTTCAAAGAGAACGGTAACTATATTCTAGTGTTATATTGGGCGCTAGTAAAAATGTATCCAAGGTTTATATAAATTTAAACAATGTGTATATTAATTAGTAATAAATCTATTTCAGCTGCAGTCCTCTTTATGTACAAGTGTGTGTACACAAGACTACCTTACACCTGAACTTGACTACCTTAAACCTGAATTTTATGCCCAGGTGGAAGACAGAACAAAATGCAAAACCAAAAGAATTGAGTTGCTGCGCTAATCTTAAATTACCGTAACAATAAAGGCACCATATATAAATGCACTCACACAGATATTTTTAATAATACTCAATAGTATATCATCACATTTATTTTATATAGAATAATATAAAAAAACATTCTAGGCGGCCACCTAAAAAAAAAAAAAGATATATAACAAGGGATACAATAGATCGGTATAATACAAACATAAATAAAATATGAACCATAAAATTGAATATACAGTATTCTGTTTTCCACTTTAAAATTTAAAGTGCACCCGGTCCAGTTATCAGAAGATAGTGTATTTTGTGCAGTCCAACTTTGCCACAGACGATTTGATTAGCTCAGTTATAAAGTCAATGTCATTATGTGGCAATCTCCATAAATGGATATTAATATTTCACCATTTGGTACAGTATGGAGTAATTTTTGTAAGTGTGTGGTCAGCGTGTCTCTCACCTGCGCCTCCGTGCGCTCACAGTGCAGCTGATGCTAACGACTAGAGTGTCCCTCCAGTTTTTTTTGGGTGGGTGGGGAGCATCCTAGGATGATCTGGCTAGTCCTTGCTCACACCCTCCTCGCCTGAGCCTGCTGTTGGAACTCGGCGGTTGGCTCATCTCTCACTGACGCCGCAGCTTGTCAGCTCTCTCCCTGGAGTTCTGTAGATGCTGCTGATGACACTCCCGCTGTATGACGTCAGGTGGATTTCGGATCAATGCATTCAGCTGTCTGCCTGAAGTATCGGTGATAGTTGCAAGTTTCTGTACTGGATATCCAGGGTGCCACTGGCTGGGTGTACCTGTAACACGTACCTACTGTAATACAGCAAAAAGTTATATTTCATGTCATGGTGACAGGTCCTCTTTAACCTTTTGCAGTCCAAATTTTGTCTGGTTTAAATGTATACTTATTGTAAAGTGTCTCACCACTGGATCTGCTACTAGTGCTAGGGCTGTTGAACCTAACTAGATGTTGGACTTGAAAGGGTCACAGTAGTTATCTGTGACAATCTCATTATCACAATTCCTTTGTGATCTCACTGTGTGGTGCAATAGGTTTACATTACACCAGTGTCTCAACATTTATGTTCTAAAATGATAATGCTACTGATGTCATTTCTCACTTCACTTTTCTGATATTGATTGTAATATGAGTACATTAACATTACTTTCATCACAAAACTACAAGCACAGATTGAAAGTTAATGAATAACTGAATTCCAGGAGTTTGCATTTTACTATATGATTTTATACAATACATTGTTGACCATGACTGTGGCTTTTGCGTCATTTATTATAATGTAAACAGAAGCACAGTGTGATGTTGTCAGTAGATCAAAATGCATTATGTGTGTATATATGTATTTATATCTATATATCTATATCTATAATACAAAGTCCGGCGGCACTCGGAGTAAATGACAAAATGACAGCCAAAGGCAATATTCTGCCAACGTTTCAATTAGGTTTACTAATTTTCATCAGGGCATACAGGATACAAAAACTACTCACCATTTATGTGTTTATCCATCACCAAGTGAGTCTGTCAGCGCCGCGCGGCAGGCACCACGCCGTCTGCACGCACGTCACGTCATGACGTCATCACAGTGCTCCCACACCATTACAACCAACTTTATTAAAACTGTAACAAAACACAATGAACAGGCATCATATAAAAGTACAACAATAGCGCAACTGTCACTGTATCAAAACGAACAGCATGCATACTTAGCAATGATATTGCTACATCCAAAATGTGGATCTTATTAGTAATAATAACGGTGAATATTGCACATAGGAGATACACCCTTAAAAACACAACAAGAAAAAAGAAGAAAAAGAGGATGATGAGTACACTATAAGAAACAGTGTAACCCAAGTGATTCGTTTAGACCCTGGGGACTAAGAATGTCCAGTCTGAAGATCCACTCCGCCTCGCGCTGCAAGAGAAGCTTGGATCTATTGCCCCCCCTAACAGTTGGGGGGACATGATCAATAATTTTATGCTTAAATGCCGTTGGTGAATGCCCCATTGCTGCATAATGCCTAGCAACGGGCTGCTCACTTGACCCTTTAAGTACCGCAGTGCGTATGGCCATCCTGTGCTGGGCCATGCGCACTTTGAATTGACAATCTGTCTTGCCAATATAATACTTGCCGCAAGGGCAGACAAGTACATATACAACGTGGGTGGTGGAACAGGTGACCCTGAATTTTATAGGGAATGTGATGTTCTTTGCAGGATGTTTAATGCTGTCACCCGTCCACATATAACTGCATGTGACACAGCCAGTACATTTCACACAGCCCACTTTAGGAGCACCAAGGAACGTGGTGTTAAGCGCTGCCACGGCGACGGGACCCGGGCGCCGTGACGTCACATCCTCCGGAAACAGGAAATCATGATGTGGCCGAGCGACGGGGTACACCGCTGCGTCAGACAGCTGGGGGAAATCATGGAGGGCAAGACTATTTATTGCACTGTTTGTACACTGTTTTTTATCCTGATAAAGGGGAAATCTATCCCCGAAACGTAGATGTCGTTTTAAATACACTTGATTGATTTTTCACACGACTTCGAGTGCCGTCTCGTTCTTCCCCGTATGTATACAGTGCTGTTTAGCACTTCAAGGAAGGCACCGGAGCAAGTTATCCCCTAGGGGGACGTTGGAGTGCCGGAGCTTCTCTGTTTCCTGTCTATCCTGAGCTGCCGTGCAGGCATAAGGATTACTCAAGGCACCCTGCAGAGTTACCTTGAATAGGGTTTCTGCTCTTCTGGACATTTCCCTTTTATTGGATTCCACTGTATCGGTGATAACACTGCACTTCTTTGGCACTGACACCGCACTATCTCTATGTCTGTCACCATGGAGGAACAAGACCTGATGGCTTTCTCACTGCAATGTGACAACTCAGACATGCTCAGTTTCTCTGATGTAGAAGCGGAAAGTATTCTCAATAAAGACCCAGCATTTGGCATGGAGAGCACAGTCACCAATGAGGATATATTCCGTGATGCTTTCAGACTAAGAAAGAAAGAAATAGATTTTTTATACCACAGCCGCACCCTGTCAGATTATTACAGGGCAAAACAGATCCCGAGAGGGTTCCGGGTGCACAATATGCCGACAATCAACCGGCACAACCCTGCTTTTTGCAGGCGGTTGATTTCCATCCTTAATAAATGCTCCATGGACTTGATTCTTTTAGTTGTGGAAGAATCCACTAGGGAGTATAACATGGTCAAGGAGAAGATACGGGTACTGCAGGAAGCTCATAAAGAACATGAGGTATTTAGCCCTTCCTCCGACTTGTTTACTAAACTACAAACCCAGGTCGAGCAGTATAGGATGGAATTGCTGAAGTTTAAAAAGAATAAACTTCAACGTGTCTAACAAGACTATTCGCAACATCTTGTATATAATTGGCTCAATAATCCCACGTCTAACACACGGAGTGACAAGGTACCACATCTGCGGAAGCGCCACCCACAAAGTCACTATGCCAGCACGTCAGCAAGTGAAACAGAGGAATCTGACCGATATGTTGCAAAACCCCCCTCACAACCTGTCCCTTTAGGGGTCAGCACCCGCGCCATCCTAGCAGGCCGCGGAAGAGGCCGACAAGGAGGGGTGGCCAGTCGAGGCGACAAAAAGGGCACCAAAGCACCACGCGGCAGAAGGACCTAATTTACAACCTTTCGTCCATCCCACTGTCACCAGCAGAACAAAGGGTATTGAGCCATGGCCTCTCCTTCATTCCTTCACATGGAGTGGACCAATTTCAATGGAAAATCGACACATTTAAGTTGAATCGCAGCCTTAAACTAAAGGAACATTTCAGCAAGTCCCCACAAACAGCTGATTCGCAGCCTATGAACCTGCCTGTTAAAAAACTGTGTAAAAAATCCCGCTTTGACCCTATCTCTGTCAATCCATCAATTAAGACATTCTCAAGGTTACTGGAGACATCGGGACAAGAACAGTGCCCCCCCATCCGCCATAATCTCACGCATGAAGAACATCTGGCTTAGAAATCTTTGGCGCAGAGAACAGATATTATGATCCGTGGTGCGGACAAGGGGGTACCCCTTGTGGTAAAGAGTACGGTAGATTATGTCTCTGAGTGTCACCGATTATTAGGTGACTCCACTACATACAGGTTACTTGACAAAGACCCCACTGTTGGTTTTCCAAAATAGTTAAAAAGTATGCTTCAGGGGGCGATCGATAGTGGCGTTATTTCCAATGATGTGTTGATTAAATTGTTTGCAGAATACCCCACTGTACCTGCTTTCTACACGATCCCTAAAATCCATAAGGACACACAGAGGCCCCCTGGGAGACCAATCATCTCAGCCCGGGGGTCTCTGTGTGAACCTATAGCTGCATATTTGGATTTTTTTCTTCAACCCTGCATTCAGGACACTTTCTCATACCTCAAAGATTCTAATTCTCTGTTAAAAGTGTTTCTGGAGCATCCACAGGTCCCCTCTTGGATCACCCTGGCCACGCTGGACGTGGCCAGTTTATACACCTGCATTCCTCACATGGCAGGCCTAGAGGCGGTGAAAAGGCTTTTGATGGGGAATGTACTATATACTGGTCCTGATATCATGTTTTTTCTACAGCTTTTGGAATTTACGTTGCAACACAATTATTTTACATTTAATGGTGCGTTTTACATCCAGCTCAATGGCTGTGCCATGGGATCTCCGGTGGCACCGACATTGGCTAATGCCTATATGTGGCAGGTCGGGCGAGACATTTTCTTTGTCAATACATCAATATCTAGATCAGTTTATATGTATTATAGATATATTGATGATCTGTATCTCATGTGGGGGGCCCCAGTGTCAGAACTGGAATCCATAGTGGAGGCACAAAATTCCTCAGACAGCCCCATCAAACTGACACTGACACACAGTGATACAGAAAATTGCTTTCTTGACCTTAAGATAAAAATTGTTAACAATCACATTGTAACTGGCCTGTATTCCAAACCCACGGATAGGAATACTTTATTAAGATTCAACAGTTTCCATCCAAAATCCACCACCTCAGGTCTCCCCTACTCCCAATTCTTGAGACTGTGTAGGGCTTCCAGTTTGGAATCAGACAGAGATGCACAACTTGATTCTATGACAGACAAGTTTGTGGAATGGGGGTATCCATTGAAGTTGCTTAAGCAGGCTGGACAAAGAGCCCTGTCATGCAACCGAGAGGACATCATACTTAATTCCCCACAAAAACAAAAAAAGACCAACATTGTACCGTGGGTGAATGCCTACAACCTACATGTCCACAGGTAACTTTATTGCACATCCTCATTCCATCAAGAAATTCCCTATTAATTGGGCCTTAACCTGTAGCACCAAGTACGTGGTGTACGCCATTACATGCCCGTGTGGTCTTTATTATATTGGCAAGACCGAGTGCCTGTTCAAAATCAGGATGGCACAACACAGGCTAGCTATGTGCACAGCACTGGAGTCGGGCACTGGGGATCAACCAGTGGCTCGTCACTTTGCTGAGGCTAAACATGGCATGGCTACCTTGCGACACAAGATCATTGACCATGTCCTCCCATCGTTAAGAGCGGGGAACCGGTCCAGGAAGCTTTTACAGCTTGAATCTCACTGGATTTTTAAACTTGATACGGTGCGTCCTAAGGGGCTCAATGAGTCACTTGGGCTCATCAATTTTGTTTGAGATATATTTGGGAGTGTGCCGTTAGTTTAAGGCCTCATGATATCTCTCACATCAGTTCTACATAGGTGATATCTCTCATATCAGGCTTAAACAGGTAACATTCTAATTTAACATATGCCAGCAATAGCGATATCTGAGAGTGAGCCCATACCCCATGGGGCACAGATAGTAATACAACATACTGTTCCCATATTATTTTAGGTGGTTATAGTCTGGGCTGTTCATTGTAAACTGAGAGACCACAGAGATCTTTTTTCCTCCTTTTTTCTTAGGTTCTTATACGCACATTTTGTTATGGCTTTCTTTATATAAATATTACAAACACAGTTTAATTTCACCTATGCCTAGGATGTCATATGTCCCCATTCCAAGTGCTTTTTTGTTCACGCCGATACTTCTGTTTTTATAGATATTCTTTGCACTGTTTGCTATATACCGATCGGACATTGTCCTCTCGGTTCTTACATTCATTTGGTATTGTTTATGTTTACAGCGCTGCCACGGCGACGGGACCCGGGCGCCGTGACGTTGCATCCTCCGGAAACAGGAAATCATGGTGTGGCCGAGCAACGGGGGACGCCGCCGTGTCAGACAGGTGGGGGGAAATCATGGAGGATAAGACTATTTATTGTACTGTTTATACACTGTTTTTTATCCTGATGAAGGGGAAATCTATCCCCGAAACGTAGATGTCGTTTTAAATACACTTGATTGATTTTTCACACGACTTTGAGTGCCGCCTCGTTCTTCCCCGTGTATATATATATATATATATATATATATATATACAATCCAATAATCCCAAGGTATGGGATAATAAACGGCACTCAGAGATTCACAACTTTTGAAAACACTTGTATTAGGAAATCACAAGTAGGGCATCACAGGTGACGTTTCGGGGTATCAACCCCTTCTTCAGACCCTCCTACAGCAAATAACCCACAAGAAAATAACACATTTTATACCTTACCCATAGCTGACACGCTGCGCAGCGTCTTCCCGCCGCGTCATCTGCTCCCGGAAGTCGTCAGCACACACTTCCGTCTCAGGACGCCCCGGACGTTGCTAGGCAACGCTCGGCTTGCGTTCCATTAGACAGGAAGTGTCAGCCCGACATCACAGGCAGCAAGACGAGCGGCTTGGTGACCACCGCACAAACGTGCCAGCCAGGGACAAAATACAAATATAAACAAATAAAGGCTGGCGTCCATATAACCAGAGGCAGTGTGACACTTACAGAGCAGCACCATCGTAGATTAGTCCTATACACTCACCATACAGGAGTGACCGGCGTCCAATCATGATGTGCGTCACTGCTTGTTCACACCCACCTCAAAAAGTCACGGATCACCAGAACCTAAATAAAAAGAAAAATATAAAAATACATAAAAAAGAGAAAACAAAGCATACAATAGGATGAGCAATATACAATATAACAATACATATACATAATGGATAATATTCATATCAAACTATTCAGGTTAATATTGTCATTGAGACCACCAGGATGGATGGTACCCAACCTGAAGATCCACCTGGATTCAAGTAGAAGTAACTGTTTGGCTCTATTGCCACCACGCATCGATTCAGGCACATGGTCAATCATGAAGTACTTCAGGGAACTTAAGGGGTGACCCATGTTCTTAAAATGACGGGCTACAGGTTGATCAATCTCCCTACCCTTGATGGATAGGTTGATTGCCGACCGATGCAGCCCCATTCTCTCCCTGAAGGTCCTGGTGGTTTGCCCTACATAATACAGATTGCAGGGACAGTAAATTACATAAACCACATGTGTGGATTTACAGTGAAGGACATGCCTAATGTCATACTGTTTGGTGGAGTGTGGATGTTTAAAAGTACTACATTTGATAATGTGATCACAGGTGGCACAGGATAGACAGCTATAGCAGCCCGGGGGTTTAAAGGTGGTATTAAAAGGTTTTGGGACACCTCGGCCAGTAATATCAGTATGCATCAACCGATCCTTCAAATTAGCACCCCTCTTGAATGCTGCTAATGGCCTAAGTGAACGAAGACCAGGCAAATCCTGGTCGGTCTTAACTATAGGCCAAAGTGCATTGGTTGCATGTCTAATTACAGGGCTAGCAGTGGAGAACACACTGGTCCATGGTAGGACCGATGTAGTACTTCTGTCCTTTGCAACAAAAAGTTGAGCTCTGGGGAGACCAAGGACTTTTTGTTTTTGCTCCTCCAGAGTCCCAGGGTCATATCCTCTCTGGATGAATTTGAGAATAAGCTCATCCAACCTGGTTTCTAGGCTCCCTCTGTCACTCATGATACGCGAAATGCGCATCATCTGCGACAGGGGCAAGCCACGTTTAAGTGCAATGGGATGATGGCTAGTAGCCATAAGAAATGTGTTCTTTTCCACATCTTTTGAATACACATCAGTGCTAATCATGCCATTTTCAACCTTGATAGTGACATCAAGGTAGATGGCTGTAGAAGTACTCCATGTCGCTGTATATCGAATTGTCGACACGATGGAGTTGACATGATTTATCAAATCCTGCAATCTCTCCTCACCTCCGGTCCACAAAATAAAAATATCATCTATATAACGAGTATATAGAAGAAGGTACTCACTAACACCAGGGCAGTTAAGGAAACTCCTTTCCTCCTCGACGAACATAAAAATATTCGCAAACGAGGGGGCCACGGCAGAGCCCATGGCACACCCCCGCTGTTGCAAATAATATGCTCCGTCGAAGAGGAAGTAGTTACGCTTAAGGGTGAGACTAAGCAACTGAATAAACAATTGATGGTCGAACAACTGAGGGTCAAGGTATTGATTAATAAAATTGGATGCAGCCTCCAACCCTCCCTCATGAGGGATAGAGGTATAGAGGCTGCATACATCCAAACACACCATTAAAGTCCCAGGAGGGACAGTACCAACCCTTTGAAGCAACAATAGGAAACTGGTAGTATCTTTTAAGAAAGATTCTTTAAGCGGCAAGAGTGGTTGCAATAGGGAGTCCAGCAATTGGGCCACTGGTTGGTATAGAGAGTCACAGGCCGCAATGATGGGCCTTCCTGGAGGGTGCTCTCGGCTCTTATGCACCTTAGGTAAGGAATATAAGGCCGGGACCTTAGGCCATTCAGAAAACATGGCACTAAACAATTTGGATGACAATTTACCACTCTCAACCGCCTCCGATAGAATATGCTTCAGTTCCAGTTGATATTGCTTGGTAGGGTTAAGGCGTAATTTACAATATACCTCAGTGTCAGAAAGTTGTCCATAAAGTTCCTGACGGTAGTCCTGAATGTCCATGATAACAATGGCCCCGCCTTTATCGGCGGGTCTTATGACGATATCCTCATAACTGCTGAGAGATTTCAGTGCCTGTATTTCAGCAGACGTCAAATTTTTGTGTATCTTCGCAGGTGCAAGGGAAAACTTGGTCACGGACTCATCTAGCAGGCGGCCAAAAGTCCGGATAGAGGGATTTTGGGAGGGGGGATCAAAAGTAGATTTTGATCTGCTCATCAGAAATTTATCGAGTGGACCATCGCAAGCTTGCTGGGGATGTGCTTGAAAAAATTCTTTAAGTCTCATTTTTCGTAGTAGTTTGTGGTGATCTAATTTCCACAGGAATGGATCATGGGAGTTAGTGGGGACGTAAGACAAGCCCTTATTCAGGACTTGAACTTCAGTAGTGGTCAGGGTACGTTGGTAGAGGTTCACCACTACAGTCTCCGATTGTCCACCCGGCGTCCCGGATTTCGCCTGGTGGCGGAGATTTTGTTTGCCCCGACGGGTGGGCGGCCTCTGCCTGCTCCACGGGGTCGAGCGGCGGCCTGGTCTAAAGGGGCATCCTGAGTGCTTGAGGGGTCATCTGACTCTGAAATTACAAAATCACTGTCGCTAGTTACTAAGTTGGATTCATTGCGACTTCTATTTTTATTCCCTCTTGGTTGCCACGGGCGTCTTCTCCCGTCATTGGACTCAGGCCGTTGTTGCTTAGTCCCAGAGATCCATCCATAGACGCGATTTTCCTCGTAATCGAGGTCGATTCCTTTTATTTCTTTAAAATTTTGTTAAATCCTCTTTATAGGCCTTACATTGTGCTTCAAGCTTTGCAAGCCACTGCGAATTAGAGGCATCATTAAGGACAACATCGTTCTCATTGATAAAAGTGCTGATTTTATTGCGGGTAGTTTGTAATTCGTGCCCCGCCTCATCAATGACCAGCACCATCAGATCCAGGGCGCATCTGTTCAGAATTCCAACCCATTTTCTGACAAATTCGGGGTTATGTCTCCCGATGGTTGGGGTGTTTCGTACTCTGAAGCCCCTTGGGATCCGCTTAGCACGGAAATAGTCCGACAAGGACGTGCCGTGCATATGAAAATCAATCTCGCGGCGGCGTAGCCGAAATAGTTGGTGGTATACCTCATCCATAGAGAGGTCAGAGTCTTGTGTTGACTCACCCTCCCCAAATAGAATGCCCTGTATCTCAGCAGGTGTATAGGTGAAGGTTTCACAAGCAGGTACAGTAAAAACCTGGCAACCAGGGGCATCTCCTGCATTTATCGTAGCAGGGTTCTCCATTCTGGATACTCCAGGTATTAATACAGATGGTAATGGTACAATACTGTGTCACTTCAAGGGTTCAGAAGAAAAGTTCAGCAAGTCCATATATCCATATGACGGATAACAAAAATGATGCAGGTGCCTTGCAACCGGTGCGACAGGTAGCGAGTCCCCTCACACAAATGCAGGAATACAAATCTGCCGGCACTCCAGGGTTAATGAAGACAGCATACTCTGGTGCCAGAATGATGATAATAGACAATCCAATAATCCCAAGGTATGGGATAATAAACGGCACTCAGAGATTCACAACTTTTGAAAACACTTGTATTAGGAAATCACAAGTAGGGCATCACAGGTGACGTTTCGGGGTATCAACCCCTTCTTCAGACCCTCCTACAGCAAATAACCCACAAGAAAATAACACATTTTATACCTTACCCATAGCTGACACGCTGCGCAGCGTCTTCCCGCCGCGTCATCTGCTCCCGGAAGTCGTCAGCACACACTTCCGTCTCAGGACGCCCCGGACGTTGCTAGGCAACGCTCGGCTTGCGTGTCATTAGACAGGAAGTGTCAGCCCGACATCACAGGCAGCAAGACGAGCGGCTTGGTGACCACCGCACAAACGTGCCAGCAGGGGACAAAATACAAATATAAACAAATAAAGGCTGGCGTCCATATAACCAGAGGCAGTGTGACACTTACAGAGCAGCACCATTTCGCGTATCATGAGTGACAGAGGGAGCCTAGAAACCAGGTTGGATGAGCTTATTCTCAAATTCATCCAGAGAGGATATGACCCTGGGACTCTGGAGGAGCAAAAACAAAAAGTCCTTGGTCTCCCCAGAGCTCAACTTTTTGTTGCAAAGGACAGAAGTACTACATCGGTCCTACCATGGACCAGTGTGTTCTCCACTGCTAGCCCTGTAATTAGACATGCAACCAATGCACTTTGGCCTATAGTTAAGACCGACCAGGATTTGCCTGGTCTTCGTTCACTTAGGCCATTAGCAGCATTCAAGAGGGGTGCTAATTTGAAGGATCGGTTGATGCATACTGATATTACTGGCCGAGGTGTCCCAAAACCTTTTAATACCACCTTTAAACCCCCGGGCTGCTATAGCTGTCTATCCTGTGCCACCTGTGATCACATTATCAAATGTAGTACTTTTAAACATCCGCACTCCACCAAACAGTATGACATTAGGCATGTCCTTCACTGTAAATCCACACATGTGGTTTATGTCATTTACTGTCCCTGCAATCTGTATTATGTAGGGCAAACCACCAGGACCTTCAGGGAGAGAATGGGGCTGCATCGGTCGGCAATCAACCTATCCATCAAGGGTAGGGAGATTGATCAACCCGTAGCCCGTCATTTTAAGAACATGGGTCACCCCTTAAGTTCCCTGAAGTACTTCATGATTGACCATGTGCCTGAATCGATGCGTGGTGGCAATAGAGCCAAACAGTTACTTCTACTTGAATCCAGGTGGATCTTCAGGTTGGGTACCATCCATCCTGGTGGTCTCAATGAGAAGATTAACCTGAATAGTTTGATATGAATATTATCCATTATATGTATTGTTATATTGTATATTGCTCATCCTATTGTATGCCTTGTTTTCTCTTTTTTATGTATTTTTATATTTTTCTTTTTATTTAGGTTCTGGTGATCCGTGACTTTTTGAGGTGGGTGTGAACAAGCAGTGACGCACATCATGATTGGACGCCGGTCACTCCTGTATGGTGAGTGTATAGGACTAATCTACGATGGTGCTGCTCTGTAAGTGTCACACTGCCTCTGATTATATGGACGCCAGCCTTTATTTGTTTATATTTGTATTTTGTCCCCGGCTGGCACGTTTGTGCGGTGGTCACCAAGCCGCTCGTCTTGCTGCCTGTGATGTCGGGCTGACACTTCCTGTCTAATGGAACGCAAGCCGAGCGTTGCCTAGCAACGTCCGGGGCGTCCTGAGACGGAAGTGTGTGCTGACGACTTCCGGGAGCAGATGACGCGGCGGGAAGACGCTGCGCAGCGTGTCAGCTATGGGTAAGGTATAAAATGTGTTACTTTCTTGTGGGTTATTTGCTGTAGGAGGGTCTGAAGAAGGGGTTGATACCCCGAAACGTCACCTGTGATGCCCTACTTGTGATTTCCTAATACAAGTGTTTTCAAAAGTTGTGAATCTCTGAGTGCCGTTTATTATCCCATACCTTGGGATTATTGGATTGTCTATTATCATCATTCTGGCACCAGAGTATGCTGTCTTCATTAACCCTGGAGTGCCGGCAGATTTGTATTCCTATATATATATACATATACAGTATCCCCACATACCTGTATTTTTTCAATACACTTCTTTTCGCATTTATACAAGTCTCTGCGAGTGCCGTTTATTCCTGCTTTGGTGGGATTGTCTGGACCTGTATCTATTACGTTTCTGGCACCAGGAGCAGCTGCTAGTGAGACTATAAGAGTGCCGGCAGGATTGGACAGATATATATATATATATATATATATATATATACATACATACAGATAATACATACAGATAGCAGCCTGTGCTGCTGCGTCTGTTGGTTGTCAGCACAGGCAGTTCCGGGACGCCAACGGAAGTGCCGTCCTCCCCCGCAGCGGCTCATTACCAGCACAAGGTATTTAAACACTGCTACACTGCACAGATTTTGTTCTTGTTTTGTTGTCCTACACACCATTACCCTGTTGGTCGTCCTGAGGAAGGGGATTGCTCCCCGAAACTGTTGACACCCATGACCTGATTTTTGCACTTTTTTTGCTTGCTATGATTTAAATACAATTTATTTTGCACTAAATACGGAGAGTGCCGTCTCGTGATTCCACAGCTGTGGATCCAAAGCCAGCTTTATACCTTACTCAGGAAGGCACCCCGGTGGTTGGCCTGTTTCATCCAGAGTGCCAGACCGTTCGACTTCTATATATATATATATATATATATATATATATATATATATATATATATATATATATATATATATATATATATATATATATATATATATATATATATATAGAGGAATGGAAGAGGCGGCACTCAAATGGGATTTTTCAAAAGTGTATTGTGGCAAAAGATAGGACCAACGTTTCAGGGTCTTAATCACCCCTTTGTCAAGGTGCAAGTGGAAATCCACTTGCACCTTGACAAAGGGGTGATTAAGACCCCGAAACGTTGGTCCTATCTTTTGCCACAATACACTTTTGAAAAATCCCATTTGAGTGCCGCCTCTTCCATTCCTCTACCTACCTGTCCTGGAAGGCACCGGGGTATTCGGACCCAGCTGCGGGAGTGCCAGGCCTTCTCCATTTTCTTCATATATATATATATATATATATATATATATATATATATATATATATATATATATATGTATATATATATATATATATATATATATATGTATATATATATATATTTATATATATCCATCACTGTCTGATCCTCTCCTGATATTCCACATTTCATTAGTGGCACCATAATATATAAGAACCCAGCACTGATCATCTCCTAATAATCTGCATTCAGCAGATTACATTATATTACAAAGGAACCCAGCATTGTCTGAGCCTCTCATATCTAATAATCATAATGCTTCAGGACACAAAGCATAGTTCACATACAATACTAGCACTAAGATGATACAATTCTTGGATGTAGAATTAAGAATTTAATGGTGGATACTTCAGATACTTTAGAAATGGATCAGAATTTGATCCTACAACACAGTAGCTTTCACCCTCTCCCCTTGTGTAGAGCACTATCTAACTCACAGATGATACAAGTTAGGAGAATAGTTAGTGATCCAGAGGAAACAATACAGGTTCTTGATCAAATGATTGGCAAATGTATTCAGCGTGGTTACCCCAGAAGGGAATTGTTAAATTCTAAAGCTAAAATATTGAATTTAACACTTGAGCAATGTCTGGTTCCACAGCAATCACGTTTAAAAGATAATACCAGTTAGATACCGTGGGTACACAGATTCTCAACTACTAGCTTATATACTACTAATAAGCTGAAACAACTGTGGCCAATAGTCAATACTGATAAAAATGTACCTGCTTTGAACAAAAGACGTCTTAGACCGGCCGATTTTAGAGGGTTAAATCTGCGTGATAGGCTAGTGAAACTGGATGTAACTGAAATGGTTATGGTCAGGAAAGGCTCTCATTTTATAACCAAAGCTCCAGGCTGTTACCGTTGTGTGGGTTGCACAACATGCAATTCTCTCATAACTGGTACAACCTTCCTTCATCATTATAGAGCAGAAAAGTTCTCGATACGCTACTTCCTTACATTTACCACACGGTTTATCATTTACACCATTAATTGCCTATGTGGTTTAAAATATGTAGGCAAAACAGAGACCACATTGCGCAAACGAATGGCGAACCCTTGATTGTCCATTCGCCCAGCACTAACCAATAAAGCCAGCGACCATCCAGTGGCTCGCCACTGTTTGGTAGCAGGGCACACAGTAGCTAGTCTTCGTACTACAGTTAGAATGTCGCTGGATACAAAGATTGGACACATTAGCTCCGAGAGGCTTAAATGAGTAGTTAGGGGTATGGGTAAAAACCCCCTGACCCCCGGACCAGACATCAAATTCTGCAGTCTGGAGCTTGTATCGGGGGTGTCCTGCCTGAGTGGGCTGCCTGTGACACCTGTCACCAGGGAGTGGAGGAGGGGAGAATAAATCCTTCCTGTATGGTCCGGGTATGTAGCAAAAACCGGACGATCCGCACCACACGGGGAGGCTGTAATCTCCCCTTCCCCATGTCCCTGATGATAGCAATCACAGGGAACCCCCCGGACAAGAACCCCCCCGGATGGGACAGCCCCTGGACCGGACACTACAAGCTCCGGACTGCAGATTTTGATGTCCGGTCCGGCAGTCCGGGGTTTAGTCCGGGTCCGGTTTTTACATAGTCCCAGCAGTTAGGATTAAGTTGCTTTATTTAAGGTTTGAGTGATTATATTTAGATTGTTTCTTATGAGCACCTAATGGATCAATATATATATGAATAGATAAAAGAGATAAATTCTGCATTTTAAGCCGCCATTAAATTAATACATTTTTGTGTATTGTTAGAATGATTTTGCAGATAATGTTTGTCACTAGAATTAGTAGTCACTTATAATAATGAGTTTGGCAAGTTATAATCTTATTTTCAAAATATTGTATATGAAGCTTTTATGCTGGCCACACATCAGACCAACTTTCCTCCAACTAGTTAGTTGGATGGAATAAAAATCTGGTACTGGATAGGAGCAAACTTTCCTCAATTTCCTTGATTTCCTTATTGATAAGTGTGCGTTGGTCGGCGGGCGGACGCGGGGCGAGTGAGCTCCGCCGTATATCCGCCTATCTATCCTGCTCATGGGACTGTGGGTCACCCGCTTACACTCCCTTTCCTTGATGGGGCTCCCCTGTGTCCCCGGTGCTGCCCAGCTTCTGTCTGGGAGACCTTTGAAGGCCTGGGTACCTCCTGCTGTGATCCGTGCACCTTATCTCCTGGGCGCGGATGCCATCTTGGTGTCCCTTCACCCGACCTCGCGGCTCCGGCTCCTATGCTGGTGCGGTGTCGCTGAGGGGCAGTGACTGCTAAAGAAGCCGCTGATCCTGATATCTGGAGGCCCGCGCGGGAGAACCTCAAGCGGGAGTAATGGTTGATGCCCGCTGTGCTCTGTGTGGTGGAGACGAGGACCGCTTTGGCACCTGGAGAGCGACTCCATCCTGTATGCAGGCATCAGCTACCTGTTAAGTGACTGTACTTTGATTTCATATACCCCTTTGTGCATGTGCTGCACCTGAGGTGTGTACGTACAGTTGGTGGTGTGCTAGCCACCACCGTCATTCTATTGCCAATAATTGGGTATCACAAATATTTTATTTACTAATAATAATGGCTAAAAAGGTATATAGGTTTTAAAAAGCAATTGCAATTACAAATAAAAGGTATACAGCCTAATATGGGACATATAGTGTATATACACAATTCAACAATTCAACAGTTGGGGGTATCTCACTTGTTCCTAGATATGCTCTCCAAGAATAGAGTAGGTCAATCTCCCACAAATCAATGGAAAACTGGGATGGCGGGTGTCCATAAACCTGCTGGAGTTTTCTTGGGACTTGATCCAGATTTTTGTTGGACCATGGGGTTCAGTCCTTGGTGCGTTATCTCCAGTTGTAGTGGCAGGTGGTGGTTTCCCTTAGAGTGTCCAGTAAGTGTCCAACAGTGGGAAAATGGAGGGCTGGTCCAAGTGAGAGTCCTTTTGTAATCCCAAATAGGTAGGCTGTATGCACTAGAACTGACGCGTTTTGTCGTCCACAGACAACTTTTTCAATTTGGACACGTGTACCACTGAGGGTGTGCCCGAATTTAAGAATACATCCTACAATACTCCAGTGAACATTGACTGTGTTGCTGCTCCCCCTCAGTCTCCTTTTTTGCTAATGATACCCGCAATGGGACACTAGAATTGGGTTGCATATTTTCGTGTATTGCTATATGCCTATGTCAATTGTTTTCCTGATTTACCTGGCGATAACTTCAGTAGGCCAACCTTGCTTCCCCGGGGATCTGAAAATTGGCCAGATTAGAGATTTCATAGGGGACGCAGACTTGACCTGATTACTGATTCCGGCGCCTCTATCTAATTTCTCCTATTAATATCATTTCTTACAAAGCATAACAGTGTGTATTTAATCTGACGAATCCATATTGCCGTTATCTTTTTTGTAACATTGTGATAATGTCCCCACATACAGGAAGATCCTGGTCCTGCTAGGGCCGTTAATTTAGCCCCTGTCAGTTCTCCGTTCTATAATCCTCTTTAGTCAGTTAGTTGGGTGGGTGGGGTAAATTAGATTTTCTGGTTGTAGGGGTGGGAGCAGGGGCGGGCTGGGCCGGGGGGCAGGGTGCCATATGCCCCCCGGGCCGCTTTATCAGTTAGTGCTGGGCCACCTCAAATACTAAAAAGGGCCCTGGTGGTCCAGTGTGGCTGTCCTGGACCAGGACTATGCAATGTGTCTGCCTGTCTGGGAAGTCTGTGCCTGGCAGCCACAGCTTCCACTTCCGCCCGCCCGCCCACTTATTTACTGTGACAGTGTCAGTGACACTGTCTTTGCCCCGCTGCTGCAGCACACGCTGTGAGGAGGAGGAGGAGAGGCAGTGGTTGTGTGTCATGTGCCCTCCCTTCCGACCCTCCTGCTCCAGCGGCGCTGCTGTGTGAAGTGACCGCCGCGGGTGAGAGTAGTGGCACTGGTGCAGTTATGTCCCTGTCCCGCACCCCCCTACCATGTGCCGTGGCCCCAGCGACTTGACCAGGCACTGGCGTAGCTATAATGAGGCAGCCCCTGCAGTGGCTTGGAGGAGACAGCACTGCGGGGGAGCCAAGACCAGAAGCGGCACCGCTGCAGCTGCCCAAAAAGCTGATATTAGTCAGGGACGCGGAGGAAGCCCTCGCATCCCTGACTCCACCCCTTCCCTACACGCCGCCGCCAGCACCGCTCGCGCCCCCCCCCCGCAGCATCTACAGACAGCCAGCACAACAACCAGCCTGACACCTCCAGCGCCGCTCTCCGGGGCCCCAGGCACCACACCGCTCCTCCTCCCATGGCCTGCTGACGTGAGAAGCCCTATGCCTGCACCTCTCCTCCTCCCATGGCCCGCTGACGAGGAGCTCCCTCCGATGCTGCCCCAGAGACTCCGAGCCCGGAGTCAAAAGACCCTGGGGAGACAACAAATCAGCTGCCAGCCCCTGGAACGTGCCAGAAAGGCACCACCGAAGCGAGACCTGGTGGTCAGCTCCGATCACGCCGCAGAGATTTCTGACAGGCAAGGTGAGCACACCTGTGTGTATGTATGAGTACACAGTGGGGCAAGGGAATTACATGTCAAAATCCTTTCCTAGCAAATAAGGGGGTGGGAGGGGGTCTCTGCAACAAAGGTCTCCCCACAAGGGGGGGTGGGGGTGGAACATCCAGAAAAGCCCATTGCGCCACAACAGCCATGCTGCACCAACACCCCACTGGAAAGGCAGCCTCCTGCAGAGCTCTGTCCCTCCGTCACTGTCCCGCATCCCCCACGTCTCTGTCTCCACATCCCCGCCATCTCTGTCCCAGCATCCCCTCTGCCTCTCCACCCGCATCCATTCCGCCTCTCCCCCCACCTTCCCATCACCGCATCCACTCCACCTCTGTCCCTACGTCCCCTCCGCCTCTATCCACATCCCTGCCATTTATGTCCCCATCACCTCCATCACCACATCCCCCATGCCCATGTTCCTGCATCCCCTCTGCCCCTGCCCCCGCGTCCCCTCCATCCCCATCCCCGCATCCCTGTCCCCACATCTCCTCCACCTCTGCGTCCCCACATCCTCTCCGAGTCCCCGCCTCACCTGAACTCTGGCCCAATCCATGTGCCACAATGCGAATCCTGGCTCAAACCCATGTTGCACAACACGAACCCCAACTCAATACGTGTGGCACACTGCAATGTGAATCCTGGCTCTATCCGTGTGGCCTAATGTGAACCCGGACACACTCCGTGTGAACCCTGGGCCAAACATTGTGGCACGATATGATCCCCGCCTATTTACCTTGGCACAATGTGAATCCCCACTCATTCGATGTGATATCAGTAAACTTTTTTGGCTTGGGGGAGCAAATTTTATAGTTACGCCACTGCCAGGCAGCGGCACTGCTGCCCCAGTCAAGACTTCAGAGCAGCCAATGACAGTCACACCGCCCGCCCCCATTGTGCCTTAGCCAGTATAAGAAACTGTTAATAAATAATAATAAATAAATAAATCTTACATCAGCCAGGTCCACACGGGGTCTTACGCTGGCATGCAAACTGCTGCTGGCTAGTGGTGTGGAAAAGGCTGTAAGCAGGGGAGAATTTAGAGGACAGTTTGCCCCCTAGGCACAACATGATTGAGCCTCCTCCGAATCACGTCAGTGTCCCCTTCATGGCATAACATCTAATGGGCATCGCGGTGTGTGGCATAATGTGTAATGGACATCATGAGTGTGGCATAACACTCTTTACTGCCAGAGAAAAATGTGCAATAAGCCTGTGAAAATTTCACAGGCCTGCCATTATCTGCAATCCATTTACCATTGAATGTGTGCAGTCTGTGCGTAGCTCAGGACTTACTGGTGCTATAGAAACAGTGGGATCTGGGCCGGAGATGACCTCACAGTCTGTGACTGTTACTTATGGGCCAGTGCTCTGGACTTGCCCCCCAGGCTAAAAATTGCCAGCCAGCCCCAGACAAGGACATTAATGTAAAGGACTATTCAGAAGAGATAGGGCGCACATATCCATATGCACATGCAGGGGGGTTTCCAAGTACCTGGAACCACCCCCCCATACATCAGCACAAACACATTTGAACATTTTGAACATCGACCCTTTGACTGTCGACCTTCCCATTGACCTGATGCTTGTTTCAACCTTCAAGTTCCAACCCTATCGGCTTTAGCCATGTCGACCTCTTTCATGTGGCTACCTAAGCCCTGTTGACCTTTCGTGGTCGACCTAAGCCCTGTCGACCTTCATAGTGTCGACCTAGCAGTCAGATCCCAGCAGGAGCACAGCGCCCCATTACAAGTGGAACGTCTGTTTCCCAGATGAGTGGAGAATGATCACAGGCTCAGGGTGTGATGTGTACAGTAACACAATAGGGGAGCTGTGAGAAGTCTGCGCCGGGAGGAGGACACACAGCCCAGGTAGCAGCCTCCAGCTGCGGGCATCACCCCAGTGACAGGAGACAGGAGGACTGGGCGGAGTGAGCGCTAACAGGACGCAGGGAGTGAGGGGAACAAGTGGTGTGTGTGTGTGTGTGAGTGCGAGTGACCGGGGGGAGGCGCCCGGCGGCAGCAGCAGGAGGAGGAGGGTGTTGCCGTGCGGGCGGGGAAGGGGGACAGATCACTTACACTCACAGCGGAATAAGGAAGCGGAGCTAAACCGGGGTACCCCACCAAGGACCGAACTCCTCCAAGTACCGGACCCCGCCGACCGGGAGCCCCAGCTAAGGACCGGAGCCCGCCGCCCGGAAGCCGCAGGTAAGCAGGGCAGAAGTTGTGGAAAGTTGGGAGGAGAGGGAGTGAGGTGGCTGTGGGGACAAGCACACAGACAGGGACGGGTGCTGGTGCATGTGGGAGCTGCTAAGTAGTAAGTACAGGGAGAAGGTAAGTGGGAGCAGGATAATGAAGGTAGGAGAGGGATAACGTAGGAGGGAGAGGTAGAAGGTAAGTTGGAGAGGGAGTAGAAGGAGTTCAGAGTCTAAACATTGGAAGGGGAGTAGGCAGGGTGTTCAGTGTATGGTGGGTGCTGAGTAGTGAAAATGGAGGGAGGTGGCATGGGGCACGGAGAGGGTGTATACATGGGCATGATGGTAAGATGTAGGAGGGAAGGGGCTGCAGGTGGGTGGTAGTAGAAGAAGGGTATTTAGATTAATGTAGTAACAGTTGCATGGAAGGCAGACAGATGGTGGCTGGCTAGTGGAAGGTGTGCGGGGAGAGGGTGGGTGGCAAGTGACAGGTGTGCAGGGAGAGGGTGGGTGGCGAGTGGAAGGAGGGCAGGCAGAAGGGGGGTAGGGAGTGGAAAGAAGGACAGGCAAAGGATTGGTGGCGAGTGGTAGGAGGGTGGGTGGCGAGTTGAAAGAAGGACAGGCAGAGGGTGTGTGGCGAGTGGAAGGTGTGTAGGCAGAGGGTGGGGGGGGTGGCAAGTTACAGGTGTGCAGGCAGTGGGTGGCGAGTGGAAGGAGGGCAGCTGGTGGGTGGTGAGTGGAAGGAAGGCAGGCAGAGGGTGGGTGGCGAGTGGAAGCGGGGTAGACATTGTATGGGTGGTGAGTGGAAGGTGTGCTGGCAGAGGGTGGGTGGTGAGTGGAACGTGTGTTGGCAGAGGGTGGATGGGGAGTGGAAGGTGTGTGAGCTGAGGGTGAGTGGAAGGAGGGCAGGCTGATGGTAGGTGGCGAATGAAATCAAGACCAGCAGAGGGTGGGTGGCAAGTGACAGGTGTGTGGGTGGCGAGTGGAAGGAGGATAGGCTGAGGGTGGGTGGCGAATGGGATTAGGACAGGCAGAGGTTTGGAGGTGAGTGGAAAGAAGAAAAGGCAGAGGTTGGCTGGTAAGTGGAAGGTGTGCGGGCAAAGGTTTGTTGGTGAGTGGAAGGAGGGTAGGCAGAGGATGGGTGGCTAGTGAAAGGTGTGCTGACAGAGGGTGGTTGGTGAGTGTAAAGGACTAAAGGCAGGTGGCAAGTTGGCAGCAAGTAGAAGGTGGATGATCAGTGGAAGGAGGGCATAGATGGCGATTGGTAGTGAATGGCCATAGATGGCAAGCAATAGTATACGTTGCAGTGTGCCATATATACACAGAGCTAGCAGTCTAAAGAACAGTACTCCTGTGACATTGGATAGCGTGCATATTACATCCAAGAGACTTACTTTCTTGTATCTGGTTTCAATCTCAGAAAATATGTACTAACACCTTTTCTTTTACACAATAAGTCCTGCACGGCAAACCAAGTGTAAGCTACAGTAGGTAGAGTTTCAGATTTTATATCACTCCATTGTAAGGATGTTCCCAGATGCCGTGCACTAACTAATCAGGAAGGACCATTGTCTGCTACATAATTCATGGCTTTAAATTCAAATAAAAACTGGGCACTTGTAAAATGCTTCAAAATTAAAAGCTAAACCTTGTTGCATTCAGAAGAGTCTAATGGCTGTATGCCATAATGTTTTATTATGGATGAGTGAGTGGGAAAACTTTCTAAACAATCTCAAGTTCCCACATTTGCATTCACATCCTCCAAGCAGATACTAGAGACCTGCTACTACTACTAGTATAAACATTTAAGCTTTCAAGGAAGGGCTAGTTTCTATTTACTTTATGTGCGTGCAGTGTTTAACAGTCCAATAACCAGTCGTTGTAAAGAGAAAATGTATGGACTGTGATTTGGGGCAGCAGGGGCGGTGTAATGGTTAGTATTACTGCCTCACAGCACGGAGGCCATGGGTTTGAGTCCCACCATGGCCCTAACTGTGTGGAGTTTGTATCTTCTCCCTGTGCTTGCGTGGGTTTTCTCCGGGTACTCCGGACACATTCTCTTGGTACTCTGGGTACACATTCCAAAAATATACTGGTAGGTTAATTGGTTCCCAACAAAATTAACCCTAGAATGTCTGTGTGTGCGTGTACATGTGGTAGGGAATATAGACTGTAAGCTCCACCGGGGCAGGGACTGAGGTGAATGTTCAAATATTCTCTGTAAAGCGCTGTCGGAATATGTATGCGCTATATAAGTAACTGTTAACAAATAAATAAAATAAATTCAAAAAGCATAAACACAACATTGAACTAATAGAATGGATGGGAACAAGCACATACAATAGTTCATCCTATTTTTAAGGTGTAAGTTAATGGCTACAATGTGCATCAACATCTAATAGTCTTGATGAGCCTTTAATCCTAAATATCTGCTGTGTTCCTCTTGCACAAGGCGCTACCACTTAAGGTACAGGAGTTATGAATAAGTCTGTTGTGCTTGGAATATTGTTGCCATTATATTTCCATGTCCTCTTTGTTACCATCACCGGGTCATCTTAAAATATATTCATATGAAGGGTACAACAAGCATTGACCCGTGGCTTGTGCATCTGGCTAGTGTGTATAAAGACTTCACTGTCCTTTTGTATTTATGCAATATTGTGTATTTTCCATTCAAAACAATGTTTTCATTGTATTAACAAACTCTTGGCTTTTGTGTACTATTTTTGGATAACCAGCAAAGGTACATTGGATATGCTTTTATGTCAGATCTAGAGCTGGTGTTTGTGGACTTCTTTATGTTGTTAAACTATGTTCGTTAAAACAATTTTTTTGTGAATGGTCTTATAATGGTGCATACACACTGGATGGTACGATGTACATGCACTGAAAGACATTGGTGGCCAATTTCCCTTGAACTTCCCTAGTGTCCTGGATGAAAGATGTGGTGCATACACCCTGAACGATGTGATGAACGACAAAGATCTCGCTAGATTCTATAGCACACACTGAATGATATTTTGACCACTATCGTTCAGAAGGGCAAAAATGAATGATATTGGTAAAAAAAAAATCGGACAGTGTGTATGTACCTAGTGCGGTACTTGCTATAATGTTGTTGGGGCTGATTCAGGTGCTCTTGTTGAAAGCAAAGCTTTCTTTGGTACACTTATATGGTGTCCATGCCGACATGTCTTGACAAAGACAGCAAAACCTTGAAACCAGTGTCAACATTATTAGTGTTGACCGTGTACATGTCATCTTTCTGTCCATGTTGACCTAGGATATGTCGACCATTCTTAGGTGTCGACCTAGTCACGGTTAACCTAGACAATGTATATCATCTATGCCAGAACCAGTGTTTGGGGTGGGAGATTAGCTTTTTTCCCCTGTAGTCTGGTTCTTTCAGATATCCTTATTGGCATGTCCTACTGCTGGCTAAGGATATGTTGGGCTAAGGTACTGTAGGTCTGTTGTTCTCTCTACCCTTGGCCTCCCATTTTAACACTGACATTCCTTTATGGTCTTCTTTACTGCTGGAAGTGTCTGTATGAACATGGCCGCCAGCCACTGCTGTTAGTGCAGTCTTCACTCAATTTCTTTCCCCTCAACCTGAGTGTCCAACATTCAAACAGTTGCGATTACATGAATGCAGAATCAGACGACTGCTGAAGTGCATTACATCTGCCGGTATAATAGTCCTGCACCCATTGTTTCGATCCCCCATTTTTCTAAGCGATCTCACTAGAAGAGGATCTGCTGGTTCAGATGCAGCAATGAGGGGGTAAAAGGAGACAGAGGGGGGCGCAAAACTGTTATACCCCTTTTACACTACCTAAAAATCCGGGTCAGCGGAGGTGTAAATGGGACATGCCGTGTCCCTTTACACGGGACTTCTACCCAGTTCCTGACCTGGGTAGAACATGGCCAGGACCTGGGTAGAGGGCGGTGTAAATGGGTACACCGGTCATCCGACCCAGCTTCCATTTACATCAATAGGGGACGTGCATCCTGCGGACCGCAGCATCCGCAGGTTGGGCGGGGGGGGGGGGGGGGGGCACAGACAGCCTGCGCTGCTGTCTGCTATACCCTGCAGAGCGGAGGAGGTGAATGGATGCCTGTGTGCGGCATCCATTCACCTCCCGGACAAGGACTGGGGGCAGCCCAGCAGATTACCTTAGTGGTGGGCTTGCCCCCAGCGCGGCGGTCCGGGTCCCGGCAGTGGCGATCGGCGCTTGAAGATGATGTCATCTCCAAGTGGGGGCGGCTCAGGAACCGCCTGTGCCGGGAGGGGGGACAAAACGCTGGGTAGCACCCGGCGTTTTGGTGTAAAAGTGGTATTGGTTACGCCACTGGTTCTCACCAGAGAACTCTGACCCTAACAGATTGTTCAGTGGCACATCACTGAACATAGCTGAATGCTGACCACTCTGAGCGATCTAGCATCACCTAGAACACTCACCTCCCCGCGTGTAGGCCCCTTTCATGCGTGAGACAATATATATGCTTTGTCTAACATCATCCATCACCATGTAGCAAAGAGGAATCTGCTCCCCACATCACAATTCCCAAATATTTGGTTTCATTTAACCCCTTCCTGACAGAGCCAGTTTTTGCGTTCCTGACAGAGCCCTTTTTTTCAAATCTGACATGTATCACTTAAGTGGGGATAACTTTTTTTTGCTTTTACTTATCCCAGTGATTTTGAGATTGTTTTTTCGTGACACATTGTACTTCAAGTTAGTGGTAAATTTTCGTCGATACAGTCTGTGTTTTTTTGTGAAAAATACCAAAATGTCGTAAAAAAATGGAAAATTTAGCGATTTGCAAAATGTTAAATTTTCTGCTTGTGAGACAAATAATCTTACCACTCAAAATAGTTAATAACTAACATAGACCATATGTATACTTTATGTTGCCATCATTATTTCAACCTCATTTTCATTTTTTTGGACACTAGGAGGCTTAAAATATGAATAGCAAATTCTCAAATTTTCAAGAAAATTTCAAACACTGAT